>NW_019392637.1:1243735-2443735 GCF_000648675.2 Cimex lectularius | reverse complement strand
AAGCAATACTTACGGGGTCTTTGAGCACTTCCTCCATCCTTTCCGTTGCGCTTCTGCCCTTCTTCTCTCTGACTACGAGGTAAATATGCCTGACCTCAGGGCAACATCGGAGGAGCTTCTCCGTCAGCACTTTGCCCATGAAGCCTGTGAAACCGGTGAGAAGTATCGTCCTCCCGTTCAGGCCCCGGTCTAAAAAATAATAATTTAAAAAAAATTTTTGCGGATTTGTTTCTGTTTAAAGTTTCTAGTGATTTCTCTTTCTGTTGCGCAAGGGCGCACAGAGAGATAAACGCGGTTTCCCTT
Organism: Cimex lectularius; assembly: GCF_000648675.2. Classification (NCBI taxonomy): domain Eukaryota; kingdom Metazoa; phylum Arthropoda; class Insecta; order Hemiptera; family Cimicidae; genus Cimex; species Cimex lectularius. The sequence continues at coordinate 2,443,432 of NW_019392637.1, read as the reverse complement.
TCACCGACGCTGACCGTAAAGTTGGAGGGGCAATATGCGGAAATAGATGCAATTCTCATGAAAATAGAAACTATTGCAAAGCACGGGCCCACGTGTAGAAGGCGCGGTAAGTCGCGGCTGACCTATCCTAGCCAGTACGAGCCAGATTAATTTTCAACACGCGAAAGTTTTACTCCTTGAATAATCAGATTCTATTAAGAGCAAGGGAGCATAGATTGTTAAAATAAAGCATACGCTTGGTTTGTTTTTCATCTTTGTAATTGGAGTTTCATTTCGTCTTCCTCTGTACCAGGAACTGTTGGAGGAATTCAGGTTTTCAATACTTCGGACAGGAGCTTGATTTCAACTTTGTCATTTTGTATCAGGAGTCGTTGGAGGATCTCAAATTTTGTACCTCGGACAGGAGCTTGATTTTAACATGGCCGTCTTGCATCAGGAGTCGTTGGAGGATCTCAAATTTTGTACTTCGGACGGGAGCTTGATTTCAACATGGTCGTTTTGTATCAGGAGTCGCTGAAGGAGCTCGGGTTTCCAGTTGTTCGGGCAGGAGCTCGATTTCAACATCGTCGTTTTGTATCAGGAGTCGTTAAAGGACTTCTGGTTTTCAGTTGTTCGGGCAGGAGCTTGATTTCAACTTTGTCATTTTGTATCAGGAGTCGTTGGAGGATCTCGAATTTTAAGTACTTCGGACAGGAGCTTGATTTCAACATGGTCATCTTGTATCAGGAGTCGCTGAAGGAGCTCGGGTTTCTAGTTGTTCGGACAGGAGCTTGATTTCAACATCGTCGTTTTGTATCAGGAGTTGCTGAAGGATATCGGGTTTTCAGTTGTTCGGGCAGGAGCTTGATTTCAAGTTCGCCATCATGCATCAGGAGCGTTGGTAACAGTTCAACTTTTCAGTTCTTAAGACAGGAGCTTTCTTTTTATCTACATCGTCTTGTATCAGGAGTCGCCGAAAGACCTCAAGTTATCAGTTCTTCGGACAGGAGCCTGATTTCAACATGGTCGTCTTGTATCAGGAGCCTTGATAGGAGTTCAAGTTTTCAGTTCTTCAGACAGGAGCTTCATTTCACCTACGTCGTTTTGCATTGGGAGTCGCTGGAGGAGGTTAAGTTTTCAGTTTTTATGGCAGGAGCTTAGTTTCATGTTTGTAGTTTTGAATCAGATAGCATGGGAGTTATTGTTGTTTTCCATCCTTTGGACAGAAGCGTGATTTCATCTTTGTTGTCTTGAATCGGGAACCGCAGGAGGAGCTTAAGTTTTCTGTTCTTGGGAGAGGAGGTTTATTTTTCCCGTTGTTTTTGTAGCAGGATTTTGTGACCTGCTGCAATGTGGTCCACAATGGAAAGAAGTTCGTACTTAGCGTAATATCATAGTTCAGATAATTTTTAGATCTCCGCTAACGGCGTTTTACTAATACATTTTACTGTTCCTGGTACGCTAAATATTCTAAAGTAGACAAGTGCTCGTATTTATTTCTTTACATCAGGACCTTACAAAACTAAAAAGAGCTCGTTTTCGGCTATTTCAGGTGAATAAACATGGAACTCCTGGTCATATCATGTATCCAAAGTAATCAGGAGCTCCTATTTTTCGACTGTGACACTTTTTAGAGCTCTTTTTAACTAATTTTTACAAGACAACCTTGAAGCTCCTGGTAAGATCAGGATTCTAATATGGGCAGGAGCTCGTTTATTTCTTTTTGTCAGGAACTTACAAAACTAAAAGGAGCTCGTTTTTAAACTATTTCAGGAGATTAAACGTGGAACTCCTGGTCTTCATGTTCCACAGTAGTCAGGGGCTCCTATTTTTAGTCTGTGACACTTTTCGGAGCTCTTTTTTACTAATTTTTACAACACAACCGGAAGATCCTGGTAAGATCAGGATTCTAATATGGGCAGGAGCTCGTTTTATTTCTTTGTGTCAGGAGCTTATAAAACTAAAAAGAGCTCGTTTTTCAGCTACTTCAGGTAAATAAACGTGGAACTCCTGGTAAGATCAGGATTCTAAATTGGCAGGAGCCCGTATTTATGGTTGTGTTTGCATTAGGAGCCTTCAAGTGTTAAAAGAGCTCGTTTTTAGAGTATTTCAGGTGAACAAACATAGAACTCCTGGTCATATCATGTATTCAAAGTAATCAGGAGCTCCTATTTTTCGTCTGTGACACTTTTCAGAGCTCTTTTTAACTAACTTTTACGAAATAACCTTGAAGCTCCTGGTAAGATCAGGATTCTAATATGGGCAGGAGCTCGTATTTATGGTTTTATTTTTATCAGGAACTTATGAATGTAAAATGAGCTCGTTTGTACTTCAGGTAAATAAGCTCATTATGGACTTATCATGTATCCAAAGCAGTCAGGAGCTCTATTTATCGTCTGTGACATATGGTTCAGACACTCTTCAGTGCCCTTCTTAACTACTTTTTTACAAAACATATTTGATGTTCCTATTAAGATCAGGATTCTAAATTGGCAGGAGCTCGTATTTATGGTTTTATTTTTATCAAGAGCTTTCAAATATAAAATGAGCTCGTTTGTACTTCAGGTGATTAACCTTGGAACTCATGGTATGATGAGGATTTTAAAATCGAAAGGAGCTTGTATTTACTTTTTTTTCAAGTTCAGATTTTTGTCGTACTTGGCTTATGAAAAGAAATGGTGAAAATGAGGTCGAATAATTTCACGCCTGTCGGCCTTGTCCTTTTTCTTCCATTTAAAGATAGCGTTGAGGTGAAACACCTGGGATGTTGTTAAACATCGAGCTTTTTGAACTTTTAAACCCTACGGTATGTTTGTTTTTCGTTTTAATCTGCTGAATCTGCTCCTGTTCGGAGTAAAACGGGCCGACTTTCACTACATCGTAACACGGCCCTTTTACGATCCCGACCCGCCGAGAAGAAAGCTACATCACGGATGGCGGAAGCGTACCTACAAAGGTCAGGAGTCAGGACCCTGACGACCGAGTGTGAAGAGAGAGAAAGGAACAGTTTAAACGCCTGTTACGATTTAATTCGACGACGGGGAAGAAGAGGTAGAACATAACAATAATAATAAAAAGTAAATGGTTGAGAAATACGGATCGGCGGAACATGTATTATTAATGAAGCATTTTCCGATCCGCTCTCCGGCTACAAACTGCCTGGAATGAGATGACGCAACACGGACGCCAAAGCCGTGCAATGTCTGTTTCACAAGGAGAAATTTTTCGTTATAATTGGTTTAGACCAATCCTCAAGATGACGGAAGTCGAATGTTTGCAGTGGATTTGCTTTGTAACTCCAGATTATTATCAGGATTCTAGATTTGAAAAAGAGCTCTTTTATCTATTTTTGTGTTTCAGGAGCTCCGATTTTAACTCGGTTCTTTTAACGACAATTACACCTCCTGATACTATCAGGATTTCCAAAAATAGAGCTCGTTTATCTGTTATTTTACTATCAGAAGCTTCTTTTTAACAACTCAATTCTTTTAAAGAAAGACCTCTCCAAAATAGGCCAGGCAAATAGGCAGCTCCTGTTTTAACTCGGTTCTTTTAAGGGTAAATCCACTTCATGTTACTACCAGGATTTCAAGAAGAAAAAGAGTTAATTTATCGGTGGCCTTTTCAAGAATTCCACTTAAACTTTGTATTTAAAAAATTTGTTCTTTTAAAGGTAAATGTAGCCATCAGGATTCCAAGATGCAAAGGAGCTCGTTTTTTAGGCTTTATTTATTCATTAGTTCAGGTTTTAAATATTTTCTTGAAGGGGCAAATGCAGCTCCTTATACGATCAGGATTTCAGGGTGATGAAGAGTTAATTTTTGGTCTTTTTTTAGTAAGCAGCTCCTGTAAATCTTATCTTTTTTGAATAATTGCAGTTTCTGATACGATCAGGATTTCAAGACGAGGAAATGATGGTTTTTTTTTTTTGTTTTTGTTTTTTTTGTCAGCAGCTACTCTTTCCAATTTTTTTTGGGGGGCAAATGCAGCTATTGTTACTATCAGGATTATAAGATATAAAGAAGCTCGTTGTTTTAGGTATTTTTGGTCAGCAGTATAAACGAGGAGCTCTTCTTTTATAATTTTTTCTTTAAGGCAGCTCCTGTTTAAACTTTGTTCTTTTAAGGATCAATGGCTTCTGTTACTATTAGGATATCAAATTGAGGGAGAGCTCTTTTTCAGGCTCTTTTTAATCAGCAGCTACTGTTTTAATTTTTTTTAAGGGCCCCTGCAGCTCCTATTAGTATCAGGATGACGAGACAAAAAGGATCTCGTTTTTAGGGTTTTATTTAGTCAGCAGGTCCGGTGTTAATTTTTTTCTTTGAAGGACAAATGCAGCTCCTACTTCTAGCAAAATTACAAGATAAAAAGAGCTCGCTATTTATTTTTGGTCGCCAGCTTTTCTTTTATCTATTTTCTTTAAAGGACAATTATTGTAGCTTCTGTTTAAACTTTGTTCTTTTAAGGATTAGTGCAGCTCCTATTACTATCAAGATAACTAGACAAAAACGAGCTCGTTTATTAGATTTTTAGGTAACTAGCTTTTGTTTTATCTATTTTCTTTAAGGGACAATTATAACTCCTGCTTAGACTTGTTTTTTGTTTTTTAAGGATCAATGCGGCTTCTGTTACTATTAGGATTTCAAGTCGAGGACGAGTTCTTTCTTAAGCTCTTTTTAAGCAGCAACTCGTGTTTTTAATTTTTCATTTTAGGGACAAATGCAGCTCTTATTAATATCAGGATATCAAGATAAAATGGAGCTCGTTTTTAGGGTTTTATTTAGTCAGCAGCTCCGGTGTTAATTTTTTTCTTTTAAGGACAAATGCAGCTCCTACTTCCAGCAAAATTACAAGATAAAAAAGAGCTCGCTATTTATTTTTGGTCTTTTTTTAATCTATTTTCTTTAAAGGACAATTGTAGCTTCTGTTTAAACTTTGTTCTTTTAAGGATCAATGCGGCTCCTGTTACTATTAGAATATCAAGTTGAGGAAGAGCTCTTTTTCAAGCTTTTTTTAATCAGCAGCTCCTGCTTTAAATTTTTTTAAGGAAAAATGCATCTCCTATTATTATCAGGATGTCAAGACAAAAAGGAGCTCATTTTTAGGGTTTCATTTAGTCAGCAGCTTTTGTTTTAATTTTTTTCTCTTAAGGACTAATGCAGCTCCTACTTCTATCAAAATTACAAGATAAAAAGGAGCTCATTTTTTAAGTTTTTTGATCACCAGTATACAAGAGGAGCTCCTCTTTTATAATTTTTTCTTTAAGGCAGCTCCTGTTTAAACTTTGTTCTTTTAAGAATCAATCAGCTGCTGTTACCATTAGAATTTCAAGTAGAGGAGGAGCTGTTTTTCAGGCTCTTTTTAACCAGCAGCTCCTGTTTTAATTTTTTAAAAAGGGCAAATGCAACTCCTATTACTATCAGGATGACAAGACAAAAAGGATCTCGTTTTTATTTATTTATTTATTTTTGGTCACTAGCTCCTGTTTTATCTATTTTCTTTAAGGGATAATTGCAGCTTCTGTTACTGTTAGGAGTTGAATACGAGGAAGAGCTCGTTTTCAGGCTTTTTTAATTAAGCAGATCTGATTTTAATTTTTTTTATTTTAGGGACAAACGCAGCTCCTGTTACTATTAGAATTTCAAGGCGACAAAGAGCTCGTTTTCGGGCTATTTTGGTCACCAGCTCCTGTTTTATATGGTTTCTTTTAGGACAAATATTAATTGTAAACAATTATTAATATTAATAAATATTGCTCCTAATATTAATTGGATTACAAATTTTTGGAAAAGGAGCTCGATTTTAGGTTTTTTTGAAGGTCACCAGCTCCTGTTATATTTATTTTATTTAACGGATAATTACAGGTGTTGTTGTTTTGTTTTTTTAAAATAAAGGATAAGTGCAGCTCCTGTTACTATTAGGATTTCAAGGCGAGGAAGAGCTCGGCGGTTTTTCTATCTGAAGTCTTGTTTTAACGTATTTCTTTTAAGGATAATAGTCATCTATCAAGATTCCAAGATGAAAAGGAGCTCGTATTTTAGGTTTATCGCTAGACAGCTCTTGTTTTAAATAATTTATTTTAAAAATGTTAATTAATACAGTTCTTGTTAATTTGAAGATTTCAAGCGAGAAAGAGCTCGTTATCGGCGGATTTTCAATCAAGACATCATTTGAAAGTTAAATTCTCCTAATACAATAGTCATCGGTGGTTTTTCTATTAGAAAATCCTCTTTAAAGTTCGTTCTTTTAAGAATATATGCATCTCCTGTAATTATCAGGATTTCAGTCATACCCGCGGGAACGAGTATATAAAAATCCGCCGAGGAATGAATTTTTCCCTCGTGGCGTTGGGTGCACTTTTACAAATGGTAGTCTTTTATTTTCAAGGAATAGTGCTCCTTCGCCAAGGATTAAATTGTCAACTTTTTGTCACGAATGTAAATAGGCATTCCGACAAGACTCGAAACGCCTTCTCTCTTTTATCGAATGTTTTTCTATCTATAAATCCTCCGACGTCGGTGCGATTAAGGCGGAGATTTATTTTGCTTTGGCCATTTCCATTATATGCAAATTTTACCGAAGAAGAGGACTAGGCCGGATTACGCTTCTCGATTCCCAATTGGTCATTAAGTCCCTTTGAGCTGGGAAAACCCGAGGAGCTAAACATCGTTTAATAAAAAAAATAAAAAGTTTCAGGTGAATAAACCCGGATCTACTGGTATATCTGGTTTCTGAAGTAGACGTAGCTCGAGTTTACCGTTTGTAGATTATCACGGCTTAGAGCTCTTTCTAACTACCTTTTACAAAAATTCTTTGAAGCTCCTGGTAAGATCAGGATTCATATTTGGACAGGAGCTCGAATTTATGTTTTCAAATTTTTCAGGAGCTTAAAAACTCGAAAGAGCTTGTATTTACACTGGTTCAGGCGAATAACTCTGATCTCATGCAGTCAGGATTCGAAAGTTGACAGGAGTTCGTATTTAACGTTTGTGGAATATCAGGGGTTCAGAAACTTTTCAGAGCTCTTTTCACTATCTTTTACAAAAATTCTTTAAAGCTCCTGATAAGATCGGGATTCAAATTTGGACAGGAGTCCGAATTTATGTTTTCAATTTTTTCAGGAGCTTAAAAACCCGAAAGAGCTCGTATATATACTGTTTCAGGCAAATAAACTCGGATCTCCTCGTAATATCAGGATTCGAAAGTAGACAGGAGCTCGTTTTTAACGTTTGTGGAATATCAGGGGTTCAGAAACTTTTCAGAGCTCTTTTCACTATCTTTTACAAAAATTCTTTAAAGCTGCTGGTAAGATCGGGATTCAAATTTGGACAGGAGTCCGAATTTATGTTTTCAATTTTTTTTTTCTGGAGCTTAAAAACGCGAAAGAGTTCGTATACATACTGTTTCAGGCAAATAAACTCGGATCTCCTCGTAATATCAGGATTCGAAAGTAGACAGGAGCTCGTATTTACCGTTTGTAAAATATCGGGGTTCAGAAACTTTTCAGGGCTCTTTTCATTATCATTTACAAAAATTCTTTGAAGCTCCTGGTAAAATTAGGATTTAAATTTGGATAGGAGCACAAATTTATGTTTTCAATTTTTTCAGGAGCTTAAAAACCTGAAAGAGCTCGTATATATTTCAGGCGAATAAACTCGGATCTCCTCGTCATATCAAGATTCGAAAGTTGACAGGAGTTCGTATTTAACGTTTGTGGAATATCTGGTGTTCCGAAACTTGTCAGAGCTCTTGTCGCTATCTTTTACAAAAATTCTTTGAAGCTCCTGGTAAGATCGGGATTCAAATTTGACGGGAGCTCGAATTTATGATTCCAATTTTTTTCCGAAGCTTAAAAACTTAACAGAGTGACAGAAGCTCACAATCCAAATGGTTCGATTTGACTCGCTTTCTGGTAAATAAGCTTGAAGCTCCTTCTCCATCAGGATTTGAAAAAGTTAAGGAGCTTGTATTTGAGGTTTCAAAAGTATCAAGGTCTTAAAAACCCAAAAGAGCTCAATTTAAATTTAATTTAGGGAATTTTAACTTGATTCTCCAGGTTTGATCAGGATTATGATGAAGTAAAGGAGCTTGCTTTTAGTTTTAATTGTACCAGGAGCTTACAAAATGGGAAGAGCTCAATTTTACATAATTTCAGTTGAATAAACTTAAAGTTCCTGTTTTTATCTGGCCTCTAAAGGAAAAGGAACTCCTATTTGTTGATTTAATTTTATCATAAGCTTATACATTTCGAAGAGGTCGTTTTTACACAATTTCAGGTAAATAATCTTGAAGCTCCTGTTATTATCAGGATTCTAAAATGGTAAGGAGTGCGTATTTGTTGTTTCAAAATCTTAAAAGCCCGAAAGAACTTTATTCAAATCTAATTCAGGGAATTTAAACTTGGTTTGATCAGGATTATGATGTGTAAAGTAAAGGAGCTCGTGTTTTTTGTTTTAAATGTACCAGGAGCTTACAAAACGGGAAGAGCTCAATTTCACGCCATTTCAGTTGAATATACAGAACCTTTTCTGATCTCATCTCTAAGTAAAACGGATTTATGGTTTGGTGCACATCAAGGATTCAGAAAATTTTCAAAGCTCGTACGGAAACCTTTTACACTAAACATTCGATCAGGATTTTAATACGAACACGAGCTTTCCCCCCACATTTCGCTTTAATTTTTTAATTCAGGAGCTTCGTTATTTTTTTTCTTTTGCGTGTGGCTTCTAACACCAGTCAGCCTTTTATGAACATTTTCTAGGTGCATTGCTTGGGAAAAAAATGTTGCTCCTGTTATGTTTGACGTTCTCTCTTACTGCTCCTGATACAAGGAGTTTATTCGAGAGATTTTCCTTCTGTTGTATAAACAGATTTCTTTGTGTCATCGATCGTCCGGCGGGTTGTTTTCACTCTTGGCCAATACCGTCTATTTTCGTTACCGACACGGCTCGCCCACCGATTACCCTACCCCATTCGCACATTTGTACAACATTCTATGCACAACGTTTTCAAAAATAGAAAATAAATAAGAATTTGGGTCAATTATTTTTCAAGAACTGGGAAGTGAAAACGTGCCCGGGACGCGAGTATGTGTGAACATTGTGCAACATGTCTCCGACTTTCCCCTCGATCTCCTACCTCCATACTCGCGCATATTTTGTATCCTTCAAAAAAAAAAAAAAAAAATCTTTAAATCGACGGGTTTTGTTTCGTGTGAACGGGAAAAACGCGACGTCAGCAGTACCGGACGAGTCAGCGGAATTCAAAGCCAAATGGGCCGTGCATTGTCCCTGTTTTTCATTTCATTGGACTTTAAAAATAAATAAATGCATATAAATAAAATAGAGAACAAAGATGGACCGAGAGGATGTGAAAAAGCTGCAGAAGGAAAAGACGAGGTAATGCGTTGCATGTTCCAGGGTCGCCTGGAGTCTGCCGGCATTTCTGAAAATGATTGCAATTATTTTGAAAACAATCGCCACATTTTATGTAACACGTGGTTATTTTATAAACGGCGTTCGCCGGATATTTCAAAATACCTGGTTTTGTCATTTACACGAAAACGCATCCTATCTGACACAAAAATTGATGTATCTCACATCTCCGTTGCCTCATAAAACCAACAGGAAAGTATAAGTAGTTGATTTAGTATCAAGATTACATTAAAAAAACAAAGATAGTAAAATTCGCGAAGTTTTAATAAACAGGCCTGGCTTAAGGGGCATGGGCGTGGTTTAAATGATGGGAATGAATGATGGGATTGGTTTATCATAAACAAAAAATTGTAATTCTCAGGTTTTTGCGATTTGAAATCAGCCATACTGTCAAAATGCGCAGTTACCCGTGTTTTCTTTCTATTGTACTGAAAAATACGTTATTAATGAAATTGGGGCGTGGTTAAAAGAAAAAGGGGCGTGGCTTTAGAATGATGGGGGTGGTTTATCATAAACAAAAAATGCTAAGTCCCAGGTTTTTGCGATTTGAAAAAGCCATACTGTCAAAATGAGCAGTTAGCTGTGTTTTCCTTCTATTGCACTGAAAAATACGTTATTAATGAAATTGGGGCGTGGCTAAAATAAAAAAGGGCGTGGCTTTAGAATGATGGGGGTGGTTTATCATAAACAAAAAATGCTAAGTCCCAGGTTTTTGCGATTTGAAATAAGCCATAGTGTCAAAATGAGCAGTTAGCTGGTGGCTAAAACGAAAAGGGGCGTGGCTTTAGAATGATGGGTGTGGTTTATAATAAACAAAAAATGCTAAGTCTCAGGTTTTTGCGATTTGAAATAAGCCATACTGTCAAAATGAGCAGTTAGCTGTGTTTTCCTTCTATTGCACTGAAAAATACGTTATTAATGAAATTGGGCGTGGCTAAAATAAAAAGGGGCGTGGCTAAAATAAAAAGGGGCTTGGCTTTAGAATGATGGGGGTGGTTTATCATAAACAAAAATGCTAAGTCCCAGGTTTTTGCAATTTGAAATAAGCCATACTGTCAAAATGAGCAGTTAGCTGTGTTTTCTTTCTATTGTACTGAAAAAGACGTTATTAATGAAATTAGGGCGTGCTAAAAGGAAAAGGGGCATGGCTTTAGAATGATGGGTGTGGTTTATAATAAACAAAAAATGCTAAGTCCCAGATTTTTGCGATTTGAAATAAGCCGTACTGTAAAAATGAGCAGTTAGCTGCGTTTTCTTTTTATTGTACTGAAAAGATTAATGACATTCAAAGACAAGAGGTCGAATTTATGTTTTCAATTTTTCAAGAAGTTTTAATAAACCAGCCTGGCTTAAGGGGCACGGGCGTGGTTTAAATCGAGTGGGCGGGGCTTTTGACGGAGTTTGATAAGCCCGTTATAAAAAGGTAACAGGGTGTGAAATACTATGAGGTATATCCTGATTATGGTTTGCTTGGTCAAGGGTCGGACAAGGGGGAGCAGTTAGCTGTATATTCTTTTTATAGCTCTGGTAAATTGTTAATAAATGACATTAGAGCGTGGCTAAAGTCAAAATGGGCGTGGCTTGTGAATGATAAGCGTGGTTTATTAAAAAAGTTATTCCTTCGGTTTTTGCCCTTTGAAAAAAGTCACACTATTTCAAACTAACCTGCGTATTTATTTTAAAATAATCCGTCCGAAAAAAAGCCTGATTTGTAAAATTTGAACGTGTTGTTAATTATGTAAGTGTGGTTTATTAAAAATAATAATTATGTAAAATTATTTCTTTGGTTTTTATAATTCAAAAAATTAAATATGTTTCGAAAAGATTAATTGGCAGTATTTTTATTTTATATATATGATTTAGTATCAAGAATACATAAAAAACCAAAGTCAGTAACATTCGCGAAGTTTTAATAAACAGGCCTGGCTAAAGAGGCATGGGCGTGGTTTAAATTGAGTGCGCGGGGCTTAAGCCCGTTGCAAAAAGGTAACAGGATGTGAAATATTATCAAACAAGTATATCCTGATTATAGTTTGCGTGGTCAAGGGTTAGCAGTTAGCTGCATATTCTTTTTATTGTACTGGATAATGCTTGATTAATGACATTAGGGCGAGGCTAAAAGCAACAGGGGCATGGCTTATTGTTTAAAAGGGGCGTGGTTTATACTACGTTTTGACTTTTTTAACCGTTTGTAAACTTTTTTGGTTGTAAACTTTATTAACTTAATTTATAATTAAGATAAATTCGTCCAGATTTTTTCCCCAACCGAAGGCGATCGCCAAGGCCTCCGAGGGCAATTACCATTGTTGTTTTTTCCCCCGATCACGCTTTCATTATGGTTTAATGGGTTTTTAAACGTTTCCTTCGGTGGCTGTAAAACGGGGTGCGGAGAACGTGCAGCACACTTTGTGAACGTTGTTTTTATTGAGGTGCCGCGGTTGCAATTAAGGACGACTGCAGGAGGTGCAATACTATGGCATGACTGAATGGATTGAAAAGACAAAGGCTTTCTTTCATCTGCAACAATTGGGATTTGAAGATCTAGGACGAGTGATAAAAGAGTGTGAACAAATTCGAAAATCATCTCAGGTTAAAAAAATGTTCACAGTGAAAATCGAAATTTAAGATGAATTTTTCTCAACCGGATTACAACTGCGATTGGTCCATCTAAGGAGTGAAACGGCTTTACCTGGGGTTAAATCGACTGGGAAAAAGGTGTGATAACCTGCCCCAAAGTTTTTATATCCAGACATGAATCCATATCATAATATCCGCGATACCGCGGCAGAAATTTGCTAAATTTAGACTGGAAATTAAACCTCTCCGATAGTATAATTGAGTAAATTTTAGATGATGCAGGTTGATTTTTAGGGCGAGTTAACGCACACGAAATTTTCTAAACAAAGATCTAAAAATATTTATCTAAAACAACGGAAAAAAATTCAACAAAATTCAGTCCAATATTTGGCACATTTAGGGGGATGAATGTTTGAAATTTTAATTATGAAAATATAAGCGTGAGTAACCAAATTGCAGTCTTATGATTTGAGACCATATCAATATATCAAAAACTAATGAACAGAATTTAATCAAATTTGACTCAATATTTAGCCATGTTAACCGGAGTAAATTTGTAGAATTTTATTGAAGAATGATCAAGGAAATGTGAGTAATCAAGTCCCAAAATTTTTACAGCTCATTTGAGTCCATATCAACATATCAAAACTAATGAACAGAAATTACTCAAATTTTAATAAATATTAGACCATGTTAACTAGATTAAATTTGTAGAATTTTATTGAAGAATGATCAAAGAAATGTGAGTAATCAAGTCCCAAAATTTTTACAGCTCATTTGAGTCCATATCAATATATCAAATACTAATGAACAGAACGTAGCCAAATTTTAGTAAATACTTGGCCATGTTAACTGGAGTAAATTTGTAGAATTTTATTGAAAAATGCCAAACGAAGTGTGAGTAATCAAGTCCCAAAGTTTTACAGCTCATTTGAGTCCATATCAGTATATCAAAAACTAATGAACAGAACTTTGTCAAATTTCAGCCAATATTTGGCCAAGTTAACTGGAGTAAATTTGCAGAATTTTATTGAAAAATGCCAAAGGAAGTGTGAGTAATCAAGTCCCAAAATTTTTTCAGACGATTTGAGTTCATATCAATATATCAAAAACTAATGAACAGAACTGTGCCAAATTTCAGCCAATATTTGGCCATGTTAATTGGAGTAAAGTTTTCTAGAATTTTATTGAAAAATGCCAAACGAAGTGTGAGTAATCAAGTTCCAAAATTTTTGCAGACTATTTGCGTCCCTATCAATATATCAAAAACTAATGATCAGAATTTAGCGAAATTCCAGTCAATACTTGGCCATGTTAACTGGAGTAAATTTGTAGAATTTTATTGAAAAATGCCAAACGAAGTGTGAGTAAACAAGTCCCAAAGTTTTACAGCTCATTTGAGTCCATATCAATATATCAAAAACTAATGAACAGAACTTTGCCAAATTTCAGCCAATATTTGGCCATGTTAACTGGAGTAAATTTGCAGAATTTTATAGAAGAATGCCCGAGTAAATGTGAGTAATCAAGTCCCAAAATATTTTCAGACTATTTGCTTTCATATCAATATATCAAAGAATAATGAACAGAATTTAGCCACATTTCAGTCAATACTTTGCCATGTTAACTGGAGTAAATTTGTAGAATTTTATTGAAAAATGCCAAACGAAGTGAAAGTAATCAAGTCCTAAAGTTTTACCGCTCATTTGAGTCCATATCAATATATCAAAAACTAATGAACAAAACTTTGCCAAATTTCAGCCAATATTTGGCCATGTTAACTGGAATAAATCTGTATAATTTGATTGAAGAATGGCCAAAGACAAAGCGAGTAATCAAGTCCCAAATTTTTTTCAGACGATTTGAGTCCATAGCTATATATTAACAACTAGTGTACAGAATTCAGTCAAAATTTACTCAATATTTGGCCATGTTAACTGGATTAGATTTGTAGAATTTGATTAAAGTATGCCTACGCAAATAAGAGTAATCAAGCTCCAATTTTTTCCCAGGGAATTTGAGTCCATATAAATATATACAAGACTAATTGACAGAATTTAGTCAAATTTTCCTCAATGTTTGGCCATGTTAACTGGAATAGATTTGTAGAATTTTATTGAAGAATGCCCAAGGAAAAGTGAGTTATCAAGCCCAATTTTTTTTTCTTGAGATTTGAGTCCATATCAGTATATCAAAAACTAATAAACAAAATTTAACCAAATTCCAGTCAATACTTGGCCATGTTAACTGGAGTAAATTTGTAGAATTTTATTGAAAAATGCCAAACGAAGTATGAGTAATCAAGTCCCAAAGTTTTACAGCTTATTTGAGTCCATATCAGTATATCAAAAACTAATGAACAGAACTTTGCCAAATTTTAGCCAATATTTAGCCATGTTAACTGGAGTAAATTTGCAGAATTTTATAGAAGAATGCCCGAGTAAATCATTAGTCTCAAAATTCTTTCCGACTATTTGCCTTCATATCAATATATCAAAGAATAATGAACAGAACTTTGCCAATATTTGGCCTGGTTAACTGGAGTAAATTTTTAGAATTGTATTGAAGTTTATACAAGTTACAAATAAAGTCTTAATGTGTTTCTGTCAACGATTGTGTGTAAGTTAGTGCCATGATTCTAGTGTAAGTTAGAAAAGAAATTTGTTCTGAAATTTGACGTCCTTACGAATTCTTTTATTTGTTAATCTTTATGGCTTCAGCACTGTGAAAGTTTTATTATGTAAGCCTTCCAGGGCTTGAGGGAAAACTAAGCCCTAAAGTACAAAGTTTTATAAACAATCTCAAATAATAATTCAAAACTTACGTATATCGATCGCAGTCATGTTACAAAAAGACGATAAAAATTTCGGTGGCAAAAAAACAACAACCAACGAGACACAATGTCGCCACGCGAACTTTCGATGCGACTGCCGCCTATTAGAAAGCACTACAAGATGAAGAACGGGTTCGATATGGTGGGGCCGCCGAAGATTGGTGGGGAATCTCCTTCTTCCGAGACGACCACCAATTGGTCAAAACTGCCCGAAGATGATCGTTATGTTCAAAAGTTCCAAGCATATCAAGCCCCTAAGTCCATGTGACAAAGAATGACCGTATCACGAGACCCTGTATAAATATTTTCCTGTCATCGCTGATTGTGTGATGGTCAATGATTGAAAAACACAAGGTGTTGTTTACTAGTTCCAATTTTTGTATATATTTTTTGTTTATTTATGAGTTGTTTACTCCAAGACACGTCTGAAATACGGGTATATACGTCAGCGATGACAATAATATTGTCAAATTTGTCTAATGTTGTTAAATATTTTAAATTACTAAGATAGCTCCCTTGATTTTTATCATGAGATTTATATAAGAGATAAGTGAATATAGAAATAAATCATCAATGACAATATTTCGTGTAATATTGTGATGTTTTTCTATGCTATCCCCAAAAAAGAACCATAAGTATGTGAGACATTTTTTTACATTTTATCTGATTTTTCATGGCTTTTCTCACAAAATATTTGGCATTTGTCATATCTGAGGATACGGAAATATAGAAATAAATCAGTAATGACAATATTTCGAGTAATATTCTGATTTTTTTTATGCTATCCCCCCCCAAAAAAAAACCCATAAGTATGTGAGTCTTTTTGTATATTTTATTTTAATTTTCGTGGCTTTTATCACAAAATATTTGGCATTTGAGGATACGGAAATATAGAAATAAATCAGTAATGACAATATTTCGTGTAATATTGTGATATTTTTTTAAGCTATTCAAAAAAATCAAGCATGTAAGTCTTTTTTACATTTTTTCTGATTTTTCATGGCTTTTCTCACAAAATATTTGGCATTTGTTATATCTGAGGATACGGAAATATAGAAATAAATCAGTAATGACAATATTTCGTGTAATATTGTGATGTTTTTTTAAGCTATTCAAAAAAACCAAGCATGTAAGACTTTTTTTACATTTTTTCTGATTTTTCATGGCTTTTGTCACCAAATATTTGGCATTTGTCATATCTGAGGATACGGAAATATAGAAATAAATGAGTAATGACTGTATTTCGAGTAATACTGGCTTTTTTTAATGTTATTTAATAAAAAAAAGTATGTGAGACTTTTTTACATTTTATCTTACTTTTCATGGCTTTTATCACAAAATATTTGGCATTTGTCATATCTGAGGATACGGAAATGTAGAATAAATCAGTAATGACAATATTTCGTGTAACATTGTGATTTTTTTTTTGCTCTACAAAAACAAAAAACAAGTATGTGAGACTTTTTTACATTTTATCTAACTTTTCATGGCTTTTATTGCGAGATATTTGGCATTTGTCATTTTTCTGGCGTCACGTAAATATAGGAAAATATCACAATGGCAGAGTTTGTTTGACAATTGCGATTTATATTTAATATATTGTTAATTGCTTCAAGTGGACCTGCCATTTAGACATTTCTTTCGCCATTTAATCCAACAAAAACATTCGGTTGTTTTTATCACGAGATATTTCAGATTTGTCACCTCTGACATTACGCAAATATAAAAAATATATAAAAAATGACAATATTTCCTTTAATATCGAGATATTTTCTTATGCTATCCCAACAAATCCAATTTTTTCAGCCTTTTACACTTTTTTTCTACTATTTTTCCCACTTTTCATGGTTTTTATCACGAGATAGTTGAGATTTGTCATATCTGACTTTATGTAAATATAGAAATTTACAACATTTCCTTTAATATTGAGATCTATTCTTTTGGTATTCTAACAAAAACAAGTGTGTTCATCTTTTAAACTTTTTTCGTAATTTTATTGGCATGGCTTTTATCACGAGATATTTGGCGTTTGGCATTTTTTCTTTCGGCACGTAATTATAGGAAAATATCAACAATGCGAGTATTTGTTTCAAAATCGTGATCTTTTATAACAAAACCTAATGCTTACTTCTAACAAAAAAGTGCTTACTTTTTAGACTTGTTTCTTTATTTTGCCCCCCTTTTCATGCTTTTTGCTATGAAATATTGCAGATTTGTCATATATGACCGAAAATACGGAAATACATCTGCAATGACAATTTTCTGTTTAATTACGCGATCTGACCATCTCTTATAGGAACAAATCAAAGTTTGTCTGTCTTTTAGACTTTTTTTTACATTGTATTTCACTTATCGTTTTTTTATCGCAATATATTTGACATTTGTTTTATCTTACTTTACTTAAATATAGAAATACATCAGCAATGATAATATTTCCCTTAATATCGAGATATTTTTTATATTATTCTAACAAACGAAGTGTTCTTATCTGATAGATTTTTTTCTTCATTTTATCCTACTTTTCATGGTTTTTATCATGAGATATTTCAAACTTGTCATATCTGACCTATGAAATACAGAAATACATCTTGAATTTTTTTTTTCGCTTTATTATCGTGAACAGACCGCACCTTATCCCAACAAATCAAAGTGTTTCTGTCTTTTAGACTTTTTTTTTTTTAATTTTATCTCACTTTTCATTGTTTTTATCGCGAGATATTTCTGATTTGTCACGTCTGCCTTTACATAAATATAGGAATACATCAGCAATGACAATATTTCCTATAATATCGAGATCTTTTATTACGCTATCCCAACAAAACCAAGTTTGTCTGCCTTTTATACTTTTTTAAACTCTTTTTTCTCATTTTTTGGTTTCGATCACGAGATATTATTGATAAGTCACACATGACCGAATGGGAATACAAAAATATATCTGACCAACATGCAATGGCATATTTCCTTTAATATCGTGATCTGATGTCATCTTATCGCAACAAATCGAAGTGTGTCTTTCGATTAGACATTTTTTAAATTTTATCTCACTTTTCATTGTTTTTATCGCGAGATATTTGTGATTTGTCACGTCTGCCTTTACGTAAATATAGGAATACATCAGCAATGACAACATTTCCTATAATATCGAGATCTTTTCTTACGCTATCCCAACAAAACCAAGTTTGTCTGCCTTTTATACTTTTTTAAACTCTTTTTTCCCATTTTTTGGTTTCGATCACGAGATATTGTTGATAAATGGTACCTGGCCGTATGGAAATGCAGAAATATATCTGCAATATCATATTTCCTTTAATATCGTGATCATTATCCCAACAAATCGAAGTGTGTCTTTCGATTAGACATTTTTTAAATTTTATCTCACTTTTCATTGTTTTTATCATAAAATATTTGACATTTGTCATGTCTGGAATTTACACAAATATAAAAATACATCAGCAATGACAATATTTCGTTAAAATCTTTATGTTTTCTCATATTATCCAAACAAAACCAAGTATGATTACCTATTGATCGTTTTGTACATTTTATTCAACCTTGATTATTTTACTGAAAATTTTCCTGGTTACTACGTGATGTTTTTACATTTATAATCGTTAGGGGGGAAAAACTATAACTTAGTTATTTACAGGAATTATATCCAATATGAATTGTATAATTGCACACTAATCGTTTTGGTACAATTTAAACAAGATGGGTTGATAAACCAATTAGTTTTGGCTTGTGTTTAACGTGTGGTATGAATTTTGAATTTAAATCAAAATGTCAAGGTTTACAAGGACGAGATATCCGCTTTTAGGTTTGCCCGGGGAATCCAAAACAGGTTCGCGGACACCTTGGGGGTCGCCGACCCTAACCAGGGGATCGGCGGCGTACTTCGAGCAAAAATATTGATTAGAAAAAAGACGCGTAAAATGCATAAATCAATTTTAAAAAAAAATTAATAACAACGTATACTGAAAACGAAAGTTAACGAAGCACCTCAGCAGGATCCAGCATGATCAAATTCTACAAGTCTCAGGATCAGGTCAAAACAGTGGAAATGGAACATTTAAATAGCCTAGGTACCACGATTTTGGATTTATAGAGGCTGACAAGGGTAAAGGTCAGTGTGTGATTTCCGCGATGCTATTTTTAGTGTGCACACCCAAAAACTTGTAGAAACTGTCAAACCTTAGTTAAAACTCATGCAAAAACTGTTAATGAAAGCTCACTAAAAGCCGTAGAAACGGACTGATTTTATGAGGAAGAAATACACCAGTAATGACAACATTTCCTTTAAAATCTAGATATTTTCTTTTGATATTCTAACAAAAACCAATGTTCCTACCTTTTATATGTTTTCCTTAATTTTATCACACTTTTCATGGTTTTTAATATGAAATATTGCAGATTTGTCATATTTACCCGTACGAAAAAACAGAAATACATATGCCATGATAATTTTCTTTTTAATAACGTGATCTGACCTCCTCTAGTCGAAACAAATCAAAGTGTGTCTGTCTTTAAGACATTTTTTGCATTTTATCCCACTTTTTTTCTTTTTTTATCGCAAAGCATTTGACTTTCGCCATACCCGACTTTACGTAAATATAGAAATACATCAGCAAAGGAAATATTTCCTTTAATATTGAGATCTTTTCTTTTTATATTCTAACAAAAACCAATATGTTTGCCTTTTATATCTTTTTCTTAATTTTATCACACTTTTCAAGGTTTTTACCATGAAATATTGCAGATTTGTCATATTTACGCGTACGAAAAAACAGAAATACATCTGCCATGATAATTTTCTTGTTAATAACGTGATCTGACCTCCTCTTGTCGAAACAAATCAAAGTGTGTCTGTCTTTAAGACATTTTTTGCATTTTATCCCACTTTTCATTTTTTTTGTAGCAAGGCATTTGACTTTTGTAATATTAGACGGTACGTAAATATAGAAATACATCAATAATGGAAATATTTCCTTTAATATCGAGATATTTTCTTTTGATATTCTAACAAAAACCAATGTGCCTACCTTTTATATCTTTTTCTTAATTTTATCACACTTTCATGGTTTTTACTATGAAATATTGCGGATTTGTCATATTTGACAATGTGTGTGATTAATGACGGTTAGTCGATGGTTATCCCGAGATCGTGAGACGCGGTCTGGTGTGACGTAGTTTTCAGAAAAACATTTTCTTTCTCGATCCAACGTTTCGATCTTTATTGAGATCATCTTCAGCGCTCCAAGTGTTGGTTTTCTTCGTAATATGGGCACTCTCAACAAGACACACAAGAATGGCACAATTTCGCAGAAAACAAACACTTTGAGCCCAGAAGATGATCTCAGTAAAGATCGAAACGTTGGCACGATAAAGAAAATGCTTTTCTAAAACCTACGTCACACCAGACAGCATCTCATGATCTCGGAATAATCCTATTTGACAATGATGAATTTGTGAATGAAACGACAATTTTCTGTTTAATAACGAGATCTCACCTCACCTTGGCATTGTCAGAATCTCAAAAGAAAAGATTTCGATTTTAAAGAAAATATTATCATTTCTGATATATTTTTATATTTACGTACGAATCACTGTATTTCTGTATCATCAGGTATGACAAATGTTAAATATCTCGTGATAAAAACAACGAAAATTGGGTTAAAATATTTAAAAAAAATCAAAGAATGACACATTTCGATTTGTTGGGATCACATGAGAAATGATCATGATATCACAGGAAATATTATCATTGCTGATGTATTTTATGTATTTCCGTATACAAATGTCAGATATTCGAGTAGACAACTTAGATTTTCATAGAATTTTTATTTCACTGAAATTAAATCCAGCGAGTTTTTTGACCATTTTTGACCATGATCCGAAACCTGGCGTCGTGGGGTCTGTCGTTCCTCGCTCCCCCACATTTTTTCATCATGTTTACGCCGGTCCGAATTTTTCGAATTGCGCCTATTCATTTGACGGTAGGCCGGTCATTTTCGCCTAATCGAGATTAAATTGGTCTGTTGTTTTTCCGTTAGCTTTCTCCCATTTCTCGTCGTGGTCGAAAATTACCGTATTTTTCTCCTCCCCCCACAAAATCAAATCATTTTCCAATTTCGAATTTTATGACTTCAAAAATAGAATCAGAACATTTGGATTGAAATTTGCAAAGATGCGTGGGTGGAATTTCGGACTCCTCGTCCTTCCTTTCATACTGAAAATCATTTTTATAAAACTATTATTTTTATCTAAGATTTTTGGTTGAGATAAAAATTAGTGTCACGAGCTGGATTCGAACCCACGCTGCTCTATCCACTCCAGCTATCGTGACGATTGAGCCGACGGCTGGCACTAATTTTTCATCTCAACCGAAACCTTAGATAAAAAGAATAATTAATATGGTCAATTATGACCACTACGCAAATTTGGACTTTTTATAAAAAAATAATAATTTTTTTTAAATTTGAAATTATCTAAATTTGCTCAAATTAAAAAAGTTAAAATATGAAGGGTGCTTAAAAAACGATGCACTATGATAAAATACCAAGGGAAAAACACCTTCGGTAAATTCCGCCAGGTGGCACCCCGGTGGGCCGAGAACAAATAATGACGGCATGATTGTCATTTGGTGAATTGGTGAACTGGGTTTTGGTTTCCGTCCATTTTTCTGAAACGGAACAATTCAAGATTTTTTTCATCTTGTCACACTTTTTATTTTTTCGTTTAATTCTAAAAGAGTCGAGGTTATTTGGAATTCGGGGTTACGTTAAAGAATGGCTTGTAAAATAACTCGTTTCTTTGGTCATTTTGGTTAATAGGTTTTCCCAAAATGGTCCGTTTATCCATTCAAGAAATAATAATGTTGGTTTATAAAGAATTTTTTATTTGGTCTTTAGGTGATTAATTAATGGTCCTAAATTTGTACATTTGCTTGTAAGTTTTTTCACCTTGGGTAGTGTTGATTGGCGGCGGTATCAAATTGATTAAGAGACCGGGGGTTGATTCTGCCGCCCCCCGGCCAATCGGCACGGCGTATCCATAGATACACCCCCTCGCAGGGGTAGAGGCGTGGCACGGCGGACCCGACAGTCTGCCAGAATGCGGCCCTGAGCGATGGACGGGTTCCTCATCGACACGAGCCAGGTCTTCCTGTTCGACCACGACGAAGACTCGACGCAGTCTGACTCGAGTTTTTCTTATTCGAGCGATCACGAGTCCAACTCGGGTAATATCAGTTTGCCCTATCTTTAGACTTTTTTTTTACTTTTCTGATTGTTTTTTGTCAGGGGACTCACGATGTAGAAGGCGAGGTGAGAAATGCGCCGTCCAGCAGTTGCAGCAACGCCAAGCAGCAAACCTACGCGAGCGACGACGCATGCAGAGCATCAACGAGGCATTCGACGGCCTCAGGGCCCACATTCCGACACTTCCGTACGAGAAAAGACTCAGCAAAGTCGACACTCTTAAACTGGCCATAGGGTAAGACCTCTAAATACTTAAAAAAAAAAAAAATACAAAAACATTACAAACGACGAACTTTCAGGTACATAAAGTTCCTCAGCGAGCTGGTCAGGAACGACAAGAACCACCAGGAGCTCGGCAAGTCCGTGGGGAAAGCTCGGAGCCAGAACAAAGAACAGAAAAAAGTCATTATAAGAGGTGAGCTTTTTTCCAAATTTTAATTCACCAATTCACCAAAATGACAATCATGACGTCACTATTTAAATACAATCATTTCTCCACTTTTTTGTGGTATCATCTGAAGAAATTTGCTGAGATAAATACAATTTAACTCAAATTAGTAAAATTTGACGATCAGTTCTTAAAAGATTTTTAGCTAAAAGTCAATTTTCAGGTGAGTTATATGTAAACTTCAGATTTCTGAGGGGATTTCTAAAATTTATTAGTAACTTTTAGCCGTTCTATTTAATTAGCCGATTTTGGGGAAAAAAACACCGATTCACCAATTCACCAAAATGACAATCATAACGCCATTAATCGAGACTTTTCTCCATTTTCGCTATGGTGGCACCTGACAGAATTTTTCCAAATTATATCATTATTTGCGAGATTTCGAAAACCTAAGTTGAGAATTTTGGCCAAATTATTAAAGTTTGAAAGAAATTTTGGACAGAGGATTTTATTTTATTTATTTATTTATTTTTGAACAAGCTAAGTGCAAACTTCAGATCTCCGGATGAGTTTTCGAAATGAACCACTCTTTTTTTTTCGTAGTGCTATCGTTCGTTAAGACCAGAAAAAAATAGTGACGTTTTTATTTAAATCGCCCCTTTTCCTCAATTTGTTCGCCAGGGAGGCATCATTATCAAATTTCAGAACTAAGGATTTTGCTCAAATAAATCCAAAAGTAAATAATGAGCAACCTTTCCAAAAGGAATATTGGCTAGAAGAACTTTTTTTACGCCCCGTGTAAAGTTTAGATCTCTGCACGGGCATTCTCAAATTTATTGTAGCGTTTAGTCTGTTTTAAATATTTAGCCGATTCTACTGGACAAAAACCAATTCATCAAAATGACAATCATGACATCATTATTTAAATACAATCTTTTCTTCACTTTTCTTATGGTATCATCTGACGGAATTTCCCTAGATAAATACAATTTACCTCAAATTAGTAAATTTGTCGATCAGTTCTTAAAAGATTTTTAACTAAAAGGCAATTTTCTTGTACAAATTGTATTTAAACTTTAAACATCGGGAGGAATTTATTTGTAACTTTTAGCCGTTCTATCTAGTTAATTTATCTATTTAGCCGAGTTTAGACAAAAAAAGCGAAAAAGAAAAAAACAAAGTTCACCAATTCACCAAACTGACAATCATTACGTCATTAGTCAAGACTTCTCCATTTATGTTATGGTGGCACCTGACAGAATTTTTCAAGATTATTGGATTATTTTCGAGATTTCGAAAGGCTAGGTTAGGCCAAATTATTAAAGTACGAGGAACCTTTTTTAATTTTTTTAACGAGCCAGGTGTAAACTTCAGATCTGTGGATAAGTTTTCGAAATGTATCAATATTTTTTTCCGTTTTCGTAGTGACACCGTTCATCAATTCCAGAAAAACAACTAGTCCACCAATATGACAATAGTGACATTATTATTTGACCAATCCTTTTCCTCATTTTTTTTCGCCAGGGCGGCATCATCATCAAGTTTCAGAATTAAAGATTTTGCCCAAATAAATCCAAAAGTAAAAATTAATGAAATTTTGGCTAGAAGAATTTTTTCACGCCCCGTGTAAAGTTTAGATCTCTGCACGGGTATTCTAAAATTTATAGTAACGTTTAGTCGTTTTTAACCATTTAGCTGATTGTGCAGTTCACCAATTCACCAAAATGACAATTGTGACGTCATTATTTAAATAGAATCTTTTCTCCATTTTTTATGCTATCATCTGACGGAATTCCCCAGAAAAAATACAATTTAGCTCAAATTAGTAAATTTGACGATCAGTTCTCAAAATTTTTTTAGGTAAAAGGCAATTTTCTTGTACGCGTTATATGTAAACTTTAGACTTCTGGGGGGGGGTTTCAAAAATGTATTAGTAACTTTTAGCCAATAACGTTTAATCGTTGTTGTTTTTAACTATTGGGCCGATTTTGCTGGACAAAATCGAGTTCACCAATTCACCAAAATGACGATTGTGACGTCATTATTTTTGAATTAATGCTTTTCCCCTTTACGGTTGTTGTCATCTGAGAAAGACCTACTGTTTAGTGATGTTTAGTCGTTTTCGTAAAATGATTGTGTGTGTGTAAATCTCACTACGAGCTCCTGTCGTCCCTTTTAACTGTAAATAAAATCTAGCCATATAGATCTTTGTGGTCAAGGAATCCTGATTGAAATCATTATTATAAGCTCCTGTCGTACCTACTTAACAATAAATAAAATAAAAAATTTAACTTCTGGTAAACTAGATGTGGTAGACGTCAATCTTTAAGCTCCTGTTATTAATAACTTCTGCCTTGCTCCTGGTCGTTTAAGAATTTTGATTAAAGGCATTTATGACGCTCCTGTCATCCTTTCTTAAGACTATACTCTGGCTCCTGATAGTGTAAGAATCCCGATTCAAGTACGTTTATGAAGCACACACACACTCACAATCATTTTACGAAAACGACTAAACATCACTAAACAGTAGGTCTTTCTCAGATGACAACAAACGTAAAGAGGAAAAGCATGATTTCAAAAATAATGACGTCACGATCGTCATTTTGGTGAATTGGTGAACTTGATTTTGTACAGCAAAATCGGCCAAATAGTTAAAAACAACAACGATTAAACGTTCACGGCTAAAAGTTTCATCATTTCTTAACAGTATTTATACTTTAGCTAGGTAGTCTACAAATCCCGATTCAAGTACATTTATTAAACTACTGCAATCCTGTCTTAAGAGTAATTAGATTGTAGCTACTGGTAGACGTATTATCTTAATCTACTTGCTTTTGTCCTAATCCTGGTACAACCCTAGCTTCAGCTAGTCGTGAAACTCTTAAAATAATCTTTATACGAGCTCCTATCTTTCTCCCTTAAATTCCAGATCCTGGTAGTTTAGGAATCGTGTTAGATGTCTTTCTTTGAGCTCCTGGTATTAATAATAGTTTCAGTCTTAAGCCTGATGTGATTCTAGCTCCTTAGACATGTATGGAAACGAGCCTAAGTGAGATGGGAAAGATTGTAAGTAGCAAGAATAATAAGAGATAGGCAGTAAAAGAAATGAAGGTCTGTTAGTGACAGAGAAAAACAAAATACTCTCAAAACCAAAACTACAGAAATTTGTTTTGTCTGATTGATACATTTCTTGTTTCTCCGGTCTGTCGAACACCCCGTTTTTCGATTATGTTCAGGGTTATGGTGTGACTGGGGGGATGAATTGATGTTTCTGCAGGCGGTGAATCGCTCGTTACGAATCGATTGGGAACGACCGCGATCCAGTCTTCTCTTTCTCTCTCTCCCAACCCACCCCTAATTGCCGGCTAATGCACATCCATGATCCATGAGCAGATGCACGACCCTCCCACAAGATCGTCGAGTGGGACACGACGATTCTCCACGGCAGGCTTCATTTCATGGGCTGGGAAAACGGTACATACGTAACAATAAGCCAAAAAGAGAAGATGAAAGTACGTACGGTGAAAAGTTGGAGCAGGTGCTACATTGTGTCAGGTGCTATATTAAAGATTCACTTCCTATGATGTTTTTTTTATTATTCAACCCCCCTCGCCGTAGCACCTGGTTAAATATCGATTTGTCAACAGTTCATCGCGATGGCGAGATTAAAAAAAAACATTGTTTCCACTCCAACAAGCCGAGCAGCGTGGGATAGATAAGATTGAAAAAAAAAAATCGCCCGCAAAACAGGTTTATCCACTTTGTCGATTTTAAAGAAAAAACACCACAATTGTTGGTTTAAGAAAAATTACTGTAGCAAGGTTAAGACAAAAGCTGATATATAGACTTATATCAGGATGGCTACCAGGAGCTATAATCGAAGTCATCTTAAGACAGGATTTCAAGAGCATAATGTTTACATAAACCACCAGAAGCTTCAGTGAAATTCAGATTTAAGTCAGAAGCTAATATTAATAGCAGGAGCTTCATGAATGACAAATATCAGGATTCCTAGTCTACAAGGCGCTAGGAATTAATTAGCATTAAGTACGAACTATTGACGATAAAATAGCTCATGGAAGGATTCGTGTGGTGGACTACTGTACCAAGAAAGAATTTACGTTGGGTTAAGGCCAATAATTATACTGCTTTGAGATTCATAAATACCAGGAGTATAATTAGTTTTACATATTAACTAAAAGAGCTCAAAGAATCACTTCTATCAGGAGTCCTAGATTAGTAGGAGCTAGGTTTAATTGAGATAAGAGAAAAGACATTAGCTAAAATAATTGGCTTTTATCAGGATTCCTAGACTAATAGGAGCTCGGTTTTAAGTAGAGAGATTTTAAGAGATAAGCGAAAAGACAGTAGCTAAAAAATATGACTCTTATCAGAATTCCTAAACTAATAGGAGCTATGTTTTAATTAAGGATAAGAGAACAGACAGTAGCTCAAACGAATTACTTTTATCAGGATTGCTAGACTAGTAGAAACTAGGTTTTAATTAGGGTTAAGAGTAAGACAAGATCTCAAAAAATGACTGCTATCACAATTCCTAGACTAATAGGAGCTCGGTTTTAAGTAGAGATAAGTGAAAAGACAGTAGCTAAAAAAAAAATTACTTCTATCAGGATTCCTAAACTGATAGGAGCTAGGTTTTAATTAGGGATAAAAGAAAATTCAGTCGCTAAAAAAATGACTTTTATCAGGATTGCTAGACTAGTAGGAGCTCGGTTTTAATTAGGGATAAGCGAAAAGACAGTAGCTCAAGAAAAATGACTTCTCTCAGGATTCCTAAACTAATGGGAGATACGTTTTAATTAGGCATAAGAGAAAAAACAGTAGCTAAAAAAATGACTTTTATAAGGGTTTGCTAGTATAATAGGAGCTCCTTTTTAATTAGGGATAAGAGAAAAGATAGTAGCTAAAAAAAATGACTTGTGTCAGGTTTGCTAGACTAATAGGAGCTCGGTTTTAATTAGGGTTAAGAGCAACACAAGATCTCAAAAAACGACTGCTATCAGAATTCCTAGACTAATAGAAGCTAGGTTTTAATAGGGATAAGAGAAAAGACATTAACTCAAAAAATGACTTTTAACAGGATTCCTAGACTAATAGGAGATACGTTTTAATTAGGGATAAGCGAAAAGACAGTAGCTCAAGAAAGTGACTTCTATTAGGATTGCTAGACTAATAGGAGCTAGGTTTTAATTAGGGTTAAGAGTAAAACAAGATCTC
Organism: Cimex lectularius; assembly: GCF_000648675.2. Taxonomy (NCBI): domain Eukaryota; kingdom Metazoa; phylum Arthropoda; class Insecta; order Hemiptera; family Cimicidae; genus Cimex; species Cimex lectularius. The sequence continues at coordinate 2,415,730 of NW_019392637.1, read as the reverse complement.
AAAAAATGACTGCTATCAGAATTCCTGGACTAACAGAAGCTCAGTTTTAAGTAGGGATCAGCGAAAAGACAGTAGCTCAAAAAAATGACTTCTATCAGGATTCCTAAACTAATAGAAGCCAGGTTTTAATTTGTGTTAAGAGAAAAGACAGGAGCTCCAAAAAGTGACTAAAGGGATACATGTTATCAGGATTTCTAGGCAACCAGGAGCTAAAATTGAAACGGGATTAAGGCTCATATTTCTATTGACTTAGAAACGCACGGCTATCAGGAGTACAAATACAATTAAGAATGGATGAAAGTTGTTTCATAAATATACTTCAATCAGGATTAGACTACCAAGAGCTAAAGTATAAATACTCCCAAGATAGGATTGCATGAGCTTCATATCGTTCATTCTGCATTCAATAAGGATTATTAGGCTACCAGGAGGTAGAGTATAAATAATCCAAATAAAGGATGACAGGAGCTTCATAAATGTATTTGAATCGTGATTCTTAAACTATCAGGAGCTAGAGTATAAGTACTCTTATGAAAGGATTGCAGGAGCTTCATAAATAGAATTTAATCAGGACTATTAGACGACCAGGAGGTAGAGTATAAATAATCCAATTAAAGGATGACAGGAGCTTCATAAATGTATTTGAATCGTGATTCTTAAACTATCAGGAGCTAGAATATAATTAATCTTGTGAAAGGATTGCAGGAGCTTCATAAATAGATTTCAATCAGGATTATTAGACGACCAGGAGCTAGAGTATAAATACTCCTACGAAATGATGACAGGAGTTTCATAAATGTAATTCACTCAGGGTTATTAAACTCCCAGGAGCTAAAGTATAATTACACTTAAGAAAGGATGAAAGGAGCTTCATAAATGTACTTGAATCAAGATTTTTGTAGATTACCAGGAGCTCCAAGAAGGACATCTATCACTATTCCTAGTGTACCGGGGGCCAGATTTTAATTAGTTTTAAGTATAAAGATTAATTTAAGAGTTTCGTGACTATCTGAAGCTAGGATTGAACTATGGCTAGGATAAAAGCAAATAGTTAGTTATACATTAAGATAACACGGATACCAGGAGCTAGAATCTAATTATTCTTCAGAAAAGTTAGCAGCATAAATATAATTCAATCAGGATTACTGGATTAATAGACTTCCAGGAGCCAGATTTTAATTAGGTTTAGGTTAGAACGATAGGAGCTCGTATAAAGATTATTTTTAGAGTTTCATGAGTAGCTGAGGCTAGGAATGAACCAGGGTCAGGACAATGCCAAATAGATTTATAATAGGATAAATCGGCTGATAGAATTAGGTATATAAAAACAGCTAACTTACCCGATTAAAATAGGTTTAAGAAAATACCGTGTATTTTATGATCTGCTAATTGGGAAAATTGCCGGTGCGCCATTCTTCTCGTCTTCATCAAAAACGTCCAAATCCCAGCCACTTATCAACGCTCTTGTCCAGTTGTTTATTTTAAACGGATGACCCGATAATCCGTGTCAACAATGAAAACCGGTGGCCGGCACGCGAGCATTCGGCCTGTGACCGGTGATTTGAGCGGCCGCACGTGCGACAAAACGGTGGCACGCGTCCGCCCGATTCTCATTCCGCCGTTGAAACAACGGGTGAGGTTTGTACAGCGACACTGATTTTTCGTATTGACAAATCACTTGAACAATTTCATAAAATAAAATAAAAATAATGACAAAACTGTAATTCAGAGTGAGAGGAACAGATTGAGCATATAGACGTATTATACGTGGATGAGGATGAAGAGAGAAAGAGAGAAAGAGAGAGAGAGAGAGAGAAAGAAAGAATGACAAGTGAGGTGATATAAGGGGTGGAAGGACGAGATGAAAAACAAGAAAGCAACAAAGCAAGACGACTAGAGGTATAGTGTCAGAGGTGAGTGTCTTACGCCTGATTCAGTCCTGCATCCCGGCAGTTGTAGCATCCTGAAGTATGTTTATGAGCTCTTGCCAACCTTTCTGAAGAATAATTACATTCTAGCTCCTGGTAACCGTGTTATCTTAATGTATGACTATCTACTTGCTTTTGTCCTAACCCTGGTTCAATCCTAGCTTCATCCAACCGAAAATAATCTTTGTACGAGCTCCTACCGTTCTTACTTAGCCCTAAATAAAATCTGGCTCCTGGTAGTCCAGGAATCCTGATAGACGTCATTTTTTGAGTTACTGGTAGTCTGAGAATCCTGATTGAAGAACATTTATGAAGCTCCTTTCATCCATTCTTAACATGATTTACACTCCTGATAGCCGTGCGCTTGTAAGTCTTTCAATAGAAATATGCTTCTTTCCTAGCACTGATTCAGAGTAATTTAGAGCAAACAGAGTCATCTTTTAGACCAGGTAGTCGAGGAATCCTGATAGCCGTGATTATTTAAAGTCCTGCTATTAATATCAGATCCAATCTTAGGCCCGTTTCAATTTTAGCTCCTGGCAGTCTTGGAATCCTGATTCTTATGAGCTCCTATCATCCTTTAGTCAAGGAAATCATGGAATCCTCGTTAAATTGTAGCTCCTGATAGTCAAGTAAATCCTGCGAGTCGTCTTTCTTTGAGCTCCTGTCGTTCCTACTTAACCCTAATTAGAATCTAAGTCCTGACAGTCACGTAATTAATAGTAGATTTCTTAAGCCCGTTTCAATTCTATCTCCTGGTAGTCTAAGAACCCTGATAGAAGTTTATTTGTGAAGCTCCTTTCACAATTTCTCAACGGTATTTATACTCCTGATAGCCATGTGCTTTTAAGTCTTTCAATAGAAATATGCTTCTTTCCTAGCGCTGATTCAATTACAGTCATCCTTTACTCAAGGAATCCTGATAGCGGTCGTTATTTAAAGTCCAGCTATTAATGTCAGATTCAATCTTAAGCCCGTTTCAATTTTAGCTCTTGACAGTCTAGGAATCCTGATCCTTATGAGCTCCTAACATCCTTTAGTAAATGAAATCGTGGAATCCTGAGAGAAGTCTTTCTTTCAGCTCCGTTAATTACTATTTAATCCTAATATCTAGCTCTTGACAGTCTAGGAATCCTGATCCTTATGAGCTCCTAACATCCTTTAGTAAATGAAATCGTGGAATCCTGAGAGAAGTCTTTCTTTCAGCTCCGTTAATTACTATTTAATCCTAATATCTAGCTCCTGGCGGTCTAGAAATCCTGATCCTTATGAGCTCCTATCATCCTTTAGTAAAGGAAATCGTGGAATCTTGGGAGATGTCTTTTTTTCAGCTCCTTGAATTATTACTTAATTGTAATATCTACCTCCTGATAGTCTAGAAATTCAGATGGACAACTTTCTTTGAGCTCTTGCCACCTTTTCTAGACTTTTTTTTTTAGTACTTTAGCCTTAAGCCTGTATCCGTTCTGATAGACTGGGGAACCTGAAAGAAGTATTTGTGTAAATTACCAACAGAACGGTCATTTTTAGTCAAAATTAACCCGTTTTTTACGTTTCAGGAAGCTACGGATGTCCATACGCCGCCCACTCTCTATCCTGGAGTTCGGACAAGGAGAACGGAAGGAACGGGGTAATGTTCGCCAAAGTTTGGACACCGGCTGACCCGAGGAGCAAAGGTTTCGGCAGCGTGTAAAAACCAAGACCAAAATCCAAAAAAAAATTTACCAAATCGTATCTAGTCATAACATTGTACCTTTTTTTTATAAATTAAAACGCGTTTTTCCCCTGTTTTATATGTGGTTCTAATTTTCCTCCTCTTTTGCGTTTTCATCCTTTTTTTGGGCGGAAAATCCCCGATGGGCGTGGCGGATCGAACTGCTGGGAAAATGGCCAGGTGGCAAGAGGCGCACGCCTGCGTTGTACCCTTGGGAAAAAGACATTTGTACGACATTGATCTATCTCTCCTGCGACGACGGAAAATCACGAATTTATTTCATCACTAAACAATAATAAAAAATAAAAAATATTATTAGGTAAAAAATAGAAAGGAAAACATCAACGACTATTCCGGACTTCCCTATGACGCCTCCTCCTCGTTATTTAACAAAAAATATGTTTTTCCATTATGGTCGAATATTATACTATTATTATATTATAATATTATATATTATATACAAATCAAATCGACGAAAAAACGATAATATATTAACAGCAATATTCACTCGAGTTTTCCTGTTACAACATGTTCCAAATGTTCTTGCAAAGGACTATGCATTGGCTCCTGTCATTTTTTTAAACTCTAATTACACCCGAGCTCCTGGAAGTCAAAAACCTGATTCAACTCTAGTTGCTGGGTGTCGAGGAATCTTGGCAAAAATCATTATATGAGCTCCTGTTTTTCTTACTTAATCCTATATAAAATCTAGCTCCTGGCTCGGACGGATCCTGATAGACGNATTATATACAAATCAAATCGACGAAAAAACGATAATATATTAACAGCAATATTCACTCGAGTTTTCCTGTTACAACACGTTCCAAATGTTCCTGCAAAGGATGCATTGGCTCCTGTCATATTTTTAAACTCTAATTACACCCGAGCTCCTGGAAGTCATAAACTTGGTTCAACTCTAGTTGCTGGGTGTCGAGGAATCTTGGCAAAAATCATTATATGAGCTCCTGTTTTTCTTACTTAATCCTATATAAAATCTAGCTCCTGGCTCGGACGGATCCTGATAGACGTTTTTTACAAGCTCGTCATACTTGGCATGGTATCCTGATAAACGTCTTTTTACAAGAGCCTGTCATTTCTACTTAACTTTATTTTTTTCAACCTCCTGATAGTCATGGGATTTGACGGAAGCCAATCGTTGAGCTCCTTTCTCTTACTCGTAAACCTAATTGAATTCTAGGTGCTTGGTGTCGAATAATTTTGGCAAAAATCATTATATGAGCTCCTGTTTTTCTTTCTTAATCCTATATAAAATCTAGCTCCTGGCTCGGAAGGATCCTGATAGACGTTTTTTACAGCTCCTGATACTTGCCATGGTATCCGGATAAACGTCTTTTTACAAGAGCCTGGCATTTCTACTTAACCTTATTTCTTTTCAATCTCCTTATGGTCATGGAATTTGATGGAAGACAATCGTTGAGCTCTTGTCTCTTACTCTTAAACCTAATTGAATTCTAGTGCTTGGTGTCGAGTAATTTTGGCAAAAAACATTGTATGGGCTCCTGTTTTTCTTACTTAATCTTAATTAAAATAGAGGTAGTCAAGGAATTGTGGTATAAGTTTTTTGAAGACTTCTTGCCACCCTTTCTGAGTCCTTGTCGATTCAAGCTCATGTTTAGTCATCCCATCCTTATATAAGGCAATCTTTGAGCTCCTGTCTTTCACTCTTAAACCTAATTGAATTCTAGGTGCTTGGTGTCTACTAATTTTGGCAAAAATCATTGTATGGGTTCCTGTTTTTCTTACGTAACCCTAATTAAAATAGAAGTAGTTGACCAGGTTTAAATTCCCGGTAGTCATTCCATCCTGACAGAAAGCAGTCTTTGAGCTACAGTCTTCCTCTTTTAACCTAATTAAAATCTAACTCCTGGAAGCCGGATAATCCTGTTAGACATCTTTAAACGAACTCCTTTCGCTTCTACTCAATTCTATTTCAATTTTTAGTACTCACGAACAAAATCTGTTTTTTTTTTTTTTTTATTAAGCCTATAGCAATCTCCACCTGCTGATTGTAGAAGAATCCTAATATAAGTCATTTTATTATCTCCTGACTTTTCCTCTTGACCGTAATAAAAATCTAGCTCCTGGCAATCGAAGAATCCTGGTAGAAATTATTATATGAGCTCTTGTCATTGACTGGAGTGACCTGATAAACGACTATGAAGTCATTCCTGCTTCTATTCTAATTAAAGTCTATTTTCTAGTAGTCATGTCATCCTGATAGAAGTTATTCTTTGAGCTTCTGTATTTATTTTTAAATCATAATTAAATCTAGCTTCTGGCAATCTAAGAATTCTGTCATTGCACAGGATTGATAAACTTTTTTTCTGAACTCATGTGATTCCTAGGTAACAGTGAATAAATTCACATGAGTCAAGACGTCCTAATAGTCGTCTAAACCACAGTTTTTGCCACCCTCAGGGGAATCCTGATAAATGTGTTTTTTTGTCAGCACCTTGAGGTCGTACTTAACCTAATGAAAATCTAGCTCCTGGTAGCCGAGGTGCTCTGATATACGTCTTTACAAGAGCACCTGCCAGCTTTCTGAATCCTGAATCTCCTGGTTGTCGTTCCAAACTGAAAGAAGACATTCTTTGAAATTCCAACTTTCTTTCTTAACCTTAATTAAAATCTAACTCCTGGCAATCGAGGAATTCTGATAGATATCTGTGAGCTCCTTTAGTCTCTATCTATCCTTAAATAAATCCTCGCACCTAGTATTCGAAGAATTGTAATAGAAATCATTATATGAGCTTCTGTCTTTCCCTCTTAACCTTAATTACAATATAGCCCCTGCCAGCCAGGAAATCATGATAAATGTGATTTGTTTTACTCTTCTCATTTAAACTCAACCCTGATTAAATCGTAGCTCTTGATAATCAAGAAATGCTGATAGACTCATTACAGGACCACATACCACCCTTTTATAAGTCTACTTTTACTCCCGATTGACACGTCGTCTACCGACACGAGCCATTTCTTCGAGGTGGTGTCGTTCCTATTTAACCTTAGTAAAATCGAGCTCTTGGTTGTCAGGGAATCCTGATAAAAGTAATTCTATGAGTTTCTTTAGTTACTTACCTAATCCTAATTAAATCTTAGCTCCTGGTAGTCAAGGAATCCTGCTATACGTCTCCCTTTGAGCTCATTTAACTCCTACTTAACCCTAATTAAAATCTAGCCTCTCATAGTCGGATTCGCTGATATATACCTTGAAAAGAGCTCCTGTTACTCTTTCGTAATCCTACTTCGATTTTAGCTCCTGATAGTCGGACCATCCTCATAGAAGTCAATCTTTTAATTTTCGTCATACTCTCCTAACACTAATTAAAATATAGCTCTTGCCTGTCAAGGAATTCTGATAGAAATAGATTTATTTACTCCTGATACAATCCATGAAACATTTTTCTGAAAGGAGCTTAAACAAATACGTTGATGGCATTGCTTAATCCTGCTACTATTTTTAAACTTTATTAAGTTGATAAGTATGCCTGCAATTGGTGGAATGTTTTCAACTTGGATTCAACAGGGTTCTGGGTCCGCCGGTTCTCGCGGTTCTTGAAGGTTAGGCGTAGTTCCCCCCTAAGAATAGTGTGTTATTCATAGTAGAAAATTAAAAACCAATTAGGGCGTCCAACTCGGGGGAGGGCACTCAGCCGAGAATTGATACGTTTAAATACAAAACCAAGTGTTCGGCGCCCCTGTTTTCATAGGGCGAGGGGTGGTTCCGTGTTTGGCAAATCCAATCCCGTGGGGGGAGGGTGGTTGAACGGCATTAACACCCCTTCAAAAACCGGGGAGGGCACTCGGAAAAGCAGCTGCGACGTGTTTGTACACGTGCATGACGTTATCAACCCGAATTAACCCCCCACTTGTGGATCTTTCCGGGGGAGGGCATTACTCACTGAAGAGGAGCTGGACAGGTGGACTCTCCCTTTTAAAAGGGAGGAAAGACACGCAATTAATAGACAATAAAAAAAAATATTTATAGATATTCGTTCATATTTACCAATGGGATAACCAAAATGGAAATCGTAAATTAACTGTAAAAAAGGTGAAATTCAGGGCTGGCCTGATGGCATCTGACAATCTTCCGCTTAATTCTTGATTAATGCGTGTTTAATCCAAGAATCCTAAGAGGTCATGCTGCTTAATTCGACAATAATATATTAGGCCTTCATGCCTAATCCTAAGAGGCCTAGCTTCCTAATCTCATAATCATAAGAAGCCTTGCTGCCTAATCTTATAATCATAAGAGGCCATGTTGCTTTATGTTTTAATCATAAGAGGACTTGCTGCCTAATTCGATAATAATCCAACAGGCCTTAATACTAAGAGGCCTTGCTGCCTAATCTTATAATCATAAGAGGCCATGTTGCTTTATGTTTTAATCCTAAGAGGACTTGCTGCCTAATTCGACAATAATCCAACAGGCCTTAATACTAAGAGGCCTTGCTGCCTAATCTTATAATCATAAGAGGCCGTGCTGCCTAATTCTACAATAATCCAATGGGTCTTCATCCTTGATCCTAAGATACCTTACTGCCTAATTCTACAATAATCCAATAGGCAGGAATTCATGCTTAATCCTGAGAGGCCTTGCTGCCTAATCCGACAATAATCCAACAGGCCTTGCTGCCTAATCCGATAATAATCCAATAGGCCTTTAACGTCTAATCCTAAGAGGCCATGTTGCCTAATTCCACGATAATCCAATCGTGCTTAATCTTAAGAGGCTTTGCGGTCTAATCTTATAATCATAAAATGACTTGCTGCCTAATTTGATAATAATGTGTAAGATTTGAAGCCTAATCCAATGATCCTGCGTTCACTTCCTGTGTAATCCTATAGTCCTAAATACCTTACTGCTTAATTCGACAAGAATCCAGTAGCCCTTGCTAATAATACAGTAGCACTGCATGTTTAACAGGCCTTGCAGGTTCATCATCAGGATTAGATGGCAAAGGTTGCAAGATCGTCAGATTAGCCATTAATGACTGCTGCATTATACAAGATTAGGCACCAAACACCAATCGAATTAGGTAACGAAGGTTAGATCATTGAGTTAGGCAAGGTTTCACAGGATTTTAGGTCTATGCAGGATGAATTCAAGATCATTTGAGCAGGTAGCAAGCGCTATGATGATTAGGATCAAAGCCCATGGATTATTATCAAATTAGGCATCCTCTTAGGCTTACAGGATTGGGCATCAAGGTTCGCTGGATTATGGGATTGAGCAGCAAAGGCTACAAGTTCATTGGATTAGTCAGCAAGTCCTGTTAGGATTATAGGATTAGGCATTAAATCATCCTGGATGCTATTGAATTAGATAGCACTGATGATCCAAGTCGATCAAGCTGCCTAATAATAATGCCATCGTTGTTTGAAATTTTTTAAAAAAGGAGAGAAAGAAAAGAATGGATGGACCAGGAATGATTTACGAAATGAGGTCTAACGAGAAATTTTATTTATACATGTCAAAAATACAGAATAAATCATCGAACAGAACTCTCAGTCGTACAAAGCTTCTTCCTGTATAGAGAGAAGAAAAAGGTTATTACTATGTGACGGACTAGTGAATCAAGATGACGCACCGACAGATCGGGTTTGTCGACGTGTTCATAGACAATGTGCTTTGCGAGGGAGGACCTCACATTGGATGAGTACGACTCGCAAAAAGGGCAGGCGAATCGCCTCGTCCTGTAAATGTTCTTGAGACACTTGAACTTGACGTGAATGTAGTACGACTCCCAGCGTTTGTACTTGGCTGAGCACGAACGGCAATTGTACGTCGGTGATGGGATCAGCATGCTCCGCCTCGGCCTGAGGATGCGCTTTTCCCCAATCTCACAGGCCTCTGTCAGAGTCCAATTGAAAAACGCAAAAAAATTTAATTGAAAAACTAAATATATTTTTACCTTCAGACTGTGTGACGTTCCTCGCCGTACATATTTTATTGAGGCAATCGAATGTTGAAGATACAGGTGAACCTTTAAGAAAAAATTCTCAACATTTGAGGAAAAAAAGTTTAATTAAAACCTACTTGGTTCCTGATTTGCGCCAGAGCATCCTGCATTTTGTGTCCCCATTTGATTTTCCTTATCTGTAAAATCTTTTAATTTTTTCTTGTCAATTATCAAAATTTATCTGATTATATCTAATTTTTTTCTTCACTTACCTACTTCTGTACATTTTGGCACTGCCCAGTCATCCCATCCTTTCGGCAATGACATAACGAGTGTTCTGGTTCAACCTTCACAAACACTTCTAGCACTGAGAAAACCTTCACTGCCTCCAGAAAAAAAAATTATCCGGTAATTTTTAACCTGTAAAAAATTATTTTTATGCAAATACTGTTGGATGTGACAACTGTGACAGATCTAAGTGCAGGTGTACTGCCCCCACTGCAAAATTACGACTGAAATTGTAGTCAGATGTAACATCTACAGGTGAAAACTTTACACAAGTTTATCACACTTTGAATATTTTCACAACAGACCCCCCTCCACAAATTTATAAATAAATAAAAAAATCATTAGATGTAATGTCTGTACAGGTGAAAACTTTACACAAGTTTATCGCACATGGAAAATTTTCACAACAGGCCCCCCTCCGCAAATTTATGAATATATAAAAAATCATTAGATGTAATGTCTGAACAGGTGAAAACTTTACACAAGTTTATCACACTGAATATTTTCACAACAGACCCCCACAAATATTCTTACAGAAAATTTTACACAAATTTATCGCACTTGGCATTTTTTCACAAGCTCCCTTCTGCAAATTTGCATTAAAAAAAAAAAAATTAGATTTAACATCAGAACATTACAAAAAATACACAAAAATTTATAAAATTTACACAAGCTTATCGCACTTGGCACATTTCCTCAATAGGCCCAACCATGCAAATTTATAAATAAAAATTATCATCATATGTAATGTCTTGTGCGGGTGAAAACTTTACACAAGTTTATCGCACTTGGAATATTTTCACAACAGGCCTCCCTCCGCAAATTTATGAATAAATAAAAAATCATTAGATGTAATATCTGTACAAGTGAAATATTTACACAAATTTATCACACTTGGAATATTTTCACAACTGACCGCCTCTCCGCAAATTTATAAATAAATAAAAAATCATTAGATGTAATATCTGTACAGGTGAAAACTTTACACAAGTTCATCACACTGAATATTTTCACAACAGACCCCACAAATTTTTGAGTAAATAAAAAGTCATTAGATGTAGTATCTTACAGAAAATTTTACACAAGTTTATCTCACTTGGCATTTTTTCACTAGCTCCCTTCTGCAAATTTGCATTTTAAAAAAAATTATCATTAGATTTAACATCATAATATTACAAAAATACACAAAAATTTATAAAATTTTCACAAGCTTATTGCAATTGGCACATTTCCTCAATAAGCACAACCATGCAAATTTATAAATAAAAATTATCATCATATATAATGTCTTGTGCGGGTGAAAACTTTACACAAGTTTATTGCGCTTGACAAATTTTCACAATAGAACCACTTTTGAATTTTAGTTATTTATTTTTATTATGTGCTGCTTTGCACTACTCATACAGTAATTATTGTATGTAACATACATTTAAAAATAAAATTGCAAATCTATTATTATGTGAATTACAGTGTACAAAACCTTAACGCAAGTAGATATTTTTGCGATTAACCTTCTCTCCCATCTACATATTTGAAAATCTATTGTTAGATGGTTAGAAACAGAAACCTACACAAGTTTATTACAGTTATTTGCGTTCAGGCGTTACAAGTTAATGCAAAAATTAAAAAAAATATATACTTCTAAGAAGTACCCCAAAAACATGGCAAAAAAAATCCTTGCAGATGAACTACAACAAATCATCTACTTATTCAAGGTTACATAGTTAAGGCAATTGGAACAGGACACCAAGTGGACGCAGTCTACCTTGATTTTTCCAAGGATTTTGATAAAATAGGTCATCAACTGCTTACTCTAAAAACTTCATCAACATGAGGTCCATGGAACACTTCTGCAATGAATATCTGACTTTAGTGGAAGATATCAAATTGTCAAAATGGGACTTGAAACATCTCACTGATTTCTGCCACTCCAGGGCTCTTGTTGAGGACCAATTCCTTTCATGATATTTTTATTGTGACTGGGATTTGATGTAATATCGATCAGAAAAGTTGATCACACTTGGCCTGTTTTCACAATGGCTCTGCTAATTTATAAATAAAAAATTATAATTATAAGTAATATCTACAGGTGTAAACTTTACACAAGTTTATCACACTTTGAATATTTTCACAGTAGACTATCTTCCAATTTGTAATTTAAAAAAAATTATCATTAGATGTAACATCTACAGGTGAAAACTTTCCACAAGTTTATCACACTTGAAATATTTTCACAACAGGGCCCCTCTCCACTAATTTAAAAAATCATTAGATGTAAAAACTGTACAGGTGAAAACTTTACACAAGTTTATCACCCTTGGAATATTTTCAGAACAGCCTATTTTAGCAATAGGCCCACTTTTGCATTTTTTTTGTTTGTGCTATGTACTACTTTTGTTGTTACAATATTTTCACATGTCCCCCTCTCCACCAATAGGTATTAAATTTAATATGCATTTAAAAAACTAATAATTAAACAAAATAAACAGCAAATTTGACAATCTTTCGATGAATCATAGTGTGCAAAACCTTAACGCACGTTTATCGCACACTGCGTATTTTTACTATCAGTCTTCTCTCTTCAACAAATTTGAAAATCTATCGGAAAAAAACCTTCACACAAGTTTATCGGACTTGGTATATTTTTCAAGCTCAGGCCTTACAAGTTCAATAAAAATTTAAAAAAATAAAATAAATATTTAAGAAGGTAGGAGAGGAAACAATAGCAAATCAAATATACAATTTTTATTGAAGAACTAGCCACTTTTTTGTTTCTTCCTTCCTTAAATAAGATTTTACAATAGATATATCAGAAATATACAAATGCCAAGTAGTTAATAGAGTTTGGTATTCAGATTCAATTTGTCATCTCTCACAAAAGATTTTATCGATATAAAATGGAGAGAAAAAATAATAATAAAAAAGAGAAAATAAAATGAGGCACCAGATTGTTCTTTTTCTTTTGTTTTATATATATATTTTTTCACATCGACTGAGTCACGTGGAGGGGCGAGATGGCGAGCGGCAGGCCCGCCTCGAGATTCTTCAGCAGCTGGGCGAGCCAGTGTTTCGTCGATTTGTCTTCCTGGAGGCAAGAGGAGAACGTCGAATCCCTCAGCTGATCTGGGAGGCACTGCCTCAACGCCTCACGAGCCCTGATTACAAAAAATTTACAACGTAATTAATTAATTATTAAACAGAGAAAGATGAGAGGCACACCTAGGGTTGTCAGAGAGTCGAAGGTAGCACCGCACCACATGTTTAAGAAGTCTCGCTGACGGGTCTTTCACCAAGGACAGGACCATTTTTCCCTTTAAAAAATTATATATATGATTTTTTTTTAATTGTAAAAATATTAATAATTTTTATTACAAGTATCATTGCCACGTGACTGAAACGGTCGTAGGTCTGGCAGATGTAGTTTAAACCGGAATCGTCAAGGAGTATCTTCTGCAGGATGAAGGTCGCGACTGTCTTGGAGAGCTCGGATCCCGACTCCATTATGCGGAGGCACAAAGGTATGATTTCGGTTGTAAGAAGGAACGTTATGACCTCCTGTTCGTCTGTCTTGACCAGGGCGCCTATCACGCCGAGTGATGTGAGCCTGAGGTACTCAAATGGGCGGGTCTTGGACACGGTGTGGAGGAATGGGTAGAGGAACAAGGGTATGTGCGCCTGGAGGAAGGCGCTGCGCGTCTCCGGGTGGGATGCTACGCACTGGAGAAGCGCAAGGGCATTGCAGACACGGTTGCTCTGGTGAGCGGTGAGCGTCGGGGGGTTGATTACTGGGTAGATATTGATTATCTCCTGGAGCAGTGCTGAGGTCGTTCCGAACGAATGCCATAGCATTGGCGCAAGATCAGGGACTACCTCTCGTTTCTTGCTAAAATAAAAAAAAAAGAATAATTGCAATAATAAAAAAATACAATTACCAACTGGAATTCAAAAGATTTGGTTCAATTTTCACATCCCCCCTACAAAATTAAATCAGAAAAATTTAAATAGGTATAATGTAGGTATAATTTATTAAATATTAATATGAAAAAATATTGCAAATGGATTATTTCAGGAGTTTACATTTATTGCAGTCCTGAAAAGATGGTTTGTCGCACTTTGGTTTCAGCCTCTGTAAAGTGGATAAAAGTGCTTTAGAAATGAATGAACATCCAGACTAAAGACCAAGTGCGATAAAACTTTCCAGGACTTTTTTCAATTAAGTATAAAGTACTGAAATGTGACATTAGTTTTTAGTAGACAGGTTTTTTATGTAATAAAGTATGATTTGACGATAATGAAACATTGTGGGAGTGGATTTGCAAGGTGCCAAGTTGTCCCGCTTAAAAAATGGATGAACACCCAGATTAAGGACCAAGTGCGACAAAACATTCCAAGGCTTTTTTCAATCAAGTATAAAGTTCTGAAATGAGACTTTATCGGACAAAACAGGTTTTTTTTATGTAATAAACTATTATTTTACGATAATGAAATATTGTGGGAATGGATTTGCAAGGTGACAAGTTGGTAGAACTGCTTAAAAAAGATCAACTGCGACAAAACTTTCCGGGACTTTATTCAATCAAGTATAAAGTACTGAAATGAGACATTATCATACAAAACAGGTTTTTTATGTAATAAAGAATGATTTGATAATAATGAAACATTGTGGGAGTGGATTTGCAAGGTGACAAGTTGGCAGGCTTGCTTTAAAAAAGGATGAACACCCAGACTAAAGGCCAAGTGAAACAAAGATATTTCAATACTTTTTCAATAATTTGACATGAAAAATAACCAAATTGTCATGTATTTGATCATGTTTTAATGTTCAAATGCACATTTGTTCGCCTCTGGTTGATGCAGACGTGCCATCCTTCCAGGCTTGGGAGTCTCTTCCCAAAGGTGGATATTTGTCTTTTCCTTGCTTACATTTTGTTTTTGTACTTTTTTTAAAAATAAATCTTTTATATTTTTGTGATGTTACCTCAGCTGTAGGAGTGCATTTTCTCTGGTCGACGAGTTCGAAAGCTCTGAGACCCATTTGTAAATGCTCTCCCGGTCTACCGTCTGCGTCTGTAGCGGGGGGCTCGGCTGTGCGCACATTCTCGCCTCGGGTGAAGCTCGTTTCTGTCTTTATTTCTTCTTCGCCCTCTTGTTTTTTTTCTCTTCTTTTCTTCTGTTTCGGGGTTTTAAGCCATTTTTTTTTTCAAATAGATTTTTCCTTTCAGACGATCGGGGCTATCGTTCGTTCGACGCGAACTGTAAATAAAAGAACCGCGTTGCAACCTCCCGGCGAAACAGGCCGGGGAGGTTGTAAACGAAGTTCTTACAGCTCATCTTCCTATAAATTAACAAATTAAATTAATTACTATTAATTTAATTATAAACAATTTAAAAATTAACAAAATTTCCATTGAAAATGGCTTTCAATGAGATCCGCTCAAAAGAAAATCAAATCCAGATCTTGTTGCGCCACCTTTGTAGTCCAAGTCAAACATAGCGGCGACGGCAATCCCGCCAAAATTCAAACAAGCGAGCCTTAAACCATTTATTTCTTGTACTAACTAATAAATAAAATAATTTTTAAGTTACGACAAATCGTTTAAAAAAAAAAAGATCCTGTTCAAGAAATACCAAATGACAATCATTAATCGGTCATTGGACCCAGTTCAGCAAATACCCAATGACTATATGACTGTTCGTTATTTTGATCGGCCTCACTAAATACCCAATGACTTGATGTCAGATCGTCCATTTCCTTCTGTTCAGGAAATACCCAATGACTAGATGACTGATCGTTCATTTGGTCCACTTCACCAAATATTCAATGACTAGATGACTGATCGTTCATCTGATTCAGTTCACCAAATACCCAATGACTAGATGACGAATTGTATATTTCATGCTGGCTAGCAAATACCCAATGACAGATGACTGATCGTTCGTTTGATCCGGCTCACTAAACATCAAATGGCTAGATGAATGATCGTTCATTTTATCCGGTTCACCAAATATCCAATGATTAAATGACCGATCATTCATTTTATCCGTTTAATAGAAAAATATACATATAACTTACTGTTTATGAGTTTGGTTTTAAAGCGAGAACAGGAGGACCTTTTTATGGATAGTTCGAAAGGAATTTGGCTCCGCCTGTTTTCGGTTTTTCCCGAATGTTAAACCTATCGGTTTCCTCCGGTACTTAAGCGTTTTGTTTGACTTTATAAATATTTATTGACATTATCTTTGTTTTATCTTTATTTTTCCCTTGTTTTTTTTTATTATTATTTTTATTATTTTTTTTTTTATTTACAACATTTTCATGAGCATGTATCTGATGAGGCTGCGCGCCTTGTAAGGGTTGACGATGAGCAGGGTCGAGACGTATTTCTCCACGACGCTCACCTTGTCCTGGAACGCCATGAGTATGGCCAGGTTCCGGACGTCCCACTGGGAGCCGATGCAGAGGGTGAGGAGGGCCTGTCGAGCGTCGTCCGGGTTGGGGGCAGCGTGCCTTATGCCCTGCATTTCCTCGCGTGTCATCATGATCTGACATTAGAAAAACAAAATTAAAAAATTTCACCTTCGAACCCCAATCGGAGAATGCTTACATGGCCGAGGATGCAGAAGACTACGCACTGGTTCCTGTTGAGCATCTCGACCTTGTACCTGAGCCAATTCCGTTCGTCTTCGCTCTGAAAAAGTCAGTATACAAATTGACCAATCTTTCATCCAACAAAATCCAACGAAACATGTGGTAAAACCAAACATCAATGCCCTTTTCCCTTTACTTTTTAAAAAAGTTTGTTTTTTTTTTCATTAAAAAACAACTACAATGACAAACAATTAGGAAGATTATGAAAAATCTACATTTTTCATTCTTTACATCAACAGCTTGGAGAAAAGAAAAAAAAAACGCTACGAATATCCCTACCCGAAAGTCAGGTTTCAAACTTTTCATATATCGATGATGATGAAAGATTGTAAAAAATACAATTTATCATCATTAAAACAATAGCTTGGAGAAAATCAGACCCCTCGTACGAGAAAAAAAAATCAGCAGCAATCATTTCTAATTTGACTCACGTATTGCCAGTTTTCAAATATGTCAGAATAGCGCATGTGGAAGGATTCGCGCTCGTCCTCCGACCCGATGTCCGTATTCGCCTCGGCCGCCTTTTCGTCTTCATTGGTTATGATCGATGTGGAGGGCGAACCGCAAAAGTACGTGTCGTACTCCTATAAAAAAATATAAATATACACCAGTACACGGTACAGTCCTGGTACATCGCACCTCTTCGGAAGCGTCGACTCTCCTGTCGTCCTCCTCCCTAACGGGCATGTCGTACCCGTGTGTCACCTCTTACAAATCATCGATTAACGAACCTTCAGGGGAAAAAAATTAGAAAAAAATACCGTTTTCTTGGTTGTCCGAATGGTCGTGCATCCTATCCAAATGGTGATCGTTGTGCTGAAGGTGCTCACCATCTGACGGGCTGATATCCGATATGAGGTCAGCGTCGGACTCATTTCCTAGTGGTTGAATATGGGGACAAAATTATTGTTGTTTTGGTACAAAATCGTAATTGGCCCGCTGAGTTTCGCTTTGTGTGAAATGTGCCGATTTAGCTATGATTCTGTTGAAAATTGGTTGAATCGTTCATTCCTTTGAACCCGTGAAGCAAATACCCATTGACTAGACGACTGATCGGTTTTGTTTGATCCGGCTTACCAAATACCCAATGACTAGTTGTCTGATCGTTCATTGGGTCTTGTTCAGCAAATACCCAACGACTATATAGTGATCGTTATTTTGATCCGGCTCACTAAATACCCAATGACTAGACGACTGATCGCTCATTTCGTTCTGTTCACCAAATACCCAATGACCAAACTGCTGACATCAAATTTGGATGACTTCTTACCAGATTCACGACAAGACAGATAACCCTTTTCAACTCGTTCAAGAAAATATTCAACGAACAGGTCATTTCTTACCCGATTGATGATAGAACCGTTCGTTCCCTTGATCTAATTCTCCAGCAGACTATTTCATGCGCTAAATGTTTTTTTTCATAAACTGCCTATTACGCGCACTTATAAAGCTCCATTGGGCACATTTCAAGACACAGCGAGACCAAGCGGACTTGTGTTTGCGTTTTTTCTTCTTTTTTTCACCTGTGAAAATGTTGGTGACGACTCCGGTCTTGTTCTTCTGGGTCATTTCCCCCTGGTTCATCTGGTTTAAAAAAAATCATCAAGATCTTTTTTTGAAAAATGGCGCTAAACTTACCATGCTTTCGTCGTGCATCCTTGGGTCCAAAGGCGTCGCTGGTTTTTCTCTGTTGTAGGACACTCGTAATTTAGACTTATGTTTGAAGTTTGTCTTTTTTTAATGTTTTTTTAGATAAATGGTGTGTAATAAATTTTTTATTTTTATTTAAAACCTTGTAGGTGGGGGGGGGGTTGAAAAAACATTTGTTGCGGGAAGGTTTTCTTTCTCTCTTGTCTCGATTTCGCGCCAATTTTTAAAAAGTCGTCTTTAGGAGGAAACTGTACAACTTCCAAAAATTTATTTAAGAAATAGGCAAAATTTTTTTTCAATATATTTTTTAATGATACATAATAATTCAATCTATAATGCTGTTTTACAAATTTTTTTACAATATATAAAATAAATATATGATCGTACTATACACATTGTTTAGTTATTTATTTTGTTTTTTAAATATATTATTAATTGTTCTTTTAACCCAAATTAACCCAGAAATATTGACTAATGTTTACTTTTGTTTAAAATTATATTTATGTACAAATTTGGCTAGAGATTGAGCTGTTTTACAATGAAAACAAACAGTTTTTTCCACCAAAAAAAAAATCTATTTTTTTTTGGTTGTCTTTTTTAAAATTTATATATAAACATTGACTAAATTATTTAAATAATATATATTTTTGTTTTAATTTGATTAGATGATTTTTCGTTGTTTTTATAGTCCGTCGAGACTAGTGGGGGACGAGGAGTCAGGTTGGAAAAGAGGAACTTTTTAGGAAGAAAGGAAGATCAAAAAAACAAAAAACTGTCAATTTTGGTTGTTGGTTTTGGACAAAAATTGGATCGAGTTTTTTCGTTTTGTTTGTTTTGGATGTGCAGGTGTTTGAGGGGTCTAGCGTGCGGAGACTTTCCTGAGGTTGTTGCGTCCACCGAACCCCCTTATGGACCGAAGCAGCTCCTCCCTTGGGTCGTTGACGGTTTCCGGGATCCGCTTGTGGTACGAAGCCGGGTTCAGGTCGACGACCGATGTGTACCTCTTGGTCGGCTGGCACCCGAAAAGGTACGATGAGGACGGCCTCTGGTTCTCCATTTTGTAGGGTTTCTTCAGTTCGACTGATCGAACGACGGGCGGCCTCGGGTCCCTCTCTAGTATCTGTTTGAGAGGTTTTGTGTTCCCGGTGTCGAGGGTCTTGTATGCGATCGTCCTCGGACCTTTGAAGCTCTGGCTGCACTGGACCGGCTTGGGGACTTTGCATGGGGGTTTGGCCTGCTGGTCGGACTTGACGGGCTGCTTGGCGCCGAAAACGTAGTCCTTGTCTGACTTGATGCTCACTTGGCGTTTAGGACGCTCGCCCCACGTGGAAAGCGAAAGGTTCACCTTTGGCCTCTGGTACACGTTCCTCCCGTTCGACCTTAAAAAATAAAAAAAATAAAAAATAAAAAAACACAAACACATTACAATACAAAATTACTTTTCTCCGACGGTGTTCATAGCTCCCTGTGACTGGCTCAGCTGCGGCAATATACTCCTTAAAACCTGGAAAAGGAAATTTCGTTAAGTGCCGAAGTTTTGCATATAACGGTCGAAGTGGGCTTAAATCGAGCCCATTATAACCTCCTAACAACACGCGGGTTCGCGTAACCTCAAAACCGCAAAGATGAACAAGCAAACGAACTTTTTGAATCTTTTACAGACTGCGGGAACCGTGCCCAAAGATCAATGATCATATGATCAGTTTCTATGACTAATGAATAATAATATTTTTTTGTATGAATTAAGTTAACTGTCAGACTAATTAGGACACAACCCTAACCTGTACAATGTAATGTTTGGTTTTTAAGCAATCTTTGATTCTACGAATACTGCTTTATAATTAATGATCATATGATCAGTTTCTTTGTCTAATGATCAATCAGAATAAAGATTTGGGGTATTAAAAACCGAACTGTAAAATAATAGGACATAACCTAACCTGAACAAAGTAATGTCTGGATTTTACGAAATTTTCTTCGATGCTTTGAATAATTCTTAGTGATCAATGATCACATGAATAGTTTCTTTGACTAATTATTAATCACAATAAAGATTTTGGTTATAAATTAAGTGAACTATCAGACTGCTTGGAGAGAACTTAACCTGTATAATGAAATAACTGGATTTTAAGAAATTTCTTTTGATTCTATGAATGCTACTTTATGATCAACGGTCATGTGATCAGTTTCTTTGACTAATAATAAATCATAATAAATTTTTTTGGGTGAATACCGAAACTGTTAAACAGGTAGAATTTAACCTAACCTGTACATTGAAATAACTGGATATTCATAAATTTCGTTTGATTCTATGAATACTACATTATGATCAATGATCATATATCAGCTTCTTCAAATAATGAACCTACGAACGATCTACGAATACTACTTTACGATTAATGATTATATGATCAGTTTCTTTGATGGGTATGAATAGCCGAACTGTAAAACAATAGAACAAATAACCTAACTTGAACAATGTAATATCCTGATTTTAAACAATTTCCTTCGATTGTACGAATACTGCTTTATGATTAATGATCAATCAGAATAAAAATTTTGGGTATGAATAACCGAACTGTAAAATAATAGGATATAACCTAACCTGAAAAAAGTAATGTCTTGATTTTCAGAAATTTCCTTCCATTCTTTGAACACTACTTTATGATTTATGACCAGTTTCTTTGACTAATGATCAACCTTTTTTTACTGTTTGAATCTTTACCTGTAAGGATTGCAGCCCAGTTTCCTCACAGTCAAGGGTCCTGCTATCATTTTCTGCCAAATCTACTACAGAAAAAACAAATCATGTTTTGCTTGGATTTTGCCGAATGACTGTGATGATGATGGGGGCTTACCGGCAACGCTGAGCTCGCTGCTCGTCTTCCGGAGGCTCGGCTCTTCCTGGGTTTCGACTAGATTCGTGTTGCTAGCGCTGAACCTCGTTCTGGCGAGATTGCCGGCTTGGGACGCGGACCGTTTCACCGGTGAGCAGTGCCTCGCCTGTTCAGCGAACGAGCTCCTCCTCGCTATGTTCGTTTCGAACTTCTTGGGTGATTTCTGGTCGGTCTTGTACGCCGTGATCTTGAAGCCGACCCTGTTCTCCTGGATGGGCTGTTTGCTCTGGAGGACGTGGGTGAGCTCGGCGACGACTGCCTGCCTCTCCTTCGTCACCGATGAGACTGGAGGAGGTGGTGGACGTACACTCTCGGCGACTACAGGTTCTTCGTTCGTCTTATAGAAAACCTCTTTGATCCCGACCGTCATGGTCGAGTATTCCGTGACTGTCGGTGAAGAGGTCTCATCCCTGAATGTCGGCGGTGCTGGCAGTTTGTACTCCCAGTTGAAAGGGTCCTCGTTCTGGGGTGTCTCGGGGGTCGGAATGTTGTTGGCGAGTTCTGGCGATTCGGCGATGTCGACCCCTGACTCGAGGCTCACGTGCTCCCTCGTCGCCTGTTCAAACATGCGTTCGATCTCCTCTTCGATTCTGTCCGCCTCGAGGTCGCTCAACGAGCAGGGTTTCGACTCGGCCCTCTTATCCGAGGAGTAAGGATCGATGTACACGGACGTCGGGTCGGACCTCAGGCCCTCTACGAAAAAGAACACAAAATAATTTAGTTAAACAATACTTACACAAACAAAAACAGAACAAACATTTTACAATACTACTACAAAGGTTCGAACTTTACCTGTCGCCAACAACTCCAAGACCCAACCTCGAACCCTCGTACCATCGGTTTGGATAATAGGTTTTAAAATTTTACATATTTTTTCTATTATGAAAGCCAGGACTACACAGGATCTAACTTCCAGGCAAGAAACATACAACGAAACAACTAAATACCATCGGTAGAACAGGTGACCACCAGGTTTGACTAGGTTATATTAACAAAACAAGCATTGACATTCAATTTAAGCCAGTATAATACAAAATTGAGCTTTCTTTTAAGGGTAAAATGTTTGAATGTAATTGTTTGAAAGAAGAATATTTTAGAAAACGGATAAATTATCGATAATATAACTTGCAACACCAAGATCGACTAGGTTATGTTTGTAAAAAAACCTGAATAATTATTTTATCAAAAGTTTCCCAATTTTAGACAGTTCTCATAAAGAAAATAAATAAATTTAGCTGTTTGGATCAAAAATGTTTAATAGAACGAACATTTAATTTAGGGTAGAACGTGTAACCAGTAGATTTGACCAGGATATGCTAGAAAAACAAGCTTTAATTATTTACAGTAAGCCAGAATCGTACAAACTTTAACTTTCCTGGGGGTTAAAATGTATAAATGTTTTAATTGTTTGAAAGAAGAATAATCAAGAAAACAGAAAAATTATTGATAAAAACTTGAAACCACTAATATTGACTAAGTTATGTCTGTGAAAACACTTAAATTTCAGGAAAATAATTTCCCATAGATCGACTAGGTTATAATATATAGAATTTTTTTTACTTTGATAAAAAAACTATTCGTTTTAGACCAGTTCGCCGTCTTGGCTGGACAAAAAAATCTCCATGTTCTTCCAGGCCTGTTCGTGCTCCCTCCTAGTAACCAGAAAGTTTTGTACGGGTACCCTGTATACGTATACAGGGTCGGGCGATAGGCACGTGCAATAATCCGAAATTTCCGTTTTGAACTTTTGTGTATTTTCTTTGGTGGGCTGTTCCGAAACTGAATTATCATTGCACTGTGTTGATGTGGGTAATTCGCGTGATGTTGTAGGTTGTTCTGTGTTGGCTTGATGAATTAATGGTTTATCTATGTTGTTTGAATTGATTTCATCTTGGGATCGGTTCACCTTTATATTTGAGGTTACAGTAGTCATCGGATTTTGAGGTTTTACAGGGCTTTCGTAAAAATCAAGCAGTTCTTTGAATTTTGGCTTGGATTTGGCTTCTACAGGATGCGTACCTGTGTTGGGTTCTACTTGTTCCGCTGTGTCACTACAAAGCGTGGGTTCGGGTACGGCGAGTCGTGCGCCTGGCGGCAGGGTCCGGACTGTCCTAGGCGTGGAAGGTTCTTCCTTTTCCTCGACTATTGCCACGGGGGGCGGAGGTGCTGGTTTTTTCTTTCGACCTGACAGATGAATAATAGTTTAGACGGTTTAGAATTGAAATTGAAGGCGGTGAAACTTACTAGGTGCGAGGGAGGAGGTGCTCTGCGCGGGCTTCATCCCCGCCTGGGACGTTGAAGCGTGGTGCAGGTTTGAAAGACTACGTGAAAGCTTGTTCATCGGCTTTTCACTCGGCAGTTTGCTCCGCCTCGGCAGGGAATCGGGCAGACTGCTAAAAAATGACAAAAAATAATAAAAAGTAGAGGGAAAAAGGCGATATGATTTGTACACCGACCTGTGGTTGGATTCGGGCCCTTCGCTCAGAACTGAGGCCTCATGGTAGCCGGAGCTGTCGGAGGACGTGCGAGAATGGCATATAACAGTGGTGGTCTTCTTAGGATCCTCCTCTCCCTTTTTGGGCTGGACCGGAGGCTTGGGGGCTGGCCTCCGTTTCCTGACCGGTCTAGAAGGTTGGACGGGGTTACGAGGAGAGATGGAGCTGTCGGGGCTTAGGCTTCTCGAACTGCTTTCACTCTATGATAAACAATTCAAAATAAACATTACAATAAGCTCAAAGCACAAGAAAAAATAATTTTGTACAAATAAACTATAAAATCTTGAAGAAAAGGCAAAACAAGTTGGAATTGACTAGGTTATGTTGGCAAAAAGAGAGATTTTAGACATTCCAAAACAGCATTTAACAATAACCCTTTCCAATTTGATCGCTTACAACGGAAACTATAAAAACCCGAAGGAAAGACGAACCAGGTTAGAATCGACTAAGTTGTGCTGACAAAAACGAGGTTTTTAACCTTTTCAAGTCAAAATTTAAAAATCATCCCTTCCCGTTTTATAGTTCACAAAGAAAGTCGTCAAATTTGACAATAAACCGGCAATAATAAACTATAAAAACTATAAAGCCAAGAAGAAAAGGTAAACAGGCTAGAAACGACTGGGTTATGCGTTATGCTGACAAAAAGCGATATAGAGCTTTTTGAAAAGAGAATCTTAACAATATTCCTCTCTCTTTCTATCATTTTCTATCATCACATTGAAACTCGTCAAATTCGACAACAAACCGACAATTATAACAACTAAAAAACCCTAAGCAAAAGGCAAAACCGGTTAGAATCAGCTAAGCTATATTGACAAAAAAGTAAGATTTTAACCTTGTCAAGACAGAATGTTAACAATTAACCATTCCTTTTTTATAATTTACAATTGGAACTCGCCAAATTCGACAATAAACCATAAAAACTATTAAATTCTGAAGACAACACAAGACAGATTACAATCGACTAGGTAATGTTAACAAAATACGAGATTTTAGCCATTTCAAGGCAGCATTTTAACAATTTAATAATTTCCTTTCCCTTTTAATAATTTCCAATTGAAGGTCATCAAAGAATGATAATAAATAGACAATAATAAACTATAAAACTCTGAGGAAAAGGCGAAATTAGTTAGAATCTGCTAGGTTATATTGTAAAAAAATAGAGAGATTTTAGCCTTTTCAAGACAGAATTTTAACAATTATCTTTATCTTTTTATAATTTAAAATGTGAGTACTCTAATTTGGCAATAAACCGACAATAATAAAACATAAAACTATTAAATTCTGAAGACAACGCAAGACAGATTAGAATCAACTAGGTTATGTTGACAAAAAGCGAGATATTCCCATTTTCAAGACAAAATGTTAAGAATATTCATTTATAATTAACAATGCAAGTCGTAGAAGTTGACAATAAACGATCAATAATAAACCATAAAAATTATAAAATTTTGAAGAAAAGGCAGAAATTGTTAGAATCGGCTGGGTTATTTTGACAAAGGCGATATTTTAGCCTTTTCAAGACAATTTTAACAAAATTCATTTTCGTCTTTTCCCGTTTACATTACGTCGGCAAAGAAGACAATAAATGAAGAGTAATAAACTATAAAATTGTGAAAAAAAGGAATAAAAGGCTAGAATCGTCTAGGTTATGTTGACAAAAAGCAAGATTTTAGCTTTTTCAGGACAAAATGTTAACAATATTATTTTCTTTTTTATGGTTTACAATGAAAGTCGTCGAAGTTGAAAATAAACGAACAGTTATAAACCATAATAACGACAAAATCTATTTATTAAAAAAAAAGTTAAAATTGATTAGGTTATGTTTTAGAAAAGTCAAAATTTCCGCCTTTTCAAGCTGAATTTAAAGAATATTTCATTTTTCTTTTATAATAAACAATTAACGCTTTCAAATTTGGCAATTATCCAATGATAATAAACAATAGAAACAATAAAATACTAAAGAAAAAACAGGGAGGTTAGAATCGTCTAGGTTATGTTGAAGTTATGCTTTTTGTGCTATTTTTATGCTTTCCAAGATTTGAAGTTTGCTCCAACTTACAGATTTCGAATTGTAGTTCTTCATTGCAAGTATGTCCTCGGTGGATATGGCGCTCGGGACAGACCTGGACGACACCATGGATACCTGGTTGTGTCCGTACTCTGCGACCGAAAGGTCATCGTAGAGGGCTGGCCCGTCGAGCTGTTCTAAAAAAAAAATTTTAAAAAAGTTTTTGATCGGTTTGTTTCACCTCAAAGAAGGACTTACTTGGATGCTTCAGCGTGTACTTGCCCGGATCGAGCTCCTTCTCCCTGCACGCCTGTTTCAGTATCTCGGACATGGTCGTACGGCCCGAGACCCTGGTCACGTACAGTTGGTTCCTGGGGAGGTTCACTTGGAACCTGTACGTCTGTTCGAACGGCTGTGTCACCTGCTTGAGTGAGATCTTGTTTGCCGGGTTCTGAACAGCCTGGTTCTTCGGAACGATGTGTACTGTCCATGTGTCCAGAGCGCCTTGACAAAAAAAATTAAAATTTGGTATACCTAATGGTTTTTACAGAGAAGAACCATTCGGAAGTTTATTATTCAAGGAGGATTGGCATCGATGACTTGAGAATCACACGCCTTGAATTCTAATGTATGTTAATTGAAAAAAACAAAAAAACAAGGTCCGAAGGTTCTTCGTTTCTTAAACAATAATTTTTGTATTATTATACAGAAGGTACTCACCGATAGGCGTACTCGGCTTATAGGGAAGAAGACCTGTCTCACCGTAGGGCTGGAGGATATGACCTGCAGGCGAGATCTTGTACGTGGTGGTCAGGTGCACCAGGAGGTCCATCATAGGGGTCCTGTAAAAAAAATAAAATAAAGAAGCATTATAAATTTTATATGAATTCGCGGACCTTGATAGCTGAGGAGAAAGTCAATTTTCGGTTACACCCCGAAAGGGGAAAATCTCATTAGGTTTGCCTTAATTGAGTGGGGGCCCGCGTGGCATCGCCGGATTTTCTTTTTCCTCTCACCGGCCTGCGATGACCCGCGGTGGGCGTGGACGGGTGATATCACCGGGGTGATTTCATCGGTTTTTCGATTACGGAACACGCCCTGGGAAAACGGCAGTCTAATGGGATCCTTTCCCAGGGGGTTTGGGGCCTATCCCACGGCGTTTCACAAAAGGATCATCGCTGGATAAAACAAAGACGGAGAGCCGAAAATAAAGCGCGGAGAAACGACTGAACTAGAGGCGTCAAAGATATTCCACCCTGTATTCGTGAGCCAGAAACTATAATGAGTTCGTTTAGTTTCGCTTCTTTTCACTAAAGACTAAAGTGATACAAGACCAAAATAAGAAGAACCCTAGATAATCAATCTAGGTACCAGTACCAGTAGTAAACCAAGATCGCAGTAGGTCATCAGGTCCCATGTTATTCAACGGATTAAAACCTTCCAGTCCGTTAAGTCTCGCTTGTTTTCTAAAATTAATGGTATAAAATGCATAAAGAACAAATTGTCCAAAAATTGGAAGGATTGTCTCTTCGTTATTGACATAGCTGACCAATAAAAGAAAGTAACCGAGGTCATTTTTGCCAGTACCACTTCGGCAGCGATGACCATGGGTCCGGTTAGTTTCGCTTCTTTTCACACATGACCAAAGGGTTACAAGTCCAAAATAGGTGAAACGCTGGACAATCAGTTGCAACCAAACCGTACCTAGTTTGCGGTAGGGCATCAGGTCCTATGATATTAAACTGATTAAAAACCTTTGTTTCGTAAAATTTCGTTTTTTTCCCCAACTCTTAATAACATACATAAACACACACAAAACATTTAACGACATTTGCCTTCATTATTGAAACACTTGAGCTCTTATTGCTGGGATGTTTTGGGTAGTACAGGACTAGTACGGTGATGATCAAGGGTCCGGTTTGTTTCGCTTCTTATCAACCGTGATTAAATGTCCAAAAGTATATAAATAGGAGAAAGATGGGCGGCCGGTTATTGTTAAACCGTGACCCCTAGGTCATCGGGTTTGTACTCCCGTGCCTATCCCGCCAGTCCGATCAGTCTCGCTTCTTTTTCAATTTGTCAGACATGGCGCGAACGGGATAAACCACTGTCGGAAAAGACTCTAATGACATAATGATGACGCCTTAATGGTTGCGCAATGATCTAGGGTCCGCGACGTTCCGCTTTTTCTTAACAAAAAAAACTCTTAATCCATCCTTACCTCCTGTCCACGCTCATCTTAACCCTGCTTCCGTTCGGAAGGACGAGTCGAAGGTCCATGTTTCCTGCTAGCATGTCAGGCGGCGTGTCCTCTGTCACCAGGTGCGGTGGGCTCATCCTGAAAAATGAAAATAGCTCGTTTAAGTTTTTTTTTCCCCCAAAAATTTGAATAATAAAAGAAGACTTCTGTTACGAAACCTCTCACACCTCAGCCATTTCCTGAGCCAGGCGATCATAGCTCGATTAGGACGTAAACTGACTGTCCTGAATGTAATTATCTTTACTGCGTGTCTGTTTGACAATTCGTGCTGGAGATAAGAGACGTCAGGTGAAAAATCGCGATAAGGCCCCTCCACAATAAGAAAATAATAAAACTAGAAAGCATCAGATAAGAAAATTCAACAAGGACTTGATCTAAGTCCCTCCTTTCGGACAAGCACAGGCACAGAACAAACCCGAAACGTTCAAAATTGGAAGAAATTATTATTTTTTTCTTATCTTTTTCGAAGGATTTTTAACAATTTGCCGTACGCAAATGGAGTAAACAACCTCCCCCCCTCTCTCTCTATACCGGACGAGACCAAAATGGGCAAAATAGATTTCCACTTTTATTGCGTATTGTTCTTCAGTCGAGGTCGTTTTATTTTTATTCCTCTTTTCCCTCTATTTTAATTGCTTTTTAATTTTTGTCAAATAAAAGGGAAAAAAACAGAAAAACAAGGAAATTTTGAACATTCTTCTACTTACCGTAGTTAGATGCATAAAAAACTGCTGTTTATTAGCGCAGGTCTTTTTCTAAGTCAAAAATTGATCAATTGATAGTCAATCCGACTGTAACTCGTTTAAAAACAAAACAAAAATGGAACAAACCTATTATCAAAATGCCATCTCGGTCTAATCCCCGTCAAACAGCAGACCTCAAGATTTGTATACAAATCCGAAGGCGTATCTAGCATGTTTATAAAATCCATTCTATTTATTAATAATCAGTTTTATAATTATGTAAAAAAGACGATAAATGGGCTCAGGAGCGCGAATTTGTACTACGGAGCTTCGAACGGACGCTTGACTTGATTCTTTCCTCAAAAAGTTGCCTAAAATTTTACGCATTAACTACTGCAAATATTGACACGCGGTTCGAACAAACAGGCCGCAGGTGTTTCGAATGGGGACGGTTCAATCCTCAACGCCCTTGGCCTTATCTGAACGTTCGACGTTTCGATACTCATCTTTTCAAAGGCGCAAATCCTTTGAGGGTCCTTATATTAACGAGGAGTTTTTAAAATCCTAGCTCCTAGAAAGTTTCTATCATCCTTATATCGAGCTCCTCCTGCCACCAGGTACTCACGTTTGTATCGAAACTTCAGACATCAAGAAACTTCCTCGTAGGAGCTCCTAGTGGGATTAAACAACCTGATATTCAATGAGCTCCCAGAATGTTCTGCCATCCTGATATCGAGCTCTCTTGCCATCAGGTAAACACTTTTGTATGGAAACATATGATATCAAAATCTTTCCATATAAAGACTCCTGGAGGCTTTTATCATCTTGATATTTAAAGGAATAGTGCAATATGTGAGCTCCTGGATACTTCTGTCATCGTATCGAGCTCCTCCTGCCACCAAGTACTCACGTTTGTATCGAAACAGCTGATATCAAAGTTTCTACGAAAAAAGCTCCTGGACGCTTTTGCCATCCTGATATTGAAAATAAGAAGAAAGAAGTTCGTAATAGGCGAGCTACTGGAGACTTCTGTCATCCTGATATTGAGTGCCTCCTGCCAACAAGTACTCACGTTTGTATTGAAACATCAGATATCAAGAAATTTCCTAGTAGGAGCTCGTAGCGGCTTTTAACAAGTTGATATTCAAATTGAGCTCCTAGAATGTTCTGTCATCCTGATATCTAGGTCCTCATGCCGCCAATTACTCTATTTGTATCACAACTTCAGATATCAAGAAACTTCTTCATAGGAGCTCCTAGTGGAATTAAACAACCTGACATTCAATGTGAGCTCCTAGAACGTTCTGTCATCCTGATATTTAAGTCCTTATACCACCAAGTACTCACATTTGTATCGCAACTTCAGATATCAAAAAACTTCCTCGTAGGAGCTCCTAGTGGTATCAAACAACCTGACATTCAATGTGAGCTCCTAGAACGTTCTGTCATCCTGATATTTAGGTCCTCATGCCACGAAGTACTCACATTTGTATCGCAACTTCAGATATCAAAAAACTTCCTCATAGGAGCTCCTAGGGGAATTAAACAACCTGACATTCAATGTGAGCTCGTTCTGTCATCCTGATATCTAGCTCCTCTTGCCACCAAGTACTCACGTTTGTATGGGAAACATCAGTTATGAAAATATTTCTACGTAAAAGCTTCTGAAGGCGTTTGTTATCCTGATATTGAAGAGAAGTTTGCAATATGTGAGTACATGGAGACTTCTGTCATCCTGATATCAAGCTCCTCTTGTCACCAAGTACTCACCTTTGTACGGGAAACATCAGATTTCACAATGTTTCCACGTAACAGCTCCTGGAGGCCTTTGTTATCCCGACATTGAAGTGAAGTTTGTAATATGTGAGCACACGGAGACTTCTGTCATCCTGATATCGAGCTCCTCCTGCCACCAGCCACCAGGTACTCACGTTTGTATTGAAACGTCGGATATCAAGAGGTTCCCAGGCTTTAGTCATCGTCAGCTCCTTGAACGTTCTGCCATCCTAATAAAAGCCTATTTAGCCTCTTGTTACCTTAAAAAAGCTGCAAGCCTTTGGGACAACTGGAATTTGATCGCTCCATGAGCTCCTTAGGAACTTCTTCTTACAGCTCTTTTAAGCTCCTGTGATTTCTTCATCTTCATTTTCATTTTGTATATTTGAACTCTGGTTTTTCAGGACACATTAAAACTTCTGGTATCCTGATATTCCTGGCATATCAAGAGTTGAAAACTTGCGCTCTCTCTCATTCCGTTGGTAAAAGGATTTTCGATTTGAAATTTCCCTTCTATTTGTCTAAAATGGGCCTGGTTCACGTGAAAGTAAAGCATAATCAAGCCGATTTCCACTTTCAAACAAGGGCGTGTTTGTTGGACCGAGGGATTGGCAAAGAAAATTAGAAGAAAGAAATAAAAATTGTTTTCATTTTTTAATTCCGAAGTCACGAGTTTAATTAATGAAGAAAATGAGGCAATTGAAAGGATATTAAAGATTAATTTATTTTATTCCCCCCCCCTGCACTGTGTATTTTTATACGTTCGGGCGTGAAGATGACGGACATGCTCGGTGAATTTACATCTTCACGGCCCTCCGTGGACGTCACGGCCCGGTGGGTCCGCCCGTACCCGCTACGTCCGGATTCCGCGGTCTAAGGGCCCATCCTGCGGCCGGGAGATGACACATGCAGGCTTTCCGACGAGAACGGGGGACGAAATATGGAAAAAGATTTGGGTCCGCAAGCACTCGCTTCTACGGTGAAAGTGCGCGATCCGTGTCGGCCGCCTTTCCCGACGAGGAAGGACGAGCCGATGGTGAAAGGAGGCTAAAGAGAACTATTAATTTTTTTTTAATGCCGTCATAAACAAAAGAAATACGGAATGCAACAAACTCTGTTTTCTTTCTATAATCAGCTTTTATTGCTTCATCGATCTGTCTACTTTAAAAATTTCTATATAACCAAAGATAAGATTAACTTATTTTTTAATAAGTTGGACGGAAGGAAGTTGATATCGGCATTACAGAAATATCGAGGGGCTCACATTTTCTAATTTATCCTTGACTATCAGGATGACAGTAGTCTCTAGGAGCTTATGCAATGGTAGGAGGCTGGAGAATCTCCATATCAGGATGGAATTAACTACATGAGGCCTCACTTTTACAAAATTCTTCTAAATATCAAGATGCTTGAAGTCCAAGAGAGATTCGAGCTTTTGCCAAAATAAAAAAAAGTTGGGTATCAGGATGTTAGAAGGCTCTAGTAACACAAAGTTCTAAATCTTCCGAAATATCAGGATAACAGAATCCTCTAAGAGCTCAAGAGGTTTGGATCTTCATGTATATCAGGATAGGAGAAGTCTCCAAGAACTTCCTAAGTGGAAATTACTAAATCAGCAGCTTAAAGGTTCTTGGTGTTCGGGTGACAGAAACCTTAAGGAGCTCGTATATTCCGAAATCCAGTTGAATAGAAGGATGCTTGAATTCCAAAAGAGAGCTTTTGTTAAAAGGACAGGAGCTGCAAAATGTTCGCTATCAGGATGTTAGAAGGCTCTAGGAACACAGAAGCTTCTAAGAGCTCAAGAGGTTTGGACCTTCATGGATATCAGGTTAAGAGAAGTCTCCAAAAACTCCCAAGTGGAAATTACTAAATATCTGATGATTGAATAAAATCAGCTCCAAAAAGTTAGCTATCAAGATGTTAGAAGGCTCTAGGAACGCATAAGTTCTAAATCTTCGGAAATATCAGGATGACAGAAGCCTCTAAGAGCTCAAGAGGTTTGGATATTCATGGATATCAGGATAGAAGAAGTCTCCAAGAACTCCTAAGTGGAAATTACTAAATCAGCAGCTTAAAGGTTCTTGGTGTTCGGGTGACAGAAACCTTAAGGAGCTCGGATATTCTGAAATCCTCTTGAATAGCAGGATGCTTGAAGTCCAAAAGAGAGCTTTTGTTAAAAGGACAGGAGCTGCCAAATGTTCGTTATCAGGATGTTAGAAGGCTCTAGGAACACAGAAGCTTCTAAGAGCTCAAGAGGTTTGGATCTTCATGGATATCAGATTAAGAGAAGTCTCCAAGAACTCCCAAGTGGAAATTACTAAATATCTGATGACTGAATAAAAAAGTTAGCTATCAGGATGTTAGACGGCTCTAGGAACACATTAGTTCTAAATCTTCTAAAATATCAGGATGACAGAAGCCTCTAAGAGCTCAAATGGTCTCATTTTCTTAAATATCAGGATGATAGAAGTCTCTAGGAGCTCAAAAGGTCTAAATGTTTATGGAAATGAAGACGATAGAAGTCTCTAGGAGCTCAAGAGGTTGTCAAGAAGTATTTTTCGATATTAGGATGATAAAAACATCTAAGAGCACAAGTGGTCTAAATCTTCTCGGATATTAGAATGATAGAAGTCTCTAGGAGCTCAAGATGTCTAGATATTCTTCGATATTAGGATGATGAAAGCCTCTAAGAGCACAAGTGGTCCAAATCTTCTTGGATATTAGGATGACAGAAGCCTCTAAGAGCTCAAGTTGTCTCATCTTCTTAGATATCAGGATGATAAAAGTCTCTAGGAGCTCAAGAGGTTGTCAAGAGATATTCTTCGATATTAGGATGATGAAAGCATCTAAGAGCACAAGTGGTCCAAATCTTCTTAGATATTAAGATGCTAAAAGTCTCTAGGAGCTGGTCTAAATATTCTTAGATATAAGGATATTACAAGTCTCTAGGAACTCAAGGGGTCTAAATTTTCTTGGATATTAACATGATAGAATAGATAGGAGCACAAGTGGTCTAAATCATTTTAGATATCAGGAAGATAGAAGTCTCTATGAGCTCCAATATGGAATTTTCTAGATACCTTATGTTTTAATACAAACGTGAGTACCGGGTTGAAGGAGGAGCTTGTTATCAGGGTGGCAGAAGGCTCCAGGTGTTCTACATTAAAATATTCTCTTGAATATCACAATGAAAGAAGACTCGAGGAGTTTTGTGACGACACAACTGCCATGGACGTAATTCGAACAGCGTTATTTTTGTTGTTGTTATCTCCCATCAGGTCTTTACACGGTCGAGCGATATATTAAGCGAGTTGTGTTCTTTTTTTAATCGCGATGCGTGTAACAAGGATCTGTGTAAACATTGCCTCTCGAGCATGTCCGATTCGATAAAGAATGTCCAAGGCGGTTTTCAAGGGCGAGAAGCGAGACGGGCCGCATCCAAGCGATGAAGCGTACGGTTTTTATTCATTCTGAACAAATTTCGGCCAATTTTTCGTCGTGTTTATATGTAACAGTGCATCGGGCAGCTTTCACGGTAATTTCTGCTTGATTTGTACGCCTTTCAGGGGTATTGAACCTGCGGTTTTTCCCCTCTCTTCCTTGCCGCCTCCGGCCCGGAAACGGTCGAGCCCTGTGACACTTCGCCCGGCGGACCGCAGGTAGCTTTCTCTCACCGGCTTAATGAGCTTTTACT
The DNA here is from genome assembly GCF_000648675.2 of Cimex lectularius. NCBI lineage: Eukaryota > Metazoa > Arthropoda > Insecta > Hemiptera > Cimicidae > Cimex > Cimex lectularius. Next base: position 2,381,761 of record NW_019392637.1, on the reverse strand, counting down.
AGACCCTCCATGAGGTCCTTTCCAGGTGGGGAGGATGGATCCGCGAGTATCCCTCGGAAAAACGGAGAGTTGCCGTTAGGAGCGTCCTTGCCCCGGACAGGAGGTGCACCGAAAATAAAAAAAAACCGTTACGGGAACAGATTCCGATACGCAGTCAAACCGGCTCCCGCCGGGCTTCCCTCCTATCGCTGAGAAACAACTTTGCCCTCTGGACCGAAGTGACCGTCGCACAACTTGGGTCTCAGCAACTGATGAAAAAATACTCAAATATGAACTCAACTGCCTCCTAAAATCCCAAAAGATAACGATGCACTCAAAATTTTTAACTCCTACTCTTTCCTGGGGTTCCTGATACTTTGCCAAACTGATGCTGCAATTCCAAATTTGTCAGTAGCTTAAAAGACCACATGATTAATTTAGAACCAAAAATATGCCCTTTTGTAACATCCTGCCACTACTTAAATTTAGATTTCGTTTGAAATTCAGCCTTTCAAAGCTCTTGTCCAATCTTAATTTCTATTAATTCCTATCAAATTCAGTCTATCAAAGCTCTTGTCCATTCTCCACTCCTGTTAAGTTCTATCAAATTCAGCCTATCAACGCTCTGGTCCAATGTTCACTCCTGTTAATTCCTATCAAATTCAGCCTATCAAAGCTCTTGTCCATGCTTCACTCCTATCAAATTCAGCCTATCAAAGCTCTTGTCCATTCTTCACTCCTGTTAATTCCTATCAAATTCAGTCTATCAACGCTCTGGTCCAATGTTCACTCCTGTTAATTTCTATCAAATTCAGCCTATCAAAGCTCTTGTCCATTCTTCTCTCCTGTTAATTCCTATCAAATTCAGCCTATCAAAGCTCTTGTCCAATCCTTCACTCCTGTTAATTCCTATCAAATTTAGCCTATCAAAGCTCTTGTCCATTCTTCACTCCTGTTAATTCTATCAAATTCAGCCTATCAAAGCTCTTGTCCTATCTTCACTCCTGTTAATTCCTATCAAATTCAGCCTATCAAAGCTCTTGTCCAATCTTCACTCCTGTTAATTCCTATCAAATTTAGCCTATCAAAGCTCTTGTCCATTCTTCACTCCCGTTAATTTCTATCAAATTCAGTCTATCAAAGCTCTTGTCCAATCTTCACTCCTGTTAATTCCTATCAAATTCAGCCTATCAAAGCTCTTGTCCAATCCTAGCTTCTAATATTTCCTTTCAATTTTAGGCTAACAAAGCTCCTGTCCAATCCTAGCTCCTGTTGCTTCCTTTCAAATTCAACTTATCAAAGCTCTAGTCCAATTCTAGCTCCTGATACTTCCTTTTGAATTCAACCTGTCGGAGCTTCAGTACAATTATGGTTCTCGGTACTTCTTTTCATGTTCAGCATATCAAAGCTCCTGTCACGTCCCTTAAATTGTGCCTATCGAACTCCTGACCAATTCTATAACCTAATTCATTTCAATTTTAATCGTCGAAACTCCTGTCCAATCCAGGCTGAATTTTCATAATATTTTTTCCTGGGTTTCCTGATAATTTGCCGAACTGAAACGATTCTGTCCTCAAGCTTCCGTTCAGTCATCATGATGCTGCACTCTCAATTTTGTCAGAAGTTCAAAGACTACGTGTTAGATTTACCAAACTACGTACTTTTTTAACATCCTAGTATTAATTAAATTTAGATTTCGTTTGAAATTCAGCCTATCAAAGCTCCTGTCTTCTCTTAGGTCCTGTAACTTCTTATCAAATTCAGCCTACCTTAAGCTCCTCTCCAATCCTTCCTATCCTCCTGTCATTTTCCTTAAAATTCTGCCTATCGAAGCTGACCAATCCTACCACCTCACACTTCGTTTCAATTTCAATCCGTCTGTCCAACCCCGGCCCGATTTTCCTAACTCAAGCTCATATTTCTTCCTGGGGTTCCTGCTAATTTCCCAAAATGAAACAATTCTTCTCAAGCTCTTGTCCAACCCTGGCTCCTGTTACTTCTTTTCAAATTCAGCCTATCAAAGGTCTTGACCAATCTTAGCTCCTGAAACTTCGTTTCAATTTCAATCAATGGAGCTCCTGTTCTATCCAGGCCGGATTTCCTGATTCAAGCTCCTACTTCTTCCTGGGGTTCCTGATACTTTAAATTAAAACAATTATTCCCAAGCTTCCGTCCACTCATAGTTCCTGATACTTCTTTTCAAATTTGGCATATCAAAGCTGCTGTCCAAAACTATCCTGAATTCGAATGGAAGCATATATATATTACGCAGGGTGGGCGATCAAGACCCGAGGAGTTAAATGCCTGGGTAGACTCGTAGAATGGAAGTAACAGGAGCTTCGATACGCTGAATTTTAAGGCCTATAACTAACTACAAGTAAGTAATTTCAAGATGCCAAGTCCCTGATATTTTTCCAATCTTAGAAAACGCCTTTCAAAGGGGATTTCCATGACTCATTCTTCCTTATAGAATGAATCTTTTTATTGTGGATGTACAGGTCTTCCTGGTAGAAACAATTCATGTTGGCTTTCTGTCACGACAGCGGCTGTGAACCATTGTTTATCCTATCTATCGATGATTTGTAGACGGTATGGCGATGTTTTTCCTTGTTCTGACGTCCAAATTAAAACTTCCTCAGACGCTTCTCATTCTGTGAGTCCTGGAAGAGGCTCTGAATTCCTTTCTGGTCCAGGACCGGTCCGGGTTCACGGTCCTTGCTCGGGTTGAGTCGTGACCTTGCCCCCCTTTCGCATGGTCCCCATTTCTTACCGTTATCCCGTCACGAGAGCAAGTGTTTCGCGGCGGGACGCCAAGCACCGCGATCCCGTCCGGGCCGATTGAAGAAAAAGACTATTTTACAAAAAGCGGGGGGTAAAGAGGACACAAAAAAATGGGTTGTGCCAAAAAAATAACCGACGTCCGGCCGTGGAAGATCGAAGCACGCGTTGAATTATGCACGCTTTCTAAGCTCCCCCTGCCCGGACAAAAGACCCGTCGCGTCCCATCACGCATCTTGGTAATGGTATTTGGTTGTAAAATTAGCCCGGATCAAGCCGGGTAAAAAGAGAAGAAAAATATCCTCAAGCCAAGATAAACACACGTTCCGACGGCAAATCACAAATTCAGCCTTGGACGTCGAGAAAGGTGAAACACGTCCTGATATGCAAATTTCATTAGGACAGGTATAACCAGGTTAATAACAAGTTGGCAAACAAAGGAAAAGAACCGTTTGGGTTTCGGACAAAATTTAAACCCGTTACCCTTCTCGCCATTTTTGAAAACTAAAAACAAACTGAGCTCTTAGATCATCAGGCAGAGCATCTTCAGGATCCTCAGGTCGAGAAAAGTTCTGTCAATTTTGTTTTAAACCCGGAGGTAAAAAATACTTAGAACTTGCAGCATGCAGTATCAAAAATGTCAATAAGAGATCCTGTACTTTTGCACCATTAGAACCCATCAGAAAAGTAACTTTTAAGCTCCACTTATTCTCTCCCAGACTATAGAAAAAAGCTCCTCTCTTCTTTGTTGCTGAAGCTTATTTGTATTCGCTTATTTATTTGTATTGCCCTTTTCAGTAGTTCTTCTAATACTGTATCAGGACGTAGAGGAGAGCTCTTGCCCTTTTTATAATTTCCCATTTTAAAAGTATCTCTCGAGCTCCATTTTTAGTTGGGGCTCCTGCTACTGATCAGGATGTTGAGAATAAACTCCTAACCACTTTTTATTTCCGATTAGAAAAGTTTAAGCTTGTTTTTACTGATACTATTTTCGTTATTTCCCATTAGAAAAGTATCTTTTGAGCTCCTGTTTTACACGGGCTATTTTTCAGTGTAACTGAAGTCGAAAGCTACTGACGCCTTTTGTTATTTCCAAAGGACTAGCATATTTGGAGGTTCTATTCACTAGATCCCTGATACAATGTCAGGAAGTCCAGAAGAAGCTTCAGTCCTTTGGTATTCCATTTTAAAAAGAAACTTTTGAGCAGCTCTTTTACCTGGACTCCTTTTACGTATGAGGAAGTAGAGAAGCTCCTGCCCTTTTTGTTATTTCCTAGAAAACCAGCATATTTGGAGCTTATTTCCACTAGATTCCTGATACTGCATGAGGTATTCGATGAAAGATCCTGCCGTTTTCGTTATTTCTCACTGAAAAGTATCTTTTGAGCAGCTCTTTTACCTGGGCTCCTTTTCCTGAAAAGCAAAGTCGAGAAGAAGCTCCTGTCCTTTGTTATTTCCATTTTTAAAAAGAATCTTTTGAGCTCCTATTTTACACGAGCTCCTTTTCCTGAAAAACGAAGTCAAGAAGAAGCTCCTGTCCTTTGTTATTTCCTTTTTAAAAAGGAACTTTTGAGCTCCTATTTTACATGGATTCCTTTTACGTATGAGGAAGTAGAGAAGCTCCGGCCCTTTTTTTATTTCCCAGAGAACTAGCATATTTTGGAGGTTCTTTTCACTGGACTCCTGATACTGCATGAGGAAGTCGAGATAAAACTCCTGTCCTTTGTTATTTCCTTTTTTGAAAAGAATCGTTAGATCATCTTTTTTAAAGTGGCGCCTGATGGTGTATCAGGATATATAATAACGCTCCTGTTCGTTTTAGTGTTATCTCATGCATCCTGATGAAACAGCAGGACGGAGGTGCTAGTAATTCTGAAATTTCCGCCAGGCGTTGTTATATATCAGGAGCGTCTAGGAGCTTCGATATCAGGTGATTTTTTTTATTTAGCTCTTACAATAGAATTATGAGAGATCGTTTTTGTTAGGATGCGACAGTATCAGGACGGCGTATATCGACAAAATGCTATATTCTGCCGTTTGATATATGTAATCTTCCCCAGATGTAAATGCATTTCAAAGACAAACCGTTTATGTAATCCTGAATGGATAGAACTCGTCGAAGGTCGAATTCCCACTCTAGGGACGCAATTACTTCGTACAAGAACGGTCAACAATTCATCCATGCAGGCCACGGTCGGGGGCGAGGCGTCCGGAATAAATTACTGGCCGTTTTTTCATTTTCAACTTGCGCAACACCGGGTGAAAAGGCCCTGCATGCTGATTAGAAGAAGATTCCAAAAGTTGTCGTCTTTTTTTTTGCGTACGGTTCTCTCGATTAATGCTTTGATAGAGGAATACAGAGACAATAGGCAACTAGAAAACTAATCGTCCCGTGTTTGAAAAGAGAAAAAATGAAAGGGGACAACACAGCGAGGAGACAAAGGGAGGTTGTCGACCCAAATATTTCCCTAGCGGTACCACCATAATTGTACCCCGGGGAGGGAAAATCGATCGAGCGAGGTAAAAAAAAATACCGGCAGAGGCGTTCCTACGTCCATTTGCGCAATCCGTTCTTTCTGCACTCCGCAGACCGGCTGCGGTTTGTCGCTTGAAAGTGACGGAGCTTTAAAGCTGGAGGCGACGGAGCGGAGAGCTTCGAGGGGGGGATAATGGTCGAGCTTGGTACGAACCGCACCCGCGAGTGGTTCACCGGGCTATTATCCGAAAATTCAGTCGACGTTATGAAACGGGTTCTAGATGTGAGAGGAGGTCATGTTCAATATTCGTGAAAATCGAGCTCATTTTCATATTCAGATGTTATAACAAAAAGTCCTCTGCTAATACATACACGAAAGATCAGGAGACACAGCAGAAAGGAGCTCCAATTTAAACATTCTTAAAAATCAAGCTTCTTTAGACATCCCGATACATCACGTTAAAATCTCTGGTGATGTATCTCACAAATATCATAGACGATAAAAGCGTTTTTCATAAGCCGAAATCCTTTCGACATTCCTGATACACTAGCTTAAAGCAACTGATGATTAATCTCACAAATATCAGGAGACATAGCCGACAGGCGGTCAAGTTTAAACATTCTTAAAAAATCTAGCCCCTGTTGACATCCCAATACACTAGCTTAAAACTTCTGTTGATGTATCTTACAAATATCAGGAGACATAGCCAACAGGAGCTCCAGTTTAAACATACTTAAAAAATTGAGCTTCTTCAGACATCCTGATACACTAGGTTAAAACCGTTGCTGATGAATCTTATAAATATGAGGAGTCATAGCCGACAGGAGCTTCAGTTTAAATATTCTTAAAAAATGGCATCCCTTTTTACATCCACATACTTCACCTTAATACCTCTGGTGTTGTATCCTACAAATATCAGGAGACATAGCCGACAGGAGCTCCAGTTTAAACATACTTAAAAAATTGAGTTCTTCAGACATCCTGATACACTAGTTTAAAAACCTCTGCTGATGAATCTCACAAATATCAGGAGACATAGTCGATAGGAGCTTCAGTTTAAACACTCTTAAAAAATCGAGCTCCTTGAGACATCCTTACACACTAGCTTAAAACCGTTGCTGATGAATGTTATGATGAGGAGACATAGCCGACAGGAGCTTAAGTTTAAACGTTCTTAAAAAATCGAGCTCCTTTAGATATCCAATACGTCACATTAAAATCTCGGGTGATGTATCTCACAAATGTCAGGAGACAAAGCCGACTGGAGCTTCAGTTTAAACATTCTTAAAAAATCGAGGTCTTAACCACGAAATATCACGAAGCATGGCCGGCCGGAGCTACAGTTATATTCTTAAAAATCGAGCTCCTATTCAATACTAATACTTCAGCAAGAAAACTCCTGATAGCGTGTCACCTAATATCAGGACTATTAGCCGCTAGGAGCTTCAGTTTAAACATTTTTAAAAATCGAGCTGTTTTTGACATTTTGATAACTAAGCAAACATCCTCTGCTGATGTGTCTCACAAAATATCAGGATAAATCGCCGACAGGAAAGACAATTTAATTATTCTTAAAACACCGAGCTCCTTTGACACCCTGATACTTTAACAAAAAAAAACCTCGGCTAATGTTTCGTATCGAGATCAGGAGACACTGAAGAAGGTCCTTCTGATAATCGAATTCATTGAATTCTGTCCCTTCTCGGCCGTCACGTTAGATAGTTCTATTTAAATAAGAAGATCTTGGAAATTAAGGTCGCTCTGTCCAATGACCTCTCATGGCGAGTGACTGTTGCGATTAGGAGACTCCGTCTGATGGTCCCGCATTCGTCGGGTTGTTTAACTAAATGGTTCGAAATAATTGCAGCCTTCAATTCCACGGGGTCCGCACGGCAAAAACGTTTTCCGCCCGTTGGCCATCGTCTCTCCCAGCTTCCGGGAGTGTCATGCAACGCCGGGTCCGCCGGGTCGGGCGTTGTTCGTTTCAAGGTCGGTTCTGATTATCTAGGTTTTTGGAAATTTAAAACAAACGAATAAAAATCCAAGAAGAGTTCGGGTTCTTTAAGGTATAGGAGAAAAGTGAATCGCCGACGGCATGCGATTATCTCTCAACGGTTAATAATCCCCGATGAGATTGGAATTATCCCTGAATCCGCTTCTTTACAGAACGAAAGAGAAATTTCCGGAAATCTCACGTCTTGTGGGCTTAACTCTCTCCCCTTAAATCGTACCTCCTCATTTTAAAATGGACACTTAAAAAAATAAAATAAAACATACATACAAAGAAATAAGGCGTCGGTAATCGAGAAAGGTGGTCCACATACCTGAAAGAAGAAAAAAACATTACTTTAATAAAGCAGGTTTAAACAAATTAAGTATTAATGCAATAACATTAATTTAAATAAATAAACTAAAACAATGCTCATTTAAACTCCTATTCAATCCTCGCATCCTGATAATTCATACAAATTTTTGCTATCAAAGCTCCAGTAAACCCAGATTTATTTTCGATTTTCAAGCTTATATAAATTCATGGGGGGGGGGGTCCTGTTTCCTTGCCAAAATTAAACTGTGTTCCTGATAATTCGTTCTCTTGTTCATTCCAGGCCTATTTTACTACTTCAAGCTCCTACAACTTTCTGGGGCTCCTGATACTCTCCCAAATGAAACAATGCTCCTGATACCCAGTTTAAATAATCTTAAAAGAGCTCGTGTTCAATCAAGGCCTATTTTTGCTAATTCAAAACTTTAAGCACCTACAACTTTCTGAGCCTCCTGATACTTTGCCCAAATGTAACAATACTCCTGGTATTTCGTATATATTCGGCAGCTCCAAGCTCCTGTTCAACACAGGCCTATTTTTACTTCTTACTCTTATTTCCTGCAACATCCTAAGACGCTTGATTCCTTACCAAAATGAAACTAGCTCCTGATGTTTCGTTTATATACAGCTTAAAGTAGCTCCTGTTCATTCCAGGCCTATTTTTACTTCTTCAAGCTCCTACAACTTCTGGGCCTCCTGATTCTTTCTTAAAATAAACCCATGCTCCTGATATTTCGTTTAAATACATCTTAAAAAAGCTCGTGTTCAATCCAGGCCTATTTTTGCTACTTCAAGACTGTAAGCTCCAACAACTTTCTGGGCCTCCTGATACTTCGCCAAAATGTAAAAATACTTTTGGTATTTCGTATAAATTCGGCAGATCCAAGCTCCTGTTCAACACAGGCCTATTTTTACTAATTAACTTTCCTGAAACATCCTAGGACACTTGATACCTTGCCGACTTGAAAGTAGCTCGTGATATTTCGTTTATATACAGCTTAAAGTAGCTCCTATTCATTCCAGAATTTTCACTACTTAAAGCTCCTACAACTTTCTGGGCTTCCTGATACTTTATCAAAATGAAACAATACTCCTGATACTACGTATAAATATAGATGATCCAAGCTCCTTTTCAACACAAGCCTATTTTAGCTAGTTCAAGCTCCTGCAACTTCCTAGGTCGTTTGAAACCTGGCCGAAATGGAACAATACTTCTAATATTTCGTTTCAATACATCTTAAAAGGCGCGGGTTCAATCCAGGCCTATTTTTGCTATTTCAAGATTTTAAGCTCTTTCAAATTTCTGGGCCTCCTGGTACTGTGCCAAAATGAATACTCCTAGTACAGTTTTTTAAACAGCCTATAGAAGGTTATGTTTCAATGCTGGCTTATTTTTGTATATTCAAGCTCCTACAGGCTCCTTGGCTTCATATTTTATCAAAACCAAACAATGCTCCTGATACTTCGCTTAAATACAGTTATAAAGAAGAGATCCTATTCAATCCAGGCCTATTTTCGCTAATCCGATTTCTTTCAACTCCCAGGGCTTCCGGATGCATTGCCAAAAAGAAGTAGCTCTTCAGATACTTAGTGTATAATCAGCTTAAAGGAGATCCTATTTAATCAAGACATCACGATGTATCATATACAACAACCACTTGTCGGTCTTACGTTTTTTGATAAATCATGCCTAACCGGGAGCTCATGTGAAATCCTGTTTCATGTTATTTCAGAGAGAAATCAAGTGCAACTTTCCACAGCCTCGCTTATCCGTAGAGAAATGAAGCTCCTGCTGTTATTCGAGTTTACAAAATCCTGACCAATTTCGTTTTCAAGGCAAAAAGTTCAGTTTTACACCCTTGCTTCCTGATATTTCAAGATTATCAAGCTGCTGGCCAACTGGAGTATCCTGGTAAATCATAATAAGCCTTGTTCTATATAGATATCCTGATGGATGAGAAACAACAAAGCTCCTGTCTTATCCATGTTTACGGGCAACAAGCTTGTATGTAATCCTGGTTTATTTAAGATAAAATTACAGCTCTTAGTCAGTCGGAAAAATGAGGCAAAAATGTTTCAAGAAAGGAATCTCGCGTTTTATCCACAAATTTTGATATTTCGGGATTAGAATGCCCCTGACATTCTCGGGTATCCTGATACATCAGAAAGAGCTCCTGTTAAATTTAGATATTCTGATAGATGAGCAGCAACAAGCTCCTGTCCCGACTAAATTTGCTGAGACATTACGAAAAAAGTGTGACGTGAAAATTCACTCAATGACCAATCGAAGCTTTTGTTGCTATTCAAATTAACACGCTCCTGTTCAATTCCAGTTTCTACGCTGAAACAAATTGTACTTAATCATGGCATCCCATACTTTACTTAAATTCATCTTTTCGAAATTCGTGTTTAATCCAGACCCATTGACACAAGTTGTTTATTTTTAACCTTGCTCCTGATACTAAATTCAAATTATCGAAGCTCCTGTTTCGATTCTTCATCATCGCCTCCTGATTCTTTAATTTTCAATTCAAACTATGGAAGCTTCTGCCCAATCCTGGTTTGTGTATACTTGTCTAACGCGATTACTGTTGATTTACACCTGTGGTCTAATAGTGGCAGGGGAAGAGGGCTATTCCGGCCAGGTCCAGCAATGCGGTTGTTGCACGGTAAAAATGTTTACGAGCTTTTACGAGATAGGAGGGCCGTTGCCACAACAATGGCGAGCTTTCTATAATTACCGCACCTCGGAAACTGTTGCAAATTGTTTCGAAGATGTGACCGAGGGGGGTCGGCCTTTCACCGCAATTGCAAAACGAGACGGAATGAGAAAACAGGCGGCTTTTCACTTGTGCACTGTCAGCGAGGGTAGGGTTGTTAAAACGAGACGTCTTCGGCTTTTTGATTTAAGCGTAAAAACACATTTGAAACTGATTTTTTGTTGTCCCTCAAAGACAGCGCGTTTTCACGATTTCACTCGGGTGCCGGATCGCGTGCAGCAAATAATCCAGACGTAACGGGCTCGCTGAAGTTCAAGGAAAGCCCAGACACGAAGATCACGCCGCATATAAATTTATAAAATAAGGCCGGGCTCCGATTTCCTGGACAGAAACAGAAAGCTCCAGTCGTATTTGGGTCCTGTTCAATTTTCTAGTTTGGAACCTCTTCAGTGTCCTGATACATTACGAAACATCGAGCTCCTATTTTATTGTGGTGCCCTGATACATTACGGAGACATCAAGCTCCTCTTTATCGTGGTGCCTGGTACACTACGGAAACATCGAACTCCTGTTTTATCTTGGTGTCCTGATACATTACGGAGACATCGAGCTCCTATTTTATTGTGGTGTCCTAATACATTATGGAGACATCGAGCTCCTATTTTATCGTGGTGCCTGGTACACTACGGAAACATCGAACTCCTGTTTTATCTTGGTGTCCTGATACATTACGGAAACATCGAGCTCCTCTTTCATCGTGGTTCCTGGTACCAAGGTAAAGCCGGGTTCCGATTTGCTAGTCAGAAACAGAAAGCTCCAGTCGTATTTGGGTCCTGTTCAATTTTAAGGTTTGGAACCTCTTCGGTGTCCTGATACATTACGAGACATCGAGCTCCTCTTTTATCGTGGTGCCTGGTACACTACGGAAACATCGAACTCATGTTTTAGCTTGGTGTCCTGATACATTACGGCGACATCGAGCTCCTCTTTCATCTTGGTTCCTGGTACCAAGGTAAGGCCGGGTTCCGATTTCCTAGACAGAAACAGAAAGCTCCAGTCGTATTTGGGTCCTGTTCAATTTTCTGGTTTGGAACCACTTCGGTGTCCTGATATATTACGCAGACATCAAGCTCCTCTTTTATCGTGGTGCCTGGTATACTACGGAAACATCGAACTCCTGTTTTATCTTGGTGTCCTGATACATTACGGCGACATTGAGCTCCTCTTTCATCTTGGTTCCTGGTACCAAGGTAAGGCCGGGTTCCGATTTCCTAGACAGAAACAGAATGCTCCAGTCGTATTTGGGTCCTGTTCATTTTTCTGGTTTGGAACCTCTTCGGTATCCTGATGCATTACGGAGACATCGAGCTCCTCTTTTATCGTAGTGTCCTGATATAATACAGATATATTACGCTCCTGTCTTATCTTGGTTCAATACGAAGACATCAAGATCCTGTTTTATGCCGATGGCCTAATGCATTAAGCCATACAGCTCCTGTCACATCTTGGTGTTCTAATACATCACGGAAATATCGAGCCCATTCATTATGATCATGGAGACACCGAACCTCATTACTCTAGCTGTTTTGAATCCGAACCACCGACCTCGTTGTATAAGACTCCACCGTCCTGGGATTCTGACGTCCGCAAGGGGGTGAAGCGTTTTTACATAATCGGGATCTCCCCGGGATCTTTGCGCAAGCCCGCGGCGAGCATCTCATCGGCGGGTGATGAAATCGTGACAAGCGGAAATTTAAAGAAGCGTGGCAAAAAAAGTGAAGAAAAAGTAAAGAAGATACATTTGAAAGACTTTTTTATCTTGTTGAGGAGGGCCGGGACTTTCACTGGTTATAACCCCACTCCTGATTTTCTGAATCTGAGTGAGCGTTCGCGTGGAATCCTAGCTGTAATTGAGCTTAATCAAATGATAGAGAGAGAGGAAAATATATTTGTATGTGATCCTCCTTGTCTTGGCATCTCCTAATCATGAAATCTCGTTTCTGAGCTCCTTTTAAACTCCTGGTAATCAGTGTTGTCCATTGATTAAAAACTCTAACTATAACAAAGTACGACGTGTGAGTACAAGTTAAGAGGACGAGGTCACATGTAACAGGCCATGCTCCTGTATCATTATGAAGCAGCTCTTGTTCACTTATAGTTTCGTGGTATAATGAGAAAAGCTATTGTTCCAAATTGATATGTTAAAGGAGATGAAACACATATCTTGATAAATTACAGAAATAGTAAGCTCCTGTTCAATCCCGTTTTCCCAGTATATCATCCAATAAAATCTTCATTCGCGGTATATTTTAAGAAAGAAAACTCAGCCCCGAACTCGCTTATCCTGATATTTCAGAAAAATAAGCTCTGCTGCTATCCAGGATTTCAACCTCCTGTCCATTTCAGATAACAGGCTAGAAGCTCCGTTTTATATCCTCTGATACATTATATTTACGTTATATCCATCCATTATATGCAATGTTTTATATCCACGCCTCCTGATATTTCAAGATTAGCAATCTCCTGGACCTCCAGCAATCGACTCGACTATCCTAGTACTATCCTCAAGATTAGCAAGAGCTCCTGTGCAATTAACTCTCCTGATATATAAGAAACAACAAGCTCTTGTAAAATTCCGGTTCACGAAAGTTTAGATAGACTTACAAAAGTCAATTATGGTAGCCTTATATTTCGGAAAAATAAATCTCCTGGGTGGGTCTATTCAGGTCTGAAGAACAGAAGCTCCAGTTTTACGCCCACGATTCCTGATATTTTGGGATAGGCAAGCTCCTGGTCTACTTGGGTATCCTGATACATCGGAAAGAGCTGCTATTCAATCTAGTTCTCCTGTTGTATTAAAATCAACAAGCTCCAGTCACATCAGGATTTTTTGATATATCACGGGGAAAGGGAAGCTCTTGTACAATCCTGGTTTGTGATATTTGATACAGAATTTCAGCTACTGGTTAATTTCGGTCATCCAGATATTTCGGAAAAGTTAAGCTCCTGTGGCCATTCAGGTTTTAAGAACGAAAGCTTCTTTTTTACGTCCACGCTTCACGATATTTTGGGATTAGCAAGCTCCAGGTCTACCCAGGTATCCTGATCGATTGGATAGAGTTCCTGTTCAATCTAGTTCTCGTTATATCAAAACCAACAAGCTCCTGTCAAATCTGGTTTTCTTGATATATCACGGGGAAAAGAGAGCTCTTGTACTATCCTGGCTCGTGATATTTGAAACAGAATTCCAGCTGCTGGTCAATTTCGGTCATCCTGATATTTCGGAAAAATTAAGCTCCTGCGGCCATTCAGGTTTTAATAACGGAAGCTACTGTTTTTCGTTCACGTTTCCTGAGATTTTGGGATTAGCAAGCTCTCCTGGTCCACTCTGGTATCCTGATACAAGCTCTTGTACCGTCTATGTTTCTTGGTATATCATTGGGGAGAGAAAAAACAACTCTTTTTTTGATCCCAGTTTCCAATAATTCCTGACGCGGAAGGTTAGCATAATTATTTTGAACAAGAGATGATAGCTCCTGATAAAACCTTATTTTTCCGTTTTTTAAAAGGATCTGACCTCGGGACCATTTAATTCCCACGTGCTTTTTTTTCAATTTATTTCGTACAGGCCAAAGATTAATTTGCGCCCGTTGGATTTGAGATTTTTCTGAATGGATGCCCTCTGTTCTAGTGGGACGCCCGGGTTTGGAAGGTCGGATCAAAATAGACACAAAGGGGGACTGTTATAAATGTCATTTTTTTGTGTTCTTAATATACAGGGTGCCGCGTTGTTATTTCAACCAGAGGTCGGGGTAAAGGTCAATCGGAAAGAACTCAGGTAGTAGGAAATGTCATGGGATCGGGCCAAAAAAATTTCACATCCCATCCGGTGTTCATAAGCAGCGGGGCGAAGCCGGAGAAAAACGGCCCGAAGCCCCAGAACCGGGTTGGAAACCTTTAGAACGTAGAACTGCGCACAAATGCCTCAATATCGAGTCAATATTATGAAAAAAAAAAGCATTGAACTTGCAATAAAGCACAGAGAGCTTGGCGAATATGAACTCATCAGGTCCAATAAGTCCAAAAATCATAAAATTCACGATTCCCCACGGCTGCACAACAGATTCGGCATAAAAAAAATTATGACCTTGGCTTGGAATCAGGAGGTCGTCCTCGGCGGCGCAGGAAGCATCTGCCCCAGAGCTCCTATCAGGATGGGAATCGTGTCTAGGACGAAACGTTTTGACTTTTGACGAGACAGTTCAATTTTTCCCTGCAAAGGTGGAATTTTACCTGAAAACTCACCCTTTTTTTATTCTCTTCTATAAGAGCTACGTTTATCGCTTCAGAAAAAAATTATCAGGACTGGCTCGCCTTTCAGGAGTCAAAGACGTGTATTTTATCTTTCACTTTTCTTCATCGTCAGGCAAGATTTCAGAGCTTTGAAACTCAGTAGATGGAGGAATTTGATTGAAAAAAAGGATTAATTTTAAACGAGAGTTCAGAGCGCATAAGAGCTTAAAAATACAGAATTTACAAGTATCAAGAGATCAGGATGGGAAAGAGGTCGAGTTCCGAGGGAATAGGAGCTTAAAACATCAAAAATCTACATGTATCAGGAGGTCAAAATAGGAAAGAGCTCGAAAGATACCGGGATTTTTTTAAACAGGAGTTCGGAGCGAATAGGAGCTTACAACGCCCAGAATCTACGAGATCAGGAAGTTAGAATGGGAAAGAGCTCGCCAGGTACCGGGTTTTATTTTACACAGGAGTTCAGAGGGAAGAAGAGCTTAAAACGCCCAGATTCTAAACAGGAGTTCAAAGCAAATAGGAGCTGAAAACATCCAGAATGTACAAGTTTAAGGAGGTCAGAACGGGATAGAGCTCGATAGATAAAGGGATTTATTTTAAACAGGAGTTCAGAGCGAATAAGAGCTTAAAACTCCCAGGTTTTAAACAGGGGTTCAGAGCAAATAGGAGCTTAAAACGCTCAGCATCTACGAGTATCAGGTCAGAATGGGAAAGAGGTACACAAATACAGGGATTTATTTTAAACAGGAATTCAAAGCAAATAGGAGCTTCAAAGATCAGCATCTTCGAATATCAGGAGGACCGAATGGAAAGAGCTAGATAAATACCATCTTTTTTAAAAAGAATTTTATAGAATAATAGATCGTAATTATAAACAGAAACAATAAAAATCGTGAATTCAGAAGATCGAGTGAATGAAATGAAGATTAATTTTAAACAAGAATTCAGAGTTAATAGGAGCTTAAAATGTTCAGCATCTACGACTATCAGGAAGTAAGATTGGGAAAGCGATCAACCTCCATCCCAATGTGAGTTCTTGTTCGTCCTGGCCCGTGTCTATTGACCTCCTGCCCAATTTGAGCTCCTGTTCACCGTGGACCTTAGATTATAAACCTCCTGCCTATTCTGAGCTCCTAGTCATCCTGGACCTTTGCCTATCGACCTCCTACCAAATCTGACCTTCCATTACTGGCCTTTTGTTTATCAAACAACTGTTCGAACTGAGCTCGTTTTTTTTTTTTTTTTAATTATGCAATTCAACCCCTTACCTAGTCGAAGCGCCTGTTCATCCTGGACCTTTGACTGTCAACATACTGTCCAATCTAAGCTCTTGTTTATCTTACAACTTTGACTATCAACCTCCTTCCAATTGTGAGCTCCTGTTCTTCTTGGTCTTATGCCTTTCACCCTCCTACCTAGTCTGAGCTCCTGTTCGTCCTGGACCGTTCACTATCTACTTTTCATGTACATGTTTTGCTTAGGTTTTACAGTTTTACATTACATTACATTTTTCTCCCCAAATGTGACCCTAACCCAGAGGTTGTTTATAAGATGATTACACGCCCCGATTAGATCGAGGCAGATGTAGAACATGGGACAAACGACGAGAGTGGGACGAAATCGTTGTCTCCGTTCGTTACCATCGCCCACGGCCAGGTTTTCAGGCCTGGTCGCAAAAAAAAGCTCCACTGGAGCGCGTGCTTCGCATTTCGAAACGCGCACTTGTTGCAATTTGCGCGTCGACGTGACCCCTCCTCGGGTTCATGTCGATTGGGTTACCTCGGGGCTGGTCCGAAAGCTGTTATTTTCTAAACGGCGGCGAGCAACTGCCGTTTAAAGGAGGAATTCCGAAGACGGTGGTATTTCATAAATACAGGCGCGCCTTTCCTGCAAGGACGAATGACATCCAGCATTGCGATCCGTCGATTTTTTATTCTATTTTTACTACGCATTTACTACGCTTCAATCGGAGCGAGATGAGCTCATGAACATAATTCGAAAAAACGTCGATTAATCATCGCGAAAAAATTTGATTTATCTTTTTTATAGATACATGATAATTTTTGCAATGATTAACCTGGTAATCGTAAAATTTAAACGAGCAAAAAGCTCCTTCTCAGATTACTCCTAATACTTTACTATTGTTTCAACTGCCGATTGTTGTCCTGTCAATAAAAGCGTTCTTTTCTCATAGCTTTCTAAAGATCTCCTATTTTTTACAACATACATGATTCAAAACAAAAATTTCTCATAAAATCTCGTGATACTAAAGTGAAGAGCTTCTGTTTTTCATAAAACTTACTAATACGAAAAGGTTGAACTCCTGGGTTTTGTCAAACCTCCTGATGCAAAAGTAAAAAGCTCCTGGGTTCGTAAAATCTCCTGTTACAATAACTAAAGAGCCCATTTTTCATAAAGCCTCGTGATAAAAGTGTAAAAAGCTTCTGTTTTTTATTTTTTTAAACGACCTGACACAAGATTAAGTTACAAAAACATCTCCTTAAATAAAAAAAAAGCCTGATATTAATGTGAAGATCTATTCCCATTAATGTGAAAAGAAAAGAGCTCCTGTTTTCCATAAAACCTCGGGAGCCTCCGTCTTCGTAAAATCTCTTGATAAGTAGCACGTTTTTCATAAAGCCTCCTGATACAAAAGTAAAAAGCTCCTGTTCTTTTTGAAAACCACCAAGCACAAGACCACCTATTTACCATAAAACCTCCTGGTACAAAAGTGAAGAGTGAGTGAATAAAAGTCCATGCTTTTTATAAAGTATGCTGATATGAAAGTAAAGAACCTCTTTTTTGCATAACAGCCTGATACTAAAGAGAAGAGCTTCCGTTTTTCATAAAACATCCTGATTCGAAGGTGAAGAGCGCCTGTGTTCGTAAAATATCCTCTTACAGTAACTAAAGGGGCCCTTTTTTCAAAAAAGATGCTAATAAGAAAGTAAAGCGCTCCTTTTTTTGCATAATATCCTGATACGAAAAAAAAGAGCTCTTGTTTTGTAGAAAACGTCCTGATGCGAAAGTTCAAAGCCTCTGACTTCGTAAATTCTCCTGATACATTGTAGTTTTTTCAAAAAGCCTCCTGATACAAGAGTAAAAAGCTCCGGTTCTTTTTGAAAACCACCTTGCTCAACACTACCTAAGTGTGAAGAATGAGTGACTAAAGGGCCATGCTTTTCATAAAATATGCTGATATGAAAGTAAAGAACTCCTTTTTTTTTATAACATCCTGATGCGAAAGTGAAGAGCTCTTGTTTTTCATAAAACACCTTGATAAGAAAGTGAAGAGGGCTGTGTTCGTGAAATATCCTCTTACAGTAACTGAAAAACATGCTGATTCGAAAGTAAAGGACTCATTTTTTTCATAACATCCTGATACGAAAGTGAAGAATTTCTGTTTTTCATAAAACATCCTGATTCGAAACCTAAGAGCTCCTTAAAATATCCTCTTACGGTAATTAAAGAGTACAGTTTTTTTTATAAAATCTCGGCATAAGAAAGTAAAGAGCTCTTGATTTTTGGTAAAACCTACTGAACATAAATTCAAGGTTTCTGTTTTGTCACCATCGAAATGTGTGTTCCTCTCGTCGTTCCCATTGTAAAAAATCCACCTCCATTGTTCAAATCGTAAGGTATTATTATAAAAAAAAATACCCTCGGTATTTTCCGATCGTTATGCGTCACGGATGACGGTCGGATGTGGTTGATCGTAAAGAGAGAGAACAAAAAATACAAAAGACAAGTAATTGGAGACTTTCCGTTTATGAAGGTGTTCTTGTCACATCTATAACGACTAGATTAAAAAAAAAACACCTGAGAAAAACACAATCTCTTTAAAACCAAGAGAAGTAAAACCAGCAGAAAAAGTATTGCCTGTTACTTTCGCTGAAAACAACGTTTGGAATTTTCATTAAATAAAAAAATAGATAACCTCAGAAATTACAAAAGGTTGTTATCCAACTGAGTTTCCCACGGGGCGTTGATCAACAGGCGAATTCACCATTCGATTGAAACTTACTTAAGACAATTCCAACGGCTTGTATACAAGGCTGATTTTTCGGTGTGTTTGTCCGTGTAATTGAACGATAAATAAGTTTTTTCCATTCCGGTTTCCCAGGAATAACTCGCTAATCGACTTCCAATTAAAAATTAATCACCCTGGTATTTTTTAAAATTATTTCTGCTGTTAATTTGTACCGCTTCCTCCCATTAAATTGACGCATTTTGATTTATTTATTTTGCTTCTCTTTGGTTATGTAATATCCTAGGGTCAATTAATTTAAAAAAATGTTTTTTTACCCAACAACGGGAGCTCCTGGGAACTTTTGACCTCCACATACTGTGAAAACCCCCGCTAAATTCTGTTCTCGAAGATATTTTGAAAGATTTTATATTATTATTTATATTATTTGATTTTTGTTATGTGTATCCCAGTCCTATCACAGTTCTGGTGAAACTCTCTTCTCTTGAAAATATTCCGACCTCCTGACATTTTTTGTCTGCTGGTGCTGTCATAGCTCCTGTTAAACTCCATGTTCTTAATAATGCCCCCAGCTTCTGTTGATATTCTCTTCCTGGTACAATCCGAGCTCCTGTCACATTTTGTACTCCCGGTAAAATCCGAGCTCCTGTTAATTTTTGTCTTCCTGGTACAATCCGAGCTCCTGTCACATTTTGTACTCCCGGTAAAATCCGAGCCCGTTGATTTTTGTCTTCCTGGTCAATCCAAGCTCCTGTCGCTTTTCGTACTCCTGGTACAATCCAAGAAAGCTCCTGTTGATTTTTATTTTCCTGATACAATCCGAGCTCCCTTTTGGTCCTCTTTGTGCATCTAGTACAATCCGAGCTCCTATCACTTCTTGCTCTCTTGGTGCTGTCATAGCTCCTGTTAAACTCCAGTTTTAAATGTTCCCAGCGCCCGTTGATTTTGTCTTCCTGGTACAATCCGAGCTCCTGTCATTTTTGAACTCCTGGTACAATCCGAGCTCCTGTTGAATTTTTGTCTTCCTGGTACAATCAGAGCTCCTGTCGCATTTTATGCTCCTAGTACAATCCGAGCTTCTATAACTTTTTGTCCTGGTACAACCCGAGCTCCTGTCGCTTTTTGTAGTCCTGGTATAACCCGAGCTCCTGTCACTTTTGCCCTCTTGGTGCTGCCATAGCTCCTGTTAATCTCCAGTTTCTTAATAATGTTCCCAGCTCCTGTTGATTTTCTCTTCCTAGTACAATATGAGCTTCTGTCACTTCTTGCTCTAGGTGCTGTCATAGCTACTATTAAGTCCAGTTTCTTAATAATTAATCTTTTTAGGCGGGATCCCGCTCTTGACACTAACTTTTTCATTTCAATCAAGACCTTACGTAAAAATATTAATCAATTGAAAGAAGAAAATTGGTCAATCAAACAACTAAATATAATGGATTTCTTAATAATGTATATTGTATAATGGTACAATCCGAACTCCTGTCACTTTTTGTGCTCCTGGTGCAAATAATGTTCGCAGTTCCTGTTGATTTTGTCTGCCTGGCACAATCCGAAATCCTGTCACTTTTTGTGCTCCTGGTACAATCAGAGCTCCTACCACTTTTTGCTCTTCAGTTAAACTTCTTGTTTCTGATTATGCTCCTTGCCCCTGTCACTTTTCGCCTGCCTTGTCACCTTTGGCGTTGATAGGCTCCTGTTAAACTTCTTTCTCTTGATAATGTCTACAGCTCTTGTCATTAGTCTTTCTGGTACTTTGAAAGATTCTGTTAAATTCCTGTTTCTTGATAATGTTCCTAGTTCTTGTCATTTTTTTCTGTACTGGTGCTGACATAGCTCCTGTCACTAGTCCTCCTGGCACTTTGAAAGATCCTGTTAATTTTTGAACTCCAAATATTGTGATATAAGCTCCTATAAACTTTTTTATTTTCTAGTCTGACTGTTACTAGTCCTAATAAACTCCCTTTTCATGACAATGTTCCAAGCTCCTGTCACCTCTTGTTTTCCTGGTTCTTTAAAACGTCCTGTTAGTTGTTATACTCTTGGTACTGCCAGAGCTCCCATCAATTTTTATACTACTAGTTTAGTGATGATCTTACGTCTTGATGATCTTTTGTGATCTTACGAATTTGTGTTGTCTTAGCATTTGATAAACTCTTTTTTCTTGGTAATGTAAGCTCCTGTCACTTTTTGTCCCCTTTGAATCCCTGTTCTCAACTCTGAAACTGTGAAAGTTCATTTCTTCTTTTATCTAAATTTTGTTCTACAACCTTTGTTTATATTACCAAACAATCAACCTTTGTCCGCCAGGCCCTGTCATAACTTAATGTTAAACTCCTTTTCTTCCTACATCCTGTCACATTTTCCCTCCTTGTACCGTCTAAGCTCCTGTTTAACCACGTTTTCTTATTAATATCAAAGCTCTTGCTAAACAATTTTCACCTGGTATTGTGATAACTTTTGTCCTCATGATTTTCTCACACCTCCTGTTCACAGTTTGAGATTGCCTTAGATTATGTTGAATTTGCCCTCCTGCATACCAGAGTTCCTTTTTCACACTTTTTGATTGGATTGGATTGTTGGATGCTGTCAACTTACGCTCTCCTGAGAAATGTTGAATTTGAATGAATTCTATCTAAAATCGAGAGTATGGGAATATAAGCCAATTGGTATACGTGGTATAATATAGTTCTTTTTTTCTCTCCCTCTCCTTACCCCTTTTATTTCTATGCCACCTACTTTCCTCTTGAGGTGAGCGAGTGTGCAATTGGAAACCGGCAGTTTCCGATTTCATCGTGCAGGCTTTACGGGTCGCCGATGGGGGGGAGGGTTGTGCCGAAGGGGTTTCAATTTGTCGGGCCGGATAAAAATTCCGAAGCCGTCCCGTTAGGACGACGAAGAGGCAGCCTCCTTGACCCAAAGCCCGAGAGCGGCAAACAGGTTTCATCGCCAATTTCCCCGGATTATTTTTCAATCCCGCGACTGGAAACGTGGGGTAGGGCGACAAGTTGCGTCATTCTGGGTCAGTGGACCCACTTGGCGACACCTCTCTTCGGCCCTCGCCGGAGGTGAACGACATGTTTCAAGCCTAAGCAATCCTTTTCACGATAATTCGCTGCGCTTGTCTAAATGGACATTTCAGAAATCCGAAACTAGTAACCAAGAGGTGAAAATCGCAAGCAATTGGCCGGTTAGTCTGGTATTTAACATATCCCGCCCGGAGGACCAGTTTTACTCCTTCTTAATAATTTTTCTCACGTATCGCAGTAAAGCGACCTTGGTCTGGCTTTTCACGGGAACGGTGGAAAAAAACAGTCGTTCATCAAGGATGAACGGAGAAGCGGAAGTTATGGTGCGGTGAACCTCCGCCATACCTCGTGCGGGTACCGTTACACCCGGGGAAATATGTAAAACCGGCTATCTCTCTCTCTTTCACACGAAGACGGCCTAGTATCGGCATCTGGGCGTGGCTGGACGGACTGAGCCGCGTTTCCGTTGCGAAGACATTTCCAAACAATCCTATCGAGAAACAAAAAGAAGAAGAAAAAAATCCGCGAAAACAAAGCCCTCCTCCATAAATCCCCGTGGCCGTGATGCGTCAAATCGCGGAGTAACGAGAACAATGTAACCTCGTGGCATGTTCACTCGACTGTTCAACCGCTCCGAACAAGCCCCCAGCGAGAAAATTTTTCCAATCAGGACGGAAGTCGACAATCTCCCATTGATTGTTGTATCAGGATTCAATGGATCGAGGTGAGCTCCTACTGAGACAAAGTACAACCTTTATTGTATCAGATGACGAAGCTGAGCTCCTATCGATATAATGTATTTTCTATCAGAACAGTAGTCGCAGTACCAGGTCCTGTCGAATTAAAATAAAATCTCAACTTGCTGTATCAGGAGTCAGAAAACCTGAGTTCCTGTCGACCTAAAGAACAGCATTTGTGGTATAAGGAGTGCTATTTGAGCTCCTTCGAATGAAAAGTAAAACGTTCAATTGTACAACTCAACAAATAGAAGCTCCTTTGGATGAAACATTGGCTTGTATCAGGAGTTGACAAATCCTAGCTCCTTTGGATGATAAATAAAACGTCGAATTGTGTCAGGAGTCGACAAATCCAAGCTCCTTTGGATGAAAAGTAAACTGTCGTCATACTGTATCAGGAGTCAAAAATATTGAGCACCTTTGGATAGAAAGTAAAGAGGTAAAATGTATCTGGAGTTAACAAGCTGAGCTATTTTGGACAAAAGTCAAACACGACGTNAGTCAGAAAACCTGAGTTCCTGTCGACCTAAAGAACAGCATTTGTGGTATAAGGAGTGCTATCTGAGTTCCTTCGAATGAAAAGTAAAACGATCAATTGTACAACTCAACAAATAGTAGCTCCTTTGGATGAAAAATGAAACATTGGCTTGTATCAGTAGTTGACAAATCCTAGCTCCTTTGGATGAAAAGTAAACTGTATCAGGAGTCAAGCTGAGCTATTTTGGACAAAAGTCAAACACGACGTTTTTCATTAGTGGAAAAATCCGAGCTCTTTTAGACACAAAGTCAAATATTGACTTGTAGCAGTAGTGGACAAATCCGAGCTCCTTGGGATGAAAAATAAAATATCGAATTGTATCAGGAGTCGACGGATCCAAGCACTTTTGGATGAAAAGTAAATTGCCGTTATATTGTATCAAGAGCCAAAAATATAGAGCAGCATAGAAAGTAAAAGGGCAAAATGTAAGCTGAGCTCTTTTGGCCAAAAGTCAAACATGACTTTTTTCAGGAGCAGACAAATCCGAGCTCTTTTAGACGAAAAGTCAAGCATTGCCTTTTAACAGGTTTCAACAGGTCGGAGCTCCTTTCGGTGAAAAATGAAACACCGAATATTATTAGAAGTAAATTAAGTCGAGCTCCTTGGATGAAATGTACAAAGTCAAATTCTACCAGTTACCGACAAACGTCGACTTGTATCATGTGGCTAAAAACTTGGGCGCCTTCGGATGAAAAGTAAGATGTCAAAGCTTATCAGGAGTCAAAAACGCTGTGTTTTGGACAAATTCCAACTCCTTTAGATGAAAAATAAAAGATGGAATTGTATCAGGAGTCGATAGTTCAGAGCTGCTTTGGATGAAAAGTGAAAACTCAAATTGTAGCAGGTGTTCAATATTCTGTCTCCAAGTTAAATAGTGACAACTTTCGAGTTTGGTTTCCGTGTGGTCTTGCTAATTTTGACGAAATCAGAAACTTTGATCGGTTTCGAACGCCTCTTATCTCTGTCTCTATGTTTAAAGTTTGATAACCTGTTTCAACCTCGGTGGGATCAAATGAGGGATAAAAATTATTTTAAAAAACGAACTACCATGTATTCTGTTTTCCCCTCTTTCCCTCACCCCTTCTCCAGCCTAATTGGCACCTTTTACCGGTACTCGAAAGCGGGAATGTGAAGTACGCCTGGGGATTAGCATTGTAATTTCACCTTTTTCCCGAGGCGGCCGATGCCGCGTTCACGTCCTGTAAGAAAAGCCAGGAAGGAAGGAAATGAAACAAACAATAATAATAAAGCCCAATGTGAGGGCTTCCGCCTTATACCCGCGGCGTATCTACCCGGCGGAAAATTTCCCGAAAATGGAAGAAATGGTGTAAAAATACCCTAGCATAATAACGCACCCGGCATATCCTCGGCCCCTTGTTTGACTTTCTAGCCTAACTAGCCGCCGAGGAGGCGAAAGCTGACCGCAGGGAACCGCCGATGATTTCGTCGTATTCAATATACGGTAAAAATTTCGGTCACGCACTCCGTCTTTTGGTGTAGAAAGCCACTTTGACCAGAACGATTTTTCCCCTTTATACGATTTCAAACTGTCTATGGGAATATACTCCGGAGTCGCCGTTCAATCTACCTAGCGAACAGGAGAGAAACTCTTATCGAAACCTTCGACGGGTCAATCTTATAAAATGACACGAGACAGTAATGATCTCTGACATCCATATAACAAGCGGTTCATAAATGAACTCCACAGGGTAAAAAATTGTCAAAATGGACGAATCCGGCCCGGAGGACCAAAAAAGGAAGAATAGTTTGAAGTGAATCCGCTGTCTGTATCAGTTTGGACTACGATTCGACAAAAAAAGCTAGCTTAAAACTGCGCGGAGGACCAAATTTGATCCTTTATAAATTGCATTGTACCAGCACTCCATCTGAATCACTTAGAGGTGAGGAGGATTTTTTAAAAAACTTCTCGGGCTCGGAGGACCAAATTAAGCTTAATTCCACGTTCAGTAAGTATAACTTCAAGATTCAGACGTGTAAAAGTAAAATATCCGGCCCAGAGGACCAAATTAATCTTAATTCCATATTCAGAATGTAAAACTTCGACAGTCAGACGTGTTAAAAAGAAAATATCCGGGCCGGAGGACCAAATTTTATTAGTCATAGTATGATATGAACCACAGCAGACAATCTGTGTCAATCCGAAAATGAGAGAAAGAGTCGGCAAAATGTGCATATCCGGCCCAGAGAACAAAATTGATTCCTTTATAAATTGTATTGTACCAATACCTCTGAATCCCTCTAAATCAAACGGATTATTTTTAAAAATCTTATCTCGCCCGGAGGACCAAATTTAAGCTTGATTTAATACTCAGTCCGAACCACTTCGAGAATGTACAATCAGATTTGTAAAGTCAATATCCGGCCCAGAGGACCAACATCGTATTTGTCAAGGTAGGTCAGCCTCTATCAATACGAAAATGAAAAAAATAGTCAGCAAAAGTTATATGTGGCCCGGAGAGCCAAAATTGTTCCTTTTATAATTTGCATTCTACCATCATATTGTCTGATTTGTTATGAGATCGAGTGGTTTATCAAAATATTTCATATCCGGTGCGGAGAAGAAAATTTAGTTTTTAAAACGTTGAGTTGTACGAAGACACGGTTTGATAGAATATATCCGGCCCGGAGGACCAAATTTTATTTACCATGGTTTTAAATGAACCAAGGTAAAAAGTCTGTATATCACTTCCAAGATGGGCGGATAATCAAAACGTCAATGTCCGCTCCGGCGGACCAGGAAACATCAATCCGGCCCGGAGGACCAAAATATTTGATCGAATGTTATTCTGGCAGGTTTAATTGTTAAAATTGAAAAAAAACCTGGTCAGATTTTGTATTTTCAAGCGACAAATTTTATAGTAAAGAAGTGAACGTCAAACCCGCTGGCAAAAAAACTATATACTATTACATACGTAAAACTTTTTTTTTAAATAAGGAAGAAAGTTTCTGCTTTTAAGGGTTTTTTTAACCAAGGAACATGTGGGTGTACAAAGCATTTCTAAGTTATCAACTTATCCGGCCCGGAGGACCGGAATACTAAAAATGATAAACTTACTAGTATATATGACAGTATTATTAATTGGTACGATTTTTTTTTTTAAATACATAGGCTCTGGTTTGGTGGTTTTTTTCAGTGCATTATCCAGCCCGGAGGGCCAGAATTTATACGCCGGCCCTGAACATAACGTGTGACAATGACCTCTTGTCTTACGTTCCTCCTCACATACCAATGCGAAACGGAGTGAAGACCCGTTATGAAAAATATATATACAAAAACTAAAGAAAAACCATTATCCGGCCCGGAGGACCATAAAATTGAAAGAGCCCTAATAACACACATCCACAAATATAAATCTGTCCGGGTTAGTTCAGGGAAAGCAAGTTTTGGGCCTGTTTCACGGAACCTCGTGTCAAATCAAAGTTGACACGTAGTCGGACAAGGCCCGGTTAATTATTTGGTCCTCCGGGCCGGATAATTTACAAATAATCTCCGACCCGGCCTTGTTTCAAATAATATTTTTTAGAAGGACTTATTAGTCCGGATTCTATTTTTTTAAATAGATAATTGGAATATTTTTTTATTTGGTACTCCGGGCCGCATATTTTCCAAAATAAGATCATTTTTTCTTTTTGTACAGACTAAAACGCTTTGGTTCAAATGCTTGTAAGTTAAAACTTTTTAAAAAAGTATTGTAAAATATGTATAATGTTTTAGTTGAGTTTACTGCAGGGTAACGAATATTTTTGGTCCTCCGGGTCAGATATTTTCCTGAAAAAGTCTTTCTATTTCGTGACTATTAAAACGTATTCTTTTTATGGTTTTCTTTTACTATTTGAATAAATAGAATTATTATGTCTTTTTGCAGTTTAGTATACATTTGGTTCTCCGGGGCGTATAATTTACAAATAATCTCCGACCTGGCCTTGTTGGCCACATTTAAATGTGTTTTTAAAAAATCAGTCTAAATTCGATTCGGTATTTTGATTATTTGTTTGAATAAATTATTTTAATATTTGATGAATCTTTATTTGGTCCTCCGGGCTAGATATTTTCCAAAAAATTCTTCCTACTGTCTGACTATTAAAACAGTTTGCCTCAAAACCGTCTAAATCAAAACATTTTATGTTTACTTTTATTAAAAGATTTTTATTTATGTTTTGAAATTTGGTGTATATTTTTGGTCCTACGGACCGGATAATTTACGTGACGATCAGTGTGCCGCAATTGTGGTTTTCGACTCAATTTTTATCCGTACAGTTTGATGTTCGGTAAAATTCGCTTTTATAAATTTTATACATTCGGTATTTATATTTGGTCCTCCGGGCCGGATCATTTACAAATAATTTACGATTTGAACGGTTACATTTTCTCCTTGCACCGAGCAATATTTTTCAGTCAATCTTTAATTTTTTTATATATGTGCTAATAATTGATTATTATTTATATTATTCAATACGCGTTATTGTTTTGGGTCTCCAGGACGGATGGATAAAGTATTTGAATTTGTAGTGATCCCGTCCGTCCGTGCTTTAAAGAGCCATTGTACCCACTCTCTCATTTTAACTTTTGTTTCATTGAGGTTTTACGATTGTTTTAAGCAACTGGTCCTCCAGGCCGGATAATTCATAAAAGCGGTTTTGAACTTATCTTCGGCTGAGACCGCATTATTTCCCGGTTCGCAGGTCAATTACCGTTCTTATTTCACCGCACCTTAGTGGATATTGGAGCGAAATAAGTTTTCAAAAGCCGAATCCAAGCCCGTCCAAGGCTTTTTATCCCTGACGAGCCCGCCCATTTGCCCCCGGGGCGTCTTATTATTTCTGATGACGGCGGATCCGGCCATCATTAGCCTCGATCGGCCCGGAGCAAAGGAGTCATTCCGCCGTCCTTCGCGAGTATCATTCCTCATCCCCCCCTCGAAGTCGGAGATTGAAGGTTTCCGGGCAGGTAGTCGACGGACCCCGGACCGATCGGAGTTGATGACCCTCGGATGGGTAATGGCGCTTGTTTGCATGGCTCGAGGGGTACGGGCGAGTCCTGTTATAGATTGCTATCTCCTAGATTTTTATTTCTTCTCCAAGCGCGGCTGACATTTCGACCTGCCACTGAGGTCGATGAGCCCGCGACCTTGCAAGGCCGGGGAGGTAAACGGCGTAAAACTGTCCCAAGCCCTGCTCGTCCTCCCCGGAAGTCGTAAACGAGGAAGGATGCCAGGGAAATCGGCTCGGATCATCGATCACGTTCCGGACGGAAAACCACCGGGTGTGCCTGAGCCGAAATGATTCCATGCACGGGCCCATGATCTGAATCTAAAAAGGATAACCGATTAAAAAAAGTGAAAGGGTTACGT
This sequence comes from Cimex lectularius, assembly GCF_000648675.2. Lineage (NCBI taxonomy): Eukaryota > Metazoa > Arthropoda > Insecta > Hemiptera > Cimicidae > Cimex > Cimex lectularius. The sequence continues at coordinate 2,353,512 of NW_019392637.1, read as the reverse complement.
GTTAACGTGGAACGGATGGAAAGTAAACCCGGCGGTACGCCAATTCTCGTTGTACACCTTGTCAGACCCAATTAGGCTATGAGGCAATAGTCAGCGTTGAGCCAAGAAAAAAAAGTCCACGTGGTAAACATTCTGGCATATCCTACACCCCAGAGGGTCCAAAAGGTTCCTCGAAACGCTATAAACATGACACGGCAAGACACAAGGCTGAAAAACTGTTTAACTAATATCTCAAACCGATAGGAATCATTATCCGGCCCTGAGGACATAAAGGTTAAGACCCTAATGAACGGTGAAATGTGATATCTGCCACAACAGTTCAAAATTATAGAAGATCCCTGTGCGCGGAACTTGTCGAATATAAAGAAACCTGCGACCTGCATTCATCCGTCCGGGAGAACCAAAAGACCAAAAAACAATTGCGGAACCTTAACGGAACAAATGATGACACGTGGCAGGCCGGCACAACGGGTGAAAAATAGAAGAGGCTCCTTAACGTGAATTTTTTTAGGAATATTTAAGAAGATTCATCCAGCCCGGAGGACCAAATTAGCAATATTGACTAATAAACCGTTTTTTAATGTAATGAGAGGATTGACAGGAAAAGTCGGAGAGGAAAGCTCGGAGAGGACTGGCAATTTGTAAAGTCAAATTGGAAATTATCTGTCTCCATCCGGCCCGAAGCACCAAAAAAATTGATAAAAAAACTTTATGTTAAAAATAAGAAAATAGAAAGTTTTCAAGGAAATTATATAAATTTGGGCTAAAAAAGGAATATTTCGAAGAAGAGACAAGAATGGAATTTTTAAGAACATGCCATCTGCCTCCATCGGCCCGGAGGACCAAAAAATTGAGAACATAACTTTAAGTTAAAAATGAGGAAATATGAATGTTTTCACAAGGAATTTATAGATTGAGGCTATATGTGGCATATGACGGCTAAAGCAAAGTTGTCCAAGACTTCAGCTCGCCAGCTGGCCCGGAGCGCAAAAATCAATCAATCAACTAATTGTTAAAAGAAATAGAGACATTTGTAAAACTTTTAGGCGGATTCATTGATTTCTATTTAGTTTAAAGGTAGAGCTCGGAAAAGTTGGACGGGCTGGGCTGGCCAAGGTCAAAGGACGCGGCATCTGCCTCCATCCGGCCCGGAGGACCACACTTTCCCCCGATCCTCGCTCGACGCAAGGACTTGTCTTTCGATATGAAAGTCCCCCGTGGGCTTTGGGAAGTCCGAGAAGAAAGCCGCCCCCAATTAAAGCCCATTGTGCTGCCTCTTTCCCTGCCAATTAGCTCGGGAAACCATGGGAAAATCTTTCGGGCCTGGGAGCTTCGAATCGATTTGCCTACCTCACATCAGCGAATGCGGAAACTTGACGATGAATATTGAAATAAGAGAAACTCACGAGACGTCGCGGACCCATCCTGCTATCAAAAACCATCCTCTGTTACTCATCTCATATCACCCTCCTACATTCTGTCTGAAGTCTTAAACTTATCCAATACACTCTCACAACACGCTTTTACAAGCTAACGTGAACCTTAACCATACGAAACACTATCACCTATGTCTCTCTATATGACCTCATGTCCGTTATTCATGACCTATGTCTCTACTTATTCATTCTTTTTAACCTTTTCCTTGGATATTCTTCTTTCATTACTTAACATACTCATACTCAGTAACACTCTTTTACAACCTAACATGGACCTCAACCTGGCTAACCCTATCACCTAGTGACTATATGACCTCATCTCTCTAACTACTCACTCCCTCAAAACCTTTCACTGGATATACTTCTTTCTCAATTCCACACAATCACATTCAGGAACACTTTTTTACCAGATAACATGAAACTCAACCTGGCTGACTCTATCACCTTGTGACTAAATGACTTCATTTCTCTAATTACTCATTCTTTTTATCTTTTCATTGGATAGACTTCTTTCTTTACTTGATACACTCATACTAAGAACCTCTATTTTACAACCTAACAAGGACCTCGACCTGGCTAACCCTATCACTTAGTGACTATATGACCTCATCTCTCTAACTACTCACTCCCTCTAAACTTTTCATTGATTATACTTCTTTCTCTATTCCACACACTCACATTCAGAAACACTCTCTTACCTCAACCTGGCTGACACTATCACCTAGTGACTATATGACCTCCTGTCTCTACTTACTCATTCTTTTTAACCTTTTCATTATATATTCTTCTTTCTTTACTTCATACACTCACATTCAGAAACACTCTCTTACCAGCTAACATGAACCTTAACCATACGAAACACTATCAACCTAGGTCACTCTATATGACCTCATCTCTTTAACTACTCACTCCCTCTAAACTTTTCATTGATTCTTCTCTTTCATTCTTTCTCTATTCCACGCACTGTCTAGTCGACACACTCGGGTCCGCACGTTCTCGCTTCGTCTCTACAGTTTCAGTAAAGATCCCGATTTTCTGCGTTCCTGATCAATTCACTTCGGAGTCTGACTAAAGGGGGGGGGAGAAAGGCGGGATCTCACGTACCCCACGTGTCAATAATCAAAACAGACGTGTGGGCAAAAGAGCGAAAACGAGCGGACCGAGAGCTAAGAGGCGAGAAAAAACCTTGGGATTTGTGTGTTGTTTATCATTTCTTTTGATTTATTTACTTATCGTGTTATTATTATTATTTTTTTTGTAATAAACAAAAATTCTTTTACAATCCGGGTCGCGGTAAATGATCGGTCCGCCCGTTCTCGCTATTTTTCCCTTACTTGCTGGTGCAAAAAAATGTCAAAAGGGGTCGATTATCCCTTTTTAATCTTGACACTCCTAAATCCAAATCGTCGACCTCAATTTAAAAAAAAATCCAAATGATTCATTTCCTCCATCTAGGTCAAAAGAGACGACATAAGAGAGATAGAGAGAAAATCCGGAAGTGAAAAGAAATCCTTTTTTCGGGATAAATAAAAATTTGCCTACCTTTTGGTAAAAAAAGAAGTAAAAAATAAAGTAATTGTTTTTTTTTTTTTTTTTTTTTTGAAAATTCACAACGCTTACCTTTATTTTGTTGGGCCTTTTCCCGAACTCTTCTCTCTCTTTTTTACTCCTTTCACAGGCCTCCTTTTATAGCATAATAATCCCAAAGAAAGAATAGACAAAACAAAAAACACGAAAAAAAACTTTTAACCAAAAAAAATTTTTTTTGCCCTCGGTTTCGACAAAAAAAAAGCAAAACGTTACATACACTCAGGCTGCCCGGAGCCAACTGTCGTAAGGGGGCCAACGGCTCGAACAGGTGTCGCCCCAATGTTACCAACCTTTCAGGTCGAATTTCCCTTTCCCGTCCGTTTTTTCCCCTCCCGCTGGCCATCCGACCCAAGAAAGACAGCAAAAATCTCGAAACTTAAACCGTTTATTAACAATATTAAAAAAAAATTAAATATTTTTTTTAATTTTAATCACTTTAAGTATACATACATGTATATATAAAAAAATTCCTTTGCAAATTGCGGAGGGGTTGAACATAGCAAAAGAAAAAACACTACGAAGAAGATAGGTCATCGTTTAATAAAAAAAAAACAAAAATACTTAAACAATTAATTAAACAAACAACAACTCAGAGGTGTATTTTTCGAAAAAAGTAAACATAAATAAACAGTATCGGCTGTTTACTCAATTGGGGATTCGTAAGCGTTTTTCTCCAGTGCACGCCCTTGGAAAAAATTCCATAGACAGAATTCAACCAATTAATTATAAATTTATTGATTATTTTCTCCTTTGTACATTTGACGAGGAGGAATTTGAAAAAAATACACGCGCGCTTTTGTCCTGTTACCGCGGGCCTGAGGAAAAAGGCCGATGAAAAATCGTCCCGTTAGGAAAATCCACCGTTGGCGCCTTCAGGGGGGAAGCGAAAATAGCCCGGCTCTAATTGGTAAAAGTTCTAGGTCCCGGGCACCGTTCAAATTCCTCAAAAAATCAGTCGAAGAATTTTTGGACGTTGGGTTTTTGTTTTGTCTTTTGTCCGGTGAAAAAAGGAGAACGCTAAGCGGACCCTGGGTCTACAAGGAAAGCTCGCAGTTAAATTTTCTTTTTCACTTTTCTTCTTATTTTCCTTCTTCTTATGGCTGGCCCGCCAGCCCGGAACGTGCCTCGGTCATGACCTTTGAGGGGATGCACGGTTCGACTTTGACCACTCCTTCGAATGAGGACATTTCCACGACCAGGAGCCTCAAGGAGCATATGCAACAGATGTAGGATCAGGAGATAAATATGAGGTGACAAAAAGTAGCTCCAATCGAGACCGGAGAAAAATAAGCTCAAATAAACGCCGGCTATTGGAGGGACGTTCAAACAGCTCAAATACCTAACCATCCCTAACCATTTTGAATCAAAACCAAAATAGGAGCTTACAAAATGCATCCACAATCGAGACAGGGGTAAAAAAAAGCTCACATATCAAAGCTTTTGGATTAGTAAATAAGTAGAAGATAAAAAAATGTAGATAGAATCAAAACAGGAACCAAATGAGCTCACAACTGCGACATTTTTTGGGGCATAAGCTGCAAACAGCTTTCATATCGAAGCTTCTGTATCAGAAATAAAATAGGCGCTAACAAAACGTACGTAGAATCAAAACGGGAGCCAAATGAGCTCACATATTTGACAATTTTTGGACAGGGGTTAACAAAATGCATGTAGAATCAAAACAGGAGCACAAGGAGCTCTCATATTTGACAGTTATTGGACAGGAGCTAACAAAATGTATGTAAATTAAAACAGGAACAAAAAGAGCTCAAATATTTGACAGCTATTGGACAGGAGTTAACGAAATGTATATAGAATCAAAACAGGAGCAAAAGGAGGTCACATATTTGACAGGTTTTGGACAGGAGCAACTTAAGAGCTAACGAAATATACATAGAATCAAAACAGGAGCCAAATGACCTCACAACTGTGACAATTTTTTGACAATAGCTGCAAGTAGCTTTCATATCGAAGCTTTTGGATCTGGTGCCAAATAGGAGCTCATAAAATGTAGCTACAATCGAGACAGGAGCCAAAGGAGCTCATACAATTGACGGTTTTTGGAAAAGGAGCTGCTAGGACCTGGCATATCGAATTTTGATCAGGACAGTAAAAGGAGTTAACCAATTCGACGGTACTTGCGACTTGAGCTGCAAGGAACTTTGAGAAAAATGGGACGAAAGGCTGATACAAGCAAGACAGGAATTTCGACGGAGTCATATATCAAAATTTTGGATCAGGAGAAAATGGGAGCAGACAAAATGCAGTTCCTCTCGAGATAGGGGGGAAAATGGAGTTCATACATTTGACAGTTTTAGACAGGAGCTAACAAAATGTATGTAGAATCAAAAGAGGAACCAAAGGAGGTCACATATTGGACAGTTTTTGGACAGAAGAAAATCAACAGCTAACGAAATGTATGTAGAATCGAAAGAGGAGCAAAAAGAGCTAACATATTTGATAGATTTTGGACAGGAGCTCACAAAATGTATGTGGAAAAAAAGGATGCCAAATGAGGTTACAACTGTGACAATTTTTGGGACAAAAGCTGCAAATAGCTTTCATGTCGAAGTTTTGTAGGACATAAGAGCTCATTTATGAAAGCTTTTGGATTAGAAAAAAAGTAGAAGCTAATAAAATGTACGTAGAATCAAAACAGGAGCCGAATGAGCCCACAACTGTGACAATTTTTGGGACAAGAGCTGCAAATAGCTTTCATATCGAAGCTCTGTATTACGAATAAAATAGGAGCTAACAAAATGTACGTATAATCGTAGAAAACGGGAGCTAAATGAGCTCACATATTTGACAGTTTTTGGACAGGAGCTAACAAAAAGTGTGTAGATTCAAAACAGGAGCAAATGGAGCTCACATATTTGATATTTTGGACAGGAGCAAATCAGGAGTTAGCCAAACGTATTTAGAATCGAGACAGGAGCAAAACAGAGTTACCATATTTGACTGGTTTTAGAACCGGATGTGAAAGGAGCACATATCGTAGCATTTAAAGAACCAAATAGCTGAACAATTGTAAGTAAAATCAAAACAGAAATACAAAGAAGCTAACATATTTGACGCTAGATCAGGAGTAAAAAGGAAGTATCGAATGCCAAGGATTTGATATCAGTAGTTTGAAAGAGCTTTCGAATTTGACCTTTTTTACTGAGGGGTGAAAAGAGCTCACATAACTGACCAGTAGAAGGAGTAAATTTAGAATTTAGGAAGAAATTTTGACCGGACCTCCTGCGAAATCCCAGTGAGTGATTAAGTCAGACGACTGGCAGATCTTTTCGTCCCAGGACTTGAGGTTCAAGGCCGACATCACTCCAACCAGGGAGGAACGCGTGGCATCGGCATTTGTTCCGTGTCCCGGATTCTGCGACCCTCAGCCCCCTTTTTTCTCTATGTTTGTTGTGGCTTTTGGAATCTGTCATTTTAAAAAAGAAGAAGAGGCACAATGGTCTGCGAGAAGCAGGACGTCGTCCTTTGGCAGTACGTCGCGAATGGTGGTGGGAGGGGGGGAAGCGATTTCACTTTCGCGCGGTTTCGACGTCCCGATGCACTCTGTATAAAGGCCGGAGAACTATCTAATGAAGAGTGTGCCGCGGATCGACGCCAGGTGGCATAAACAGTAAAAAGAAATTAATCTGAAATAAAATAAAAAATCGGTTACCTGTACTTTCTGTCGGTCGTGCCCTCCCTCGGGATGCACCTGGCGACTCTAGAGCTTTTCGAGCTGGAAAAAAAAACTATCATCAAAATACAAATTTTTCTATATATGCAATACCGACACGTATCGAAAGACGAGCATAATTTGTAAACAAATAATCGAAATTTCGTATATATCGAGAATCGATTAGAACGCTAATAACTTTACTTGTAATCATCGAAAATATTAGACCCATATATCGATATCGAGGATAAATCGATACTTTGCAACGTAATATTACTCAAAAATTCGATAATTAATCGATACTATGAAATATATTGCTCCCAAATATAATACCATCATACCGGATATCAATAATTATCAATAATAAAATTTCCTTATAAAAATTTGAATCGATTCAACATTTAATTAATTAATTAAAGTGATGTTTTAAATCAACGAAATTCAGATATCGATGCAACATAAATATGCAGGTCAGGCATCGATACTTTAAAATGGCAGAGTTTAGGAATCGATGTTTCCACTGATGTATAAAATAATAAATCTTAGGAATCGATATTTTCTATTGATATCCTAATTGGGATATAAAGAAGATATCGATATTTTAAAATGGCGGAGCTTAGGAATGGATGTTTTCCATCAATGAATCCTAGTTATCGACCTAAAACAGCCATCAATATTACAAAACACTAAAGCCACGGAATCGATATTGTCCATCGATGAACATGTTTTAGAAATCGATGTAAGAAAGACAATCGATAATTCAAAATGGCGGAGATTAGGAATCGATGTTTTTTATTATTGCAGCCTGACGTCGGGCTGATATCGATATTTTAAAATGGAGACGCTTAGCAATCGATATGTTAATATGGTGGGGTAAGGAATCGATGCATGGGCAACACGAGTCATCTTAAAACATCGATATTTATACTATGGATTTAAGACTTCGATCTTTTAAATCAAGTAGTCTCAGATACGGATATCTGCATCATATCGATAGAAAATATCGATTCATAAATTCCGCCATTTTACTACATAGTCCTTTGTGATATATCGATTCGGAAAATCGATTGTCTATCATTTTAAAAAAAACTATCTGCTTTACGTCGATTTCTTGCCAATTATTAAACAATTGCTCCCTAAGCTCCGCCATTTGAAAATATAGAGTATGTCATACCGATAAATGTTGGATTTATCGAGTCAAAACGTAGATTCTGCTAATACTCTAGGTTATATCGATTTAAAACAGCAAAATCTAAAATGTATCGATTCAGACCATCGACATCGGGGATATATCGATATAAAACATCGATTCCTCTCTACCACTTTAAAATATCGAGTCTGCCCAACAACGATTTAAGAAAATTATGATGCTTCGACAGAAGACATCGATACCTAAACTCACTATTTTGATTTATCTATGTCTGATCTACATCGATATCTATGATATATCGGTAGAAAACGTCGATTCCTAATATCCAAAATTTTCATTTATCGATGTTTAACCCACATCGATATCTGTGACAGCAATATAAAACATCGACTCTTAAACTCAGCCATTTTCAACTATCGATGTACACCCAACATAAATATTACGGATATATGATAGGAAGCATCGATTCCTAATCTTCGCCAATATGATTTATCGATATCTATGACATAGCAATATAAAACATCGATTCCTAAACTCACTGTTTTGATTTATCTATGTCTGATCTACATCCATACCTAAGATATTTTGATAGAAAACATCGATTCTTAATATCCACAATTTTCATTAATCGATTTCAGACCTACATCGATATCTAGGGCATATCGATATAAAACATCGATTCCTAAGTTCCGCCATTTTGATTGATCGATATCTACCATACTTCGATTTCAAACGTTCATTCCTAAACCATGAAGTTTTAAAATGGCGGAGCAGAGGAATCGATGTTTTCCTATCGATATATCCTAGATGGCGGTATAAAACAAACATCGATTTTTCTTATCAACGCATTTTAGACATCGTTGTTGGGCAGTTGAGGAATCGATGTTTTCAATCAATATATAGATATAGAAGTGATAAATTTAGTTAAGAAAATTCCTCGTTGTTTCTAATCCGTATTGCCTAGATATTGATATTTTAAAATGAATCAAAACGGTCATTTCTTTTATCGTTTTTTTAAAGGTGAAATAATATATCTCAGGTTAGGTTTTCATAGCCAGGAAATAACCTTTCCTGCTCGCTTGAGGGTAATAATAATAATAAGGCTATTGTTGAATATTCGCCAGGAAATACCAGCTTTGACTGTTGATTAGAGACGAAATTAAATGTCACAGGAAGTAGACAATTACGTGAGCCGAATCTCAGGAGGTTTTGGGTCAGAGTTGATCTTTTATTTTATTAAATCTAAAAAAAGAAATAGATTTTCTCCGTTGGATTAGCAATCGAGAACGTTGCAAAACTCGTTTCACAATCGTGTCAAGCTGAGTCGAAAATGACCGAGGCGAGGCTCGACGGTCCCAATCGGCCTTCCGCGCATCGCAATAGGGACAATCGGTCTTGTTGACAGGACAAGGTTTTTTTATTACGAACTGGGAGAGGTCATAGGACAGGAAGCAGTTTTCATCTTTCGGGTCAGATTATGATAAGTCCAGGGGGGACCGCTAATCCGCCGTCGTACCGTTACTTCCGACCCTTCGGAAACCGAAAGCTCTCCACTCGCGTTCCGATGACCGGTCTGGGGTTTCCGACTCGAGCACTTTTTCACGTACCGCGGATCTCCGGTCGGCTACGAGTTGGAAACCAGAATCAAAAGAACCCGATGCACGTGACTCAATACATAACTGCGTACACGGTGCATACGCAATGGATAAAGGTCACGTTTATTTGTCAAATTAAGCAAAACAAAACACACTAAAATAAAAACAACAACCAAAAAACCAATGGATAGTGTAATAATATAGTCAGAGGTCATATGAGCTTGGACGTTCATCATTATCAACCTACTAACCCTTCCTACAAAACATGCCATGTTAAAAAGCCAACCTAAATGAGTGCTTTAAAAATGAAAAAATTCACTTTAGGTCTATAAGTTTTCACTTGGCACAGTTTCCATCTATATAGCAAGAAAACTAAGTAGGATTTTTAAACAAGTTGCAAATTTGTTGTTTCGTTTTTATTTTTTTCAAATCAGTATCTGGGTTGAGTGTAATTACACGTTGTGCAATAATCTAGCGGTCCTGGGCTCGGGATTACTTAACTCTCGAAAACCAGTCGGCCTTCTTGCTTCCGACCCGGCGTTCTCGTGCTCTCTCTCCCTCACTCGGGTGCGATTTCAAGGATGTTATCCCGACAAGGGTACAGGTGAGTAAATGAAACGGAATCCGATGGAAAAACGGACAAGAATAAAATAACGGCGAGAGTATCAAAACCTCCAAGGACTTTCAAAATTGGACCAATTTTGGCCGGGCTTCCGCAGATTTAGGAAGGAGCAGAAAAGAACTTCCTATTTTTACAAGGGGCCCAATTAATGGATGCACGAGCGTGACCTATCCACAAGAAAAGATATAATAAAAAATAAAAAAATAGTACATTCTCACGTAAAAGTGCAAACACCTCTCGTGAATAAAGGTGGGCTGGGTTTTTTCGGTGCGTCGTCCGGGGCGTTTCGCTTCGCCCGTCACGACGCAAAGGCACGGGGGCGTCCGGAAAAAATACAGCCCCGTCTGGGATAAAGCGTTCCAGTCCAAAAGGCAAAGCCTGTGACGACGATGTAAGTCAGCCTTAAAAAAAGCCTGATGATAAACGACACCCTTTGTAATCTTGACGAGGATAAAAAGTTTGGAATCCTGTAGATAAACATAAATAAAAATAATAATAATTAAAAAAAGACGATTGCAGCTTAAAACAATGTTTTTCTTCCAACTTTTTTGACCTATGACTGATCCCACTATGACCAGCGACACGCTGTGCATTAAGATACGATAGATTGATGCTTTTCCTTGCGACACCCTGTATAATAATGAATTTAGGTAAGACATACAAAGAAACAAACCTGGATGAGATGAAAAACAAGACTATTTCTAAAACACTTTCTTTCTTCCATATTTTCGACCTAAGTCTGGAATCCTGTAGATAAACGTAAATTAAAAAAATAATTTAAAAAAGACGATTGCAGTGAAACAATGACATATTAAAATATGATAGATTGTTGCTTTTCCTTGCGACACCCTGTATAATAATGAATTTAGGTAAGACATACAAAGAAACAAACCTAGATGAGATGAAAAACAGATAATTTCATCTAAAACACTTTCTTTCTTCCATGTTTTTCGACCTACGTTTGGAATCCTGTAGATAAACGTAAACAAAAAAAAATAATAATAAAAGACGATTGCAGTAAAACAATATTTTTCTTACAACTTTTTTGACCTAAGAGTGATCCCATTATGACCAGCGACATATGTCTTTTTAGAAAATTTTGTCAAGTACAGTTTAAAAGTGAAATATGGTTCATTTCCTTAGATAAATTAGGAAAAAAATCCTAAATACACCTGCTAGTCAAATCTGAATTTCCTAGATTTGGAAACCCTAGATAATCTTCGGTAGGATTCGGTAGAAAAACCGAACGATTCGGTATATTGACGTTTTTCCTTCCGACACCGTGCATAATAACAGGTTGTTAGGCATGATTCACAAACAAAACAGAACTGTATGCGATGAAAGAGAGACGATTTCAGCTAAAACACCAAATTTTTCGACCTTGGGCCGATGACCTACGACCTGTGACACCCTGTATATTGAGGAAATCCTGTCAAGTACAGTTTATAAAAGTGAAATAGGGTTGATTTCCTTAAATAAATTAGGAAGAAAAACGGAAAGACACCTACTTGTGAAATCTGACCTTCCTTGATGGAATGTCCTGCATCATCATCGGGTTCGACATAGACTTAAGGATTCAAAAACCGATCTTTTTTCCTTCGACACCCATTATAATAATGGGTTGTTAGACATGATTCACAAGGAAACAGAGCTGAATTGGATGAAAAACGGACGATTTCGGCTAAAACACTCTCTTCCTTCTAGGTTTCGTGCAAGGACCGATGACACTATGACCTGTGACACCCTGCATATTGAGGAAATACTGTCGCGTATACGTTAAGAGTGTAATATGCTTGATTTCCTCAAGTAAATTTAGAGTCAAAACGAAAATAAACTACTCTCTAGATATTTGAACTTCCAAGATTTGAAAATCCTGGATTATCTTTGGGTTGGACATGGATATACAAGTAAGGATAGAAAAGAATACTTTTTTTTACCCTGCGACACCTGAATAAAAATGGGTTTCAGGAAACATATTCGAACGAAAAGAGCAGTATGAGTTGAAAATCTGAAAGATTTCAGCCAAAACACTGTTTTTCATCCAAATTTTTCGAACTGACTGACTGATGACACTATGACCTGTTATACCCACACAGACACGCACTGTTTAAGAGTGAAATATGCTTGATTTCATTGCATAAAATAGGAGGATATTCGAAAACGCATGACCCTTATGATATCTGACTTCCTAGGTTCGAAAATCCTGGATAATCTTCGGGTTTGACATTGGTGCATACTTAAAGATCCGATATATTAACGTTTTTCTCTGCAACATTGCCTAATAATCAGTTTTTAGGTAAGATGTACAAAGAAAGGTGGACGAGACGAAATTTCAGCTCGAACACCTTCCTTCAACCAAATTTTTTCGACCTTGTACCGATGACACTTTGATCTGCGACACCCTGGATATTGGGAAAATACTGTCACACACAGTTTTACAGAGAAATGTGCGTGATTTGTTTGGATAAATTAGGAGGATATTCAAAATAAACTATCCTCCCGATATCTGATTATCATTGACCCCGGACAATCTTGGGGTATGACATAAAAACATGAAAGATCCGATAAATTATGTTTTTTTCTAGCGACGCCCTGTATAATAACGGGTTGTTAGGCATGAATAACAAAGAAACAGAGCTGAATTGGGTGAAAAACGGACTGTTTCAGCTACAACACTGCTTGTCTTCCAAATTTTTAGACTGATGACACTATGACCTGTGACACCCAGTATTTTGGAGGAAATACTGTCACGTACAGTTTTAGAGTGCAATATTCTCGATTTCCTTAGGTAAATTTGAATACAAAACGAGAATACACAATCAGCCCTCGTGATGTCTGACCTTCCTAGATTTGAAAATCCTGGATAATCTTCGGGTGTGACTGGTAAAAATTTAAAAGATCCGGTATATTAACGTTTTTCCTTGCAACAGTCTGCATAATAATCAGTTTTTAGCTAAGATATACAAAAAAATAAAGTAGATGAGACTAAAAACAGACCATTTCGTCTAGGACACCTTCTTTCGTCCAAATTTTTCGACCTTGTACTGATGACATTTTGATCTGCGACACCCTGTATATTGGGGAAATACTGTCGCACACAGTAAGAATGAAATATACTTGATTTCCTTGGATAAAATAGGAGGATATTCGAAAATACACGACCCTTATGATATCTGACCTTCCTAGGTTCGAAAATCCTGGATGATCTTCGGGTTTGACATTGGTACATACTTCCAATATATTAACGTTTTTCTCTGCAACATTGCATAATAATCAGTTTTTAGGTAAGTTGTACAAAGAAACGAAGGTGGATGAGACGAAAAACCTACGATTTCAGCTCGAACACCTTTCGTCCAAATTTTTCGACCTTGTACCGATGACACTATGACTGTGACACCGTGTATTTAGGAGGAAATACTGTCACGTACAGTTTTGAAGTGCAATATTCTCGATTTCCTTAGGTAAATTTGAAGACAAAACGAAAATACACAGCCTTCGTGATGTCAGACCTTCCTAGATTTGAAAATCCTGGATAATCATCGGGTTTGACACTAGTAAAAATTTAAAAGATCCGGGATTTTCCTTGCGACACCCTGTATAATAATGGGTTATTAGGGATGATTAACAAAGAAACAGCTGAATTGGATGGAAAAAAGACGATTTCAGCTAAAACACTTTCTTTCTTCAAGGTTTCGTACCTGGACCGATGACACTGACCAGCTACACCCTGTATATTTAGGAAATACTGTCAAATACCGTTTAAGAGTGAAATGTGAAGTGTTTGGATAAATTAGGAAGATATTCCAAATACACAATCTCTTGATATCTGATCATTGTTGATCCCGGACAATATTAAGGAAATCCTATGTACAGTGCAATATGCTTCATTTCGTTGTACAAATCATGAAGAGAAAGTAAAATTAAACACCCAGCTATTCCTTCTGATGTCCACTGGTTATGGGTTCAATACACCTTATTTCAGCATATTCTCGGCATACTTTCTTTTTTCGACATTTCAACGCGTCGAAAGATCGTTTCTTAGCCGGCTCGCTCGTGCCGTTACAGGCGAAAAAGTCGAACAATCGCGGAAACTGGAGCGGAGTCGATTCTTCATTCGGCCCGTCTCGTTCCGCTATGCTTTCCCAGGGCCCGTCCCTAATCCGGTTGCCAAGGGTGTTGCCAAAACAAGAGTACTTCGTATCGACCTAAGCATGTGAAGGGTGCTCTTCCGGTCCTCTTGTAACGCAACTTGAGCACGACTGTGAAGGTCTAAGGTCAGCTATCACTAGGGTGTGTATTTTCGATTTTCCCCCTAATCTATCCAAGCAATTGCAATATCAAGCATATTGCACTTTTAATCTATACTTCTGTACTTGACGTGATTTCCTCAATTTATATAGCAGGTCAGTGTCATCGGTCCATGCACCTTGAAGAAAGAAAGTGTTTTAGCTGAAATCGTCTTTTTTCACCCAATTCAGCTCTGTTTCTTTGTTAATCATCCCTAATAACCCATTATTTTACATGGTGTCGCAAGGAAAAACGTTAATATACCAGATCTTTTAAATTTTTTCCAGTCAAACCCGAAGATTATCCAGGATTTTCAAATCTAGGAAGGTCAGACATCACGAGGGCTGATAGTGTATTTTCGTTTTGTATTCAAATTTTCCTATGCAAATCGAGAATATTGCACTTTAAAACTGTACGTATTTCCTTCTATATACAGGATGTCACAGGTCATAGTGTAATCAGTCGTAGGTCCAAAAATTTGGAAGAAAAGCAGTGTTGTAGCTGAAACAGTCCGTTTTTCACCCAATTCAGCTCTGTTTCTTTGTTATTCATGCCTAACAACCCATTATTATACAGGGCGTCGCTAGAAAAAACCGTAACTTATCGGATCTTTCATGTTTTTCTGTCATACCCCCAGATTGTCCGGGATCGATGATAGTCAGATTTCGGGAGGATAGTTTATTTTGAATATCCTCCTAATTTATCCAAACAAATCAGGCACATTTCACTCTAAAACTGTGTGTGACAGTATTTCCCCAATATCCAGGGTGTCGCAGATCAAAGTGTCATCGGTACAAGGTCGAAAAATTTGGTTGAAGGAAGGTGTTCGAGCTGATATTTCGTCTCGTCCACCTTTGTTTCTTTGTACATCTTACCTAAAAACTGATTATTATGCAATGTTGCAGAGAAAAACGTTAATATACCGGATCTTTAAGTATGCACCAATGTCAAACCCGAAGATTATCCAGGATTTTCGAACCTAGGAAGGTCAGATATCATAAGGGTCATGCGTTTTCGAATATCCTCCTATTTTATCCAAGGAAATCAAGCATATTTCACTCTTAAACAGTGCGTGTCTGTGTGGGTATAACAGGTCATAGTGTCATCAGTCAGTCCTAGGTCGAAAAATTTGGAAGAAAAACAGTGTTTTAGCTGAAATCGTCTGTCTTTCCTCGCGTACAGCTCTGTTTCTTTGTGAAGCCTAACAACCCATTATTATAGCAGTAACAAACCACTACAGTGTCGCAAGGAAAAAAGGTATTCTTTTGTTTATCCATGCCAAACCCGAAGATGATCCACGATTTTCCAATCAAGGAAGGTCAGATTTCACAAGTAGGAGTATTTCCGTTTTTATTCCAAATTTATTTAAGGAAAATAACTCTACTTCACTTTTATAAACTGTACTTGATAGGATTTCCTCAATATACAGGGTGTTACAGGCCATAGTGCCATCAGTCATGGATCGACAAATTTGAAAGAAAAGCTGAGTTTTAGCTCAAATCGTCTGTCTTTCAGCTCATCCAGCTTTATTTTTTGTATATGTTACCGAAAATCATTATTATACAGGATGTCGCAAGGAAAAACGTCAATCTATCGTTCTTTCTATTTTCCATGTCAAACCCAAAGATAATCAAGGATTTTCAAATCACGAAGGCTGTGTATTTTCGTTTTCCTTCCTAATTTTTCTATGGAAATCAACCTTATTTCACCTTTGCAAGATACTTGACAGGATTTCTGCAATATACGAAATGTCGCAGGTCATACTTGTTATGAGTCAAAGGTGGAAAAATTTGGAAGAAAAACTGCTTTAGTTGAAATCGTCAGTTTTTTCTTTATTTTTTTTTTAACCTCATCCAGCTTACCTAAAACTGATTATTATACAGGATGTCCAAAGGAAAAACGTTAATATACCGGATCTTTAAATTTTTACCAAAGTCAAACCAGAGATTTTCCAGGAATTTCGTATGTAAAGTCAGATATCACTAGGGTAAAATATTGTCGAATTTCCACCCAATTTCTCCGAGGAAATCAAGCATATTTCCCTCTTAAACTGTGCGTGTCAACATTTCCTCATATCATCAGTGATAGGTCGAAAAATTTGGAAGAAAATCAATGTTTTAGCTGAAATCGTCTGTTTTTCATCGCATACAGCTCTGTTTCTTTGTATATCTATCGTAAAATCATTGTTATACAGTCAGTCTGTCGTTTTCTTAAGTTATTTCCATGTCAAACCCAAAGAAGATCCAGGATTTTCAAATCAAGGAAGGTCAGATTTGAGAAAAAGGTGTAGGTTCGTATTTCTTCGAAGTTCTAAGTCCTCTTTCTAAATTTAAGAAAATCAACCCTATTTCACTTTTAAAATTGTACTTCACAGGATTTCCTCAATGTACAGGTTGTCGCAGGTCAGAGTGTCCAAGGACGAGATATCGAATGAAGGACAGTCTTTTCCTTCTTTTGCTGATGCGTTTCTTTGCATAAATTTCCTGAAACCCAATATTATACACGATGTTGGAAGAATTTTTTTTCAATATTCCCAACTATATACGTGCAAACCCCCTTGGATAATAGCAGGAAATGGCCTGCCGATTCCATAAAACAAAAGGAAATCGTCCTTCACGAGATATCTTCACATGGGTATTGAATTCGGTGACCGTAAACCGAGACGTAGCACGCCTTCCTCACAATATAACGTCGAATAAAAATTCTTCACCCACCTAAGGTCGTATCCATCACTCTTCGATCCCAGGTCGAAGCAGAGGACGCGAAGACGCATCTTCTTCATTATTTTCTTTTTCTTCTTTTTTCCCCTTTCTCTCTCGGGTCCGTCACATTTCGTGTAACGCGGTCGCGTGCCGAGGCCAGACTGGAGCTGGACTCCCCGAGGCGCGGTTCACCGTTCAGGGCAGCCGGCAATGCGGCCAACTTAACTCGCACAGGTGAAGAAATTTCCCCGAGAATAGCCCACCCCCAGCAGGTCTGTCAACGATATTATTTATTTATTTAAAACAATCAATATAAATAACATTTTAGATAAAATTAACTACATTCTTTTTTAAAAGATATTTTTTTACATTCATGTTTTTATGTTTTTTCCTAGTGTTTGTGTTCAGATACGTGAGCTCTTGAGCACTTTTTCGACTGCTTCGGCGAAATTCTCGACGACGGAGTAGGGCGGGTTTTCGATCAAGTGCTCGTCACCTGGCCTGTACTTGCCCGTCTTGACGAGGAACCCTCTGATCCCTAGGTCCTGGGCTCCTTTGATGTCGTCCCTGACATCCTTAAATTAAAAAAAAAAAAAAAAAATCAAAGGTGTCAAATACTCGGAGGATCCGCGTTTGAGCCTACATCGCCTATCATGACCGCCTGGGATGGCGGGATGTCTCCTAGAGCATGCTTGAAGAACTCGGTACTTGGTTTGCCAACTATAGTCGCCGGCTTGTTCGTAGCGTACTCCAACATTTTGACGAAAGGGCCTGGCCCGAGGGACAGCCCGGTCCGAGACCTGTAGAACCTGCCTTCGTGGATCGCTATCAGCTTCGCCCCTTCGATGATCAGCCTGGTCGAAAAACACAAGGACATGAAAAGAAATCACAAAGGTCTTTAAATATACCTAAACGCGACGTTGAGCGAGTGCCTGTTGAACTTGTCAGGCGCGAGGCCGATGACCACGGCATTCGGATGTCCTTCGAAGTCGCAAACGTCTAAAAGACAGAAAATCCAAAGTCAGATCTGAAAAAATAACCAAAGGAAAACCCAACCTTTGAAGTCTTCCATGGCTTGGTTGTCGACGAGCAGCAAGGGCCTCAGGTTCTCCTTTTTTATGAGGTTCACCGCCGCGACGAGTGAAGAGTAGATTTCGTATTCGTGGATTTTGAAACCGAGCCTGTACAGGCGGTCTCGGAGCTGCCTCTTGGACTCTTTCGTCGTGTTTGTCACGAAGCGTATGTGGCAGTCGCTCTCCCGCAAACTGGACAGACCAAACGGAGTTACGTTTAAGGTAAAAGATTGGAATTACGAAATGGATGAGAGGTCATGATGATGAGGATATTAGGAAACGAGGTTAGTACTCATCAGGCACTGCAGCCTTTTGGTTTGTACCTTCCTAGTTCCCTAGTTTTGTGCAATCGATTCAATCCTTCTCAAAAGTATTAGGTCACTGACTAATGTTGCTACAGTTTCATTCTTCAGGGTTTTTTTCTGTACGCTAGTTTATGTCTCCCTCGAGCCGTTGGTTCGCATTCGAAGATGACATGGGTGGGTCTTCCTCCTCATTACATACTACAAACGGGATCATCAATATATATACGCCCGTGTTATATACATGTTTTGTCAGATGCCAGTGACCGGATAATCCTATCACTCGTAATGATACTGAAAGCTGATAACCTATTCCGATTTTAATCTTTTCTTCTTTTGACAACCTGATAATCTTTCATTCAAGTAGACCTGAACTTCTTACAACCTTTACTCCTAATAGACTAACCTCCTGTCAAAATCATCACATAATTAAGTAGCCATAAGCCCCTGATGGTGATGAGGATCAGGAAGCGGGGTTTGTGCTCTCCAGACAGTACAGCCTTCTGGCTTATTGTACCTTCCTAGTTCCATAGTTCAGTGCAATAACCTCAATCCTTCTTCTCAAAACTATCAGACCATTGACTATTGCCCCGACATTTCCCTAGGTTGTTTCTGCATCCTAGGATAAATCTCCATTGAGCCGTTCCTTCGCATTCGTAGATGATAAGAGTTGCTGTCTCTTCCTCCTCATTAGATAATCTGCAAATGGGATATGACCATGTTACGTAGATGTTTTATCAGATGCCAATGTTGGTCCTACCACTCTGACTCTGGTCCTCTCCAACTGCAGCAGTGAGTTTGCCAGTCATGGTGAGGGTTGTTTTAAAGTTTACTGTGTCTAGCGCTGTTAGAGTTTATCCACTTCTCCTTTTGTTTAATTTCGATCCATTCGGTGATGGAGGATTCTATATTTGTATTTGTTATCCCAAGTATAGGTTCGGGGCCTATGTTTGGTGTTGCAGATCATGCTCCGGCCAGAGTATCTTGTTTTGTTGTGTATCCCCAGGTTTTGGAAAAGTTTTCATTGCTCAATTTTATCGTGATTTTTTTATACGCTAAAAGTTTAAAGCTGCTTGGCTATCAGCTCTTATGAGGATTTTTGCCAGTGTAACCTCTTTTAAGGGTAATTTCTGCTTGAAAAACTGAAGTGTACTTCAAAATGAGTCTGGTTGTTCAAATTTTAGACTTGTAATGGGAGACTGGAAGTGCCAACATGAGGCCTGGTAGTGGATCTAAATGCATTACGACGCTAAGGGAGGACAAAAATTCCTCATTGCTCCAGAGGAAACCTGTCCATAGTGACCGCCAAATGCCATTTTGAGACGACTTGGAGCAACAGCCCGCCACCAACAACTCAGGAGAATATGGTGCAGCGAGCGTCTGGAAGAGAACACCAATTGGAATGCTGTTATGTTTACTAACTAGTCGCGTTTCTATCTGTATGATTACTAGCAGGCGCCGAAGTGCCTACCGAGAACAGGGGATGCTTACAATGCCCCAGTTCGCGCTCCCTTCAGTGCAGTTTGGAGGAGGCGGTGTCTGGACCAACTGGACTCAAAATTGTTGACGGCAACCTCACCGCAGTCTATGTCCAAGAAACTATCGAGGAATACATCCCTCAAACCAGGGATCTGATTGGCAGGGATTTTCTATTTCTGGATGCCAGACCTCACAGAAGAAAAGTTGTTCATCAACGTTTACAAAACCTGGGAATTTACCATCTGCCCCTTCCCCCAGACCTCAATACCATTGAGCACAAGTGGGATGCGTTACAGAGGCTTTTCGATCATCATCCGCAGCCAGTTTAACTGCAACAACTGAGTGTAGAGGTTTCGACATCTATGAACAGAAATTCCTTATGAAATTAGTGGCCGAAAAGAGAAAATTTAGTTGCTACTGCCAAGTTTTCGACCTCGTTTAAGGCCATCAGCAAAGCAACCTTAAATCGGAGTACGGTCTTCAAGAAGAAAGCAAATTTATTTCCTACAGCCAAGCTTTCGACCTACTTTAAGGTCATCAGGGCAAAGCAACCTTAAAGCAGAGTACGGTCTTGAAGAAGAAAGCAAATTAAGTTGCTACTGCCAAGCTTTCGACCTACTTTAAGGGCATAATGGCAAAGCAAACTTAAATTACAGTACTGTCTTCAAGAAGAAAGCAAATTCAATTGCTACTGTCAAGCTTTCAACCTATTTTAAAGCCACCAGGGCAAAACAACCTTAAATAAGTCTACACACTGACATAAGGTTTTACAGGAGGTCTCAAATTTCCTTCACGACCAATTCAGTCACATTACCAAGGACTGTGACAGTATTGAAGGAGGTCGTCCTCTCGTTATCAAAAACTACTTTTGGAAAACCTCGTTTCGATTTTTGTGATTCGGAAGAGATGCATTCCAAATTATTGGTTCAGCTTGGTGCAGATCGAGGAACTTCAAGACTGTCATGTCATACCCAATCCATTCCTAACCAACAGAAACAACGCAACAGGAGCCACCTTTATAAAAGTTTTCGACGACATGAGAAACGATAGATTTCCTATATCTTTCACCCTTTCTCTGTCTATCTTTATCAATACCTCTTTTTGAA
This sequence comes from Cimex lectularius, assembly GCF_000648675.2. Lineage (NCBI taxonomy): Eukaryota > Metazoa > Arthropoda > Insecta > Hemiptera > Cimicidae > Cimex > Cimex lectularius. The sequence continues at coordinate 2,332,497 of NW_019392637.1, read as the reverse complement.
CACCTCGTTCCGATTTTTGTGATTCGGAAGAGATGCGTTCCAAATTATTGGTTCAGCTTGGTGCAGATAGGAGGCTTGGTGAGGAACTTTGAATCGGTAGACTTCCAGTGCGTCCAATACGCAGGGTACTTCGTCCTTGTCCGACGTGATGTGAGGTACTTTGTGTATTCGAACGCCAGTACTTAAATTTAAGTTGCAATTTTAAAACTTACGCTTTCAGTGTTGGGAGGGCGTCTTTTGTGAGTTCGTCGTCAACGTGAACCGTGCCACTGAGGTCGACGAGAATGCAGCGTACTGTCCGAGATATGGTCTGAGTCGTGTCCAAGCCCTTTTGTCCGGCCATCGTGCAGCCCATTTGCCGACTGGTGTAGGTTGGAGTGAAGTGCAAGGTTTCGGATGGCCTTAGAGTCGGTTTTGATTAGCCGGATGGGGATTGGAGTCCTGACGTCACGAGAGGGGTTCGGTGAACCGGTGAAACGCTACGGAAAACGTTTGTATGTTGTTTTATTGTTTTATTTTTGTACGACACAAAATCAATAAAATTGTGCAAATTAGGAAGCAATAATCAAGTTTGAGACATAATCATTTACCAGACAGTAAGTGAAACTTTTTTTTATTATAATTTAATTGTTTAACCTTCTTCCAACATGGCCATGCCTTTCAACAAATAAATTGTTCTTTTTTATTCTTTTAAATATTACTTTGAAATAATACAAAAGGTATCAAAATAAACTTTAATTACAGATACAAGGTTGTCATATATTATAAAACCCAATATAAAGCTAAAGCTTTTAATAAATTGATATAAAATGTTAATATTAATGTTACGTTTAGGCATTTTTGCAAATAACATAGGTTTCTGATGATGTGGGTAATTTGCAGAAATATCCAAAGTAAATGTTAATAAACATGTTTTTACTTTATATTTTAAAAAAACATGAAAATATTATCTGCTATTAATCAACTCACAAGAAATAAAATTGGGTAAATAATGAAATAATAATTGAATCTGAAGAATAATTATTTACTAGAGGGTGAAAAAATTTCTTAACTAATTAAATTTTTAAATTTTTTGTATAATGATGAAAAAACAAAATGGGCCAATTTATGAAATGACAATTGAGTCTGAGGAATAATTTTTCTAATAACAGGAATAATAATTTTTAAATTGATTATTATTTAACAAAAAGGAGATGACAGTTTTTAAAATAATTAATTGAGTAATTAATTAATTTCTTTAAATATATGCAATGATGCAAACCCAAATTGGGTGAATTAGGAAGTAATAATTTATTTAGTGTTAGAAATAATTAATTGCCAGAGAATGAGTGAGGTTTTTTAAATGTTTATATAATGATGCAGAAGTAAATTTGGGCCCATTATAAAGCAATAATTGAGACGAAGAGATATTTATTTGACAGTTAGTTTTTATTTTTTTAATATAATGATGCAAACAGAAAATCAGTCCATTTATAATTATTTACCAGAGAGTGACAGAAGTTTTTTTAATATAATGATACAAAAACAAAATTGGGCAAATTGTAAAGCAATAATTGATTCTGAGAGATAATTATTTACCAATCAATTATTATTTTTTTTTTTTTTACTTTTTTAAATATTATCGTACAAACAGAAAATTGGTCGAAATAAAAGCAATAATTACCAGGGAACGAGTGAAGGTTTTTTAAAATCATTTTTGTTTTATATTTTGTATATAATGATGCAAAAACAAAATAGGCCAAATTATAAAGCAATTTGAGTCTGAGAGATAAGTATTTACCAGGGAGTGAGTACAGGTATTTTTTAATTAATTGATTACTTTGTTTTTCCATATATTTAATGTTTGAAAAACAAAATTGGTTAATTATGAAGTAATGATTCAGGCTGAGTGATAATTATTTACCAGAGAATGAGTTAAGGCTTTTTTTTAATGTAATAAGATAAAATGGGACACATTGTAAAGCAATAATTGAATCTGAGAGAGAATTATTTACCAGTCAATTTTTTTTTAAACTTTTTAAAATATAATCGTGCAAACACATAATTGGTCGAAATAAAAACAATAATTGATTCTGAGACATAATTATTTACCAGGAAGTGAGTGAAGGTGTTTTTTAATTAATTTTGTTTTATATTTTGTATATAATGATGCAAAAATAAAATAGGGCAAATTATAAAGTAATAATTCAGGCTGAGTGATAATTACTTACCAGAGAATGAGTGAAGATGTTTTTTTCTTTTTTTATACAATGATGTCATAGACAAAATTGGCCACATTGTAAAGCAATAATTAAGTCTGAAAGATAATTATTTAGTTAGTTTTTAAATTTTAAGTTTTTTTTTAAGTAATCGTGCAAACATAAAATTAGTCGAACCAATAATTGAATCTGAGAGATAATTATTTAACAGAGAGTAGTGAAAGTGTTTTTAAAGAAAAATAGTATAATCATGCCGTTGATAAAAAGGAGAAAAAAAGTAAATAATCAAGACGAAATAAACAAAATAATTAACAATAAAATTAGTACAAAAATGGGGGAGATTCAGCAATGGAAAGGTCAATTAAGGCAGGGTGTATTATATAATTATAATTTACTTACCCACTTCCTCCTACGAATGGCTGCACGACGGTCGAATACATTAAAAATGCGTGAGGGGACCCCGTGAGAGATTAACGGTTTTACATTATTTGCGGAAACGAATCGTAAGGGGGCGTCCAAACTTTGGAAATGTCAGCATAAATTGAATCACCATCTTCAAAGAACGCTAACAGAAACTTCTTCTAAGCCATTAATGTGGACGGACCCTTAGAAAAACCATGTTGTTCATCAATAAGAAATCCTTTGACTAAATAAAACGTGTGTAGCTCTAGATGATGGTGATGACGATATAGACGGCTCTAAAGTGCACCTCGATATTTCAAGGGGAAACACATGCAACTGCCTTAGAAAAGACTGGCAAAAAAGCCTTGGGGAAGCACCACAACCGACGATACCTTAGGTTCCAGGACACAAAGGAATTTTGGGTGATGAAAAGGCAGAGACACTGGCCAGAGGAGGACCCTATTTAGGCCGTGGACCTATTCATGAAACGAAAACAAATTTTACAGGATGGATCCAAAAACGACAAAAGGAGAAGTGGATGAATTCTGCGGGGCTAGAAATGGTAGTCTTATGTTAAAAAAAACCCTCACCTGTGGCAAACTCACTGCTACAGAGAAGGCTAATCTGTGAAAACATCTACATATCGCGATGACCCCATTTATAGGTTATGAAATGACAGCCACCAATACCATCTTCGAATAAAGACAGCCTGAAGCAAAAAAACGACCAGGGAAAGAAATCTTATCAACAGTCAATGACCTAGTACTCATAAAAGAAGGATCGATTTGATTAAGAAGAACATAAAAAAGAGGACTTCCCGCCCCATGACGGATCTTGAACGTCTCAATTGTCACAGGCAGAGATTGTGGGCGTCCCACTCCTGACATCGCCTGTCGGTGAAACGTCGGCCTTATTCGGCCTCCGGTGATGACAGATGTAGCCCGCTTTGTTTTCCACTTCCACCCCAACTGAACGTCGTATCGATTCGACTCCCACCTTTACGCACAAATGCGGGCCGATCCCAATGATACGCATCCGTGTTTTCTACCTTCTGGACCTTTGAAAGCCAACCCCCATTTTCTAGGATGACCAGCGACAAAAATGGCCTGGGGAAATTATTTGGCGGAAGGTATGCTCACGGACGTGGGTGTAGAGAAGATTTACAAAACTAAAAAAAAAAGAATAATCGACCAAAGTTTCTCAATGGAGAGGAGCGCAGAATAGAAAGGAGCTAGGTAAACCAAACCAGGGAACTACAATACACATTAGTTCAGATTGATCAGGAGTTCAAGAGGACAAGAATCTTCATACCATCAAGGCTCAGGCCAAAAAGAAGATAAAAAAGACAATGGTCATCATTGTATCAGGTACTTAGATGAGGAGGTCAGAGGGCAAGGTATCCATAGTATCAGGAGATCGGGCTAAATAGGAGATCAATAAGGCAAGAATCTTTTAAGTATCCGGAACTCAGGCGGAAGAACAGATGAAAAGAGCAAATATCTTCTTTCTATCAAGAGCTAAAACCAAAGAGGGGGTCAAAATGGCAAGGTATCCTTAGTATCAGGAGCTCAAGCCAAAGAGGAGGTCAATAAGGCAATAATCTGCTGAGTAACAGGAACTCAGGCTGAAGAACAGTTGAAAAGGGAAATATCATCTTTGTATCAAGAGCTCAGACCAAAAAGCAGGTGAAAAAGGTAAGGTATCTATAGTATCAGGAGCTTAAGCCAACGAGGTCAATAAGACAAGTATCTTTTAAGTATCAGGAGCTCAGGCCAAAGAATGGGTGAGAAGGGCAACTATTTTCATTGTATCAAGAGCTCAAACCAAAATGGAGGTCAAAAAGGCAAGCATCTTCTAAGGATTACAAGTTTAGGCCGAAGAAGTGCCCACAAAATAAAATATCTTAATGTAGTAGGAGCTCAGACCAGAGAAGAGGTTAATAAAATAAGAATCTTCATAGTTGATTATTCAGAAATCGTGAGATGCGGTCTGGTGTGATGTAGGTTTCAGAAAAACATTTTCTTTGCCGTGCCAACGTTTCGATCTTTATTGAGATCATCTTCAGGGCTCAAAGTGTTTGTTTTCTGCGAAAGTGTGCCATTCTTGCGTGTCTTGTTGAGATGTTTTTCTTAAACCTACATCACACCAGACCGCATCTCACGATTTCTGAATCATCATCGACTAACGGTCACTAATCACCACATAAATTTTCATAGTATCGGGAACGCAGGCCTAAGAGGATCTAAAAAATCTAAGGATCTTCATACCATCAAGAGCTCAGATCGAAGATGAAGATCCGTGCCTTATTAACTACTTTTTCGGCCTGAACTCCTGATACTCAGAAGATCCTTGCCTTTTTAATCCTCTATTTGGTCTGAGCTCTTGATATTAAGATGATTTTTGTCTTATTAACCTGTTTTTCGGTCAAAGGTTTGAGACAGTGAAGTTATTTACCGATCCATCTCTCCTCCTGATACTATGACGATATTTGCTTTATTGACAAGAATATATTTGAGTTTTTTACCACTTCTTCGGTCAGAGACCCTGATGCAATGAAGATACATGCCTTTTAGTCGTACCCTTGGGTCTGAACTCGTGCTACAATTAGGATTCCTCCCTTTATGACGACCTTTTTTGACTTTTGGCCTGAGCTTTTGATAATTTGAAGTTCTTTGTCTTTTTGACCTCTCTTGGGCCAGAGCTCTTGATACTATGAAGATTCATGTCTTAACATTTGATTCATGTTCTGAACTCCCAATAAATGAAGATATTTTATGTTTCGGCCACTTCTTGGGCTGAACTTCTGATACGGAGAAGAAGCTTGCCTTTTTGACCTCCACTTTGGTTTGAGCTCTTGATACAATGTAGATATTTTCTCTTTTCACCGATATTTGGCCTGAGCTCATGATACTGAGTTTTTGACCACTTCTTCGGTCGGAGCCTATGAGTCAACGAAAATTCTTGCCTTTTAGACCTACCCTTTGGTCTGAGCACGTGCCACAATAAGGATTCTTGCCTTTTTGACCTCCTCTTTGGCCTGAGCTGTGATAATTTGAAGATCCTTGTCTTTTTGACTTCCTCTTGGGCCAGAGTTCCTGATGCTATGTAGATATTTGAGTTTTTGCTAACTTCTTCGGTCAGAGCCCCTGATACAACGAGAATTCTTGTCTTTATCCTACCCTTGGGACTGAGCACATGATACACTAAGGATTCTTATCTTTTTATTTTCCTTTTTGGCCTGAGATCCTGAGACAATGAATATATGTGTCTTATTGGCCTCCTTTTTGTCCTGAGCTTTAATAATATGAAGATGCTTTACTTTTTGACCTCCTCTTGGGCCAGATACTATGATGATATTTGCATTTTTGACATCCTTTTCGGCCAGAGCTCTTGATAGTATGAAGGTAGTTGGTTTTTGACCTCTTCTTCGTCCTGAGCTTCTGATCCAACGAAGAAAATTGCTCTTTTGAGTGATAAAGTGAGTTCGGTGCACAAAGTGTCTTGAATTCACAAGAGATCAGTAAAGAAGGAACTAAAATTGAGCGGAGTGACCGAGAAAAATATCGGTATACCAGAGGTCTTGAATTCGCAGGAACTCAGAAGACGAGGATCATGAAATCTTAGGTCCTGTGAAATTTTCAAATTTTCATGACCTTTGAGCTCCTTGTCGTTTGTCGTTAGTGAACTGTCTTTTGATGTACGTTTCCGGTATCGAAATTTTCACCTTTTTTTTACAGCGGTCGTTACAAAACCGCCACTCCCCACCCCCGGTAAGAGTCATCAATTTTGTGATACGTCAGTTTCACAAATTAATTTACACGGGAGGATTACAAGCCGTTGGGAGGCAGATTCGAGAGGTGGCCCGCCTCCCCTCCTCGCCGGTGGGAGGTCATCCCGTGGAGCGGCGGCGCGGTCGTCAGCAGAAACAGCAGCATAAGCAGACAGCATACGCGGTCAGTGGAGGCCGGTATTTCGAACGTGGAACGTCGGAGGGGATCGACATAGAAAAGAATCGGCCGGCGGATAAATAAAAAAATATATACATAAAAAAAACCGCAGAAAACGACGTCCATCCAGAACACCTCGTTGGACGCGCTCGTCGCCCTCAGGCTGGCGAGCGACCAGGTAAAAAAACTAATTTTTACACTTTTATTATTATTCTACAATTTGAACAATCAGAAGAAGACAATGCCAAAAGAATTAAAAATAAATAAAATTGGCTTGTTTCTATCTCACTACAGTCAAAAATAAAAATACACGCTTATTTGATAAAGTACCCCGGAGGATGTAGGGACAAAGTTGCCACCCACGTAAACAATCGTGGATGGGGGATTGATACGCGACTTGGAAGTTAGGAAAGTGCCAATAAGTTGTTCCGTGATTCCGAGGGTCGGTGTGGCTGTGAAGTATGAAGTACTTGATGTGCTAACTTCGACTTAGTGGGGTACATTGAGACTTTCGACCTTTCACTTAGGGATTCGATTAAAATCAAGTACCTCCGGAGCGCCGAGGTCCTTTGAATGTAAATCAGTAAAGTAAGTAGCTGCTGTCACTATGAGTACCTGTGGATAGTTTTGACTCGTCAAAACTGTCCCCCTATAAGCTGTGCCCCTATAAGCATGATTAAGTTCTCAAAAATCAGGCTCACGTATTACAAGCTCTTGGGACATCTAGGTTCCCGTCACTCGGAGCTATTATGAATTTTTTCTCCTGATAACTGACCCTTTATAAACTGTGATACATGGTTTGATTACGTCCTACAAAATCAGGTCCATATAATCAAAGCGTTTCTGAATTCTAGGCTCCTGTCACTCAGAGCTCCTGTAAATTTTCCCCCTGATAACTGACCCACTACAAACTGTAAATATATGGTTTGATTAACTTCTCCAAAATCAGGTCTATGTATTATTACAAGCATTTGTAAATACTAAACTCTTGTAATTTTTTTCCTCTGCAAACTGTAAATATATGGTTTTATTAGCTCCTCGAAAATCATGCTCATGTATTAAACGCTCTCGAATTCTAGGTTCCTGTTACGCTGAGCTTTTGTAGCTTTTTTCCCCTGATAACTGATCCCCTACAAACTGTAAATATATGGTTTTATTACCTTCTCGAAAAACATGCTCATGTATTAAAAGCTCTTGTGAATTCTAGGATCCTGTTCGTTGAGCTTTTGTGGCTTATATCTCCTGATAACTGACCCACTACAAACTGTAAATATACGGTTTGCTTAGCTTCTCCAAAATCAGGTCGATGTATTACAAGCTCTTGTAATTACTAAGCTCCTGTCACTACGTACTCCTGTAATTTTTTTCCTCTGCAAACTGTAAATATATGTGTGGTAATTAGTGACCGTTAATCGATAATTATTCAGAAATCGTGAGATGCGGTCTGGTGTGATGTAGGTTTTAGAAAAACATTTTCTTTATCGTGCCAACGTTTCGATCTTTAGTTAGGTCATCTTCAGGGCTGAAAGTGTTTGTCTTCTGTGAAATTGTGCCATTCTTGCGTGTCGTGTTGAGAGTGGTTTTATTAGCCCCTCGAAAATCATGCCCATGTATTAAAAGCTCTTGAGAATTCTAGGTTCCTGTCACGGTGAGCTTTAGTGGCTTTTTTCAGATAACTGAAGTCCTATACACTGAAAATAGCTCCTTAAAAAGCTGTGTTAATCCGATCTCCTGTGAATTTAAGCCTCCTTCCATTCCTCACTTATCTCGCTCTCTCAGAGGGCGTAATATACGAGCTCAGTGCACCAAATTTCACATGCGATGAAAATAAGAGCAGCCCCGAAAGGACAGAAGGCCAGATTATGAGAAGATTTAACTACACTCAAGATCGACAGTGCCCGGTGCCCAGGTGCATAGGTAATCTTTTCAAAGATTTTCAGTGTATGTCACTTATCATGAGATATAAATCGACAGGAGCTCAGAGTGACAGGAGTCCAGAATTCGTAAGGGCTCAGATCACATAAACACATATTTTTGAGGAGCTAATCTTTTCAAAGATTTTCAGTGTGTCACTTATCAGGAGATATAAATCGACAGGAGCTCAGAGTGACAGGAATCCAGAATTCGTAAGGGCTCAGATCACATGAACACGTATTTTGGAGGAGATAATCTTTGCAAAGATTTTCAGTATATGTCAGTTACCAGGAGACAAAAATCCACAGGAGCTTAGAGTGACGGAAGTTTAAATTCACAAAAGATTGGATTTCATAAACACCGATTTTGAAGGAGCTAGTCTTCTCGGAGATTTTCAATGCATGGGAGGCCAGTTAACAGGGGATTCAAATCCACAGGAGCTCAGAGCGACAGGAGTTTAGAATTCACAAGGTCCCGGATTAACCGAAAACAAATGTTGAAGGAGCTAATCACCCACGGATTTTAAATAAATAGAGCTACGTTACCAGGAGTCAAAAATCCACAGGAGCGTATAGTGACAGGAGTTCAGAATTCGCAAGAGCTCATATCACATGAACACAGATTTTGAAAGATCTGCTCATACCACGGATTTTTTTTTATGTATAGGAGCTCAGTTACCTAGAGACTAAACTCCATAAGAGCTTAGAATAATAGCTAATCACCCCACGGTTTTTCAGTAAATAAACACAATTAAAGGACCATGTCGTAGCAGTACTTAATTTTAACGAAGCCAAGAGTGAAAAAGATGGAGTCTCACAATCTCCAACTAACGCGAAGGAATGGTTCATGCTATTACAGTCGATCTTTGGTGTCTCTTGTTCTTGATCCTGTTTACACCGACCTGTTGCACTCACATCGGGATCCCTTTGAATAATTCAAACCGAACCGATTTCCCACTGCTTTCCCGACCCGGATTGGATATTTATGTCCCAAAGGGATTCAGTTCGCGACACGACGAGATTGTACGGACCCTCCATGGGGATTTTTCCTCCTTTTCGACGCGGGCCCTTTTGTAAGATAATGGGCAACCGGATCCGCCCTTCCCGAGTTTCTACTTATCCAGGCGAACGTACCAATCTCGACAAATGGCCTTTCATTGAATTTCCAGGTGGAAAGCCGGTGGACAAAAGGAGCCGGCATCGTGACAGGGGCTTATTCCATTTTGTTAGCCGGGGTCGCGGGGTATTAACCCACTGCGGGATAGAATTTTGTCCAGGGGGATGAAAGGTTCGATCCCCTTTTAAGAAAGGGTTGATTCCGGTGGCAGTGTAGGGAATTTTCCCCTTGGGGCTTTATTAATTAAATTATTAATTATTATTTAAAAAAAAATATTATTTTTATTATCTGACTTGGGATTAGGGTGATCTAGTAAATTTTTTTCGAGGAAATTTTACAAGGGGTAGAAATTGGCACAAAGGGTTTATTTTCGTATTGTTAAATGGAAGGATAATGGGATTATTGCGTCATCGGGGGCGGTGCGAGGCGGACCCACGAGGAGAGACGTGAAGCCAAGAAAATGATCGATTTTTTATTTATATTTTATATTGGAACGAAGGAAAAAAAAAGGCCGATTTCTTTCCGTCGGAATCAAGAATACAAAAAAAAGCCGCCGCTCCCGGGGGCCTGGCCCATTTCATATCCGTTTATCCGCAACCCGAGGGTGGACGGCCGGCAGCAATTTCATCCGCTTTGATCCGACCCCGGAGATTGCCGTCCTGGCCGAATCCTTTCTCAATTAATCCTTTACATCGATAGCCCCGGGGGACGGGGGCGGCGGGTCGGACAGTCGGAGGCGAGGAAATTGCAGCACCCCATACGAAAAGTGTTGGGCTAAAAAAAAAAGTCAACCTCTGAAAGCATTCCCAAATTGCATTTACATAGATAATCCGCGGATTATGAGTCGATGATCTGCTACCCAGAGTTAAAGGGGGGCGGATAACAAATTTACCCTCCCTGATTAGGCGGGATCCTCGCCTTATTGGCATATAGGTCATATAGATTGGATATCCCCCGCTCCCCTTTTGCCGTCTCCGAAATACCGCACGCTTTCGTTTAAAATATTGATCTTGGCTTATGGCCCGGGGAGCGTTTTCACGAGGGGAAAGTTCGCATTGGGGTACACGGCGAGACTGGTCGGACCCGAACCGACAATGAAACCATCAAACCCCACGTGCTTACGGATCGTCTGCAAAAACAGGCATGTTTAAAGCGGCTTAATTTGGTTTTAGGATCAAGAAAGTGTGTTTTTAATTGGATTAGCAACAGATTAAGATGTAAATCTTTGGATTGATTGGAGGTGTACTGGCTCAGATGGATTAGTACTGGATTGTGCTTATTGCCTTGAGATTATTGTCAGTTGGCTGGATTTGGTTTGAAAACGAATTAGCTCGAATGGATTGGGTTATGCTTATAGGTTTGTATGTTCTTAGTTGAGTGTATTCGGAATGGTGGTGAACTGGCACAGATGGATAAGATTAGATTAAAGTATGAAATATGAAAATGTTATCAGTTGATTGTATTGGGTTTGGTAGTGAACTGGTTCAGATGGATTTGGATTAGTAAGATTTGAACTATAAGAATGTTATCCGCGCATTGAATTAGGTTTGGAGGTGAACGCGCTAAGATGGATTAGTTTTAGATTATTCTTTTTGCCTTGAGATTGTTGTCAGTTGATTGAATTAAGTTTGGAGGTGAACTCGCTCAGATGGATTAGGAATAGACTATTTATTTTTCGTATTATAAGACGTGACCTAATTAAGATGGATTAAGATTAGGTTAACTCGCTGGATTATATGTCGATAGAACGTCAAATCAAAAGGTTCAAATCATCGGGATTGACGTATTTTAGATTAGTGGATTAGTTGTTTTGCTTCCCCGAGTGACACTGGTGTGCCGTCCTGAGTTTGCGGGCTTCGTCGAGAGCCCAATCCATTACGGAATTACAGAGACCTTCCGTGGTCGGGGGAGGAGAGAGGGTCTACACTAAAAGCGGATTAGCGCTTTGGATAAATCCGCCGGATTAGATTATAACGCAGAAGGATTGGGAGTATGACTGTCGATGAGACGGAAGAGGGGAAGCACGGTGAAAATCAAGTCAAAGAGAAAAAGATGAAGGATTGAGATTAAGGTTTAATCGCTTGCGAGCTTAGAGATTAGATTGAGGGGGAACACAATTAAATTGATAGTGGATGAACTGATGAAGAGGATTGGTAGATTTGGAATAGTGTATTTTGAGGTGACCTGGCAATTTTTGGATTATCACAATCGCGATAAAAGATGATATAGTTATAATCTAGTATTACATCTTTTGACAGTAAAGATAGACGAGATTATTGCTACTCTATGTATGGATTAACGATGTCATGTTACTCTCTGGTATGGCTTATAAAAGATTATAGAGTTATACTTTGGTATAACAACTTTTGTCAGTAAAGATAGACGAGATTATCGCTAATCTATGTATGGATTAATGTTTTCATGTTAATCTCTGGTATGGCTTATAAAAGAATATAGGGTTATACCAAAGTATAACAGCTTTTGTCAGTAAAGATAGACGAGATTATCGCTAATCTATGTATGGATTAACGTTGTCATGTTAATCTCTGGTATGGCTTATAAAAGATTATGGGAATATACTTTGGTATAACAACTTTTGTCAGTAAAGATAGACGAGATTATCGCTAATCTATGTACGGATTAATGTTGTCATGTTAATCTCTGGTATGGCTTATAAAATATTATGGGGATATACTTTGGTATAACAACTTTTGTAAGTAAAGATAGACGAGATTATCGCTAATCGATGTATGGATTAAGGTTTTCGTGTTAATCTCTGGTATGCCTATAAAAGGTTGTAGAATTATACTTTGGTATAACAGCTTTTGACCGTAAAAATAGGCGAAATTATCGCTAATCTATGTATAGATTACCGTTGTCATGTTGGTATAGCTTATAACATACTTTGGTATAACAGCTTTTGTCAGTAAAGATAGACGAGATTATCGCTAATCTATGTATGGATTAACGTTGTCCTGTTAATCTCTGGTATGGCTTATAAAAGATTATGGGGATATACTTTGGTATAACAACTTTTGTCAGTAAAGATATACGAGATTATCGCTAATATATGTATGGATTAACGTTTTCATGTTAATCTCTCGTATGGCTATAAAAGGTTGTAGATTTATACTTTGGTATAACAGTTTTTGTCCGTAAAGATAGACGAGATTATCGCAAATATATGGGTTGATTAACATTTTCATGTTAATTTATGTTATGGCTATAAAAGATTGTAAAATTATATTTTAGTATAACAGCTATTGCCAGTAAAGATAGACGAGATTATCGCTAATCTATGTATGGATTACCGTTGTCATGTTAATCTCTGGTATATCTGATAAAAGATTATAGGGTTATATTTTGGTATAACAGCTTTCGTCTGTAAATATAGACGAAATTATCGCAAATATATGGGTTGATTAACGTTTTCATGTTAATCTCTGGTATGGGTTATAAAAGATTATAGGATTATACTTTGGTATAAGAGCTGTAGTCAGTAAAGATAGACGAGATTATCGCTAATCTATGGATGAATTAACGTTGTTATGTTAATCTATGGATGGATTAACGTTGTTCTGTTAATCTATGGATGGATTAACGTTGTTATGTTAATCTCTGGTATGGCTTATAAAAGATTATAGGGTTATACTTTGGTGTAAGAGCTGTAATCAGTAAAGATAGACGAGATTATCGCTACTCTATGTATGGATTACCGTTGTCATGTTAATCTCTGGTATAGCTTATAAAAGAATATAGGATTATATTTTGTTATAACAACTTTTGTTTGTAAAGATCGGCGAGATTATCGCTAATCCATGGATGGATTAACGTTTTTATGTTAATCTTTGGTATAGCTTATAAAAGATTATAGGGTTATACTTTGGTATATGAGCTGTAGTCAGTAAAGATAGACGAAAATCTATGGAGGGGTCGGTAGTTGATTGAGTGGGATTAGGGCGAATGGGAAAATGAGAAAGTGGTGGTGTTTATTTTTATAACCTGCGGTAGGAAGGGGTGGAATAAAACTCCGGAGGATCAGCGTTAAAGGGATGATACTTATGTGCCGACCAAAGATGATGGAGGGTTTTAGGGGCGAATTCGATCTTCGTCGGCTACCGTGATCACCCCCCCCCCCACGACTAAGGTAAAAAAATAAATTATCTTTTGTCGAAAAAGGGTACGGCCTTGCCCTCTTGATGCATTGATCACTGGAGCGTCTAACTGGTCACCAGGGTAACCGATACCCCGCTCAGCCCTATATCCCAGAGGGGGTGGAAAATTTATTTTATTATTGGGGACTAAGATTTCACTCGTTTACATCGTAATTATCACACACTACAAGAAAAACGCCAAGAATTGCAATCTAAAAATCGGTTTTTATATGGAACCTTCTGAAAATTACCTACTTGTTAATAACTTTGATCCTTAAAAAACAAAATGATTTCTTGGAAAAAGTCACGAAATCTGTCACCATTTCTGCAAATTACTTGATATTTGGGTTCTTTCTTGAAAAAATACAAAGATTTTTTGGATGACAGTGACCAAATATGTGAGAATTTCTCCGAAATTAACAAGAATCAGTCAGATTAAAAGAAAAAACTCAAGAATTCCGTGATTCGAGGATCTTTTTTATGAACCCTTCTCCCCAAATACTTGGTTTTTTCAACAGAAAGATTTCCGCAAAAAAGCCACCAAATCTTACAGAATTTCTTATAAATTAGGTGTCATTTTTTATTAACCTTCTGCATATTAGTTAATATTTGGCTACTTAATAAACAAAAACTCAAAAATTGTTTCGATAAAAGTTACCAAATCTGTGAAAATTTCTCCGAAATTAACAAGAATCAGTCAGATTAAAAGAAAAAACCCAAGAATTCCATAATACGAGGATCCTTTTTTTATGAACCCTTCTGCAAATTACTTGGTTTTTAACAGAACGATTTCCGGGTAAAAGTCACCACATCTTACAGAATTTCTTAGAAACTATGCTACAAAGCTCCTTTTTATGAACCCTTCTGCAAATTAGTTGATATTTGGGTTCTTTCTTAAAAAACACAATGATTGTTTGGATAAAAGTCACCAAATCTGTCAGAAATCTCCAAAATTAGTAAGAATCCGCCTGATTAAATGAAAAAATCCAAGAATTCCATGCTACAAAGATCCTTTTTATGAACCTTTCTGCAAATTACTTGTTTTTTGTTTTTGTTTCTAACAGAAAGATTTCTGGGAAAAAGGCACTAAATCTAACAGATTTTTTAGAAATTAAGTATCCGTTATACCATGCTGCAGAGCTCCTTTTTATGAACCCTTCTGCAAATTAGTTGATATTTGGGTTCTTTCTTAGAAAAACACAACGATTTTTTGGATAAAAGTCACCGAATCTGTCAGAATTTCTCCGAAATTAACAAGAAGCCATCAGATTTAAAGAAGAAAAACCAAACAATTCATAAACCTGCTGCAAATTATTTTTTTTAACAGACCGATTTCCAGGAAAAGTCACTAGATCTGTCAGAATTTCTTAGAAATAAAGTATCCGTCCGTAACCTTTTGCAATTTACTTGGTACTTGATTTGTTAAAAAAAACATAAAGCTTTTTTGAAAAAAGTCTACCAATCTGTAAGAATTTCCCAGAAATTAACAAATACAATAGCTATCGTATAAAAAGAGAAAACCAAATAAACCCATGTTTAAAAAAAACTAAAAACTCCTTTTTTATGAAACCTTTTGAAAATTACTTGATATTTGGTTCTTTCTTCAACAACACAAAGATTTCCTGCAAAAAGTGGCGCAATCTGTGTCAATTTCCCTGAAATTAATAAATATCTGCATTTTGCAAGAAAAAAAACCTAAGAATCCCCACTACCAGAAGCTAGATTTTAAAGAAAACCTCTCAAAATTATTTGATAATTGGTTTCATTCCTAAATAGCACCACGATTTCCTGGAAAACAAGTGACCCAATCTGTCAGAATTTCCCAGAAATTGATTAGAATCTGTCATATTACGAGATAAAACCTTAGAAATTCTGTCAAAAAGCTGTTTTAACGAATCCTCTGGAAAGAAGAAAAATAATGTTAATATGAAGAATAATAATAATAAAGAATGTTTAAAAAAAATACCTTTATAAAGGTTTATCCAACTTAACAATTCCGTGCAAAATGGAATAAAGGTCAAAAACGAAAAAAATTGCTGGATTCAATTGTAACTTATACCGTTGTATTTCAAATAAGAGCTTGAGTCAAAAAAAGAAGGTAGAAGAAGAAAAAGAGAAGGAGAAGGTGTTTGATCTCGTTATTTTATCTTTTATTCCTTAACCCCTAGGAGCAGAGGTACCAATTTGGTCGCAAGGAGCCAGTTAGCTAACGAGATGCCAAAGGGACGAAAGGTGTGAAAAAGGGTTTATTATATTTCACACCTTTATGGGATATTATTATTTTTTTAAGTGCCCCTAAATGGTTATTTTTTGTTGTTGTGTATGTGTTTTCATCATAACCTAGAATCAGCAAGATTTATCATTTTTCAGGGGAAAGGGGATGCCGGCATGGAGTCGCCCAGCGTCGGGAGGAGGCAGTGGAAGAAAAGGCTGAGCCTCAAAGTGACGAGGAAACCGACACTAGACGAGGTAAGGAAAAAAAAATTTCCCTATTGTATGCGGGCTGTCGTGTACCGACCGAGGAACATGGTCGAGACACTGCGGGCCGCACCTGTTAGAGAATCACCTAGTTTTGTGATTTTTCAAACACGACTCGACCTATTTTTCAAAAGGGGAAAAGGTTCGAGACGCCGGAAGTGCGCCGGAGGCGCGTACGAGACATGAAGATTCAAGGTCACATCCAAAAAACCGAAACCCACTCGCAATATCGCGATTCAAAAACGGCTGTAAATTTATAGAAACGTTTCCTACGATTTCCACTCAAAAACAGCTGGTTTGAACGACCCGAAGTAGGAAAGCACTATTGCCAAATATTTGGCCCATTCAAGGTCATATCATTTACTATCAAACCGATTCATCTTTTTCAAAATTTGTACTGTGTCAAACTTATAAAATAATTTCCTATCCGAAACACAAAAATACAATGCATTTTAAGCTGGGATCAAGAGAGAAATCAAATCCCATCAACTATAAGTAACTCTTAAAACTCGATTAAACTTACAGGATAAACATTCGGATTTTTTGTCGTACCAAAGTATTCTAGCTTTTTCCGAGAATGCACACTTTTATGCTTAATTCAGATCGTACATCTCTTGACCAATCTACATGCTGACATGTGTATAATTTTGGAAATATTTATACGA
This sequence comes from Cimex lectularius, assembly GCF_000648675.2. Classification (NCBI taxonomy): domain Eukaryota; kingdom Metazoa; phylum Arthropoda; class Insecta; order Hemiptera; family Cimicidae; genus Cimex; species Cimex lectularius. Next base: position 2,315,623 of record NW_019392637.1, on the reverse strand, counting down.
ACTTGAATGGGCTTATGCTTTGGAAAATAACGTTCCCACTTACAGGACTTCAAATTTAATAAAATAAGCTTACTTCACATAGAAAATCCTAATACCAATCTACAACGTACCATACGTTTTCAATCAAACAAGTCGTTTGGGAAATATTGAAATGAACTCAAATTGGCCAAATCTTTGGCTACTTTACTTATAACTTACAGGACTTCAAACATAATAAATTAAGCTTAGTTCAAACAGGAAATTCTGTTACGAATGTACACTCTAACATACGTTTTCAATCAAACGAGTTATTTGGGAAATACTGATATGACCTTAAATGGGCCAAACCTTTGGCTATTTTATTTACAACTTAACGAACTTTAAACTTAACAGGTGATGCTTAACTCAGATAGTAAATCTCGATACGAATCTGCATATTAATGTAAATATTGTCATCCAACAATTAATTTTGGAAATATTGATATGACCTCAAATGGGCCAAATCTTTGGCAACTTTACTTACAACTTAAAGGACTTGAAAGTTAACAAATTATACTTGATCCAGGGAGGAAATATCGATACAAATATGTAAACTAACATGCCTTTACAGAAAGTACTTTTGGGAATAATGATATGACCATAAGTTTGTTAAATCTTCTGGGGATGAGTTGACAGTTGGAAAACCTTCAAAACGCGTCGATTTCGGAGCAGGAGTCAGGTAATCCAAAGTTTTCGTATTTGATCATCCTCGGCCGGGATTCCTTCTGGTAAACAATCGGCCGATCTCCCCGTCCGCGGTGGGCCAAAGAACGCGAGTATCGATTGTGAGGAATTATGCGGGGCCCCTTCCTCTATGCAGGATTTCGTACGTTCGTGAGGGCCCCGGTCCCTTCCTGCCCGACCGCAATGCGGCTTCGAGGAGCAGAAATGGACGAATTCCGATCAAACAAACCTAATACGAGGAAACAAAATGAAACGAAATTTTAAGTTCAAATCCTGGTTTTTTAAGTTCCGGGGGGGGGGAAACTGGCCAAAATGAATCAATTGCTTTTGTCACAGAATTTCATCTCCTGTATCAACCCATTATCAAGGCACAGATATACTCCAATGCAGACTGAAACCAAGTTAATTTAAAGCTACCCGAAGTTGGTTGAACGTCCATATCATTTATTCAAAAAGCACGTTGACTGCTTTAAGGAAAATTCAATTGAAGATTTATACAACGGTTTACTACCTTTTCGAAAAGAAACTTGTTCATTTTTAATTTCCGCTGGCTAAAAATACAGTTACCAAAAATTTGGCCCATTTAATGTCATATCATAACATACACATATTAATGTCGGTTTAAAATTATGTGTATAAATGAATATATCTATGGATATTTCTTATCTGAATTAAACAAAATTTGTTAAGTTGGAAGTCCTCTAAGTAGTAAATTAAGTTGCCAACTATTTGGCCAATTTAAGGTCGTATCATTATATCCGCACATTAATGTCGGTTGAAAGTTAAGTGTATAAATGAATATATCTATGGAGATTTCCTATCTGAGTTAAGCATAATTTGTTAAGTTGGAAGTCCTTTAAGGAGTAAATTAAGGTGCCAAATATTTGGCCAATTTAAGGTCATATCATTATATACACACATTGATGTCGGTTGAAAGTTAGGTGTATAAATGAATATATCTATGGAGATTTCCTATCTGAATTAAACATAATTTGTTAAGTTGGAAGTCCTTTAAGTAGTAAATTAAGGTGCCTAATATTTGGCCAACTTAAGCTCATATCATTATATCCACACATTAATGTCGGTTGAAAATTACGAGTATCAATGAATATATCTATGGAGATTTCTTATCTGAATTAAACATAATTTGTTAAGTTGGAAGTCCTTTATGTTTTAAATTAAGTTGCCAAATGTTTGGGCCATTTAAGGTCGTATCAATATTTCCCAATTTACTAGTTGGTGAGAAAAGGCATTTAGTTATAGATTTAATAGATTAAGAATTCATGGTTTCATATCTAAATTACTCATCTTAGGTTAAGTTTGAGGTCCTGTAAACTGTAAATAAAGTTGACAAGATTTAGCCCATTTGAGGTCATATCATTATTTCCCAAATGTCTTGTTTGATTGAGAACCTATTTTACATTGTAGATTGGTATCAGGATTTTCTATCTGTATTAATTTTGGTGTCCTGCCAGCTCCAAACATTGTTGTAAAAACTTTGTCCCATTTGAGGTCATATCAACTATATCCAAAAGTACTTGCTGGTTTAATAGTCCATGTTTAGTATACAGATTTGTATCTCGATTTCTTATGTGAATTAAACGACATACGTTAAGTTTGATGTCCTGCCATGGTCAAATAATGCTGCCAAAGATTTGACCAATTCAAGGTCATATCAATTTTTCCCAAATTGTTGGTCGGCTTGGAAATATTCGTTGTATAGTAGATAGAGTTAAGGTTAAGTTAGTTAAGTCTTAGGCAGAAGAAAAGGCCACGAATTCAATTGTGCTAAACTTCTCTACTAATGTTGGACTAACTGTAATCAGATTCCGGTAGTCACGTAAAGAGATAAAATTGGATTAATGGACTTTCATCCCTTGGGTGATTATCGACCTAAAATTTTGTTTCAATTTTCTATAAAAGAAGAAAGAGAAAAAATCGATCCAAGCGGGGTGGATTTTGTCCTAGGTCGACACGGCTTAGGGGTCATGGTAAGCCGAAACCGCCCCCGCTTCCTTCATGTATAAACCATGAGGTTTACAACCCCCTCTCTGAGGAACATGCCGGCCAATAACAACGAACAACCCTTGTACTCCCGTCATCCCTCCGGATTAATGACCTAAATGGAGAAAATCCAAAGTTAACCCTTTCTAACAAAAGCTTGAATATTTCTCGTTTTATTTTCTAAACTATTTATTTTTAAATATTTTACAGGACTTGTCTATCTTTTGCGTTTCAGATATTTAAACATAGCACGTCCTGCCCGGAGGGCCAAGGGGCGTCGAAACTGAGCGAGGTGGGTCGAAAAAAAATTGTTTTAATCTATCTTTCTATCCGCCTCTGCTTCTACCGCTGCTTCTCTTCGCTTTCATGTTTGTTGTGTACTTTTTTAAATTTATCTTTTAGTTAAATGACGGCCGTATCGAAAGGAGGAAGAGCACGCCGGAAAGGGCGAGACGCGACGACAACCCGTGTCAAACGTGAGAGCCTCGGGGAAATTGAAACAGTTCCAACGGAAAATTGGACGATAACAGCCGACAGTTCTGCAAAATATGATAATATCTGACAAACTACAATACGAAACTTAGCCTCAATAATCGGGGATTAAAACACACTCTAACATGTATGACATATAGTTAACATAAAAACTAACGGATAAAACTTTATGATACTTATTATTTATATTGCTTCAAATATTAAAAAACTACAGTCTAAAAATCAAAAATACAACATAAACCTGGAGTAAAGAAGAAGACATGGACTTAAGACTTGTACGAAAGATAGATTGCATTGAAACCACCCAATAGATTTTGCAAATATTTTCTGTATATGTTGTTTAAAGCGAGGTTAAGGAAAAGAAAATGTAAGTAAAAACTTTGACTTGAATTGCTTGATTTTTCAAGAACCATAAGCCATGCTTAAGAAAACTGGCATTATCTAAACGTATAAACCATACAAGCCAATTTCTTCGATATTCGAACTATTGCTTCCTTTCATAAGCACGAATTTATACGCCCAGTTTGATCAGTAAATATTAATCTGTCCATACGGTAACTGTATGCCATGTTTCATCAAACTGATTATATACATATTCCAATATTTGACCGGATTACTTTAATTTTTGAAGCTTCTTTTCATACGACAATTTGTATGCCGAGTTTGATAAGAAAATATTGATTTGTTCGTAAGGTAACTTGTTCGTAACTGTATGCCATGTTTGGTAAAACTGATTGTTTATATATGCCCAACATATTATCGGAATTTGTTGATTTTCAAACTGCAGCTTCTTTTCGTATGTGAGAATATGTCTGTTCAGTTTGATCGAAAAACATTGATTTGTTCATAAGATATCTATGTGCCATTTTTGGTCATACTGATTATGTACATACGCCCAACACCTTATAGGACTTCGTTGATTTTCAAACTGTAGGTTCTTTTCACACGTAAGTATGTACATGCCCAATTTGATCAGCAAATTTGATTCGTTATTAAGGTGATTATTTTTCATATGTTATTAAACTGATTATTGGTAAGTCTGTTTATAATCTCTTTCCGTTTTGACCGATTTTGTTTATGTTATAATTAATTGTAGTTTTTTAACATTAGAAGCTGGATGGGGTAGAAAGGTGGTTGTTTTATTGGGTTACCCTATTCTGTTTTTGTTTTTTTGAAATATGACATATGGATATCTGACGAAGGTGAAGTTGTATATTGTTCAAACTTGGCATTTATTCTCAGTTTGGCTTAATGTTGATACAGTTAGAAATTTATCAGAATCTGACGAGATTTTGTGGGTGTTTTAACTTTTTTTTTGCAATTTGATCACGTTGTTATATGGGGTTTAATGTGAGTTCTTTCTTGGTAAAATGTTTTCCCCTTGATAATGTGCAATTTGTTTAAATAATAATTGAAGCCAAGGGTTTGTAAAGGGGGGCGATAATATACGGCCCGCCCGGGGCGGATCTGTTCTTGATGGGGTAGACTATTTCCCATTAAACAGAGTGGGAAAAGCTCCACCTCGAAAAACGGCCCGTAATGAAAATGGTTTCGAGTTCAAAGGTGTTTTCTTGTCGTTACGATCTGTGATGAGAACCGAGGCGTATTTATGATTTTTGCATTTTGATTCCACCCACCGCTTATTTTGATTAGTTGTGAATTTTCCACCTGGGAGGGGGGTTGGAAATTGAAACAAACTCAGTCGTGCGCGACACCCCTTGTACTTTCATTACACGGCTGACACATTTATTAGGCCCGGGCGGTCGATCCCGAATAAACCTGCGTACCTACATATTCCCCGGCACACCTTGAAACAATTGAAATGTACAACCACGGCTTCATATTAGGACAAGAGAGAGAACCAGAAGGGGATAAAAATACCCTACGTGATCTGATTCGCCGAAGAGGACCCCTTCACCTACGTAATTTTGAAATATCACATTCTCTACAAGGATTTCGGCATTCGCGACACGGATCATTCGCTGTATTGTTCATTTGTTACGTCCACAAAAATTTTTCATTTTTCGACTATAATCAACCCGGCTGAGTTTATACGCCGAGATTGAAGGAAATGCCTACAGTATTTTCGACTAAACCTTATATCATTCGCTATTTCACTATAGACTCGATAACCTCTTAATACAAACAGATCTGAACACTGATTTTTAAACTGTAGCTCGGTGATAAATGAAACAAAAATTAGGCCAAATTTGATGAAAATCTACTATATAGTTTTCTACTTAGCCATATATCAAACAAAACAAAACTCATTATCCATATCTTCCTTTAACACACACTTCAAGATTAATTGTTGATTTTCAAACTGTAAATACTCCAAACATAACGCAGTGTAAATACAAAATATCAAACAATTTGATCGAATAGTTTTAAAGTTAACCATATGTCATATTGACTTTACTAGATTTCTTGGATGTTTGAACCATAGCTTCTTTATTTATGTAAGAATCTATGGGTCCAATTTGATAGATAAATATTAATTTGTTCATAAGATCGTGTTTGGCCAAATTGGTTATTCAAATTGGATCGGATTTCTTTGATTCATTCTGGAGCTTAATTACATACCTAGGATTGCTATGCAGAGATGTGATTAATACGGATTTCCTCAAAATTGAACTGAATATGTTTGTTAAAACTGGCTTGAAATATGACCAAAGCGATATTGGATTTCTTTGATTTTTAAACTATATCTTACATACATATGTGAGAATATATATGCCCGGTATAATCAGTGAATATTGATTCATTGTAAAATTGAATCATGTAATATATGATTAAACTGGTTATTTACATATGCCAAAGGCATTATAATATTTGTTGCGTTTTTACACAGTAGCTTCTTTTTTTATGTAAGAATTGATTTGCTCAGTATGATCGAGAAATATTACTTTGTTCAGAAGTTAACTATATGCCATGTTTGGTCATACTAATTATTGACATATACCATAACGTTATCGGATTTCTTTAATTTTCAAACAGTAGTTTCTTTCCATATAACAATCCATGTGCTCAGTTTGATCAATAAGCTTTGATTTGTTCATAAGGTAACTATATGCCATCTTTGGTCAAACTGATTATTGACATTTGACAATGAAATTATTTGGATTTCCTTAATTTTCAAACCGTAGCTCTTTTCGAGATGTTAGAATATATTTGCTGAGTTTGATTGAGAAATATTAATTTACTCGTAAGATAACTATATGCCATGTTTGGTCAGACTGATTATTGACATATGCCAAAACGATATCGGATTTCTTTAATTTTCAAACCGTAGCTTCTTTCCATAAGTAACAATCCATGTGCCCAGTTTGATCAATAAGCTTTGATTTGTTCGTAAGGTAACTATATGCCATATTTGGTCAAACTGATTATTGACATTTGACAATGAAATTATTTGGATTTCCTTAATTTTCAAACCGTAGCTCTTTTCGAAATGTTAGAATATATTTGCTGAGTTTGATTGAGAAATATTAATTTACTCGTAAGATAACTATATGTCATGTTTGGTCAGACTGATTATTGACATATGCCAAAACGATATCGGATTTCTTTAATTTTCAAACTGTAGCTTCTTTCCATAAGTAGCAATCCATGTGCCCAGTTTGATAGATAAGCACTGATTTGTTTATAAGTTAAATATTGTATATGCCATCTCTGGTCAAACTGATTATCGACATATGGCAATAGATTTATTGGATGTCCTTATTTTCTAACTGTAGTTCGACCGCGTCTAACTAGGGCCAACTGTAAATTTTAACCGTGAAGTATCAGCTCTTTTTGGCGATAACTATACGTCAAACCTTTTCGATAAGATTGTCTATATTTTCCTTCCGTTTTGGCCGATTTTGTTTATATTTGGTTTGTAGGTTTTTTTAATCTTTTCGAACCATTGTAGCCAGTTTGAAGAAGATGCGATGTTTAGTTTTTATGTTAATCATATGTCATATGGAGTGGATAGGAGTATTTTTTTGTTTTCTTCTATTTTTCGTTTAATTCATTTATGTGTTTAAGCGGAGTTTGAACTAAGCATGTGTATCTGTGTTTGGTAAGTCGATCTGTAATTGAGAGACTCGGCTTTTCACCCTTTACCTTTATTGAACGTCAAATAACATCTGTTGAGAGCAATTAAACACAAGTTTATTGTTTCCACCTTTGTGTTTTGTGTACCGTCTTTTCACCCGAAACGGCTGTTATCAACTTAGGTGCTTAATCAATTTTCAAAGCGCACCCCTGCCGCTTAATGAGTAGGATAAGTTTAAAGTAGGATGGGCACGACGTTTCCCCCCAATTACCGCCCGCTTGTTTGCGTCTGGTTAATTGACCGTTTCGAATGTATAGACGTTTGAAATTCGATATCCGAAACTCGAGGGTAATTAATTTCCCAGACGGGGTGCGGGTTGGGGTGTTTCCCCCTTTTTACCGAAAAGCCCTTTTTTCCAACCCGGGTAAGATTTCTCTAATTCTGTTAAGAGTTTGGAAAATCAGGCCGCTTCTTTTCTCGGACAAGGAGTGGAAAATTGCGCCCACCTGGGCCTTTCGGAGATTGAACCGACCTTAGTTACGTCTTGAGTCGGTGAACGGGTCGAAATCACGGGCAAACACCGTACGACATGAATAACCCACAAAGCACTGCTGAATATGGGAAACGCCGAGTGGTCAATTAAGACAGAATTGGCCGCATAATTGATAAACACAAACTATGTCATCACACGGATTCAACACCGGAAATGTTCCTTGCTTCAGATGCCCAAAGTAATCACCGTGAGGTATCGAACGATCAAAAGATCAATATTGACCTATTTGGGGAAGCTTTAATTGGGAAAGTTGAATTGACAAAAATACACCTTTGCTACAAGGAAAAATTGCCAAGAAAAGACATCCTCTAAGTATGACATATGGACAACATAAAAAATAAACATGTGTTTTTCTTCAAAACATACTACCCTGGTTCGGAAGCAATAAAAAAAACTACAAACCAAATACAAACAAAATCGGTCGAACCCGACAGAAAATATAGACAATTTTATACACAACGTATGACGTAGAGCTATCCACAAAATGAGTCGATACGTCCGGACCATAATTTACAGTTGGGCTCAGTACAATATGAGCAGACAACAGTTTAAATATTAAAGAAATCCGATCAAATATTGGGCATATGTCATTAACCAAATTGGCCAAACATGGCATATAATTAACATATTAAAAAATTAAAATATTTTCATCAATCTCAGTTCAAATATTCTTAAATATGAAAAAAAAGCAACAGTTTGAAAATCAAAGAAATCCGACAAGGTGTTGGGGATATGTCAGTAATCAGTTTGACCAAATATGGCATACAGTTATCTTATGAACAAATTAATAATTTTCTATCAAACTCAGCAAACATTTTCACGTATGTGGAAAGAAGCTACAGTTTGAAAATAAAAGCTATCTGATCAAGCTCCGTGATTATGTAAATAATCAGGCTAAACATACATGACATATATTAACTTCATAAGAAATCAGTATTTTTTGACCAAACTGGGCATGTGTAGTCTCAAATATGGCGAGAAACTGCAATGTGAAAACCACAGAAATCCGTTAACGTTTTGGCGTATGTCAATAATCAGTTTGACCAAACATGGCATATAGTTACCATATGAAAAATCAATACTTTTCGATCAAATTCAGCTTGTATGTTCTTATATGAAAAGAAGCTATAGTACAAAAATGTAAGAAATCCGATCAAATGTTGGGCTTATGGCAATAATCAGTTTGAACAAACGTGGCATATAGTTACATCCTGGTCATGCGGATGCTCCCATATGTAAAGGAGCTACAGTTGGAAAATCGATCGAATTGGCTTAGATGATTTTTATATAAAGAACCCGTTTTCTTAATCGTGACATACAGCCGACTATCATACTGACTTCATTTTGAATCCTATAATGATCAAAATATTGTAGATTTATTAAATCAATGATATGACATATGGTTAACTTTAAAACTATTCGATCAAATTATTTGATATTTTGTATTTACACTGTGTTATGTTTGGAGTAGTTACAGTTTGAAAATCAACAATTAATCTTGAAGTGTGTGTTAAAGAACGATATGGATAATGAGTTTTGTTTTGTTTGATATATGGTTAAGTCGAAAACTACATGGTAAACTTTGATCAAATTAGGCATTTGTTTTGTTTCATTCATTAACAAGCTACAGTTTAAAAATCAGGGCTCTGATCATTTGATATTAAGAAGTTCTTGGGTCTATGTATTGACGTAAATGATATACGTTTTAGTCGAAAAATACAAAAGGTACTGCCTTCAAACTCGGCATATAAACTCAGCTGGGGTTGATATGTGTTACAGTTAAAAATGGAAGATTTTACCGTAGATCTTTTCTCGTTTTGACATTTTCCTCATCGGACTGTTTCAGTATGCGTATTACGGGAAAAACCTCTTAAAGGATTTCACAGACGGTCTGATTTCCCATTCTAACCGGTCTCTTACAAGGGAATATTTCTGATCCGATCAGTACGAAAGCACACACAAAAAATAAATAAAAGGCAGATGTTTACCAATGAGCTTACAAGTCTGACATTAAATCCCTAAAGGGTTAAATCCTGGGCGAATCGTGAACATCGAAACCTTACAAATACAGGCGTAAGTATATAACGTTAAACGACCACGATGGATCAATATTAACTTATGTTTAGGATTAATAAAACATCATACATGAACTTACGTTACATAATTTGTCTTTCTTTGTGTTGACTTAGGGGGTGGAGATCGATCGTGGGGTTGTATTGCAATTTTAACGGGCCTAAACTTCCACCATTGGGATTTAATAATCAATGACTGTGGGGAGGGAGGTCAATTAGACGGTCATCATATCGGAATTAGCCGCGGGGGTTGAAAACCGGAGGATGGAATTTGCATGTTAATTGATCAACAGTTTCGAAGCCCTTTTGTTTATTAAAAACCGGTGATTGGTAAAAATCGGTCCTCCGGGCCGGATCTTTAATATACTTATTACCTTTAAAATAAAAAGTCATTTTTATTTTTATGCTTTATACCCAATGGCAGATTATGACTAATTAATCCATCCAACCCCTCTGTACCTTTTAGCAGGGAGGTTCAGATTGAACCTTAACACGGTTAACCCTCGGCCCTTTTCAAGGCGTCAGGGCGAATTTGGCTCTTAGGCCCGGAAATAAGCCCTCCGGACCTTTAAAGTGTCCGGTGGTTGGGCGGAAAAGATCTGAAGGGAAAAGGGACGATTGGGTCTTGTTTATTAATTTTCCCCTCGTGCCCTTCTACCCTCTCGCATTGAACCTGTCCCTTTCATCTCACATGGTCACCAGTTTAAATACAAATTAGGGTGAGGATGAACTAAAGAAATAATTAGAGGGAGAGTGGTGGTTTATTTTTCGACAGATCCATTATTCAAGGAGGTATTACAAGCGCCCACACGATGCCAGGGCTTAAACGAAACTTTCATAAAGCACGAAACTAAAAGTTCCGAAGTGAAAACGAACACCCAACAGAGAACAATACGGGTGGTAAAAGTTTACAGGTTCCATTCAAGCTCATCCGGAGCTTTGAAAACAAAATGAACATGTAATTGGTCGAGTTTCGAAGTTTATGTTTTAATTTTTTTAACAGGAGATAAGAGGAAAAGGTGAGACGTCAAGAAGATGCGCATCCCTCAGAGGAAGAGTAACGCCTCCTTCGAGCGCGACCCCGACCCCGACTGCCCCGCGCAAGACCAACTGGGAAGTCATCGAGCACTTCACCTCCCCGGGCCAGGGTCCCTGCCAGAGGCTCAGGTCTGCGAGTTTGATTGCGAGCCACAACGCCGACTCGATACTCGAGGAGGACGAGGACGCCGGGGCTCAGGATTCACTCCTGCTCGCTGACGAGTCAGGCGGCGCGCAGAGGGTCGTCCTGGCAGGAAGGACGAGGACGAAGTGGGCCAGGATACTCAGGAGGATGTTCGTGCCTCACAGGTTCAACAACGTGCAGGTGGGTCTTGTCTTTCATTTGATGTCGTTATCCTTAAAACAAACAGAGGTCATCTCTCCCTTCGAATCTATTAGATCTCGGTAAATAACGAACAAAATTTGTTGAAATTTGGTACAATCATTAATCTACGAGGAAGTAACATCTAATCAAAATGTGGTCCAAATTGGCCGAGTTTCACTTTCAGTAGCGTCTTCTAAAGATATGCGTGCAGTTACCTTAAATTGATTACTTTGCCAATACCACAGTAAAACAACAAGCAAATTTTTTCCAACTTGGTAGAATTACCAATGAGGACGTAATATGTAACCAAAATTTGGTTGAAATTGGTTGAGTTGTACTTTCAGGAAGTTGGTTTTTCTATAGGTATACGGTAGGTCACCACAAAATTACATTTTTCCTTGAATACCACCATTGAAAATTAACCAAATTTGTTCAAACTTGGCGTAATTATTCACTAATGAGGACGTTATATGTAACCAAAATTTGGTTAAGATTGGTCGACGTGTATATTCAGGAAGTTCGACTTTTTCCAAGGTAGACATGAGGTGATTTCAAAATGATGAATTTCCTTGAACAACACAATAAAAAAAACTGAACTTGTTCACACTTAGCATACTTATTCACGTATGAGGAACTAATACGTAACGAAAATTTTGCTGAAACGGATCGACTTAATTTTCCCTTGGGAACAATTATGAGGTGACCCCATCTGCCTGATGCCAGATACTACTTCCTTGAAAAAGGAATAAAAAACATTTTAGAAATTTATTAAAAATTTGCAGAATTATCCACCAATGAATATATAATGTGTAACTAAAAATTGGTTGAAATTGGTCGAGTTGCATATTCATTCATCTTGGGTGCCTTTTCGCAACATGTTTTTTTTAAATATCCATATAAAGAATTCAACAGAAATCAAGTCAGTAATTTACATTCTACAATTTACAAATTTACACTCGACCGCATCTCACGATTTCTAATTAATCAATAATGACACAATTTTTCATGAAAGTATAAAAAAAAATCATAAAAATTGATCTCGACAGAATCGAGGTTTGCCCATTTTGGCAGTTTTCGTTCAAGGGGGCCCCGTTAAAAATCGTACTTTCTCAAATATCTCGTTTACGGATTAATAGAATTTTATCCTAATCGGTACATTCGAGGTAAAGATATGTATGAATAAGTCATGAAAAGGACTTTAAAATTGGCCGAAAGGGTTAAGCCCCGGGGGCTTGATTTGTTTTGCCTCGGAGGGGCCACCCTGGGCATGGGCATAAACGCATTTTCTTCATTTTCTAGACCAATTTTGAATAAAAATTCATTACAACTCAGGACTTTGAGGCTTTGGTCCAATCTTCAAGACTTCTTTCTTGCTTGAAGAGTTTTATTGTACGTATTTTTTCTCTCCGAAGGAAACAAAGCGAAATGGAAGCGTACCGTGTAAATCGACAGAGAAATGTACAATTACGCCCCGGAGTTTATATGGAGCGAGTCGGCGTAGTGCTTCTGAAGGTGAATTAAATTCTCCCTTGAAGCAAAGCCCCATGTTCAAAGGGCGAAGTCTGTTTTCAAACCCCATCGAAAGAGGAGGGTGGCTTTTTCGAAAATTAGTACTACCGAGGAAGAAAAAGGAAAAATTATCGAATTTTGTATTTTTTATTTTTTTTTATTTGTTTGCCCTTCCGCAGTCGACCTTGCTCTTGAGCCGTCTGAGGCAACAGGTTGGGCCACGGACTCCGACCACCCATCGTGGATAAAAGAGGCGAAATTGGGTCACATCCCTCCCCCGGGGGATGGAGGACGGCTTTGGTAATAAATTGCCGCCACCCCCTCATGTAGTTTCCCCCTGCGAAAGTCCCCGGACTTTTTTCCTCGGATCTTGAATCGCCTCGGACTTTTATTGGCCTTGTAAAGTGCGCCCACTTTCCCGAGGGGGGACTTTGTCCAGACAGTGCCAACGGGCTGTAAATTGAGGGGTTTTTTTCTCTTTCAAACCCCACAAACGTTATTTCTCCAAAGGGAGCGACTTTAGATAGAGACCTAGTCGTCAAGGAAGGTGATTGAGGGAGGGGTGTTTTTTCAAGCCGGAGGGTGGGCCCATGAAAACAACCCATTTAAAAACGAAGCTCACTCCTGGCAAATAACCGTTTATCTTTGACCGTTCTGACCGTTTAAAAAATAAAAACCGATCCACTATCCCCGAGGGTCTCTTTTGTCTCTTTTAATTTTATTTTTAAAATATACATGCCAATTAAAAATACTGAATGGATCCGAGGATGTGAAAAAATAGATCAAGACGTCTATGATAAAAAATGACATTTGAATTCGTAATTCGACGACAGTGGAACGACAATAGGGAAGTACTGCTGGAAAGGGACAAAGGGCGTGACGTGGGTGAGGCCCTCGTTTGTTTAATAATTGAGTCGAGTTTCTCCTTATTTGACTGTGTTTTTTATTCCGTTCTCCGGGAAATAAGGCGGGTGAATCGATGGAAACGGCTCCCAGTTCGCTTGTGTCAAACTTAAAAATAAAGCCTTCCTGGACTTATTTATAATTTTTTAATACTTTAACTGTCGGAATTTGGTTAATTTTATGATAAATTATTGAAATCAATGAATCAATGAAATAATATGAAAGTGGGGTGTATATTGAATTGAGTCTTGACTTTTTCAGGGTGGCCCCTCCAAAGCTAAACAAATCAAACCCCCTGGGACCTAACCCTTTCGGCCAATTTTAAAATCGTTTTCAAAATTCATACACCTATATATTTTACTCTATTGTACAAATTTTGATTAAATTCTGTTGTCATGTTTCCGAGATTTTTAAGAAAGTACAATTTTGAACGGGGCCCCCTTGGAAGAAAACTGCCATTGACAACCCTTGGGCCCGACTAATTTCCGCTCAATTTTTAAAAATTTTCATGCTTTGATTATCCCATTGGTCAATTATTGTTAATAAGAACTGTTTTCAAACTTTTTCAACCATCCTTTTCCGAGTTTTATTGGTTATTTGGCTTTTCAACACTCCTCATTTTTAATCTAGTTTTTCCTCTTAATTCTCTCCATTAAATCTTGAACGAGTTTAAAAACACTTCGAGCAAATCTTTCTCCTGAGAGCTTTCACGGCGAGGTGTTACGCTTCAAAGCACTCATAACTTAAGCCCCTGCATAATCCATGTCGGAGGGGGTGGGGAAGGCTTTACCCCTCCAATTTTTTCCGGGTGAAACTTTCCGAGGGATAACTTTTTCAAGATTGACTCTCCGCTTGTGTACTTTTCGAGTGTGAATATAAAAAATAAATAAATATACTCACTTCCGATGGTGTGGGGTGTGGGAAAAATAGGGTTGAGAATATGCTGTTGATGGGGTTGGAGATCGAGTGGAATTCGGTGTCAGCGGTTGGAGTGCCCTTTGGAAATAAACCTACTTCAACACCTATTGAAAACAATCGACTTAAACCGGCTAATTGGCCATAGGAAGCATAATCCAAGTGGAGACAATTTCCAAAAATTGACCTAAAACTAATTGTAAGTTAGAGGTATTTGAATTTTCTTCCAAACCCCGTTCAAAATCGTCGGAAACACGTCAGCAGAATTTAATAAAAATCAATACAATTGGGTAATATATATGTATAAATAAATGCTGAGAAGGATTTTAAAATTGGCCAAAAGGGTTAAGTCATAAAGCGCTTGAATTTTTTGGCATTGGAAGGGCCACCCTAGAAAAGTGAAAACTCAATTTAATCGACATCCCACTAATTAATTTATCAAAAAATTAATCATATTCCGAAAGTTAAAGGTTAGAATATTATAATAAAATTGGCCGAAAATAAATAAGCCCCGGGAGGCTTCATTTTAAGTTTGACAGCAGCGACCTGGGAGCCTAATTCCTTTAAAAATCAATGTAAATAATTTAACAAAATTCAGGTCAATAAATGACTTTTCATAACCAAACCCGACTATAGCAAAATCTTAAAACTTGACTTGAAATCAGTCAGAACCGAGGTTTGTCCATTTCGGCAACTTCCTTCCAAGGGGGCTCCGTTGAAATGGTACTTTTTACAATATGTTAACCACAAGCCAACAGAATTTAACCAAAATTTTTAAAATTGGGTCAAAGATACATTATTGTAAGGTACATTATTATTATCATTATTATCATTATCAAAGGTACATTATTGTTTAGAGTTAAAGGGTAAAAAGTATAATAAAATTGCCAGAAAATAAATAAGTTCCGGCAGGGTTTGTTACTAAGTCTGACTCCAGCTACGTGGGAGCCCTTGCACAACACATTACCTTTAAAATCGATATAAAAGTTTTCAAGGAAAACTAGGTCAATAATTGACTTTTTTTGCATGGAATCCCAGTATTTAAAAAAATAATTAAAACATTGACCTCAAATTAGTCAGACCCGTGGTTTGTCAAATTTGGCAGATTTCTTTCAAAGGGGGCCCCCGTTTAAAATCCTACTTTTCACAATATCTTGGAAACAAGCCAACAGAATTCAATCAAAATTTGTACGATCGAGTAAAAGATATAGGTGCATATTTTCTGAAAAGGACTTTAAAATTGGCAAAAATGGTTAAATCCCAGAGAGCTTGATTTGTTTCGCTTAGGAAGGGCCGCCATGAAAAACGGGAATTTTGTCCGACGAAATCCTGTTTTGTAAATTTGAAGTTTAATTATCATTTAATTAATCTGTTTTCCTCCTCTTGACTATCGTGATATGTGTTTACGTTGTTCCCCCTCATGCTAATTATTTATATATATAAAAGAATTCAAAGCAATTTTATGTGCCATAATAACAAAACACATCTACAAAGCCAGCATCAGGAGTGTTTTTCATTTTTTTCTTTTTATTTTGCATAATCATTTTTATCTGTGTTTATCGATCGATTGTCAGTTACACCGCTGTCATCCTAAAACGATTTTTTTAAATCTTACTCCCAAAACGTTTTCTATTTTGAAATGAGAAACCGGTCAACATTGATCCTTTTATTTTATTTTTTTTAATTCACAGACTGAGATGCTCTACCAGAGGTATTTCCTGAGGTACAACAAGACCCAGACGACATCTCTTCTCGTCCTCCTCCTGGTGCTCAGCCTCGGGTCTCTGGTCGCCATCCTGGTACTCCAGCCTCCGAGCGTGTCTCTCGCCTCTTCGTCCGCTTGCCTGGTCTGCTGTACCGTTCTCTATTCGGGTAATTATATATAATAATAATATATAATAATATTTTGAAGAAAATAAACCTAAGAAAACCGGAGAAATCAGGGGTCCTGTTACTTCCATTCTTGATTTCTCGCCAATTTTATTTTAACAGTCTACCTATTTTTGTCGTATTTAAAACATTCAGATTCACTATGGACAATTATATTGTTTTATAGGCCAATATATAATAATGTTTACGTTTTGAAAAAGAAAAACCTAAGAAAATGTGAGAAATCTAGGCTCCTGATAATTTCAGTCTTGTTTCCTCTCAAATTTTATTTAAACAATCTACCTGGTTTTGTCATATTTAAAACATTTAGATTCATTACGGTCAATTATATTGTTTTATAGGCCAATATATAATAATGTTTACGTTTTGAAAAAGAAAAACCTAAGAAAATGTGAGAAATCTAGGCTCCTGATAATTTCAGTCTTCTTTCCTCGCCAAATTTGTTTAAACAAATTTAGTTTTTGTTATAGTTACATCGTTTGGATTCAATACAATCAGATACATTGTTCTATAGCGCAATAAAAAAAAATTATCTAATTGAAAAAAAGAAACGTCGGAAAACGTGAGAAATCCGGGCTCCTGATACATTTCCTCAATTGCTTCACCAATTTTGTTCTACAAACGGCCTTTTTTTTGTAATATTGACATAATTGTTATTAATATTTATTAAAATGTAGGCCAGTGTGTTAATTTACACAACAATGGATAAATGTTTTTATGTTTCCTTCAGACACGTAAGCAAATGTAAAATGGGAGCTCCTGATACTTTCACTCCTATTTATTGTCCAATTTCGTTTAAAATAATTGTTTTACAGCTCATAATACATAATTTTCTTATTGTTTCTAATCTGTTTTATTGTTTTATATGGTAATAAGATAAAATATTTATGTTTAAATGGACGGAAATAAAAAAAAACATGAAAAATCTGGCCTGCTTGATATTTTTAGTCAGATTTCATGCCCAATTCTGTCCAACAAAGGGATATTTTTGTGAAAGTGCAATAATTTATATTGATTAAACCTCATTATAATATTTTATACCATAATGCATAATAATATTTATGATGCTTCTTACAGAAAAGTTAGAAAATTGGTGAAATGGGAGCTCCTGATACTTTCGTTCTTGTTTATTGGCCAATTTTTGTTTGAAATAGTTGTTTTATTGCCTGAACTGTTTTATTGTTTAGGGTAAAAAGACAAAATATTTTTCTTTAGAATGACAGAAAATTAAAAAATACTGTTAGTAATCTGTGTTCCTGATACTTCAACAAAAACGTCCCAGTGATCCTTGTGGGTTTTTTTTCTTCGACTCTTTTCACTGAAATTTCTAAAATTGGCATTTTTATAATGTAATAAAGTGTTTGGGGGGGGAGTAGAAGTGAAATTTATTGCCAGGTTAATAAAGGCAAGAATTTTCCCTGGCTTGTGCCGGATGAAAGCACCCCGGGATTTTCCCATTTCCCCTCATCCCCGTGGGGAGGGTTTATATTTATATTTTTATTTTTTATTCCCAACAAATCCGTTTATACGCGCGCGGCGGGCGCTCGCAATTTCCTCGTCTTTGGTGCGGGGGGTCTCGCTCTTCCCTCCTTGGAGGAAATCGTTTTGTTTTTTCCTTTTTTTTTCTTCCTTCCACCTTATCGAACGGATTAAACAAACCCATACACAGTAAATAGTTTGACCTATTTCCGTCTGTGTAAACACGCCCCGACGGTGGTCATTTGGGGGCCCCACCGGTTGTAAACAGACTCCAGCGTAAATAGATTACCACTAAAAATACAGTCCCGGGCGAGGAGTCGACTCAATTGCTTGAAAATCGACATGTGGTCCGCCTAGTTTCGCCGTGCAACAAAGATTAGCGGAAACAAACACCCGATATTGGCATAAGCAGCTCGATCCTTGATAACAAGCGAGAACATGCGGACCCAAAACTATCGTACTCAATTGTGCCTTAAAACAGTTACTAGATAATCTGACTTAACATTTTTGCTTATATTTCTATTAAACCACTATTGGATCTTACCTAAAACACCAATAGAAGAGATAAAGGGGATGCTAAAGCCTCCCCTAACCATCCCTAACCATCCCTAAACGATGCTAAAGCAGCGAGAACGTGCGGACCATTTGTCACGTCCACTTAAAGCAAACCAGTAAGGCCTGGGATAAAAGAAGAATAGTAAAATGGGGTCCGCCAAGTCTCGCTGAAGAACAGGGCAAAGGGTCATGAAACTACGGGAGGGCCTCAAGGATCAACCGATTCAATTTGGCCTTGGAACATTTGCAGAAACTCATGAATCGCGAGTTGTGCGTATTTTGTCATCGGACTCGTTTGAACACGCTGTATAGAGCGAGAAAGTGCGGACCCACAAAAAGACAAATAATGTTTCCATATTAGAACAGAAGACAAACAGAAGAAAACCACGATGGTCTGTCGTTCCAGGAACTCAGGAGCATATGACCTTAGGATGAATAATAGCGAAACTTAACGAGACCAGGCGGACCAGTTAATTCAAACCCAATCTTATTACATCTTGAAACAGTCGACCAACAAAACAAAACCTGAACCAAGAATCACCTCATATTCATCAAAGACATTTAGAGCCAACGCATATGACTTAAGATAAATAATGGCAAAATTTAGTGAGACAGTGTGGACCCATTAATTCAAACTAATGTGATTACATCTTCAAACAATCGCTCAAAAAAGAAAAAAATCGCCTAATGTTCGTTAAGACATTTAGAACGAATGCATATGACCTTAGTGTTCTGATGACGAAACGCAGCGAGACAAAGCGGACCCCTGGATCAATACTGAAATCGTCTCTGCTCTTGACATCCGCAAGGGGCTTATCCCGCAGATCTAGCGTTATCCAGACCGACTGACATTTCAATTAAAGTTCGACCCCGGTGGACTAATTTCACGACGGCTTGGGTTTTTTCTAAAGGTTGGATTATCATCAAAGGGATTATCGTCAATCCGATTTTTGTCTGCAGGTCTGATCTGGTGGCTTGAAAGGTGCGGAAGCAAGGTGAACGAAATCGACCTGTCCTGGGCGTCGTTGGGCATCCTCGGCTCTGCGCTGCTCATCCAGGGCGTCATGAGGAGGTCTCAGCCTCCTCTCATCTTCACCTACCTCGGCTATGCCCTACTCGCCGTGACGATACAGCAGGCCGTGGTCGGTGCAGTCCTCCTCGCAATGCTCCACATTTTCACTCAGGTCACTTCCAGGATGTACGTACCGCAGGTAAATCATTTTAGACTTTTTTTTTTTAATGATGATATTCTGAGATATTCTGAGTGCCACCCTTATTAATGGGTTCGTGACACGACCCCCGAGGCCGGGGATTTAGGGGATCTCACCCCCGCATTAAAATTCATAAAGTGATTTTCTCAAATAACCCGTATAAAATATCGAAGACGCTTTAAACCAAAGAAAAAACCCGAAACCTTAAGTTTAATCAATAGAAATCAACCATATCAATAATTGATCGGTCTCACAAACACAGTCTCATTATCGAAATCGGACGAAAACAACGGGAAGAATACTGCTCGTGAAAATCATTCACGGGATGCTACATGAATTACAAGGTGATGACAGATACCTTTCTCATTAAATTTTTTATGAGTTTAATCATCAATGACGAGATTTTACAGCATAGCTCTGTTGAAAATCATCATAATTTGTCTTGGAAAATACGCCAAAACTTGCAAGAACTGAACCCAAGAGACACCATTAAAAAAAAAACTTTTATCGTTTTATTTGATTCAAAATAAATCTTATTACCTCGAATACGGATATAAAAAATCTAAAAAAAAAAAAAAAAAAAAGAGAAGAAAAGGTAAAAAATGAAAGTGAAAATGTCGCCCACCCTACTTGTTTCTTTGATTTGACGACAATAAACCCCCTCTTCTGCAAGTTTCCCTCTTCTACTTTTTACCGGGCCTTAATGCCTTTTTATTAAGAGGCAATTAATCAACCCTTAGCACTTCAACCCTCACCCCCAGGTTCACCTTGAAAGGAGGGAGAGAAAGAATTAAGGGAAAAAGATGTACTTATTAAATTGGGATTTGAATAATGAATTAAACTTGAACAACCCCGGCCGGGGGTTTATTTTCGTACGGGGAGGCGGAAAAGCCCAACCCCCACCAAAAAGGTTATTAATAACGAGGGGTGATTTCATCCCCCGTTGAACAACTGTTGCTCCGTTTTGGGCAGAGCGAGAACGAGCGAGCCAGACTTTTATCCCCCCCTCTTCAAAAAGACGCTGGATGGAAATTATTAAAAGCCGGGCCGCTAATGGAAGCTCCTGAGAATCCCAAACCGCCCATAAAACAATCACGAGCTTAGACTTTACGATGGAACAAATCCATGCATGCTATTGAAAAGCACAACCAACCGTAAAATATAAAATATAAAATAAATCATAAGATTTGCGCCTGATAACCAATTATTTGCCAATGCAACAGGTTGCTGTAAACCCCTAGTCAATTATTATCAGGAGCCGAGACTTTGTTCAACATATCTGTGAATAACAAAAGCTCCTAGTTGTGTAATATCTACACACAATTCTTCTGATACTGACTGTATGAATAATTATGAACCCCTTATGAATTATTGTGAAACGCTGATGTGCTCCTGACAATAACCCCCAGCTATTCTAATGCTGGCTATGTACAAAATGTTCTCCTGCTAACTACTTCCTGTTATACTAATACCGGATGTATACAAAGTGTGCTCTTGATAACGCCCACTCTTATGTTGACATTTGCTGTATGTGCTCCTGATAATCTCTCATTTTTTTATCCTCCTGATATTCACCTCTTGCTATCTTGATCCTGTCCATTTATAAAATTGTGCTGCTGATTATAATTTATTGTTACTGGTTCTGTAGTGTGCTCCTATTATCATGATACAGGTTTTGAACAAAGTGTGCTCTTGACAATCCTCTTCTGTACCGATTACTCAGTACAATCACTTCCCTGTTTCCTTTTACTGGCTGAAAACAAAGTGTTCTCCTAATTGTCCAGATACATGCTTACACCAAGTTTAGTGACTGGGAGTTTAATGTGATGAGGGCCAGTGTTGTTTCGAGAGAAACCGTGATGATGACGAGGCCGAGGCCGAAACCGTGTGCGTGGCGCCGTTGGTGGTGGTCTGTGACCATGAGTAAACCGTTGGCTGAGGTCCGAGGGCCGTGAGTCGGTTGACTCCACAGTGGCCAAAGGTATTGGAATACAGCAATTAGCCGAGGGGCAGCAGTTGGCGTTTACGGCCAAGTCGGCTGTTTAGAAGGCGAGATCTAGGCTAATGCTGGGGGTACTTGCTGTCGTTGACGGTGTTCCTTTAGTGACGACTCGTCGGGTTGACGAGTCTAGTGTAGTCGATTATTAGTGATTAGTGAGATCTCGTCGGGTTGACGAGTCTCCGTTTACATTAGTGATGGTTGAGATCTCGTCGGGCTGACAAGTCTGATTCCAGCGAGGCAGGGCCCCTGGCTATATAGGGAAGCGCTCTACTCTGATTGGCTGCAGAGTGGAGGGCGAGAACAAGTCGTAGTGGCATCTAGCGGTAACGTGTGGTAGCTACAAGTGGCCATACACAAAGTATCCTCCTGATTACTCCAATACATGCTTACATAAAGTTTTCTCCTGATTATCCTGATACAAGCTTACACAAAGTGATCCTGATAATAACCTTATTACTGACATTTGCTTCATGCAAAGTGTGACCTTGATTATCCTGATACATTTTTGTAAAGTGAGCTCTTGATAATTACCTTCTGCTATCCTGGTGCTGACCATTTACAAAACGTGTTCTTGATAACCGCCCACTCGCATCTTGGCACTTAATCTACGGAAAGTGTGCTCCTTATTATCCTAAAATACATTTTTGTAAAGTGAGCTCCTGATAATTACCTTCTGCTATCCTGGTGCTGACCATTTACAAAACGTGTTCTTGATAACCGCCCACTCGCATCTTGGCACTTAATCAACGAAAGTGTGCTCCTGATTATCCTAAAATACATTTCTGTAAAGTGAGCTCTTGATAATTACCTTCTGCTATCCTGGTGCTGACTATTTAAAAAACGTGTTCTTGATAACCGCCCATTCGCATCTTGGCACTTAATCTACGGAAAGTGTGCTCCTGATTATCCTAAAATACATTTCTGTAAAGTGAGCTCCTGATAATTACCTTCTGCTATCCTGGTGCTGACCATTTACAAAACGTGTTCTTGATAACCGCCCACTCACATCTTGGCACTTAATCTACGGAAAGTGTGCTCCTGATAATCATCGTTTATCATCCTGACATACATTTTCATAAATTGGGCCCCTGATAATCAAATTCTGTCATCCTAACGCTGTTTCATACAAAGCGCGCTTCCTATAATTCTGACTCATACACAAAGTGTGCTCCTGATAATCATCTTATTTCATACATTGGCTTCACACAAAGTGTGCTCCTGATTATCCTGAAATACATTTTTGTAAAGTGAGCTTCTGAAAATCACCTCCTGCTATCTTGGTGCTGACCATTTAGAAAATGTGCCCTTGATTATGCCCACTTTATCTTGAGATGTACTCTAAACAAAGTGTGCTCAAGATACAACCAATCTTTTATCTCCTGATATCCACATCATGCTATTCTGATGCTGACTATATACAAACTGTGCTCCTGATTACCACTTATTGGCACTGGCTCTGTCCAATGTGTGCTCCTGATCCTTACTTCTTTTTCCCTTTTAAGGGGCTTATAGTGGTCTTCTGATTATCTTGGGACAGTTTTGTGTAAGATAACCATCTCCTGTTATCCTGATACTGGAAGTTCACCTTGTGACACATTCACATCATGAGGTCATCTTTTCATCCCGTTTTCCTGACATGTGCTTTATTAGATGAAAGTCTAATGCAGTATTTTACAAATCCAAATGTTATCCGTCCAAAACATTACTCGTGAAACTTTCCCAAACTGAATTGATGAGGGTTGTTCAGATGTTAAAGTTGAGGAAGGATCTCTTGTATCCTTGTCTGACTTTAACATTCCCTCTCCATTCTCCTTTCTGAATAATATATTTAAACGTGTCACGCGTCAAAAGGTGGTCGGGGAATTCGTTAAATAAATTACAAGGCAATCTTCCTTTTAGGGCTTTTAAGTAGAGGGTGGGGGGAGAAAAAAAGGGCAGCGATGGGTTAGATATATGCAAATTTCGACTCGGAGCTACCGTGTCGGATATGTATTTATTCATTGGATTTAAAGTCAAAGGAAGGCAATTTCTGAAGGGGCGGGTGTCCGGTTATAATCTGACTTTTGTCAGTTTGGCCGTCTGGGGGGTGGTTTTGCCTCTTTTTGGGTTTTGTTTTTACGGCCCTTGAATTTGCCGCCCCCGGTGCGGTTTGTTTTCTCAAAACGTATAACGTCAACAAGGTCCGGGGATATGCAAACACTGGAAAAAAGAGATAAAGTCAAATTGAATGTGGAGTTGTTGTTTTTTTTTTAATTTTGCCGATCCAGGGTCCGCCTAGCTTCGAAGTGTCGCGGCTTCTGTCACCAGTCGAAATATACACCCTCGACCGGTATGTTTCCCGTTTGAAAAACCACGTCTGACGGGCTGTCACGTCCAATTTTCCGCCCGTTTTCCCGTTTAAAGTCCCTCGGTCGTTATCGCCGGAAAAGGCCGCCGCCCCCTTCGATTCGAACAGGTACGCCACCCCCGCAGCACCCCCGCAACTTCATCTGAATTAGTTACAACTGAGCGATAATTAAACTGAAACGAGAAAGGCCCGGTTTCCAGACACAATTGGGCCTTGGGCATCGAATGGGACAACAATCCCCAAACCCAACCCCGACCCCCAATCCGAACGACACGAACACCTGAAAGGGTCAAAATTAATCGTTGATTAATTAAACCTGACAAGGGACGAACATTCCCAGCCAAGCCCTTCATTGTAAAGCAATAAATCATGTAATACCTTTGGTTTGTATTATTTAAAAAAAAATCCTTGCTCCTGATACTTCTCGTAATATATATGTTAGTTATCCCAAAAGCCAACAGCAGTTTTTATATTGCTATATAAACAATAAAAAAACAGTCAACGGTTGGTTTGTCGCATGGGGCCGATGCTCCTGTCACTTTTTCCTTCTGATCCGAGCTCCTGTATGCCAGAAAGTTTAATTTACGCCAGTATAACGAGAAAAAACTGTTGAGAAAATGGAAGTGAGGACCAACATGACATACAATCACTATACCAGGAGAACTCATTGCACCCAACCAGTAATACTTAACCAAATATGGCTATCAGGAGCACACTTGGTGAATCAGGATATAACAGCAATTTTGGTCCGGAGCGTTGAACCTAGAGGTATTCGTATACAAGTCGAACAAAATCTAGGCTCCTGACACTTTCATCGGCTTGGATTTATGATTGGCGAATGTTTAACAATCAGGAGCGATCCTTTTAAGCTGATAATAAAATATTAGTTAAAGTTTTATATTATTCGTCGGAAAAATCTAAGCTCCATTTACAAATACGAATAAAATCAGGAGTAAATGCTAAAAGCTCTTGATACTTTACGATTAGTAACGGTTCTATTACATTAGGATTCGAGGTAAAACCTGGCAAAGCATCCCATAAATCCGCCAGACTGAAGGAGAATTTCGCCCCTTTTTTCCCTCCGACCTTCTCGCCCACGACGGTACGCTTCATTAACATGTTATTACCGAGATTAATAGAGAGCTACTCCTTTAAAAAAAAAACCTTCTTACCCTCCATTAACATGCGGTCCATCTCGAGAGTCATTAGTCTGAAATTCTTGGAAGAAAAACCCTGTCTAAAAATCCATCGCCAAAAATTTAAAACTTCTACGTCTAGAAAAACAACAAATTATTAAAATCCTACAGCAATATCAGCTCAGGTTGATGTGAAATCAACAAAATAAATACGAACTCGGATTGCTAGGAGAACAACTTCAAATAGGAGTCCATTTATATTAGTTCTAGGAGCTCAGAATGCATAGAAAATCTGATCAATTGTAAAAATGTACAGGAAAACAGCAAAACATTATAGGAGCTAAGATTGTTAAAAAATATCTGTCCAATTATAAAAGTATCATGAAGTCACATGGCCAGGAGGGCAGCCAAAGATTATAGGAGTTCAGGTTGTTAAGAATATATGACCAATTTTAAAAGTATCAGGAGCTCAGATTCCTAGAAAGGCAGCAAAAGAAATAAGAGCTCAGACTGTTAAGAATATCTGAACAATTTTAAAAGTACCAGAAGCTCAGATTCCTATGAAGACAGCAAAACAAATGGGGCTCAGTGTGATAAGATTTATCTGAGCAGTTTTAAAAGTATCAGGAGTTCAGATTCCTAGGAAGACAGCAAAACAAATAGGAGCTCAGAGTGTTACGAATATCTGACCAATTTTTAAAGTATCAGGAGCTCAGATTCTTAGGAAGACAGCAAAACTTTATAGGAGCTAAGATTATTATGAAATATCTCTCCAATTGTAAAAGTATCAGGAGGTCACATTGCTAGGTTGGCAGCAAAACATTATATATAGGCCCTCAGATTGTTAAGAAATATCTGACCAATTTTAAAAGTATCAGGAGCTCAGATTCCTAGGAAGGCAGCAAAATTAATAGAAGCTCAGATTGTTAAAAAATATCTGACCAATTTTAAAAGTATCAGGAGCTCAGATTCTTAGGAAGGTGGCAAACCAAATACGAGCTCAGAGTGTTAAGATATATCTGAGCAATTTTAAAAGTATCAGGAGGACAGATTGCTAGGTTGGAAGCAAAACATTACATATAGGCCCTCAGATTGTTAAGAAATATCTAAGCAATTTTAAAAGTATTGCTAGTAAAAATATTTTATTAAGGCGGCAAACCAAATACGAGCTCAGAGTGTTAAGATATATCTGACCAATTTTAAAAATATCAGGAGCTCAGATTCCTATGAAGACAGCAAAACCAATAGGGCCTCAGTGTGTGAAAAAATATCTGACCAATTTTGAAAATATCAGGAGTCTAGGAAGACGGAAGGAAATGGGAGCTCAGCTTGTTAAGAATATATGACCACTATCAGTAGCTTAGATAGCGACAATACTTTGAATTTTCCTTCTTGAAAATCAAGAGCTTAAATTTGGATCAAATTATTGAAAATCCTTCCAATATCAGGAGCGAATATTGTAGAAAATCATCACAACCACTAGAAACTCAGATGGTTTTGAATTAGTTCACCAAATAATGTAAATACTGCTAAAAATCTAACAAATATCAGGAGCTGCAACCAGAATACGAGCCATTTGCAAGAGTATCAGGAACTTAAATTTACAACAAATTCAATAAAAAATTACTATTATTATATATTGACGATGTTTTACACAATTATCTCAACCCTGTATTTCAGCATGGATTTTCAATATCAGGATTTTGCGAATGTGAATTTTATGATTGTAATTATGTTGAAATTAGTTGAGTGGGCGTGAAATGACTGTGAGGGGGCAAAATTAACATTCATAAAACATTCAAGGGAGGTCGTTTATATTTACAGTGAACCGTTGGATGGATAAATACCGCTTTATGAGGGGAATGGTCGGGGGTGTTTTTCACTTAAAAAAATACGTCTTAGGGAAGGGAGAATCTCAGAGGTGACAGGGTGACAAACCCTAGGCGACAGGTTATCCGTAGCGACGTCCGAGGATCCGCGCAGTCTCGTTTAATAAATTCGCCGGGGGGGGGATCTGTGTAATTCGAGGACCGGGCCGGGCAGGGATGAAGGGGTTGAAATTCAACAACCCTTGAGATATTAAATGTCCCAGGAGAGCTTTTCATCCTGTCCGATTTCTACTCTACAACGAAGAAGGTGAAGGAGGATGAAGAAAATTAATTGTCGACCCAAATCTCGACATTTTATTTATTTTTTTTATATAACTGCATAATGCTAACCTACGACCACCCCTCATGGCAAATTTGGATTTGAAACTCTGTGATGGTGAAGTTTCGCTATGGAAAAACTTTTCAATAATGGAATAAAAGGGCCCCTCACATTTCCAATATTTCTTGCTCAAAGATCAGATGATTAAGTACGAATAAAATGGTTTTTCATTAAAGAAGAAAAAAGAGAAAAACGAAAAATCGTCGAGGTATTTTCACACTCTGGGTTGTCCAAAGCTCATAGTTGTAAGCCTCCTGATACTCGCAAGTGTGATTAATAGCCTAAAACTCCTGAAACTCGTGTAAATGGTTAATGGTTGTGTTCCAGGTGCTCCTGATAGGGTATAGATGGTCAGATAATTAGTTATAAATATAATTTTCCGATATTCGAGTCTATCTGAGCTCTTGGTACCTGTATAAATGGTTTATAGTTTGGCTAGTATATCACCTCCTCATAGTAGAAAAGATGGTCAATTTAATCTCCTGATACTCGTTCAAAGAGCAAATAGTCGGGTAATGTAGGTCCCTGTTATTCTTAATATTGCCTAGCGATCTGTGCTCCTGATACTTTGACAATTGGTCAGATATTTCGACGTTATACGAGCTCCTGATATTGGTATGGATGTCCTTCTGCTTCTGTAATGGCTACGGATTGTCCATATTTCGATGTAAATTTAAAATCCTGGCATTCCTGTAAACAGTTAATAGTGTGGTTATTATCTAGGTTCCTGATAATAGTAAGGATTTTCATTCTCTTATTTGTGATGGTCAATCTGAGCTCCAGAAACATTTTAAATTTGCCATATATTCTTAACAATCTGGGCTCCTGTTTGTTTAGATATCCTACTAGCAATCTGAGCTGCTTTAACTTTTACAATTGGTCAGATATTTCTTAACAATCCGGGGTCCTAGTTGTTTTGCTTTCTTCCTAGGAAGGTAAGCTCCTGATACTTTTAAATTGGTCAGATATTTCTTAACAATATGAGCTCCTGTTTGTTTAGCTGATTTTCTAACAGTCTGTGCTCCTGATGCTTTTAATTGGTCAGATATTTCGCAATATTCCTGATATTTTTATGATTAGTCCGATTTTTTAAATAATCTGAGCGAAAGTCAAATATTTCAAAACCTTAGTTCCTATTTGTTGTAATGATTTCCTCCAACCTAAGCACCCGATACCGGTAAGGATGTCAATAATTCATTGTAAATTTAAGCTTAATTTAATAATCAAGATCAGATTTCTTAGCAGTTTTAGTTTGTGATACTTTTTTATAACTTTAGAATTAGACCGATATTTTCAGAAAATCCTAGCTTCGATTTGGGTTAAGTTTGTTCCTAGCAATGTCTGCTCCTGATACCTTTAAAATTGGTCAGAAAGTTTTTAGCGTTTTGTGTTCCTATTTTGCGTTCATCTTAACACTCTGATTGAGCAATATTAGCTTCTGATACGTTCAAATTTGGTCAGATATTTTCAGACGATCTGACTCCTGATAGTTTTGCAATTGCTCAACTACTTCTAGTCAATATTAGCTTCTGATTCGTTTACCTTTGGTCAGATATTTCCAAACAATCTGAGCTCCTGATCTTTTACAATTGGTCTACTTCCAAACAAAATTAGCTCCTGATAGGTTTAAATTTGGTCAGATATTTCCAGGCAGTCTGAGCTCCTGATACGTTTACATTTGGTCATATTTCCAAACAATCTGAGCTGAAACTTTTACATTTAGTCAGATATTTCTAGACAATCGGTGACATCGATAAAAAAAGGGAAAGATTTAAGTTCCAGATGCTTCTGCACTGGAGTTGAATAAAGCACGGGATAAGTCTGAACATCATCCTGACAACCTGATTGTGAGCTCCTGATACTTATACAATCGGCCAGATGTCTGTCTTACTCGCACTCTTCTTGTCCTGATGATTAAAAATCTGATCTCCTGTCGAGATGCTCTAACAATCTGTGCTCCTTATATTTTTATAGTTGGTAAGTTATTTCTTAACAATCTGAGCTCATATTTGTCTAGCTGTCTGTCTAACAATCTGTGCTCCTGATACTTTCAGTTGGTCAGATACTTCGTAAGAACTAGAGAGCTTATTCGTTTTACATCTTGCTCGCAATCTGTGATGAATTCTGTACCAAACAAAAATAAAGCAAAATCATTTATTCAATTGTTTTACAGGTAAGGTTATCAGTCCGTTTTATCAATGGTATCTTCCTGCTGAAAAATACTTTCAGCTCCGGCCAGAGTTTTTCCTGAACGTTGCCCGTTTCCAGCTCCATGTTAGCCCTCTTCTCGAGTATGTCCATGAGGGTCATGTGCCATGTGAGGGCGCTGTTGACCCTCATGAAGATGTACCTCTTGTCTTTAATGTACTCCTCCCAATCCGACCTGATTTGCCTCTGGATGAACCAGCTCTTGAAAAGTTGTCAAGTGGAAATATCGGGTTATGAAATCGGATAAAACTTTTATTTTATTGTAACTCACCTCTTTTTCGTCTACAGCATTGCCGATTTCCTCTAATTTCTTTTTAATCTGATTGACACTCTTATCGAGCCCGGACGTATCCAGACCGATAGACGCCTCCAACCACCAGCTCGTCAAGGTGTCGATATACGAATCAACAATTTCGTCTACCGTGCAGTTCATGTCACAGTTCTGATGAAAAAAATAAACTGCAAAGGTCTGTTAAAAAATGAGTGGCGAAATCCGCCCAAAAATCTTACCTTCTCCCAATTTTCCGCTCTCACGGCCACCATTAACAACAGACCCATAAACATGACCCAAAAACTAGACATTTATAATTCTAATTATAATAGATAGAACAGACAAAATTAAAAAAAAACGCAAGAGCAAAGGTAGACAAATGACAGATCGTCGGCAAAATGCGATTTTCTCCGCGCAGCGTCAAATCGCGATTGAAACGGTTTTAATCCTGTGAAAATATTTCATTTGTCAAAAGTGTCTTTATATTCTTGAGACCTCTCCCAGGCTATAAAATATTGAAATATAACTTGTCGGCACTGGCTGTGGAAGTCCTCAATAACTAATGGATGGTCAGCACTTGATGATGTAAGTGGAGGTTGATAAATTTTTGAGATCTAAGCTCCTGATACTCGGTATTGAGGTTGTTAGTTTTTGCTGCTGACACTCTGAGTGATGTCTAAGCGAGGTTTGTTAGTTTCCGGTATTGGTAAACGCCAGATATCCTGAGTGGAGTTGGTAATTTCTGGAATCTGAGCTCCTGATATTCTGAGTGGAAGCTGTTAATTTCTGTAATCAGAACTCCAAATATTCTAAGCTGATTTGTTACTTTCTGGAATTTGAGCTCCTGATACTCCTGAGTGGAAGTTGTTAGCTTTTGTAATTTGAGTTCTTGATACTCTCAGTAGAGGTTGTTAATGTTTTCAAAACCGAGCTCCTGATATTCTGTATAGGCAGCTAGTTTCTGAAATCTGAACTCTTGTTATTTTCACTAAAAGTTGTTACCTATCAGATTGTATGCTGCTGATACTTTTTCAATGTCCGGTTTGCGTGTTTAGGCTATCAGAGCCCCTGATACTCCCGGTGGAGGTTGTAAGATTGTTGGAATCCGAGCTCCTGTCGCTATGAGTGGGGGTTGTCAGTTTCTGGAATCAGAGATCCTGACACTCTCGGTGAAGGTTGTTAATTAACGGATTGGGATGCTCCCGATACTATTTTCCATGCCAGGTTTGTGTGTTTAAACTATTTGAACTCCTAACATTTATACTGAGTGTAATGATTTTTCTGTAACTGAACTCCTGATTGTAACCTCAATATCTTTAAATAACACCAGTATTTGTTCTTAAATTCCGAACTCATATTTATTTTGGTGGCATCCTTGCAAACTAAGTTCTTTATGCTTTTACAATCGGTCAGATATTTCTTAACAATGTTAGCTCCTTTTGTAGAGGTTGAAGACAGTCTGATTTTATGCTCCTGATTCTTGTTTTGCTTGTTCGTTTAGTTCGTATGTTTAGGGTATCTGAGCTCCTGATATTGTACCGAAAGATGCTGAATAGTAAGCGTCTGGATATCATAATTTTTTAAAACTATGTTTGTGAATGTAAACTCCTGATACTTTCACCCCATCTCTATGATGTATTTACCGAGCTCCTGATGCATTCAGCAGTAGTTAATATGTAAAAAATTTTATATTGTCAATTCATTGAAGAAAATAAAGTCAAATGGTTAACTTTCAATTACAAATGGGGTGCCTTTGTCCGTCGAAGTGGAGCCGATCTGTATGCTAATCGTCCTAAAGGGCTGTTAAATGGGATTATCCGCGTCAAACCTTTTTTTTTAACCCAGAAGTGTTTCCGTCCGAAAAGATGAAAAGGTTGGAAGAGGACCGTTTAAAAAAAAAAGTGGGTTTTATTTTTATCCTCTTTTTCTCTCGCCATCGGGGTGAAATTAATTTTGTTTTAATTTACCCTTCAGTTTTATTTAATTTGCCCCCGCGCCTTTCAATCATTGTGCGGCCGGTTTTAATTCGCAGATGGGCCACACCCCTGTGCATACTGGGTTTTAGACATGGATTAGTTTCAGTTAAAAGCGAATTCGATTTTTTTTAGCGTGTATTTGGTTTCAATAATAGGAAGAAATTATAAAAAATAAAAACTTTACTTCTTATCATTCATTTCTACCTGTAACTCAGGACATTTCTAAAAGTATCAAGAGCTCAAATTGATTAAAATTAGTTCATACAAAGGAGCTTAGATTACTGAACACAGCCGACAGTTTGTGAAAGTGTCAGGAGCTTACAAATCCACTGTTAACAACTTCTAAAGCAAGTATGAGGAGCACAAATTCCTATTCAATACCATGCCAAATGAGAAACTAACAGGAAAGCAGTTTGTTAAAAAAAATGTCACAAAAGGAGGTTAGAGTTTCTGGAAATATCTGACCAATTGTAAAAGTATCAGGAGCTCAGGATGGTAGGAAACCAACATAACAAATATGAGCTTTGACTGTTAGCAAAATTTGGGCCAATCGTAAACGATCAAGAGCTAAAATTGTCGCGAAAGAGAAAACCAATAGTAAAAATAAAAAGAGTTCAGATTGTCTTGAAATATAAGACCAATATTAAAAGTATCAGGAGCTCCGATTGTCTTGAAATAAACTATCAATTGTAAAACTATCAGGAGCTCAGATTGTCTTGAAATATAAAACCAATAGTAAAAGTATCAGGAGCTCAGATTATTACTAACTACATATCTTGTCTATAGTAGATGTATCATGAACATAGATTGGCAGGAGATTATTACCACAATCAGGAGAGTATACTGTTTTGAAATAATTGGTTAACTGTTAAAGTACGAGGAGCACAAATTGATGAAGAAGCATCGCAACAAATAAGAGCTCAAAATGTTAGGAAAAAATAACGAATTGTCAAGGTATAGGAGCTCAGATTATAACTAAATATCTAGCGTACAGGAAATGTATCATGAGGATAGATTGGTAGGACATTATTACTACGATCAGGAGAAATACCTGACTAATTGCAAAAGTATCATGAGCTCAGATTGATAGGAAACCAACAAACCAACACAATAAATATGATCTTTGACTGTTAGGAAAAATCGGGTCAATCGTAAACCTGTCAAGAGCTCAAATTGTCTCGAAAAATAAGACCAATAGTAAAAATATCAGGACCTGAGATTGTCTTAAAATGTAAGACCAATTATAAAAATATCTGGACCACAGATTGTTTTCAAATATAAGACCAATTGTAAAAGTATCAGGAGCTCAGATTGTCTTAAAATGTAACACCATTTGTAAAAATATCAGGAGCTCAGAAGAGGATATTTAAGATCAATAGAAAAAAATATCAGGAAACTAGATTGACTTGAAATATAAGGCCAGCAGTAAAAGTACAGCTCAGAAATAGTAAATGTATCACGAGCATAGATTGGCAGGAGATTACTGTATCAAAAGATCATACTGTTTCGAAATATCTAACTGTTAAAGTAACAGGAGCTCAGTTTGATAGGAAGATAGCTAAACCAATATAAGCCCAAATTGCTTTGAAAAATATTGCTCTGGTAGGTAAGTAATATCATATCTTTTATAACCTACACTTCTTATCAATCTTTTCCTCATGCAACCTTCCATAATCTACATTTCTTATCGACCATTTCCTCCTGTAACCTTATGTAACCTGTACTTTTTACTTACCATTTCCTCCTGTAACTTTCCATAACCTATACTTTTATCAATCTTTTCCTCCTGCAACCTTCCATAACCTACATTTCTTATCGACTATTTCCTCCTTTAAACTTTTATAACCTCTACTTTTTACCAACTATTTCCTCCTGTGACCTTCCACAGGTACCTATACTTTTATCAATCTTGTCCTCCTCTAACTTTTCATAAATTATATTTCTAATCCAACATTTCACCTTACCTTCTATAACTAGTAGATTTTATCAACCATTTCCTCCTGAAACCTTCCATAGCTTGTACTTCTTACGACCACTTTTCCTGTAACCTCCTAAAATGTATATTTCTTATCGATCATTTCCTAATTATCCTGCTCTCCTGTTATTGAGGAAATCCGATGTATTTTTTTAAATTCTGCATAGTACGCATCGAAATCTGGCTGCCTTTTAGAAAATGTATCGATTTAAAACGGACGGCCGTTGTATATCCATTCAGCATTTCTACGGGGATGTTTTTTCAATCTTCCCTCTGTCCGGGTTAAGAAATTAAACACAAATTGAACAAGTTCGTCCAACCACCACGCCCACGGACGACTTCGGAACGTTCAACTTCCGAACAAGGAGTCAGTTTCCCGTTTTCGACGTTACAAATTAATTAGAATAACTTTGTTAAAGCGCGAGGAAATTATAAACGGTCCTGTTGTAAGGGGGTGAACCGTATTCAACCACTCTGATAACACACCGCAGAAATTGTTGTTTTACCGGCCGGTTTTATGTCAGATCCTATCCACCCAACTGGCACCTTTTAACGAGGTTCGTGCGGGTTGGACGAAGTTTCGTCCGACCGCGATCGGAATCGAGCATAAACACCTTTAATGGAAAAGTTCTGCCCGGGCCTTAAGCGGAAAATCGTCTTATAACAGGGCGTTGTCGATTCATCAAGTCCAAGCAAGCGGTTCAAGTCGCGGGGACTTCGTAAAGACACGTTGAAGCTGAAATGATGCCCTTGACCTTTTGACCCTGATCTCCGCCCCTAATTCTTGATACCCTATTAACCACCCCCCTAGGACAAAATAACCGATAACTGTTAGTACCTTTCCCACTATTTGAAATAGAATAGTGCTCCTAATACTATTACAATTGGTCGGATATTTCGTAACAATCGAACCTCAAGAAAGAAGTCAAGCTCATGTATTTGTACTTTTGGGAAAAAAGTGAGCTCCTGTATACTTCTATTTAGTGTTAGCAGTTTCAATAGGAACTCCTGATGTCTTTTTCCGAATATCCGAGCTCCTGATGAGTTTTACAGTTGGTCAGATATGTCGATACATTATGAGATTTTATTTGTGGTATGAACCTCTGACAATCTCAGCTCCTGATAGTTTCAAGCAAATCAGAGCTCCCATTGTCATGATGTCTTACCACTCAGAGTTCCTGATACTTTTATTATTATATAATCTGTTATCAACAATCAACAACAATGGTTTTTTTTAATTACTTTCTAGCAATCCGTTTGTAGAGATGATTGTTTAGCAATATGAGCTTGTGAAATTTTACAGTTGTCTAGATATTTCCATTCAATCTGAGCTCCTATTTGCTGAGATGGTGTGTTGCCTAATACTTAGAGACATTCCAAGCTCCTACTTGTCATGATGATCTCCTATCAATCTTAACGCTTGATACTTTTACAAATAGTCAAATATTCCTTAACAATCAGAGCTCGTATTTGTTTAGCTGTGTTCCTAGCGACATGTAATCCTGATACTTTTAAAATTGGTCAGATATTTCTTACTAGTATGAACTCCTATTTGTATTAGTCTTCCTATAAATCTGAGCTCCTGAGTTTTGTACAATTAGAACTAATTCCAGACAATATTAGCTCCTGATACTTTCACATTGGAGCAAATATTTCTAGACAATTTTAGCTCCTGATACTTTTACCACTGATCAGATACTTGGAGACAATCCGAGCTCCTATTTGTCGCGATGATATTCTGTTGAGCTCTTACTGTTACAATTGATCCAATTCTTCAAGAAAAATTTGAGCTCCTTCGTAAAGATATCTATCCGAGCTCCTGATACTTTTACCACTGGTTTGTTTGACGGGGTTATAAGTGATCAAATCATTTTTGGTTCCTTGTAAAATTACAAAATGGTCGACACATCTGATCAAATGTAAGGTTCATACGTGGGGGCCTTTTCACAAAATCCGCCTCCGGCCGAGTTGTCAAGTTGTCACGAGGAATCGTCAACGAGCGATTGTTGTCTCCTGATCGCATAATGCGCACCGCTAGGACAAAGGGGACTCCGGGGTGAAACTTTTCCAATTCAAGGAGGCGGAGGAGGTAAACTTTCCTTGTTATGCCTCTTTCGACTAGGAGACTTAGGAGACGTGGTCGGGGGGATTAAACAAGGCTTTATTTCCCTGGCGGGTCCGGGTTGACGGACGTGTTACAATTCACCCTTGTACGTATTTGTTATTGAAATCAGAGGACAAATTAAAGTTACATGATATAATTAATAATTTTCTGACTAATAAGAACAATTAGAAGAATCAGGAGATGATGAGGGGCTTAAAGGAACTCAACTATTACATAAGATTATTGGGAAGTAACGATACAAAAGTTAATCATATCTACAACGAATAGCAGGAGCTGCAGGAGGAACCAGATTCCAACGCAATATCTAACCAATTGTAAACTAAGGAGCTAAGATGGTTAGAAAATCACCATATTAAACGAGTTAATAAAGCACGGGGTAAGAGTCTAAACTTGTCAAGACAGGAGATTCAGAAGTTAAAGGAAATTTGATCAAAAAGAAGGTTGGTAATTAGGGGGAAAACTGAGCTCCTGATAATTTTACAATTGGTCAGATAGGTAGGCAATGTGAGCTCCTGATACCACCAGACAATCTGAATTCCTATTTGTTATGATGATATCCTAGTAATCTGAGCTTCAGATATCTCATATATTTACTATTGGTAAGATATTTATTATAAGGTAGACAATATGAGCTTTTAAGACATTTATATTTGGTCTGGTATATCTAGATTATCTGAGCTCCCGACACTTTTCGAAATAGTCAGTATTTCTAGACAATCATTTCCAATATCAGAAACATATAAATATGCCAGACTTTACAACAATTTTGACTATATTTTTCCAGTATCAGGAGCATAAATGTCTTCGCAACAAATAAAATATCAGGAGCTCATATTTCTAAAGCGTCACAACAAACAGGAGCTCATGTTGCTTTAAATAACTGACCAACTATAAAGTTATCAGGAGCTCACATTTCTAAGAAATATGTAACCAATTGTAAAAGTCTCAGAAGTTCGGTTTTCCCCTAATTACCAACCTTCTTTTTGATCAAATTTCCTTTAACTTCTGAAGCTCCTGTCTTGACAAGTTTAGACTCTTACCCCGTGCTTTATTCGACTCGTATAGAGAAGCATCTGGAACTTAAATCTTCCGCCTTTTACCTATCTATGATTAAAGATTGTATAGAAATATATGACACATTGTAAAGGTACCAGCGTAGATTATTAGAAATATCTGACCAAATGTAAAAGAATCAGTACCTAATATTTTCTACTAATATCTGAACAAACGTAAACGTACCAGGAGCTAATATTGTCTAGAAGTAGTTGACGAATTGTAAAAGTATCAGGAGCTCAGATTGTCTAGGAATAGTTGATCAATTGTAAAAGCATCAAGAGCTCAGATTGTTTGAAATATCTGACAAAATGTTAACGTATCACGAGTTAATGCTGTCTACAAATAGTTGACCAATTGTAAAATTATCAGAAGCTCAATCGTCGAGAAACTTCTGACTCAATGTTAAAGTATCAGGAGCTCAGATTGTGACAAAATGTTAACGTATCACGAGTTAATATTGTCTACAAATAGTTGCCCAATTGTAAAATTATCAGAAGCTCAATCGTCGAGAAACTTCTGACCCAATGTTAAAGTATCAGGAGCTCAGATTGTCTCGAAATATCCAACCAAATTTAAACTTGTCAGGTGCTAATATTGACTGGAAGTAGTTGGCCAATTGTGAAAATATCAGGAACTCAAATTCTGAACTCAAACCAATTTGAGCTCCTGATACTGTTACATTGTTAAGAAATACGTAGCTAAATATATCAGGAGCTCAGATTTCTATATCATGACAAAAAACAGGAGGTCAGATTGTATGGACAAATTTGACCTAATGTAAAATCATTAGGAGCTCAGTAGAAATATCATCTCGGATTTTACGGCACCAACGGTATACGGTTCTATGTATAACGGAGTACAACAGATCAAGAGGTAAATTCGAAAAGGTTTATTTAGCGATTTTCCCGCCTTCAAATCGTCTATAGCCGTTAATAGATATTCTTTAAACACTTTCCAATGCTCTTCTTGGTTTGTTGGCTCCGGTTCACCCGCCAAGTATATTTCTTTCACAAGGTTCAGGAAGTACGACAGAACGGATAGCCTCTTGAAATAGGACAGGTACTGTACGACGTTCACGGTCATGTATCCTTTCCAGTTGTCCGCCATGTATCTCCTCATTTCACGGTACTGGAAGATAAAAAATGGAAAACTCAAGCTTTTTTGTTTTCTCACTGAGGAAAAGATCAAACTGAAAACCTCGTCTGTTCCGATCAGATTCATGAAATCTTCCAGTTGCTTCTCCAATTCGTCCAAGGCCTTGTTTAATACGTTCGAATCTACTTCGGTTGAGATCCTCCAAAGTTCGGCCAGGCCTTTACGCCTATGATCGAACACCTGCTTCAAATCGCACTCTTCCACGTCACTCGGTATCTGGTCCTTTCAAAACAATTATACAACTTTCGAAACAAAAGATTCAAACATCACTCACCGTCCGATCTAGATTGGCCGACGCGGCGACGAATTGCAATATTGGCAAGACGAACCGCAGCATGTCCACCTGGACAAATCAACGAACGGATTAAACTATAATAAAACCAGTTGGAATGTGACGCAAACATCGAGTCTAAACATCGAGTCGCGCAGCGTGAAATCACAATTGGAACAGTCGAATCCGGTGAAAATCGATGAATAACAAAACCTTTTGAGAGAATTACTGCTTAGATAAAGTGATGATGCTGAAAGCTGATAACCTATTCCGATTTTAACCTTTTCTTCTTTTGACAACTTGATAATCCTTAATACAAATAGACCTGAGTTCCCTACAACCTTTACTCCTAATAGGCTGAACTCCTGTCAATCTCAGCTAATAAGATAACCATAACCTCCTGATGAAGATGATACATGAAGCGGGGTTTGTGCTCCCCTGGCAGTACAGCCTTCTGGCTTATTGTACCTTCCTAGTTCCCTAGTTCAGTGCAACAACCTCAATCCTTCTGATCAGAACTATCAGGTCATTGACTGTCCTACAATTCCCTAAGTTTTTTCTGCATGCTAGGGTAAATCTCCATTGAGCCGTTGCTTCGCATTCGTAGATGATATGGGTGGCTGTTTCTTCCTCCTCACAACATAATCTACAAATGGGATCGTTGTATATGCCCATGTTATGTAGGTGTTTGGTCAGATGTCACGTATGTCAGATGTCCTATCATTCTATGTCTGGCCTCTCCAATTGAAATAGAGAGTTTGCCAGACCTGGTAAGGGTTGTTGTAGCATACGTTTACTGTGTATAGTGCCCCCCTAGAGTTTATCCACTTCTCCTTTTGTTTTATTTGAATCAATTCTGTGATGGAGGATTTTGTTTGTTTTGTTATCCCAAGTATAGGTTCGGGGTCTTGCATATCCTCCTCTGGCCAGTGTGTCTTCTTTTTCGTTACCCAAAATTCCTTTGTGCCCTGGCATCCAATATGACATCATGTTGTTGTGTATCACCAACTTTTGGAGATTTTGGATGCATCACTGACTAATTTGATATGTTTTATTTTCACGTTAGTGCTTTATTGCTTGGCAATCCGATCTTATGAGGTTTTTTGCCAGTGGAACGTCTTTTAAGATATTCTAAAACATTGATGCATCTATTTCTGCTTGAAAGACCCAAGTGTACTTCCCTAATGAGTTTGATGATGTCTCTAAGAATGGTTGTCTGATTTTGTTAATTATAGTTGTGTGACCGAATTGTTTAGTTCCCATTCAGTTTGATTGTGTGTGTGTGTGTGTGCGCGTGCGTGCGTGCGTGCGTGTGTGTGTGCGTGCGTGCGTGCGTGTGTGTGTGTGTGTGTGTGTGTGTGTGTGTGTGTGTGTGTGTGTGTGATCTCCTGAGAGACTAACCTCCTTCAATCTGTGCTTCTGATAGCGAAACCGTACTCCTGTCAATCTGATCATCTGATATCCTAACCTCCTGTCAATCTGAGCTCTTGATAGCGTAACCATACGCTCCTCTCAATTTGATCTCCTGAAAGCCTAAGCTCCTGACAACTTCTCCTCCTAATAGCCCAAACTCATATTAATTTCATCTCCCCTTAAGCCCCGAACTGAACTTCTGTTAGCCTAAACTCCAGTCAATCTCATCTCCTCATAGCTTAAGCTTTTGTCCCACGTATACTCTAGATAATCTAAGCTTCTATCCACGTCTTATCTAGATAGCCTTTTCATCTCTGCTCCTGCTAGCATGATCTCCTTAAAAAAATTACTCCTCATAGATTAAGCTCCTGTTCATATCTGCACCTGATAGCGTCCTGTCTAACTCTACTTTTGGTAGCCTAACCAGCAGTCAATTTCAGCTCCTGATTGCTTAAGCTTTTGTCCCACTTATTCTCTAGATAGCCTAAGCCTTAACCCCATCAAACTTCTACTCTTCATAGAGTAAGCTTGTTCATATCTGCATCTGATACCGTAAGCTCCTGCCTAACTCTAAGCTACTTTAGGTTAAGCTCCTGGCAATGTTTATAGCTCCCGTTAATCTCCTGTTAGCAAACCTGTCAATCTGAGCTCCTTTTAGCGTAAGCTCCATAAAACCTCTACTGCTCATTGACTAAGCTCCTGTTCGTATCTACACCTGATAGCTTAACCTCCAGACAATCTCAGCTCCTGATAGCATAAGCTTCTGCCGTCCTCCACTCTTGATACTCGCGTAGATATATAAAGTTGTTATTGTTTGTACAAGTGAACTAAAATCTTTAGGACTTTCGCGTGGATTATAAGCTCCTGTTACTTGAATTTTTTATTCAGTATCTGCAATTAATGTCGTTGTTTCTCTTGTGTCCAGGTCTTTCTCGCCAACATGCTTCTCATCCTGGCGACAAACCTGGCCGGCGTGCTGACCCATTATCCGAGCGAGACCGCCAAGAGGGAGGCGTTCCTCGAGACGAGGAGGTGCGTCGGGGCGAGGCTCAAGACCCAGGGGCAGAACCAGCAACAGGTAGGAAAATGAGAGGGAAGATAACAGGGATCTAAGGAGGGTAGGGTAGGGTTGACAAGAGCTTACGTTGACACAGGGGATATACTTCCTATTTCCGGCCTTGGGCTTTTTCTTTGATTTTTTTACCATTAATTAAATTGATATTTAAACCCGTTCGTTTAGCCAAATGAGTTCAAGGGCGAAGAGTGAAAGGGTTGCAGCAACCCTCGGGGAAAGCTGTCGACTTTTCTTAAGATTTCACGGGCTTTTTGCCGCCTGTCAGAAACACTTTCTTAAAGTCTGAAAACAGAAAGCGGAAAGTCGCCAGGCAGACAGAGGATGAAAAGGTCGCAAAATTAATTAATCGACTCCAACCCCCAACGCAACCCCCAATCAAAGGAAAATTTGATAGAATTTCGCCAGATACCTCGTGTCAAATAAAAGCCCTCTTCAATACACCAGGCGCGTTTTATTATTCCATTTATTTAATCTTAGGCCGACGTTTAATTTAATAATTTAAAAAAAAAGGAAAACAAATCCTAACTCCCAGAGGGGAAAGAATTGCCGACATGAAAAACGTTTTCGTTTTCTTTTTCCAACTCAATCATGGATGAGATTATAAGCTTGCTGTATCACTCAAACAGAAATCCTACTTCAATTTGGCCCCATTTCATTTGTTTTCACCCCGTTAAAAAATAAAACAGTGACAAATTGAAAAATCTACTTTTGTATATTATTAGCGAAGGTTAAAACAAAAAGAAGAAATAGAATTGGGTTGTCATAAAGGAACAGAGTTTACAGTAACAAGAAATGTCGTTATTAGGAGAGCTTAATTTGAAAAGTGAAGAACCTTGAAAAAAGGTTGAAAAGATAAGGTGTTTATCAGGAGTAGAGATTAACCGAAGCCAAGGCGAACGGGACCTGGGATGAACCGGAGCTTTAAGCTATCATGAGGAGGACAGGAGGTCAGGCTATCTAGGGAATACGTGGATATAAGGACCTGAGGTTGACTGAGGATAGACTATCAGAAGTTGAGATTAACAGGAGCTTATGTTTTTACTATCAGGAACTCGGATTGTCAGGAGGTTAGGCTGTCAGGAGCAGATATGAAAAGATGCTTAGGCTGTCAAGAGGTTGTCAGGAACTTCGTATATAAGGAGTTCAGATTAACAAGAGCTTACGCTATCACTATCGGAAGGTCGGATTGACAGGTAGGCGATCGGGTGTAGAAATTGAAAATCTATTCAGAGTTTGGATTATCAAGAGCTTAGGCTGTCAAGAGCAGATATAAAAAGGTGCTTAGGCTGTTAAGAGTAGAGGTTGTCAGGTACATAGCTTATAAGGAGTTCAGATTAACAGTAGCTTACGCTATCGTTATCGGGAGCTCGGATTGACAGGACTTAAGGTCAGGCGTAGAGATTAAAAATCTATACAGAGTTGTTATCAGGATATCAGGAGGTGAAAAGAATACGAGCTTAAGCTATTAGGAGTGGCGGTTGTCAGGAACTTTACCTATAAAGAGTTGAGATTTTTAATTCTCAGGAGGTAAGGTTATCTGGAGTATAGAGTGAAAATCTATTCAGAGTTTAGGTTGTCAAGAGCTTAGGTTATTAGGAGGAGAGAAGGATAAGAGTCTAAGCTATTAGAAGTAGCGGTTGTCTGTACCTTAACCTATAAAGAGTTAAGATTGACAGGAACTTACGCTTTCGCCATCAGGAACTCAGATGGACAGGATATTAGGCTATGAGGAGGAGAGATTGAAAGAAGCGTGCTATCCAGAATACAGGTCATGAAGAGCTTAAGCTATCAGCATGAGAGATGAAAAGAAGCTTATGCTATTTAGGAGTAGTGGTTGTCAGAAATTTAGTCTATAAGAAGTTGAGATTGACA
Source organism: Cimex lectularius (assembly GCF_000648675.2). Lineage (NCBI taxonomy): Eukaryota > Metazoa > Arthropoda > Insecta > Hemiptera > Cimicidae > Cimex > Cimex lectularius. The sequence goes on along the minus strand of NW_019392637.1, from coordinate 2,272,846 downwards.
GGAGGTTAAGTTATCAGGAGTAGAGATTGAAAATCTACTCAGAATACAGGCATGAAGAGCTTAAGCTATCAGCATGAAAGATGAAAAGAAGCTTATGCTATTTAGGAGTAGAAGTTGTCAGGAAGTTAGTCTATAAGGAGTTGAGATTGACAGGAGGTTAAGTTATCAGGAGTAGAGATTGAAAATCTACCCAGAATACAGGTCATCAAGAGCTTAAGCTATCAGTAGCAGAGATGAAAATGAGCTTACGTTATTTAGGAGTAGAGGGTTAGAGGAAGTTAGCCTATAAGTAGGTGAGATTGACAAGAGGTTATGTTATCAGGAGGAGAGATTGAAAAAGCATGCTATCCATAAAACACGTTGTCAAAAGCTTCAGCTAGCAGGAGGAGAGATGAAAAGAGCTTAGGCTGTTAAAAGTACAGGTTATCAGTTCATCAAATTGTCAGGAGTTTAATGTGTTAGGAGTAGAGGTTGGTAGGAGCTTCGCCTATCAGAAGTAGAGGTTTCAGGAGCTTAAAGTAGCAGGAGTTGATGTTGTCAGGAGGTTAAACAGGGGTTAAACAGGAGCTCAAAATATCAGAAGTAGAGATTGCCATGAGCATAGAAAATCTTTACGCTATCAAGAGCTGGGATTAACAGAGGTTTAAGCTATCCATAGTTCGAAATCGAAGTTTATCAGTTCTGTTTTGTTTCGTGTTTATTCCACGTTGTTGCTTATTAAGTTCTAACTCACCGGAGAAGTCTTGGCGGGGGGAATCGAGTTAGCCAAGAAGCCTGTCAGCCCTCCTCCTTCTTTTTGTTTGAAGACGCAGGACGGGGGTGGGATTAGTCAATGAGGCGAGGGACTTTAGACTTGTCGTGGATGATAATTGAGTTAACGCCGCTCCGGTCCTACTTTTCATCTAATTAGACTTGCTTCTTACTTTTACCTCTGGCTTCTAATCCTCCCCTTGTGAAATCACCACTTTGACATGGGGCACCCTGTAAAAGGCCGGCTCCCTTTGAACACCCTCGCCAACTTTCTACTTTCTAATTATTGTGCTTTTGCGTGTTTTTTTAAGCTACCCATTTACCAAGGGATGAAAGACGAGACGGTTCCACCGTTTTTTGCTGTGTTGTTTCTGCTTTGATACCGACTCCTTGAAGACTGGGATTGGAGAAGTGCGATGAAACTTTTCCAAGAGAATCTGATGTCGAAAATAAAACAAAAACCCGAAAAAGATTTTTGTAAAAAGAAAGGAGATCAAGTATCCGTGCCGTCTCACAAATGATAGAGATCACGTTACAAGGACGGTGCGAAGGTAAAAAGGACAAATTTATAGAATACATGAAAGAAAAACTTGCTAAGCATCATTTCCTTTTTAATAAAAACACAACAGCCGTATAACTTTTCCCACTTGGAGACAACGGAGAACTTCATACATAAATGTATCATTTATCTCCAGCTATAAAAATAATATAGGATTCCTCCATAGAAAAAAAAATGTTTTAGACTTTAAGCACATCTCGTTAGACTATCTGGAGCTAAGATTTGACAAGAGTTTAGACTATCGGAAGAAAAAGATAACATGAGCATAAGCTATCTAGAGAAGAGAGTGATAGTAGTTTATGCTACCAAAATACACAGTGGCAGGAGGACCTTACGCTATCAGAGAAGACGCCAGCAGAAGCTTAGACTATCTGGACCTAAGATTGACAAGAGTTTAGGCTATCAGGTGTAAAAGATGATAGGAAATTATGCTATCCATAGTAAAAGATGACAGGTGTATAAACTAATAAGAAAAACGAGTAGTAGGAGCTTAAATTACCGGGAGCAGAGGATAACAAGAGCTTACGCTGTCAAAATTCATTGGCAGCAGCTTTTGCTACCAAAGTACACGTTGACAGGAGGTTACGCTATCAGGAGAGGGTACTGACAGCAGCTTACGTTATCAGAAGAAAAGATAGACAGGTGCTTACCCTATCGAGAATAGATGGTGACAGGGGCTTATGCTCTCAGGAGAAGGTATTGACGGGAGCTTACATTATCAGAAGCAAAGATTGCCAGACGCATTCGCTACCAAATTAACGTTGGCAGAAGCTTATGCTGTCAGGAGAAGTATTGACAGGAGCTTACATTATCAGAAGCAACGATTGATAGGAGCTTTTCCTACCAAAATATACGTTAGCAGGAGATTATGCTATCAGGAGAGGTATTGACAGTAGCTTACATTATCAAAAGCAACAATTCAAAGGAGTTTACATTATCAAAAGCAACAGTAGACTGGGGCTTACATTATCAGAAGCAACAATTGACAAGATTTTTCGCTACTAAAATATATTTTGGCAGGCGCTTACGTTATCAGGAGAAGGTATAGACAGGAGCTTTCATTATCAGCAGCAAAGATTTTTTAACCAGAGCTTTTAATAGGTTGATCTTCTGTAATCCTTGCTCTTGAGTATAGAATATCCTATCAACAAATCCCGAAAGAGTAAGCTCCTGTCAATGCCTTCTCCTGATAACGTTACCTCCTGCCAACGTGTATTATGGTAGCGTTAGCTCCTATCATCCATTGCTCCCGATAATCTAAGTCTATATTATTCTCTTTTTTTATAGTTTATCCTATCCTGTCCTCTTTCACTCTGGTTACTATAACCTTCTATTATCTTTTACACCTAATAGCCTAAACTCTTGTCATTCTTAACTCCGGATAGCCTAAGCTTCTGCTCACGTCTTCTCCAGATAGAGTAAGCTCATCCTGCCAACGTGTATTTTGGATGCGTAAGCTATCACTTTTATCACTTTCTTCTTGATAACTTTTGCTCATGACATCTTTTTCTCCCGATAGCTTAAACTCCTGTGAATCTTAGCAACTGATAGTCTCAATTTCTGTCAAAGTCTTCTCTTAATACGTTAAGCCCTTGTCTTTTTATACTCTCGATAAGGCCTTACCCACGTTTATTTTTGTAGCGAAAGCTCCAGTCTATCTCTGCTTCTGTTAATCTATGCTCCTTCCAACGTATTTTGTTGTTAACTTTCGCCTCTGTGATATTTTACTCTTGATAGCCTAATCTCCTGCTCACATCATCTCCTGATAGCGTAAGCTCTTATCGGCGTCTCCTACTGGTAATTAATCTCCTGCCATATTTTACGCCGGCTAGCGTAGCACTCCCCTCCTTCTATCAGTTCACTGTTATTTCCGTACGCAGTGATTCAAACGTCTCATGCTCAGCCTTTTGTATATGCCTGTGAGTGTATTGAGTTTGTGCTTTATTTAATGTAATATTCTAGGAGAGGCTCCTTCTCTCCGTCCTGCCGAGGCACGTCGCCATGGAGATGAAGGCGGACATAGCGGGCAAACCGCAGGACACCATGTTCCACAAGATCTACATCCAACGCTACGAAAACGTCAGGTACACAAAAAAGAACCGAGCCGTGGTGAAAAAAAAATTTATAAACCGTTTCCGTTACAGCATACTCTTCGCCGACATATGCGGATTCACGAGCCTCTCAGACCAGTGTACGGCCCAAGAGATTTACATCCTCCTCAACGAGCTTTTCGCCAGGCGAGTCTACACGTATCATCTTAACATATTAGTCTTAAATGATTACACCATAAAGTCTCGGGTAGTTGTCTATTGGCCATATGATGAGATCATGATTTCACCTGTATATCATGATATTCCGGACAATCTTGATATGTGTGACATAGTAGATGTACATATTAGTCTTAAGTTGTTCATAATTTTTGAACAAATTTTTCGTATGTTGTGGTTTTGAGTGAACCACATGCCTTGGTATGTTAGGTTCTCGTTGATTAATGTATATATTTGTGACACGATGACCGTTGATATACATATATATATATATCACATGTTTGCTTGAAACTTTCCAGGTTTGACAGGCTGGCTCAGGAGCACCATTGCCTTAGGATCAAGCTCCTCGGCGACTGCTACTACTGCGTCTCCGGGCTTCCCGAGCCCAGGCCTGACCACGCTCACTGCTGCGTCGAAATGGCCCTGGACATGATCGACGCCATCGCGTAAGTGAAACCCTTCCGGGCGCGCCGTTGGCGTTCAATCACGCAACATTTTCCAGGCTGGTGCGAGAGGTGATGGGCGTCAACGTGGACATGAGGGTCGGAATACACACGGGACGGGTCCACTGCGGCGTCCTCGGCCTCAGGAAATGGCAGTTTGACGTCTGGTCGAACGACGTCACGTTGGCCAACTACATGGAAAGCGGAGGCATACCAGGGTAAGCCAAAAAGGAAAAATTATCAAGCTGTTTTAAATCCCATTGGTTTCTTCTTAAATAGGAGGGTCCACATAACGGAAGAGACTTTAAAATGCCTCAACGGAGACTACAAAGTCGAACCGGGCACAGGGTACGAAAGGAACTCGTACCTGAGAGACCATAACATCACGACCTACCTCATCATACCTCAGGAGACGAGCAGGCAGGTAAGTCCTTATCCTCTGAGCTTCAGATAATCTCTTCTGCTCCTGATAGTCCATACTCCTGATGTCTAAGTTTCTGTCGATCTCTTCTCTTTATAGCTTAAGCTCCTGTCATCCTTTACTACTGATAGCTAAGCTTCTGCCAATCTCAGCTCCTCATAGTCCATACTTTTATCCATGTTTGCTCCTTTCAATCTCAGCTCATGACAGTATAAACATCTATCAATCTTTGCTCCGGATAGCCTTAAGCTTAGGCTGTCTACTCTTCTCTTAGTGTGTAATAGTGTAAGCTCATATCGGCTTCGCTTCTGATAGCCTACACACCTTTCCGCATCTTCTCCTGAGAGCATCTAGTTAATCCCTGTTCCTGATATCCGAATCATCTCCGCTCCTGATAGACTAAGGTCAAGTTAATCCCAGTTCCTGATGGCCAAAGCCCTAGTTAATCTCTGTTCCTGATATCCTACCCATCTGTTAATCTCCGCTCTTGGTAGACTAAGCTCCTGTTAGTCGCAGATCCTGATAGCCCAAGCTCTGGTTAACCTTTGATCCTGATATCCTAAGTTCCTTCAGCAGGTAAGTCTCCAAGGTCTTAACTTCGTAAAAGACTTAACTACCGACGACAATTTTTCAGAGGCACTCAAGTACGAAAAAACCGCCAAACGTTTCGAACGGTAACGTTGCCAAGGAGCTTCGACTGATGGGGCACGGTTCCAAAGGGAGCAAGTACAACAAGTATGGATGAAACTTTCCTAAAGGATTTTTGTCGATTTGTTTATATTTTTGTTAACAGGCTGGGTATAGCAAAGGATGCGGAGGAACAAAAGGACCCGGAGGATGAGGTCAATGACTACCTCATGTGGGCCATCGAAGCCAGGAGCATAGACCAACTCAGGGCAGAACACTGCCAACCCCTCCTGCTCAACTTTAGACAAACCGACGTTGAAAATAAAGTAAGCGCAAGAAACTTCAAAATCCTTCTTTCTAATCGATTGTTATTTTAGTATTCGAAAGAACGCGACAAGATGCTCCATATCTACTTCATATGCTCCTTGACCCTCATGGTGACCATAGTGGCCGTCCTGCTTATCATGTTTCCACAGTAAGTCCTTCTTCCTTGGGTGAAGTACCAGATAATATTTCTGTTTTGGTTTTAAGCGATCCGCATTTGTACGTCGTCTATTCAGTCGGCCTCCTACTGGTCACGATGATCACAGTGATCGTCGTCGTCGATAAGTGCAAGGTGAACCGTGCTTATCTAAACTTGAAGGATTGTACAATATTTTTTGGCGTTTAGGACAAGCTGTCACCACTTGTGCGTGTGTCATCGATGATCCATGAAAACAGAAACGTAGCTCAGGTGTTCGCCATTATAGTCATAGCCATAGCTTTCACAACAACGCTCTTTCCTCTGGTCTGTCTAACTTATATAAAAAAAAGTCAGGTTAATTTTTGTATTTGTTTTTTTGTTTAAAGATATATAGGGTAAGGATAGTCGGGCATAATATAACCATTGAGACAAACGCATCGTCGAACTTCACTCTGGAGTTGGACGAGACGTCTGACACCGCAGTACTGTCGGAGTTGGCGACTATGTGCATAGTCGTGCTCATTATAATAACGGCGGCGTTCCAGATACTCACGAGCATTATAAAGGTGTTCATACTGTCGATCATAACGTTCACCTTCCTCGCCGTCCACTTCTCTCAGGCCTCGAGGTATGAGGAGTATTGAAGTTAAGCTTTGGGTGTATTTTTGAACGGCTTTTCTTGAAGCGGATTGGACGGGTACTCGGAGGTGTCCAACGTCGTCTCGCTCGTCGGTTTCCTCCTTGCTGTGATCATCCACGGAAGACAGACGGAGGCGACGAACAGGCTCGATTTCCTCTGGAAACTACAGGCGACGGGTAAAACCCGATTCAAAATCAATAATCCAATCTAAACTTATTCTTTTTTCAGAGGAAAAAGAAGACATGGAACATCTTGAAGCGTACAACAGGAAACTCCTTGGCAACATATTGCCCGCCCACGTCGCCGAACACTTTCTCAATTCGGACAAGAACTTCGACGACATGTACCACGAACAGTGCGAGTGCGTCTGCATCATGTTCGCCTCTATTCCGAACTTTTCGGAGTTTTACGTCGAGCTCGAAGGGAACAACGAGGGCGTCGAGTGCCTCAGACTTTTGAACGAGATCATCGCTGATTTCGACGAGATACTCGCTGAGCCAAAGTTCTCCTGCATCGAGAAGATCAAATCGACCGGGGCGACGTACATGGCGGCATCGGGTAAACCACAAAAAATAGCATAACATCTCATAAAAACCACCATAGATATCATTATTGCCAAAACGATTGACCATATCCATGTCCGACTAGAAGTTATGACATCTGTGTCTTCTAGAGCGTCAATTGTGCCTACATTCTTTCATTTTTGTCGTTTGGAAATCAAGGATTAGTGATAATATGGGAATAAGAGAATAAATCCAAGATGGGATTATCCGAAGGCACTAACAGCTCACTCTGTGTCTCCTATGACAATGAAGTCTGCCTAGATTCTTTCGTTTTTGTCCATTGTAAGTAATGGATTAGTGTGGATAATGGATTAAAAGGAATAATCGAAGATGGGATTGCCCAACGCTTGGCTAGCTTCGACTGTGTCTCCGATATCCTCAATCTAGGCATAATTTCTGTCATTATCCTTATGCCACTCCAGAACTTTAAATCCGCAAGGAATTTACCATTCTTCTCTTTCAGATGCCAAGGATTAATGTGAATATGGTATTGAAAAGATTAATCCAAGAAGCGCTTATCCCAAGGCTGTACCGCTCATGCTGTGTCTTCCAGGAATAATAGTCTGTCTAGATTCTCTTGCTTTGCCTGTATTAAGTAATGCATTGGTGTGTATAAAGGATTAACCTAAGATCGGATTATCTCAAGGATGTACAGCACATGCTGGGTCTTCAAGGTCAAAAAACCTGCCTAGGTTCTTTCGGTTTTGTCCGTTATAACTAATGGATTAGTGTGTATAATGGATTAAGAGGATTAATCGAAGATGGGATTATCTCGATGCTGTAGTTGTTCATACTGTGTCTTCAAGGACTAAAAGTCAGCCCAGATTCTTTCGTTTTTATCTGTTGTGAGTAATGGGTTAGTTTGGATAATGGATTAAGAGGATTAATCGAAGATAGGATTACCAAAGGCTTGGCCAGCTTCTACTGTGTCGCCAAAATCCTCAATTATGCATAGATTCTGTCATTTTAAGTAATGTTTTAAGTAATTCTTTTTGAAGTAATGGATTGGTTTGAAATTAGATTAATAGGATGAATCCAAGAAGGGATTATCCCAAGGCTTGACAAGCTTTTAGTATGTCTCCAAGATCCTCAAACATGCCTGATTCTGTCATTTAATCCGCTTTTCGTTGTTTGGAAATCAAGGATTAGTGTGGATAGATTCTTTCTTTTTTTTTGGCCGTTGTAAGTAATGGATTAGTATGGATAATGGATTAAGATGATTAATGAAAGATGGGATTATCATAAATCTGTGCCAGCTCATGCTCTGTCTTCTTAATGAATTTAATTCTTCCTTCATTCTTTCGTTTTTGTGCTTTGTAAAAATGGATTAGAATGGATAATGGATTAAGAGAATTAATCCTTAGTGAGATCGGCCAAAGCTTTGGCCACCTTCTTTTGTGTATTCAAGATCCTCAATTATGACTAGATTCTGTCATTTTATCCTCATTGTTATGTTTTGGAAGCCAAGGATTAATGTGGATATTTGGATTCAAATGATTAATCCAATATGGGATTATCCCAAGATTTTACCAGCCACTAATGTGCTTTAAGACCCCTAATTATATCTAAATTCTGTCACTGCATGTTCATTTTGGCCTTTTGGTAATCAAATGGGTCAAATCATGGGATAATCCCACCTTCGGTTAATCCTCCTAATCCCATATGCAAACTTATCCTTGATTTTCAAACGAAAATAAGGATGAAATGACAGAATCTAGACATAATTTGGGATCTTGAAGAACATTACGTGATTGTCAAACCTTGAGATAATCCCACTTTAGATTAATTCTCTTAATCTCCTATCCTCAATAATCCTTGACTTCTAAAGAACAAAATGAATGAACATAGGCAGAATTGAAGTTCTAAGACACATTAAAACCAGGTGGTATTTAAAACCAGGTATTCATGGGATAATCCCACCGTGGATTTAATATATTTCTTAATCAAATATCCACACTCATCCTTGTCATCCAAACTGTAAAAAGAATGGATGTAGGCAGAGTTGAAGTTCTTGAAGCTTATTAGAGATTGGTCAATCCTTGGGATAATCCCACCTTGGATTAATATATTTCTTCATCCAATATCCACACCCATCCTTGTCTTTCAAACTGTAAAAGGAATGGATGTAGGCAGAATTGAAGTTCTTGAAGCTTATTAGAGACTGGTCAATCCTTGGGATAATCCCACCTTGGATTAATATATTTCTTAATGCAATATCCGCACTAATGCCTTACAAAGGGCAAAAGGAAAGAATGTTGCCAGAGTTGAATCTCTTGAGGAGAGATTACAGATTGGCCAAGCCTTGGGATAATCCCACCTTGGATTAATATATTTCTTAATCCAATATTCACTCTAATCCTTGTCATCCAAAGTATAAAAGAAATGAACTTGAAGTAACGAGAATTGAACTTGATGAAGTACTGTGGAAGCAGATTTAAATATTCTGGATTAATAGGATTAATCTAAGGTGGGATTATCCAATGGCGTAGGTACCTTCCGTCTTCATGTCTAGAATCTTCATTCCAAGCCAAATTTTGAACAACCTTAAGTCAAAGATTATCCCTGATTCTAGATTATTACAATTATTTTATTGTTTTGGTATTTTAGGTTTGACGAAAGCGACATGCGACATGAAGGACCTGAAGCACGTGACCGCGATGGCCGACTACGCCCTTCGGATCAAGGAACAGCTCAGCTACGTCAACCAGCATTCTTTCAACAACTTCCGCATTCGGATCGGTAGATGTTTTCGGCTGTTTTAGTTGTTGTTGTTGTTGTTTTCTAAAGGTGCCTGTTTGCCAGGGATCAACATCGGGCCCGTCGTGGCCGGGGTCATCGGTTCGAGGAAGCCTCAGTTCGACATCTGGAGCAACGCGGTGAACGTGGCGAGCAGGATGGACTCGACGGGGATAGTCGACAAGATCCAGGTGACCCAGGAGGTGTACACGATACTTGCGGCGAGGGGGTACCCGCTCACCTGCAGGGGGACGATACAGGTCAAAGGGAAAGGAGACATGGTCACCTACTTCCTCGAGGGTGGAGCTGCCAATTAACCTCAACATCATCATTAGGACTTTGTTAAAAAACAAAACCTATATTGTCGCGATGACCTTCGAACCCCAACCCCGATGACCCTTGTATCCTCCTCGGCAATATCAGGTTGTGACTGTAAATAACCCTTGGTCAAATTTTTCAACAAAAAAAATCTACTGTCAATTTTAGCCGTTCGGCTTAGCGTTTCGAATTTTACTATAAACGCTTTCATCAGGGTAATAAAAATTTTGTTGGATTTCTTTTTGGGCTGTGACGGTTGAAACGGATTATTGGACCAATTCCACAGAGGAAATGAAGTACGCCGTGTTGAAAACGGATTTTTTTCTATTACACAAATTGGCATCGGGACGGGAGAGAAGCTGGCTGGAATTCTGGAAAAAAGAACGCAACTCCTCATGATTTCATCCAATATTGGTCGGCCTGGTTGAAAAAATTTGGATCAATCTCAAGGATACCTGGAGGTTTTTTCCCAAACATGAACAACAATCACACCCTTCATGGACTCAGTCTAAAAATTCATTACGGTTTCGTCCAATATTGGTCAGATCGTGTAAAATTATTTTGGCCACCGTCATGTTTCCTGTCGTTGTACCCAAAACGCTCCTCACCACAAATTCTGTATTATTGAGACCACTATTGGAAAAATATTTTGGGTCAAATCAAGTTTACCTGGCATTTTTCCAAAAACATTACCATCACTTTTCACCCTTTGCGGATTGTCTGTCCACAAATTCCTTATTTTCTCCCAATATTTGGTTGGATTTGGCACTGCCTGTCCACAATTTCTCACGGCACTTTATGTTTACAATTTTTCATGATTTCATTGAATATCCGGTCGTATTTTATACTATCAGTCCACAAATCGTTACGATTGCATCCAATATTCGGTCGGATTTTGTACTGTCTGTCCACAAATCTTTACTATTGCATCCAATATTTCGACGGGTTTGGGAACTTTATATTCAAAATCCCTTATTATTTTATTAATATTTGGACTGATTTTGTTCTGGTAGTACAAATGTTTGATTGCATTAGGAATCGTCTCCACAAATCTATTTATTATTTGTGCCGGTTTGGGAACTTTCCGTTCAAGATCCTTTATTTTTTCATCCAATATTTGGTCGAATTTTGTACGGCCTGTCTACAATTTCTCATGATTTCATCCAACATTTAGGCGGATTTGGTACTGCCAGCCTACAATTTCTCATGATTTCATTCAATATTTGGTGAGATTTTTGAACTGTCTGTCCACAATTTCTCTTGGTTTTATACAATATTCGGTCGCATTTGGTACAGTATGTTTACAATTTCTCATGGTTTTATCCAATATTGGTCGCACTGTACATCGTATGTCCATAATTTCTCATGGTTTTATCCAATATTCGGTCGGATTTGGTACTGTATGTTTACAATTTCTCATGATTTCATCCAATATTTGGTAAGACTTTTTAACAGTCTGTCCTCAATTTCTGACGGTGTTATCCAATATTGGTCGCACTGTGCATTGTGTGTCCATAATTTCTCATGGTTTTATCAAACATTCGGTCGGATTTGGTACTGTACGTTTACAATTTCCCATGAGTTCATCCAATATTTCGTCAGATTTGGTACGTTTGGTACGTGTACAATTTCTCATGATGGCATCAAATATTTAGTCAGATTTTTGAACTTTCTGTCCACAATTTTTCATGGTATTATCCATTATTGTTCGCATTGTGCACTGTCTGACCACAATTCTCATGGTTTTATCCAACATTTAGTCAAATTTTGTACTGTATGTTTACAATTTCTCATGATTTCATCCAATATTTCGTCGGATTTGGTGTTTGATATGTTTACTATTTCTCATGACTTCATCAAATATTTGGTCAAAGAAGGTATAGTCTGTCGACAATTCTTCACGATTTCATCCAATATTGGTCGGATGTAACAAAATAATTTTGGGTCATGGACAAAATCACCTGTCTCCACAATTCCTCATGATGCTCTCCATATCTGGTTGGATTGGGTATTGTCTGACCACAAATTCTAATCATTTCTTCCAATATTGGTCGGAACAGGTAAACAATTTTGAGTGCCAATGAAATTTACCTGGCATTTTCCCCCCAAATTATAAACACCGATTCTATTCCTTGCAGATTGTCAGTCCACAATTCCTTATCATTTCATCCAATATTTGTCAGATCGAGTAAAGGATCCATGGGTGGATGTCTAGTTTTCTTGACATTTTTCCCAAATTATAATCGTTAATACTACTTGTGAACTGTCTATGCACGATTTCTCACCATTTCTAATTTCTGCGCTTTTTTTCTCCAGCCAAATTCTCGACCCTCCCCCACGCCCTCTTTATGCCAAACGATCAACTTTTTTCCCCTCAAATCTGTATAAAATAAGTATTTTAATATTTATAACTGAAGATATAGTTATAAAATATAAAGTAAAAATATATATGTATGTAAATATAAAAATATATGTCGAAATGGGAAATGTTTTTGTCAATGGCTGTCGAAACCCAATCTGTCGAAAAACGTTGTGTCCACATGTCCACACCTCCGATATTTTTTCAAAATTTTCAAGGAATGAGAGGCGAGGTCGCGACACACAACTGAGGTTACCCCAATGTGATTTGTGTTTGAAAATTTTGAAAGAGAAAGAGAAATTAAAAATAATTAAATAAAATAAAACAAAAAACAACTGGTTTGTTTCAAATTTGTGTAATATTTATATATTTCTCTTCTTCTCCAATTGGTCGTTTTGAATATTTTTCAGGTTTTGTTGTACTATCGTTTCGTTTTTCTAATGGAAATAAACTTATAACTATATTTTTAACGTGTCGCCTAATTTTCGATTACCCATTATTTGACCGTGCTTTCATGACGTGAGAAGAAAATGGTAAGTGTGAGTACAAAAGCCAAAGCCACATTCATTTAGTAATGACAAAAAAGACGAAAAAAATAGCAGTAGATTAGTGACGATTAGAGAAAGTAGCGGTGATTTAGTGATAACGAAAAAAATTGAGAACGTTTCACTGGATTAGTGATCACGAAAAAGATGAGAAAAGTTACAGTGAATTAGTAATCACGGACAAATAAGAGAAAGTAACCGTGGATTAGTTATCTCCAAAAAAGATTAGATATACGAGCAGTGGATTAATGATTACAAAATAATATTATCGAAAAGATCTGTGAATAAGTGATAATGAATAAATTAGAGAAAGTAGGAGTGAATTAATGATAACGAAATAAGATTAGGGATAGGTACAGTAGAATAGCATAGCAAACTATATTTTAAAAAAAGGATCCCTGAATTAATGATAACCGAAAAAATTGAGAACGTTTCAGTCGATTAATGATCACGAAAAAAATGAGACAAGTTACAGAGGATTAGTAATCACATATAAATAAGAGAAAGTAACCGTATATTAATTATCACCAAAAAAGATTAGATATACGAGCAGTGGATTAATGATTACAAAAATATTAACGAAAAGATCTAAATTAGAAGAAAAAGATTAAAGAAAGTAGCCATAAATTAGTAATAACGAAAGACAATTAAAGAGAGTAACAGTGAATTTGTGATAACACCTCATTGAGAGGGATAGAGAGAGAGGGCATTCGGGTCAGTTATGAAAAACGTGGCCTAGAAAACGATCAGTGGATAGTGATAACGTCAGACAATTAGAGAAAGTAACCGTGTATTTGTGATAACAGCTCATTGAGAGGGATAGAGAGAGAGGGCATTCGGGTCAGTTATGAAAAACGTAGCCTAGAAAACGATCAGTGGATTAGTGATAACGACAGACAATTAGAGGAAGTAACCGTGTATTTGTGATAACAGCTCATTGAGAGTGATAGAGAGAAAGGGCATTTGGGTCAGTTAGGAAAAACGTGGCCTAGAGGAACGATCAGTGGATTAGCGACAACGAAAGGGGTTTGGAGGGATAAACAAGGAGAGAGTATAAGTGGATTAAATAATGGTGAAAAGAGCAAATATGAGACCAGAAGTGGGTTAGTGATGTGAATGGCAAGATGAGATTATTGAAGAAGAAATTAGATTAGTGAGATGGAGGGAGGATTAGTGAGCATTATTTTGAGAATATTGTAGGAGGCGTCAATTTTCTTTTCGTTTGCAATGTAAGGGTTAAGGAAGATTGGAGCACATGAGGATTGAGGATGAATTTTTTTTTAATTTTCAAAACCCACATGTGACCGGTGAAGTCCGGCCTGCCAGGGCTGTACGAGGGGGTTCGGTCCATACTGTCCAAATACCCTTATTTCCCAATGGTAAGTTTTTTGTTTTCTTTTTGTTTTTTATCTATTTTTGTTTTGATTTTTTTCACCTTAAACATATGTCGAAAATAAAAAGTTTATAAATACTTAAATGAAAAAACTTTAGATGTTAGCACATGGAGTTTCGGCGTCACTTGTCTATCTGCTGTTAAGGATTTAGCATTAAAAAAAGAGAGAGAGTGAGAGAGAGAAGAAAATAAGAAGAAAATGTTTTCACTTACCCTCCTTCACTAATTCGCTCTTTCTCTCTCGCTAATCCTCTCTTGCTATCACTAATTTCATTCTAATCTACAATATTTTATCTTCTTTATCACTAATCCGCCTGTAATTTCTCTCGTTCTTTCCTAATCTTCCTCTAAACTTCTTCGTTATCACTAATCTTCTCCCTCACACACACTCTCTCTCTTTCTCTCCCTCTCTCTCTCCTCTTCTCAACCTCTTAATCGTCTCATTATCACGAGACATCCCACTGTCTCTAATCTTCTTCCGTTAGCACTAATTCGTTCCTTCTCTTTCCCGCCTTTTTATTCGTCTCATTATCGCTAATCCACTTTTTCTCTCTCCCTCTCTGTCTCTCATTATCACTAATCCCCTCTTACCCTGTCTCTCTAATCTTCTTTCGTTATCACTATTGTTTTCCTTCTCTTTCTCGCCTCCTTATTCGTTTCTCATTATCGCTAATCCACTTTTTCTCTCTCCCTCTCTCTTGTCTCTCATTATCACTAATCCCCTCTTACCCTGTCTCTCTAATCTTCTTCCGTTACAATGAATCCTTTCCTTCTCTTTCTCGCCTTCTTATTTGTCTCTCATTATAACTTTCCACTGCTACCCCCTCTCTCTCTCTCTCTCTCTCTCTCTCTCTCTCTCTCTCTTTCTCTCTCTCCTTCTTATTCGTATTTCATTATCACTACTCCACTGATACTTTCTCTAATCTTTCCTTGTTATCACTAGTACTCTCGACCAAGGCCAATCACAATAAAAAGAAAATAAAGTTTATTTTTTGTTTTAAATTTTTTAATGTTTGTTAAGGTCTCGAGTGAAGAAAAATGTTGTCTATTTCTATTACCGCCTAGATAATCGTAATCGTATGCAATTTGTCGTCGGCCCATATATCGCGGCTGTTCGTCGTCGCCACTATTGTGTCGTTGCCCCCACTTTCGGCGAGATAAAACAAAACAAAAGAGAGAGAGAAAAAAAAACGCCGGCAGATAATTCCAGGCCCTGGCGCGGGATGAATATTCAAACCGTTGTAGCATTAATTCCAGGGTGGGTTCGACGAACCGGGTTAAAAGTGGGTCTGGGTTGGGTTTTTTGATTTTGGACGGGTTTTTTTTTCCAGTCATGCTAGTGTCGAACAGGAGATTCATCCCGGTGATCGTGGAACCGGGTAACTTCTGGTCTCCCGACTCCCCTAAGGTTGTGTACGTCCAGCCGGCCGACCCACTGGCCCCTGGGCGTAACGTCCTGGTCAAGACCGTCTCGCCCGACCTGTCTCGACTCTTCCTCGGCCGAGAAGCACGTCCTCCGAGGGATAGAAAGCCGCCCAGGATCGACTACCCGGCACCCAAGAGGGAGAAGAGAGAGTGGAAGTTCGACGAGTTCGTCGACGACCTCAAGAAAGACTCGGTGAGCCTGGTTTTTGTACAATTTAGATTTTAAAAAGCCTTACGAAATATGCGTCACCAGGTGATAAGCGGTATCAAGGAGGACAAAGTGAACGTGACCAAAGAAGAACCATCGGACGTCTTCACAGAAATCCCACTCACAAAAGAGCCGGAGAGAGAAGAACCCAACCCCATCGCGTTCCTCTTTGACCAGCTCCTGTCCCAAGTCTACACCAAAAAAGTACAAAAGACGTCGAGAAGGAAAAGCGAGCTAATATTCAGTTCTAGTAAAGAAATACAAACTTCACACCTTAAGTCGACCGGACTTCACTTTCTAACTTTTCCAGGCCGGCCTTGGGAAAGCCTCTGCCGTCACAACTCCTGTCCATCGCATTTGGACCGCAGGGTGGTAGATAAGTTTGAAAAGTACTCTAAGGACGATCTCCTGGCATTCAGTGAGTTACAATCTAAAAACCTCGATAAAAGTAAAAATGTGACCTACGTAATAATCAACAGGTTCAGATGAGGTGCGGAAAATCAGAAGGGAATTCGAGGAGAGGATTAGAACAGCCGGGAACTGGCTGGCGGCCGAGCTACAAGACAAGGACATGCTCACCACAGATCAGGAGGGCCTGTGCGGCCTCATAACCGCCTTCCTCCAAGCGAATTCCAGCAAAACAAGTAAGACTAATGATTTTGAGGAAAAGGAAATAGCGAGATCGGACGGACTCAAAAACTAGAATAACAGTAACTTTAGATCCACTACTCTGTTTTTCCAGACCAAAAAAAAAATGTGAGAGTCCTATATTGTTCCCTCTCTAAAACACCTTTTTCAACAAATAAGACATGTAAAATGTCAAAAATATGTCTGATTAAGGTTATGGTTTGCTTGGTTAGGCAGGGAAGAGCAGTAGTTAAGCCCAAGGGAACATTTCCTTCATAATGTTTTCTCTTTACAAATTTTATTCTAGCCTACAAGACACTATAAAAACCAAAAATATGCTTGATTCACGTTCAAACATAAAGCATGGTTTCTTGGTTAGGCAGGAACGTAAGTAATAGGCCTAAGAGTATTTCTTCATGTTGTTCTCGCCTTACAAATTTTCTTTCTGCCCGTAAGACACTATAAAAACCAAAAATATGCCTGATCAACGTTCAGGCATATACCATGGTTACTTGGTTAGGCAGGAAGGTACAGTAGTAGGTCTCAGGTTATTCCCTTCATGCTGTTCTCACACACCATAAAGCCAGAACCAGAATCATACACATTTGTAGTATTTATGGGATGAAACATATTTGTGAAATGTATCATGTCTTATAGGTTAAAAAATGTACGTAAAGAGAGAAGAGTAGGAAGAAAACGTACCCTTGTGCCAAGTATCTTATTTTCCTTCTTTCCTGCCCACCCAAGTAACCATAGACTATGCCAGAATCTTATTTTTTTTAAACTCATTTGAAGATTACCTTATACCCTGCTATTGTTTTTCATCGCCGAACTATGAAAACCATGCCATTTGCCATTATCTTAAAGACGCATATTTTCGGTTTTTATAGTGTCTTATGGGCTAAGACAATAATTGTAAGGAGAGAACAGTATGAGAGAAACGTAACCTTGGGCCAACTACTGTCCTTTCCTGTTAATCCAAGCAACCATGACATATGCCAGAACCTTAATGACACAATTTTTGGTTTGTTAATTCCCTTATGGACTAAAACAATAATTATAAAGAGAGAACAGTATGAGAGAAACGTTACGTTTGACCAACTACTGTCCTTTCCCGCTTAAGTACAATACCGTAGCATATGCCAGAACCTTAATGATAGATATTTTTGGTTAGTTAATTGCCTTATGTGATGAGAGAAAATATGTAAAGAGAGAACAATATAGGGCTGAGTACGTACCCTTGCGCCAATTACTGTAATCTGCGCAATGCACCAAACGCGTATGTGGTTAATATTTCAAGATTTTTTTTTTTTTTTAAGTACGTTTTGAGGTGATGTAGGTCGGTTTTGGGATTTCGCGGGTGTTCACTCCTGCGGGTTATGTTTATTTTTTAATTGTCAAACCTTCCGCTCGTCCACCCACCCCCGAAGTTGTCGCGGAGGTGGTCTTTGCCGTTGCGGGGGCGTAAAATCAATAAAGTCCCGGAGCGCAGGCCCCCAGCCGCCGTCCCTCAGAGAAGGTTAAAGACTCAAACTGTAACCGGACTGAACACGGCCGCGTTTTGTGGTTGTCCTCGTCGCCATTTCCTCGTTCAACGGGACGCCAGTGTTACAATGTGAACTGGCACGGCGTCGTCGAGAAGGTGCGCTTGGATGAGCGGGATACTCAACTCCCTCAAGTCCCACCTGGCCGGGACGAGCCAGTCAGGTGAGTCCGTGCATTAAACTTAAACAAAACTTTCAACTACTTTAAAGCACAGTTGTTTTCATCCCCTTGATGATAGACGAGGGTGGGGATCATCCTAAACTACGGTCTGCCTATGCGGTATGCCAGTCCTCCTGACCCAGTAAAACCCATCGACCGTTCGGATTTTCCCCGTGATCCCTCTAAGCACTCAGCTGCCTTATAACCCAGATCGCCCAATTGTAAATAATGTGAAAAAACCGAGGGTAAACAAGGTAATCGGACCGATGGCCGGGCTTGATCCGTAGAAGCTCTAGAAAATCACTTAAACCTTCTTAAAGAATCGATAAGGACGAAAAAGAACATACTAGCCAGAAAAAAACCGGGGTTAATCGACTGCAACTAGGGAGAGAGAGAGAGAGAGAGAACAGGCCACGAGATCATCCGTGCTTAATCCCCTTTAAGTACGAAGGATTAAACCCCAAGGACCTTTTTTCATGCCCTTGGGACCAAGCGAGCACCGCGTATCTTTTTTTCAAGCAAAATATTAAAAAACTAATTTTGCATTAATCCCCTGACATGCAAAAAAATCAATCTCCGGCACAATTTCAGTGAAATAAATTCAAATTGTTGCGTGAATGCTACTACATGAACGATATGTCAATGTTGACATTGAAACATGTGACGACCTTAACAAAAAAATTCTATATTCTCCAGTTGTTGAAACGTAAAATCCCACATGAAATTAAACATTATGCACAATATTGAAATGTAAACAACATAATGAACCTCACATACGTTATATTGCTATATCGAAACGTAAATCTTTCAATAATGATATTTCATCAATGTGTCATAAATGAAATAACGACATTTTTAGTCGTTTTTATTTTCTATATTGAAATTTATATCCTACATGAACAACATAATGAACCTTGTTTATATTACCTGCTTATATTGAAACATAAATTTTGCTTAAACTACATTGAAATTTATTTCCTACATGAACAACATAATGAACCGTATTTACATTATGTGTTTCTATTGAATCCTAAATCTTGCTTAAACGACATTTATAATCGTTGTTGTTTTCTTTATTGAACTTTATGCCCTACACAAACAACATAACCAACCTTATTTACATTGTGTTTATATTGAAATTTACATTTTGCTTAAACGACATTTTTAATCGTTGTTCTTTTTTACGTTGAAATTAATGTCCTACATGAATAACATAATGAACCGTATTTACTTTATCTGTTTATATTGAAACCTAAATCTTGCTTAAACGACATTTTTAATCGTTGTTCTTTTTTTACGTTGAAATTAATGTCCTACATGAATAACATAATGAACCGTATTTACTTTATCTGTTTATATTGAAACCTAAATCTTGCTTAAACGACATTTTTAATCGTTGTTCTTTTTTTACGTTGAAATTTATGTCCTACATGAACAACATAATGAACCGTATTTACTTTATCTGTTTATATTGAAACCTAAATCTTGCTTAAACGACATTTTTAATTGTTATTATTTTTTTACGTTGAAATTTATGTCCTACATGAATAACATAATGAACCGTATTTACTTTATCTGTTTATATTGAAACCTAAATCTTGCTTAAACGACATTTTTAATTGTTATTATTTTTTTACGTTGAAATTTATGTCCTACACGAACAACATAATGAACAGTATTTCCATTATGTGGCTATATTGAAACTTGAAACTTCCATGATGAACACTGAATAGTTTTGTTGTTGGATTTAAACGTATGCCCGACATAATGACCTATGTGCATTGAAACTTAAACGTTCTCAATTAAATCTACATTATGTAGGCTGACGGCCAAATTGCAGTTTTAATTACTCCCAGTTTTTTTTATGAATGCGCCGTGCCGTCCTAATCGTTGCATCGCGTTAAGTAATAGCGAAAGTTTGAGTGGTGAGGATTAGTGAGAGCATGCTTGAGTAGTATTAGAGAAAGATTGAGTGGAGATTATAGAGGAAGGGAGAGGTGGTGGTGGTGGTGGTGGTGGTGGTGGTGGTGGTGGTGGTGTGTGTGTGTGTGTGTGTGTGTGTGTGTGTGTGTGTGTGTGTGTGTGTGTGTGTGTGTGTATGTGTGTGTGTGTGAACCCTGATGTTCGACCGGCTACGGGTCACTTGCCTTCGAACCCGGCTCTAGGAGATCCGAGGTGTTATTGGGATAATAACTCTAATATTTTTTGGTGCATTTTTTATTGTTCAGTTTGTACTGGGTGGTTAGGGTGTTTTTTTTCCAACTTCCGCTCGACAAAAGAGTGACGGTTATAAGTTATACCTTTCGATGGTTGAAAGGAGAAACTGACTTTTTGATTGGACGCCAAGGGGGCTGGGGGTCCGGGCGGTATCGCTTATTCCGTGTTATATTTTGTCTTCGTCTTTCCAGGGGACGACGCTAGGCTCAGGTTCTCCATCAGCCCTGTCACGACCGACCAGTCGGGATTCCAGGAGTGGGCCAGGGCAATGAGGATGGTCGCAAGGCTGCCGGACGGCGTACCGGCGCACTTCAGGAAAAACGTGAGCAGCAGACTCAACTTCTTTAATCGTCTTGGTATCTAAGAAAATAGATGCCCTGGCATGTCATGACCTGATGACCTCATTGTTAAAAAACAGGAGCGCAACCTGGACATCTCTCTCTTTCTGTTGATGTCCTTCTCTTCTAAGGTCTAATTAATTAATTTTTCCTTTAACAGCTATGGCTTAGCCTCGCTGAACGACACCTTAACACCAAAGGTCATACGAACTGGCAGGCGACGGAGCGCAGGCTGTTTTCCGAGACGACCTCGTCTGAGGACCGCGAGCTGAGCGTGCAGATTGTCAAGGTGAGAAAGTCATCCTGGATTAGAACCCCAAGAATTACCGGGCGTGGTGATAATCACGTGATCATTTTTTCTTCCTCTTCTAGGACCTCCACAGGACCGGATGTTCGCTGTTCTGCGGCGCTACCGGCCAGCACAACCAGGCCGTCCTGAAAAGAGTCTTGCTCGCCTATGCTAGGTGGAACAAGAACGTCGGCTATTGTCAGGTAAATATCGTCACCCATTTTCCGCCAAGGGGTGAAACAATGAGATTAAAATCGAGCCCTTTTGTCTGTTGGCTGACAGGGCCTTAACATGCTCGCCGCCCTCATTCTCCAGGTGATGCAGGGATCCCAGAGCGCAACCGTCAAAGTCAGTATTTTATTCATTTTATATTTTAAACTTAAGAAAACCAAAAACGAAAAGTTACAGAAATTAAATGGCAATTGTACGATAACCACCCTAGGAAAGGTGGAAAGGTCGAAAATAGGTCGTCATGTGTTACGTGGCTGGACTTAGAGGATGGATAAAGTAGATCCAAAATTGTATATGACTTTAGTAATGTCGTCGAATGAGGCATACAGGTTGTTGGTAGAACCAAATTGGTTGTTTGGTGAAACCATGTCATAGAAACTCTAGGGTTAGCGGGATGTAAAGGTTCAATTTTGGTCTCATGTGACAAATGAATATACTTGGAAGATGCATTAGGTAGGCCCAAAATGGGATATGACTATAGCACTGTCGTTGGACTGGATGTACAGGTGGTTGAGGTATCAAATTAAATGGGGTGGGTCAAAATACTAGAGAATGCAGTTTGGTAGAAGACCTGAAAATTACGAAAATTCTATAAATGTCGAGCTATGCCATGGTGTCATGGCTATGATGTGTTTTGAAGGTTATAAAGATCCAAAATTGGTCGCCATGACTCATATGTGACTAGACTTAGAAGATGCATTAGGAAGACCCAATATGGGATAAGATTTGAGCAGTTTCGTTCAACTGGACGTACAGGTGGTTGGGGCTGACCGACAAAGGATGCATGTTAGGTTAGGTAAAATACTAGAGGATGCAGTTTGATCGAAGAATTTGGAAGAACCAACATTCGATTAATGTTGAGCTATGTCCTAACACTAAGCCTAAGGTGCGGTGAGAAGTTGGGTAGGTCCGAAACCGGAAGTGACTTCAGCAATGTCAGAATATTAGAGGATGCAGTTTGGCAGAAGAACTGGGAAGAGAAAAAATTTGATGCATGTTGAGCTATACGCCAAGACCACGCTGTATTTGGAAGGTTGTAAAAATCTAAAATTGGTCGTCATGTCTAGTATAACTAGAATTGAAGATGCATAGGTGGACCCAATATGGGGTGTGGGTTTAGTTATGTCGTTCAACTGGGCTACAGGTAGTTGAGGTTGACCAAATTTGGATGCAGGTTTGGCTAAGTCAAAATAGTTGAAGATGCAGCTTGATCAAAGCTATGTCATAATACAAGTTTACAGGATGATGGCAAGTCAAAACTTCGGAAATTACAGAATACTAGAATATGCGGCTGAAGAACCAACAAGAAAAAAATTTCGACGCAATTAGGTAGACTAACTTTGGCAGGATGATGGATAGAACCAATTTTGGAACTTAGTCATGGAATTTTTGTTTGGTTGCGTGGACCATCTTACAACTGCCACTTTATTTTGTGACTTTCAAGGTGATGATCTACCTTATCGAGGGAGTCCTACCCGAGAGCTACTTCGGCAACAACCTCCGCGGACTTTCAGTCGATATGGCCGTTTTCAGAGATCTTCTGAAACTGAAGGTCCCCGAACTGTCCCGCCACCTCGACCAGCTCCAGCAGGAGAGCAAGGACTCGGGGACGAGCTACGAGCCGCCACTCTGCGACGTGTTCACAATGCAATGGTTCCTGACTCTCTTTTCGACCTGCTTGCCCCAGTCGACCGTCCTGCGCGTCTGGGACCTCGTCTTCCTCGAAGGAGACCAGATACTGCTGAGGACTGCGCTCGCCATATGGGATACCCTTTCTGAGTAGATTTTTTTTTATTTATCCCGTATTAAAAACGTGCGACTAATTGATCTTTTTGCTTTTGAAAAAGGAGGATGATGGCAGTGAGGAGTGCGGACGAGTTCTACAGCATCATGGCAGTACTAACCAGGGAGATGATGGAGTTTGGACTCATGGAGCCGAACAATCTCATAAAGGTTTTATTTGTCTCATCTCAAGAATAAAACAGATTTTTGAAAAAAAATTCAAAATTGCCCGAAGGTCATCGATAGAATGTCGACTCCGGAGGTGACCGAGCTGAGGGAGAAGTACGTATTCAACATCTCACCTTGGGCTGTCAGTACAGTAGCCAAGATGGGGCTGAAACTCTTCTATCCTGACACTTACGACCAAGCAGCAGGTAAATCGAGATTCACATAACCTCAAAACACGCACCTTTCAACCCTGAATGTGACTTCTTCTGTAACCGAACTTCTATTTTACATTTTTACTTGTGAATAACCTACCAGTGTTATTTACAGGAGGTGATGATCTCAGACAGTCTGACGTCAAGATGACGCCTTTTTCCAACCACCCGGACAGGGAGAAGATCGCTTTGGACATTAGCGCTTTGAAGAGGCAGTACTGGAAGCTCAGGGAACGACAGCGCCAGGCGCATATTATCTTATCAGGTTGGAATTTTTTATTAGGTTTTTTCTGTAACCTTGTGGGCTTTGTCAGCTTGCAGAAGCGAGACCCTTGCGACTGGCAATTCGCCGGCTTTGAACCATCTCCTCCTTGGTAAGAGAGCACTCCTCTCGGCCAAGGGTAGGAAGATAGAAGGCGCTATACCAATGCTGGACAAGAAGAGGGAGACGAGGGACCCCAGGGGCCAAACCCTGCACTGGAAAGATGCCGGAAGAGGTAAAGATTCGAGATTGGTGTGAAAGGTATCAATTTTTTGTGTTTTTGAAGATGGTTCTAGGTCGCCGTCGCCTTCTTCGAGTTCCAGTTCGTCATCGTCGACCGAGCTGTGCGATTCGAGCGATTCGGACAACTCGACGGACGAGAGGTTGACAAAAGACGATGAGAAAATCGAAGAAGAACCACCAAGGAAGGGCGAGGAGGACAGGACGTTAGATAACGTCAAAAAAGAGAGGAGGAAGTCGGAAATCGCCCTTCTCCAGATACTCCAGGTAAGAGCTCACACAGCGAAACTTCTTCACACCCTCACCCTCCCCTTATGTACAGGAGAACTCCGAGATACTCCAGAGGATCCAGAGCCACAGGATTGACGAGCCGGAAGACATCAGGGAGATAAGGAGGAAGTACAGCCGTGTCTCGTTCGACCCCGGACCCTCGGACCAGGGTTCGTCAGGGACGACGACATCGCCCCCCGGGTCGCCAAGTGCCCGACCCCAGCCACTACCGGACCTGCCGAGGTTCTCGCCTTTCCCAACCAAGTCGCCTCGGAAGAAGGAAGTCGGGATCGGTCTTGGCCTCTATTCCTCCCAGGACTCATAAAAATAACCTTTTTTCAATAAAAAGACAATAAAAAAACATTAGGCGAAAACAACCTAGCTGCTTAAAAACGACTTTCCGTCTAAAGTCAATTTTTCTCCACAAAATTGAAGATTTTTCTCTAACAAAAAGTAATAATTCTAACTGTATATATATTGACTGATAATATATTTTGTTCGATTGACGTTTTATTACCTAGAAACGTTTTGGTTTTCTCTCTCATTTCACCATAACCCATTTAGGGTGCTGCAAACTAGATTGAGAAGGTCAGGTATACAGTATAACCTACTTTAAAGGTTAAAATGAGATTTATAACTTAACAAATTTCAACATAGGTTACATCCCAGCTGTATAACATAACCAGGTCCATGGGCAAAATGAACACCCATGTAAAACATACTTTATATCTTAAAAACCGTGTTTAATATTCTCCGTAGGTTGGAACATTAACATAACCTACTTTGTATGTTTAAAACCAAAGTATAGGCTTTTTTTATACATTAAACTTCAAGCACGACATACTTTGTAGGTTAAAAAACCGTTTAATATTCTTCACAGATTGAAACATTAACATACCTACTTTGTATGTTTAAAGCCAAAGTATAAGCTCCTTTTATAGATTAAACCTTCAAACAAAGATACTTTATAGGTTAAAAACCGTGTTTAATATTCTTCATAGTAGTTCCAAAGTATAAGGCTTTTTTTATAGATTAAACTTCAAGGACGAGATACTTTGTAGATTAAAACCAGGTTTAATATTCTCCATAGAATGAAACATTAACATAACCTACTTTTTATGTTTAAAGCAAAAGTATGAGCTTCTTTTATAGATTACAACTTTAAGCACGACATAATTTGTCGATTAAATACGCAAGAAAAAAACTCTTTACAAACATTAAAACCAAATTAAAACGTACTTCATACGGTAAAATCTATTATAAGTCTAACTATAGGTAAAAACTTCAAACACGAAATATTACGATTATAGTTTGTGGCATTAGAAAAAAACTCAAGTATACCCTTCTTTCATAGATTGAAATGTATACGTTTAAAACCAAAGTATAACCTTCTTTTATGGTGAAATTTTTAGATTTAAAACCAACGTATAACCTTCGTTATGGAAAGAACACCCATATACTATGTAAATCTTCAGTTCCATTTTATACAGAAACTTACGCACTTTATTTTACCCTTAAAGTATATTTTAACAATTTTAAAAAGTTTCAAGTAGTCAAAAAAGTTTAAAACTTCGCGTACGACATACTTTGTAGGTAAGTAAAATCCTCTTTATAGATTGAAACATCATGCAAGACCTACTTCGTAGGTATAAGCCCCAAGTACAGCCTTATTTATCGATAATAAAAACACCTCTATAGCTTACTTTATAGGTTAAATAACATGTGTAACTTCTTTTATATGTTGAAACTCCATGTATGACCTACTTTGTAAGTTTAAAGCCCAAGTATAACCTTCTTTATAGAATTAAAACTGAGTATAACCTGCTTTGAATGTTATGACTTCAATATAACCTTCATATTAATTTACAATCTCAAGTATTTATTGAAATGTACACTCACGTAAAATATACTTTGTAGGTTTAAAATAATATAATCTTCTTCCCAATTTTAATCGTCTTTATAGATTGAAGCATCATGCAAGATATAGTTCGTAGGTATCCGCCTCAAGTATAATTTTATTTATATAAATATAAAACCCCGTCTAAAAAGTACTTTATAGGTTAAATAACGTATGTAACTAATTTTATAAGTTTTTCAACTTCCGTGCATCACCTATTTTGTGGGTTTAAAGTCCAAGTATAACCTTCTTTATAGGATTAAAACTGAGCATAACCTGCTTTGTATGTTATGACTTCAATATAACCTTCATCTTAGGTTTCAATTCCAAGTATAATTTTAATTATTGATAGTAAAAACCCTTCCAAAACGAAATTTATAGTTAAATAACGTAACTTCTTCTATAAGTTTTTCAACTTCCACATATCACCTATTTTATAGGTTTAAAGCCTAAGTATAACCTTCTTTATAGAATTAAAACTGAGTATAACCTGCTTTGTATGTTATGACTTCAATATAACCTTCATGTTAGGTTACAATATCAAGTATAACCTTTTTTATAGATTTAAAAACCCGTGTAAACAGTACTTTAAAGTGTTTTTCTGTTTAAAAAAAATTATATCTTATTTTAAAAACAGTTTTAGGTTTATATATTAAATGCAATGGGGTGTTTTCATAGATTACGATTCTGCTTGTCTCTACAGACTATATTGTGATGTAACCTACTTCATTGATCTTGTTTAAAGGTTGAAACTGTTTCTATAACCTGCTCTTTAAGTTTCTTAAGTTCATGTAAGTCAAGTGCTTAAGTTTCTATTTGGCTTACTTTTTTAGTAGGTTTGAACGTGGTCCCCTTTGTTGCGTCACTCTTGTATCGATTGTGGGACCAGTTTCGATCCCGCCGTCCCCTCTTCGGCTAGTGGGCATCCCCGTTTCAAAATCGACGCTTTATTGATAATAAACAGTTCGTTGGATCGGCCTCGGGCATCGGCTCAGTTGGAGTTGGAGTTGGAGCGAGTCGGTTTGAGGGTCGCCGGCCGGCCAGGGAAAAGACATGAGACGATAGGCACCGGAGGAGGAGGTGACGTGTGATGACCCCAGGGCCGATATGTTCAACTCCAGGAAACCGGACAACCTGGTTCAAAGGCTGCTTCAACTCGCTCAGAAGTTCAACTGTTTCTACTTGGAAGGTAAAGGATTTTAGATGGAGGGACAACACACAAGCTAACTTCACAAAAAAAGAATTTTTTTTTATATAGAACTGTCAATTGGGCTCAAAGAGAGACCTTGATACTGGCGAAAAAATAGTCAGATCCTTGAGAGAGGTAGAAAACTAGGCTAATTGCACATATAATTAAACCACTGATGTGTCATACGACCAAATTTACATTTTCAAAAAAATTTCCTCCTAAAATTTACCATTTCCAAGCCCAAAATTACATTAAACAAGGCTTGAAACATAGAAAAAAATTGTGTCTATGTATAAGAAACATGGTTGACCTAGGTTACCCTCCAAGCAAAAACCCTTTATTGGATTTTTTTTATAGAACTGTCGACTGGGTTCAAAGAGAGACCTTGATCCTGGCGAAAAACTAATTAGATCCTTGAGAGACAGAAAAAACTAGACTAATTGCACAAATAATTAAACCTCATAAGTGTCATATGGCCAAATTTACATTTTTCTAAAAATTTCCCTCCTTAAATTTGTCATTTCCAAGCCCAAAATTACATTAAACAAGGCTTGAAACGTAGAAAAAAAATGTTTATTTACAAGAAAGTTGGTTGACCTAGGCTTTTTTTAAGCTTAAACTATAATATTGACTCTCTGTCTAGGAGGTTGATGATATCATGCCACAATAAATAGACTTTCAATGTCCAATTGATTTTATTACCGACCGGTTTCAACTCGCTGGGGTCATTCTCAAGGTCCTACAATCAAAGTTTCTGATTGTAAATATCAATCCATGTATTTTTTAGTGGTCTAATTGACCAAATTACTTATTTACATTAATTATTCGTTTTATCTAAGGTCTTGGTTGAGTTGATAAGAGATTGAAAAATGGCAAAATAGGAGGAAAAATTCGAAAGATCATGGGGGGGAGTCAGTGTCCAGGTGAATTGGAGTCATCATCAGCAGGTTGTGGGTTCAAATCTCACTCGTGATGCTAACTTTTTCATCTCAACCAAGACTACATAAAAAGAAAAATTAATTGAAATTTCTATCGTTTTACACAATTGTTACAAAAAAATACAAAAAGAAGGGTTTGGCTTGATCTTCTGTGTCTGATGAAGCGCCAACTGACTACTCATTTTTGCTATTTTACAAGCATCATTTGTATATATGAGAGTGAATCTGGCTCATATTCACTGAACCGAACCACCAGTCATAAGTTTGTCTGGTTGATTCTCTTGTATAACATTTAACAGATCTATGGTTAATTTACAAGTTACTATTTGAATTTTTTTTAAATCGCCAAATCTTACCTTCTATGGATGATCCAATCCTACACCATCGCCTTATACAATCTGTAAAAAAAATTAAAATTAAACCATAAAAAACCTAAAGAAATAAAAACCCATATCATTTTTTAAAAAATATATCGAATTTAATATAACAAATGTATTCATTTGTTACCTGATTTTGAAAAGTTAAAAATAAAGGCAAGTGGACGTTTGGAGAGGAAAAACAATTTTTAAACTGAACAGAGATTATTTTTAAAAATTGTTTTTCCTCTCCAAACGTCCACTTGCCTTTATTTTTAACTTTACAAAATCAGGTCATTAGAGGGATGAGATTGACGAGCCATTTAATGACCATCTTTTGAGAGGAAGGTGGATGTGGTGAATGTACTGCTTAGTAGTCTGCACCTTCCTCAACCTCCAATTTTTTCATGTACCAACATTTGATAATTTTAAGAAGAAAAAAAAAGTTTATTATGTTCTAGGGGATTCGTTAAAGAGCAAAAAGCATAATTTTTAGTTATATTTGCTCAAGGTAGAAGGTTATTAAAAGGTTTCTCATTGAACCCAATGTAAGACTAACCATAAAAATTTCACTCTTAATATCAATCATAATCACTAGTTGGTTTAAAAGCATTTTGATATACAAAAATCATACTTCTACCTTTATTTTTTCCTTTAGAAATCTTTAAATGAGGACAATTGTACAGCCATGATAGCCATCAAAGCCATAGGCATCCCCACTACCACCACCTTTTATATTCTTTTCCTCTTACATCAGGTGACATTTCTAAAAAAGAAAAACAAGTTTATTATGCTCTGATATATTTTTTTATGATCAAAAAGCATAATTTTTAACAATATTTGTTCATAATGGAAGGTTATAAAAAGGTTTCATATTGAACCCAATGCAAGACAACTAAAAAAATTAGATTTTAAATAAAAATTTCTGCTCTTCATAATAATCATAATCACTAGTTGGTTTAAAAGCATTTTGATATACTAAAATCATACTTCTACCTTTATTTTTTCCTTTTGAAATCTTTAAATGAGGACAATTGTACAGCCATGATGGCCATCAAAGCCATAGGCATCCCCACTACCACCGCCTTTTATATTTTTTTCCTCTTACATCAGGTGACATTTCTAAAAAAGAAAAACAAGTTTATTATGCTCTGATATATATTTTTTATGAGCAAAAAGCATAATTTTTAAAAATATTTGTTCATAATGGAAGGTTATAAAAAGGTTTCATATTGAACCCAATGCAAGACTTAACTATAAAAATTAGATTTTAAATAAAAATTTCAGCTCTTCATAATAATAATAATCACTATTTGGTTTAAAAGCATTTTGATATACTAAAATCATACTTCTACCTTTATATTTTCCTTTAGAAATCTTTAAATGAGGACAATTGTACAGCCATGATGGCCATCAAAGCCAATGGCATCCCCACTATCACCGCCTTTTGTTCTTTTTCCTCATACATCAGGTGGACAATTCTAAAAAAGAAAAACAAATTTATTATTCCCTGAAATATTCCTTAATGAGCAAAAAGCATAAGTTTTAACAATATTGGTTCATAATGGAAGGGTATTAAAAGGTTTCTCATTGAATGTGACGTAAGACATAACCATAAAAATTAGATTTTAAATAAAAATGGAATGGTCATAAAAGGTTACTAGGTTACTAGGTGATCTGCTCATTTGCATTGATATAATTATAGTTCTCTTTTCTTTTATCTCCGCTTGATCTCTCTCTCTCTCTCTCTCTCTCTCTCTCTCTCTCTCTCTCTCTCTCTCTCTCTCTCTCTCTCTNCTCCCTCTCTCTCTCCTCTCTGTTATCATCCATAATCACTAATCCTCTCCACTCACACACCTAATTCTCAATACTTTCCCCCAAATAATGTTCCTTTAAAATTATGACTTCTTGAATTGAGTAGTTAAGTGGTTAAGTAGTTAAGGCTTAATTAATTGCGTTGTTGATTTTTTTTTCCAGTGCAGATACCTGGAATATTCATTCCTCCTAATCCTCACCAATCACCACACACTCGTTCACCTTCTCAATCCTCACTCCCCTTAATCCTCCTACTAATTGTCTCTATCTCAACCTCTCCATCCATTCCCTCTCTAATCCTTCCTAGGCTCATCCTCGTAAAGTTTACATTTATCGTCCGAGTTGTGTTTCGTTTTCCGGTTGTCCATTTTTAAATGGTGTAGTTATTGTAAAACGTCAGGTTCGATTATTGAGGTATCTTGTTTGATCCTTCTTACACCGTAGGCTAATATTTGATTTGACGAATAAACAAACATCGTTAGACCGAAATAGATCAAAAGCAAAGAAATGATGAGTGTATGTTTATTTTATTGTTGTTTTTCTGCTTTGCTGTTCATTTTGTCGATAAACAACTTATCGGACCGGCAATCGGCATTCCGTCTTCCGCATGGCCGCACGATAAGATACAAGCACTTTTCTTTCAATTTTTTATTTTTCTACCAGGAACGTATAAAATTTTTTTTTTTTTTTTTCAAAAATAGAACCCGCTCCCAGTCCAGCAATGTGCCACATTACGGAATTAGACGGCTCTTATCCCGAACTTCCACCTGTTAGATAAATCACCGGCGTTTAATTCGGTCCCAAGGGATTTTTTCGTCAGTGATGGAACGATAAAATTAAATCCCCTGCACACGGCGAATTATTTATTTTATTTTTCCCCTCCCTAATTTGTGTGCATTTGGGGGGAATAAATCAAATCGCGACTCTATTTACGCCCTACAACATACTGTTGTTCTATTGTTCTATATTTTTTTGTATTGTTTCACTTTTAGTCTTGTGTCCTTTAGCAAGCGTGAGTGGTGTAGAGAGGATTAGCGGGCATCAAATGAACCGCCCAAACGCACAATAATCCTCTCATCTCAATCCTTAATCCTTGTCACTCGTTATCTCTATCTCTAATCCTCTACACTGAAACACTCTCTCATCCTTTCCACTCATTGTATCTGTATCTAATCCTCCATTCTCATAATCCTTTCCACTTATTGTTTCTAGCTCTAATCCTCACCATACATTCTAATCCTTCACTCCATAAACACTGTCCCCTCCCTCTCTCTCACTCTGATCTTCTCTACACATTCTCTTTCTAATCCTTCTGCTCTTAATCTCACTTTACCCTCACTCCCTCTTTCCTTCACTCACTCTCTCTTTCTCTCATCCACTCACTATTTCAAACAGTTGCTCAAACGCTGAATCTATTTGCTCACTTCACTCACTCCTCACTCTGATCTTCCCCACACATTCTCTTTCTAATCCTATCTGCTCGTAGTCTCTCTTTATTCTTTTCTACTCACTAACACTCTTAATTCTTCACACTCATGCTCTCTAATCCTCACCACTCGCAATCCTCTCAGACATTCACTCTCTCTAATCCTCTCCACACATTCTCTATCTAATCCTCTCTGCTCTTTAGTCTTCTCCACACATTCTCTTTTTAATCATCTCTGCTCTTAATCTCTCATTAATCCTATCCACTCACCAGCACTTCACTCTCATTCTCTCTAATCCTCTCCGCTCACAATTCTCTCAGGCATTCCCTCTCACTCCTCTCTCTCTCTCTCTCTCTCTCTCTCTCTCTCTCTCTCTCTCNATCCTATCCTACTCACACTGCTTAATCCTCTCCAGTCAATCTCTCCCTTTCCCTAATCTTGTCCTTGCATAACTTCCCTATAATTTTGCCTAAAACTATTTCTAATCATCTCTTTTTATAATCTCCTTACTCATCTCCACTCAAACACACTCTGATCCTCTCTGCACATACTCTAGGTCTATTTCTTACTTACACTGGCACTCAAACTCTGCCTACCCCCTCACTAATCTTTATTCCTTTCTGTAATGTTATAACGGTGTGATGATAGTCCATTTTCTCCATTTCTCACAAGCAACAAATGTTCCAGGCCTACAGAAAGGCGATTATCGTCCTTTTGTAGTCGGAGGGGAGCAGGTCGGCCTGATCGGACCCGATGTGAGCTCAGCTCTCCAAGACCATCCAAATGTGTTCCACCTAGACTCACATGCCGTCTCACTCAACCCAGCGTTTCGCGACTACAAGGAGAGGTCGGCAAGGATGGCCGAGGTGCTCAACCAGTGGAGGCGGGCGGGTAGGTTCGAGGCCCTGAATGGCTGGAGGGATGAAGTGAGTAAACAGCAATAGTTAAAGAAGAGTGGTTTTTGTTCTAATTTTTCTCTCTCAATCTTGCAGTGTTTTGAGATAAGGAGGGTCTTCTCAGCAGAGCCCCTGCTTAAAATGGACAGATCAGCAACTTGTAAGTATAACTACAAAACAAAACAAAAAAAACCTAGAAGTAGAGAAACTGGGGGAAAAAAGATTATGGTGTTTTGATGTGTGACAAATGAACTTTGTGGCCGGGCTCTCAAAGGTCTCTTTGGCATATGCAAGTACGGCGTGACGATCACTGGTTTCGTCAAAGACCGTCTTGGAGAAGAGAAAGGCCTCAAGATCTGGCTCCAGAGGAGGTCGGCGACGAAACAGACATGGCCTGGAAAGTGGGACAACATGGTAAGCCTTCTAAAATATTTTACCTATTGTTTTTAATTTTAAAAATAAAAATAAAATAAAAACTTACCCAGTATGTATATTTTTTAATGTCATAGATGTGATCCGTTATATTTGGTAAACATTTGAAGAATTTAAAAAAAAGATATAAATGTTCATTTGTTTTTTCTGTTTTTTTCCCTTTCAAATTGTGAAAATAGGTCGCCGGTGGCCTCTCGGTCGGCTACGGCGTCCTCGAGACTGCTCACAAAGAGGCGGCTGAGGAGGCTTCGATACCACCGAGCCTCCTTAAGAACCTCACGTCGGTCGGATGTGTTTCGTAAGCCAATCAACACTAAGCAATAACGCATCCCCTAATTTTTATTTATTACATTTTCTTTCAAAGGTTTTACTATGAGTCGGAACGGGGGATCTTTCCAAACACGGAGTTTGTCTACGACTTAGAACTTCCGCCCGACTTCGTGCCAACAAACAACGATGGCGAGGTTGACAAATTCGAGCTGCTGACAGCAAATGTAAGCGATTCTAATAGTTCAACTCCTGACAGTGAAATTACGAAAGGATTGGTTGAACTTAAATATGCACTACTCCCACTGGTGTAAGAAAGTGTTAGAAAGAAAAGAAAAAGAGTGGAGAGGATTCGTGAGAGTGTGCAAGACGGAGTTGGATTATAGGGAGAGTTTGAGAAGATAGGTTTAAAATATTTGAATGAGAGTTATTGAGATGATTAGAAGATTTACAGATAGAGATTGGAGTGGTTTAGAGAGAGTGGAAGTTAAGTGGTGAGGATTAGAAGAAAAACGTTCAGGTGGAGAGGATTGATCATATTTTTGAGTGGTGGGAGTTACGTGGTGAGCGAGGTCATTTGAGTGGTGAGGATATAAGAGGGGGAGTACTTGGTGAGGATGAGAAAGATCAAGTGGAAATTAGGAGAATTTGAATTGCGAGTATCGAAAAAGATTGAATGAAGAGGATTAGAAGAAATTTGAATTGAGGGGATTAGTCAGTTTTTGAGTGGTGAGGATTAGAAAAGGGGGGGGTTAAACGGTGATAATTAGAAAAAAGATTGTGTGGATAGGTTTAGAACGAGTGGGGGGAGTAAAGTGGTGAAAATAGTCATATTTTTGAGTGGTGAGGATAAAAGAGAGGGGGGAGTACGAGGTGAAAGATCAAGTGGAAATTAGGAGAATTCGAATTGTGGGGATTAGTCATGATTTCGAGTGGTGAGGAAGGATAGACAGGTGGTTAAACGGTGAGGATTAGAAAAAAGATAAGTGGATAGGATTCAAATGAGTGGATGGGGTAATTGGTGAGGTTAGATAAAAATTAATGCAGAAGTTTAGAGAGAGTTTAATTGTGTGGAAAGGATTCTTTTAATTGCAAGGTCATTTGAGTGGTGAGGATGAGAGTGAGTGTACTCACATGGTGATGATTAGATAATGGTCATTTGAATGGAAATAATTAGCCAGATTTAAGTGGTAAGATTAAGAGAAAGCACCATTTACGCCCGTGGGTAAGAGAAAGTTTGAGTGATGAGGATTAGAGAGAGAGATTGTTGGAGTAGTGAGGATTAGAGAATCTGTGGAGAGGATTAGTGAGAGTATGTTTGAGTAGTGAGGATTAGAGAAAGATTGAGTGGAGATTATAGAGGGAGGGAGAGGGGGTGTGAGTGGTGAGTAATAGCGAAAGTTTGAATGGTGAGGATTAGAGAGTCTGTGGAGAGGATTAGTGAGAGTATGCTTGAGTAGTATTAGAGAAAGATTGAGTGGAGATTATAGTGGGAGGGTGGGGTGGTGTGTGTGTGTGTGTGTGTGTGTGTATGTGTGTGCGCGCGCGCGCGTGCGTGCGTGCGTGTGTGTGTGTGTGTGGTGAGTAATAGCGAAAGTTTGAGTGGTGAGGATTGGCAAAAGTGTCTGGAGAGGATTAGTGAGAGTAGTGTGACACGCGTATTTGTATGTGATTCCATGAGAATGACAGAGGATTAGTGATCAAGGAATGGAATCTAGCCAGTTTAAGATAAGACTAAAGAGATTAAGAGTGGATAATAGGAAAAATAAATGATAATGAAGTGGCCTATGGAGCATGAGAGGATAATATTGTATGGATTAGCGAGAGAATTAGTGATATTGATATTGTACGGATTTGTCACATTGTGAATTTTCCTCTTCTCAGGAATTGGTTGAAAGGCTTTTCTCACCCGACTTCAAGACGACGAGCTGCCCCGTAGTTGTTGACTTTCTAATAAGGCATGGCATCATCTCACCTGACAACGGTATGAGCCTTGTAGGATATAAAACTGTACGATGATGATAATTTGCTTCTCTTTTTTTTTCTGTTTCCTAGATCCGCATTTCCCGCAGTTGGTCGAGCTCCTGCACGTCCCGCTCCAGTCAATTTACAAGCCGGTGCCATTCAAGAATGGGACATCGCAATGATCTCAGCGTTTAAAGAAGAAGAAATGTTTGGTGAGGGGGGGATTTCGAGGGGATCAAGTAAAAGAGAGAAGACGAATCTGTTTCGATCATTTCTTTTCTTGGTTAGGGGGGCCGATTACGAGTCCCATCCCCCGCATTTTTGACTCAACCAATTAATTATACTTTTAAGCCTACATTCAGCATTAGATAATCAACTGCGTATTTGTACGA
Organism: Cimex lectularius; assembly: GCF_000648675.2. Taxonomy (NCBI): domain Eukaryota; kingdom Metazoa; phylum Arthropoda; class Insecta; order Hemiptera; family Cimicidae; genus Cimex; species Cimex lectularius. The sequence continues at coordinate 2,237,215 of NW_019392637.1, read as the reverse complement.
GACACCGTCGAGTATTTTTTTATTATTATTGATGAGTTTTAATCAAGGATACGCTGTGATTTTTACTTTTTTAAACAAGGGGGATTAAAACAACCGAATAGTTTGAAATTATTAGGACTCCCTCGTATGCGTTTGAGTTGTTTTTTTATGTTTTAGCTTTTGATAGACATGAGGGAGTCTTCACATACCAGGACGTCTAGTCATAAAAATGAAAAAAAAATCTAACTTTGTTATTCCCCTTCTGCGTACTATGTACTAATTGTACAACTCATTTCTTTTTGTCTATCACTTTTTCTTTTTTGTTTTTATTGTATGTATATTTATAGTTATATATATTTTTTTGCTTTTTGTTCTTTTTTATTCTAAACTGTATGTCAAATGCTAGTCAAAAAAATACAATGTAATATTTAAAAAATAATGATAATAAAAACCAGATGACTTCATTGTATCGTTTTTTAAAACAATATAATAAGAATGTGTAAGTTGTCTGGACAAAAAAAAAGTACATTTATGCATCAGATAAATTGTATTGAATTGAATTCAAATAAAATATTTATAGAAAACATTGTAGTTTAATGTTGAAATTAAGTATCAGAATGATGGGAACTACCAGGAGCATGAGCAGAATATTGAAAAGATATCATTATTCATGTGAGTTGGCTCAGTTGATCTACTGATCTTTCATGGGAGTTGGCTCAGTTGATCTACTGATCATTCATGGGAGTTAGCTCAGTGGATCTCACAAATCGTTCATGGGAGTTGTTGGCTCAGTGGGTCTCACTAATCCTTCATGGGAGTTGGCTCAGTTGATCTATTGATCGTTCATGGGAGTTGGCTCAATGGGTCCACTAATCCTTCATGGGAGTTGGCTCAATTGATCTACTGATCATTCATGGAAGTTGGACCCCTGGTCATTCATGGGATTTGGCTCAGTTGGGCTTCTGATCGTTCATGGGAGTTGGCTAAATGGGTCTCACTAATCCTTCATGGGATTTGGCTCAGTTGATCGATTCATCGTTCATGGGAGTTGGCTCAATTGATCTACTGATCATTCATGGAAGTTGGCTCAGTTGATCGATTCATAGTTCATGGGAGTTGGCTCAGTTGATCCATTGATCATTCATGGGAGTTGGCTCAATGGGTCTCACTAATCCTTCATGGGAGTTGGCTCAGTTGATCTCACAAATCGTTCATGGGAGTTGGCTCAATTGATCAACTGATCATTCATGGAAGTTGGACCCCTGGTCATTCATGGAAGTTGGACCCCTGGTCATTCATGGGATTTGGCTCAGTTGGGCTTCTGATCTATCATGAGAGTTGGCTCAGTTGGGCTTCTGATCATTCATGGGAATTGGCTCAGTTGGGCTCCTGATCGTTCATGGGCGTTGATTCAGTTGGTCTACTGAACGTTCATGGGAGTTGGCTCAGTGGATCTCACTATTCGTTCATGAGAGTTGGCTCAGTTGGGCCCTGATCGTTCATGGGAGTTGGCTCAGTTGATCTATTGATCGTTCATGGTGGTGTCGACTCAGTTGATATTCCCATCTTTCATGGGAGTTGGTTCAGTGTATCTACTGGTCGTTCATGGGAGTTCGCTCAGTTCAGGAATGCAGGGAAAGAAGGGGAATTATTTTCAAGAGAAACAAATCATACAAGTATACTTTTACAACTGTATAATGTTGTCTAAAATGGCAATTTGTATACAAATTAAAAAACAAAATATAAAAAATGTTATTTCAATATGAAACGATCCTGGTGTCAGGTTCAGACTGCTATTTGAAAAAAACACCCAAGTGATTTTCCAAACGACCGAATGACTCGGTTTGTTCAAGATTCAGTATCGGTACTTGGTCGAGTAGTCCTTCGGCGAGACGACGAGACCCCGTCCCTTCCTCGCGCCTCGATAGACCGTCTCGACTATATCTATCATCTCCTGTTTGTCTTCGAGGGCCCAGTTGATCTTGTTGTTGTTCCCCGTACCGAGATCGATCATAATGTGCTTGTTGCGGAAGAAAAACATGACCGTACACGGGTCGTACAGTTCGTACATCTTGTTGAAGTCGGGCACCTTAGTTATATCAACGAGGTAGATGACTGCGAAGTTCTTCACCTTCTCCGCGATGCTGTACAACACCTCGTCCATCTTCATGCACGTCGGGTCCCAGTCGTGGCCGAAACGGATCACCTGGGCGGAAAACAAACCTATTGGATAATGAATTGAACGAGCGAGGACGTGCGGATCGAGAAAAAGACAATACTTACAACAACCCTGTCCTCTTCTGACAGTATGGCCTGGTCGACCTGCCATCCGTTGTGAAGGTGACTCAGCATATAAGACATGTTGGCTGCTTATATAATACAAAATCAATCCAAAAGAAAGCAAATAAGCTGGGATTCGGCGTAAAACTATGCCGGTATGCTGAGTTGGCCGAGCGACCCGTATCGAGAAGATGCACGAAGGTTACCAATTGCAAGAGGTTACCCGTAATGACGTCACTCATTCCTCCGTTTTGCGAACCAAATAAACCGGCAAAAAATTAATTTAAATTTCTATACGATTTAATTAACAAATAATCAACAAATTAAACGGGAACCCAAGCGAGACCGGGCGTATATCGTAAATAAAGTCAAATATCACAACAACCATGTCCCCTTCTGACAGCCTGGTAGACCTGCCACCCGTTGTCAATACGTCTTAGCATGTAAGACAACTCTGGTATTTAACATATATATCCGAAGGAAAAATATTCTGTGTATCGTACAAATATGCCCGTATGCTTGCTTTGCGCGAAGATTATGACTATTCGGTATGTGTTAACTAAGCCAACTCTCATGAACGGTAATGAGCCAACTCCCATGAAAGATGGGAATATCAACGGAGTCGATTACCATGAACGATAAATAGATCAACTGAGCGAACTCCCATGAATGATCAGAAGCCAAACTGAGCCAACTCCCATGAACGATCAGTAGACCAATGAGTCAATTCCCATGAACGATAAGAAAATCAACTGACCCAACTCCTACGAACGATCAGTAGATAACTGAGCCAACTCCCATGAACGAATAATGATATCCACTGAGCCAACTCCCGTGAACGAGATCCACTGAGCCAATTCCCATGAACGATCAGTAGATGAACTGAGCCAACTCCCATGAACGATCAATAGATCAACTGAGCCAACTCCCGTGAACGATCATTAGATCAACTGAACCAACGTCCATGAATGTTCAGTAGACCAACTGAGTCAACTCCCATGAACGATAAGATCAACTGAGCCAACTTACACGAATGATCAGAAGCCCAACTGAGCCAACTCCCACGAACCATCAGTAGACCAATGAGTCAATTCCCATGAACGATAAGAAAATCAACTGAGCCAATTCCCATGAATAATCAGTAGATCAACTGAGCCAACTCCTATGAACGATCAGTAGATCAACTGAGCCAACTCCCCTGAACGATTAGTTAAATCAACTGAGCAAACTCTTATGAATCTGTTCATTCTCCTGATTGTTTTTACCATTCTGACACTTGCGAACACAGTTTAAACATTGAAACAAAAAATAAAATCAATTTAATAATATTATATATTTTTGAATGCAAAGATTGATACAATAAAATTATTGACCAATTAAAAATAAAACAATATATTCCCTATTTTCACGATTATATCATAAATACATATATAAAAAACATGTGAGTGTGTGTGCACGTATTTACAAAATAGGTAAGTTTTTATTTATGTATAAATATACGTATAAATGCGTGATTAAAAAGAAAAAAAGAAGGATTTAATGGCGTGATTATTAAGCGGGCGCATATGGTGGATTTCCTTCCTTTTTTCAGACGACAGAACACTGTTGCCATCCGCCGCATGTCGTCTGCAATGCGCCTTCGTTCCCGTCGACCGATATCGTCTTGTTCAGGTTGAACGATTCCCAAAGGCCTGGTGTCTGTATTATCTGAAAGAAAACAAAAAATTGTATTGTTAAGCATACTTTTTTGCTTCCTGTTCTTACTTTTTCCACTAGCTCTTCGAAGGCACACTGTACGCCGTCTTTCGTCTTGGCGCTCGATTCAATGAAAAGTGTCGCGTGCCGGCTGGCGAACTTGAGACCGTCATCTCGGCTCACCTCCCGCCCGGGCTTGTCGATCTTGTTACCGACGACCATTCTGACGATGTTTGACTTGGTTGAGTACGTGTCGAGCTCCGTGAGCCAAGTCTCAAGTTTTGCGAACGTCGATGACTGGGTCACATCGTAGACAAGTATGGCACCCTGTGCATCACGGTAATAGCTGGGTGTAAGCGTACGGAACCTTTCCTGTCCAGCTGTATCCTGGTAAATATATAAAAATACATATCCATACATGTTTTGTTTTAATAATAAAAATCCTTACCCAAATGGCAAGTCTCACTGTATTACCATCCATCGTTAGTTTTTTTGTCTTGAAATCAACACCAATCGTCAGCGATTGTTCAGGATCAAATTTATCCTCAGTGAACCTCATCAGCAGACTGTTTAGTAAAAAAATATCGTCAGATTAGAAATGAAGCATCGGAAGATTAGGCCAAGTATAATCTATCCATTTTATCTGGCAAAAAAATTCACACCAGAAACCGTCTTATAGTCTGACTTTATGAAAGGTTCCATCGGATCATAATGATTTAGTACACGTGAAGTGGCCTTTTTGGAATGAGATCTTGCCAGGAAGGTGTTTTAGAACTAATTGAACGTTCCGTACGGAATATGTCCATGATCTAGGCGTTGTGGAAGGTTCTGCCGGATTGAAATTACAACAGGTAAATCTATATTGCCGATACATATATAAATTTACCAAGGGCAGACATGATGGTAAATTGGCAAAGCAGCCATTTTGGAACCCAATCTTGTATGGAAGATGTTTATTCCTAATGAAATCATCTGTGCGGACATGTCTCATGATCCGACCTTGAGGAAGATTCCGCCAGATTGGATTTACACATTTGTCATAGAAAACTTTCTATAATAATTTTAAATCGACAAACGACAGACATGATGACTGGCAAAGTGACCATTTCGATAACGGAACGTCGAATGGAAGCCGTTTCTTCAGTATGTTCGCTGACCGACCTCAGGCAGTCGCATTGAAATGTACAAAATAAATTGAAATTTACTCAATGTAAACATGACCGCCTATCAGCCAGTAAACCGTTCCAATGGATACGTACGGATACCACCGTACAATTGAAATTTTTGGATAAATGACCAGACCAAAATTGCATCCGGTGATGCAACCGACTAGCCTAAGACAATTCCAGACCATGATACTAAATTCAAGGCCGTGAATCACTATTGGACAACAAAGGCTGGACTGATTTGTTAATGTTCGTTTTTTTAATAACGTCTCTTTTTTTCCGGACGTTGTAAAAAATGGTCAAATACAATGTTAAAAATGATAAAAACGTTCACCTAGACTTCCCAACTCCGCTCTCGCCTATGATGAGTATCTTCAAAGTGGTCAGCACGTCCTCTTCCATCGCGGCTCATACAAAAAAAACCCTATTCTAGGTTTATTATCGTATGGGATTTTTCCAAAACTGTTTAAAACAAAAATTAAAAAAAAAAATATTCTAAGGATAATAAAATTAGAAAATACAACTCGGTCTTCTGAGCTGGGGCCCAGTTCGAGTATTTTAAGTTTACACACTGATCAGGCACTTTTGGCCTTGTGATGTCACTGTTCCCAACACGTGATAACATTATACAAAAAAAGGTTTTTCGGTTTTTTTCTGTCCTTTTTTTCTTTTATTTTTGTTTAAATACAGTTTATTGTCTTTTTGTATATTTTTACGGTAATTGTTAGTTGTTTTTTTAAAAGAAACAGTCAAATTGGTAGTTTTTGAAAATAGAATAATGGCCGACTGTTTTTGGATGTTGAGTTAATTTTTGTTTATTTATTAGTGTTTTTTTCAAACTAGATTCTTTTATCGATTTAGATTTTTTAGTTTTTGAGTTTTTTTCTGTAATGTTAATAATTTTAGAGTTTAATCGTGGAAAGTGTACCTGTTCGCGTGTGCCTTCTTGATACGCCGGTGGCCACGACCCGAAACCGTGCTCCTTCTATCTTTTTGACCGAGAGACGGGTCCCGTGTCGCCGATTTTCCCCTTTTTTTAACGTCCTTTTTTCCTCAGTTCCAAGGCGAGATTTCCTTCGCCGAATCTAGAAATCCGAACGAGAGGAGAAGAGAAACGAAAAAAAAGATCCAAATCGGCGATCGTATCCGTTTTTTTGATATCCGTTGACCCGTGTGACTAAAGAGTGAGAGACGATGCCCTCGGACGCGAAGAAGAAGCAGGCCCAGAAGAAGAAGGAAGCAGCGAAGGCGAGGCAGTCGGGGAAGAAGCCGGCCCAAAGGCCTGCAGAAAACGGCGATGGCAAGGACCAACCTGCAGAAGGGGCATCCAACGGGACAGCGGAGCTGAGCGCGGAAGGTGAGCCGGCGTGGGACAAAGAGTGAAAAACCTTCACTTATTAAACTCCAATTTTTTATAAAATTTGCCAATTAAAAACACAAACTTTAAAGAAATAACAAAAAAACAGTCTAATCTGGATAGACATTAACATAATTATAGTCTTGCATGGTCGCCATGTAACTGTCTCAGTCTTCCCAGCCTTCCAAACAACTTAACAAAAATTAATAATCATATCTGATTTCTGTCATGTCTTGTCAATCATATTTATGTCATGATATCATATAGATTTGACTTATGTCAAATCTTAAAGACTGCGATATTTGTCAGTGTTGTCATTGTGTGGTATAAGTCTAGCCAACTTAATTTTTTTTACAGAGGCATTGTGTTTGAAATTGGAAGCAGATGCGAGGCTGAACGCTGAGGCAAGATCGTGCACCGGCTCGCTCGCCGTACACCCGAGGTCGAGGGACGTCAAAATCGATAATTTCAGCATTACCTTCCACGGCTGTGAACTGCTCCAGGACACGCGGCTCGAGCTCAACTGCGGACGACGTTATGGTGTCATCGGGCTCAACGGTAGTGGCAAATCAACCCTGCTCGCCGTACTAGGCAACCGTGAGGTACCGATACCGGACCACATTGACATATTCCATCTTACGAGAGAGATGCCCGCTTCGGACAAGACGGCGCTCGAATGCGTCATGGAAGTTGATGAAGAGCGCGTACGGCTCGAGGAGCTCGCCGATCAGCTTGTAGCATGCGAAGACGATGGTAATTGGGCATACAACCACTTCTGCTAACTAGTAACACATCCACGATTTACTTACACCTGTCATCACACTCTTGACCCTGGTTGACATATTATGCACGAACTATTGACTTGGTTTCCGAAATCACACCTCGTACTTCCACTATTGATATTTTTGTTGACATTGCACTTTTGCTACATCAACTTTTTATTTTTGATTGACCTATCATATTTATAATGCAAGAACTATTGACTGTTTGTCACATACCACATTTGTGCTACAGCCACTATTGACTTTGGTCAACATATCACACTTATTATGCAAGAATTTTTTTTTACACCACACTATTGAATCATTCACAATCGTTGATAAATCGTTCTTATAATTTATGAACAAATTATGGGAGCTCTGAAGCATTCAATCTATACCTGTGTGAAGCAAACAAGGACAAACTATTCACTTTGGTTAAAATGTCTCATTTATTATGCAAGAACTATTGACTTTTCCAGGCATAGCACTTGTGCTACATCCATTATCGTCTTTGGCTGACATATTATGCAAGAATTATTGGCCATTTTTTGGACATGACATGCATTATTGACTTTTACCAAAATATCAGACATACAATATTAACTTGGCTAAAATTGCACTTTTCATACCTACACTATTGACTTAGGTTAACATGTTTTGTAATTCATTCTCTTTGACCTTGGCCAACATATTGTACAATAACTATTGACTTTGTTTCTTACGTCCACTTTTGACTGACATCATGCAATGTCTTATTCTTGACATGTCTTAAGTTCACATTTATAGTGCAAGGACTTTGGTCAACATAGCACACTTATTTCTGTTATTGACAGGCGTGGACATAGCACAAGAATTGACTTGTGTTGACATATTATGCAAGAACTTTTTACTTTGGTCAAAATATCACTTTTTTCCACTATTGATTGCATTGATATATCACATTTATAGTGCAAGAACTTTGGTCAAAATGTCACACTTCTTCCACTATTGACTTACGTTGACAAATCACACTTATTATGCAAGAACTATTGATTTAGTCAAAATATCCCACTTTTCCCACTATTGTTGACTTTGGTCAAAATATCACACATTTTTACACTATTGACTTACGTTGACATATCACTTATTATGCAAGAACTGTTGATTTTGGTCAAAATGTCACACTTTTTTCCACTATTGACTTATATATATAGTGTGTATGTATGATATGAATATAATCACACTTATTATGCAAGAACTTTTTACTTTGGTCAAAATATCACTTTCGCACTACTTACTATATGACAGCATTTTAAAACATTTTTTTTCTCTGTCATTATAGAATCGCAGGAACAGTTGATGGACATATATGAAAGGTTGGATGACCTGGCCGCCGACACGGCCCAGGCTAGAGCCGGCTACATACTCCACGGTCTTGGCTTCTCGAAAGAGATGCAGCAGAAGAAGACGAAAGACTTCTCCGGAGGTTGGCGCATGCGCATCGCCCTCGCAAGGGCGCTCTACGTCAAACCGCATCTCCTCCTTCTGGACGAGCCGACCAACCACCTTGACTTGGACGCCTGTGTCTGGCTCGAAGAAGAGCTCAAAACATATAAAAGGATTCTCGTTATCATATCGCATTCGCAGGATTTCATGAATGGTGTTTGTACGAATATAATTCATTTAAACAAGAAAAGGCTTAAATATTTCACTGTAAGTTGTAAAAAATACCCAACACATTGTATTGGAGAAGTTTTGTTATATATATATTTTTTTATTGTTTTAATTTAGGGTAATTATGACGCTTTTGTACGTACGAGGCTGGAGCTTCTTGAAAATCAGATGAAGCAGTACAACTGGGAACAAGATCAGATTGCCCACATGAAGGTATGTACAAGCCATTTCCACTTCCCGATCTATTTTGAATAAATCTATACTTTTTTTATATTGTAGAATTACATTGCACGGTTTGGCCATGGTTCTGCGAAATTGGCGAGACAGGCGCAGTCGAAGGAGAAGACTCTGGCCAAGATGGTCGCCCAGGGCCTGACCGAGAAGGTTATAACCGATAAGACAGTTACATTTTATTTTCCGTCCTGTGGCACAATACCCCCGCCTGTCATCATGGTTCAGGTGAGTCTTTTGAAAGATCGTTTGATACAATTTTATTCCCATAATGACGAGATCAAAATGAAACTTTATTTTGTGCACGCAGAATGTCAGCTTCCGTTACTCCGATCTGACGCCTTGGATATACAAGAATCTCGAATTTGGTATCGACCTCGACACGAGGGTGGCACTAGTCGGGCCAAACGGTGCCGGCAAGTCAACCCTTTTGAAGCTCTTGTACGGCGAGCTGATACCAAATGAGGGCATGATACGTAAGAACTCGCATCTGAGGATAGCACGCTACCACCAGCACCTGCACGAACTCCTCGATCTCGACATATCCCCACTAGATTACATGTTAAAATCTTTCCCCGATGTTAAAGAACGAGAGGAGATGAGGAAGATCATCGGCCGGTATGGCTTGACAGGGAGGCAACAGGTAAAATACATAAAAACCCTTACTAATATTTTCTTTTCATTTCCTCATCCTATAAAAAAAATCCATGGTACATCATGGCCGACATAGCACACTTGTGATACATCCACAATTGACTTACATTTAATATATCACACTTATAATGCAAGACCTGTTGTCTTTGGATAACATATCGCACTTATGATATTTTGTCTATTGACTGGCCACATTGTGCTTTTCATACATCTTCTATGGACTTTGACTGACATCTCATTTTATATTCATTCACTAATAACTTAAGGTGGATTATCACACTTGTGGTACATTCAATATTGACTTAAGGTCAACTATTAAGCTGGGCGCACACTTGGTTGGTGGGGAGGGTCGGAATTTAGTCAGAACATTATGTAGGAAACGCTCTCGATCGCATTGGTTGAATTTTTCCCCTACATCTGACTTCCACTGCGGTTTAGTGTTGTTTTTACATTTTCAGGAGCCCCGTGTGACAATTGATCAGAGGTGTTCACATCACACTTGTAATGCAAGAACTATTGACTTTGCTCAAAATATCACACTTTTTTCCACTATTGACTTATGCTGATATATCACACTTTTTATCTGCCCATTATTGCCTTATGGTTGATATATCACATTTGTGATTCATTGACATTTGCACTTGTCATCAGGAATTTTTTTTTCATATACTAAAAATGACACTTGTGCATTTTTTAGGTGTGTCCGATTCGACAGCTGTCAGACGGGCAGCGTTGCCGAGTTGTCTTTGCCTACCTTGCGTGGCAAGCGCCACACTTGCTCCTCCTCGATGAACCAACTAACCATCTGGACATGGAGACAATCGATGCTCTGGCCGACGCCATAAACGAGTTTGAGGGCGGGATGGTGCTAGTATCGCACGACTTCAGACTCATAAGCCAGGTGAGGAGTCGAATGACGGCTCGTCATAATTTTGAAATATTTTATTGATTTTTTTTCTTTGCACCAGGTCGCCGAAGAGATTTGGGTGTGTGAGAAGGGCACCGTCACGAAATGGCAGGGCGGTATCCAAGAATACAAGGAGCACCTCAAGGCCAAGATCCTTAAAGATGCAAATAAAAAGAAATAATAAAAAATGAAAAGTACCAAAAAAGCCCGATTTTTATTTTCTCTCTCGTAATGACGAAACGACCGTCTTTCTCAATTTGCAACAATAAATAAATATTAACAAAATAAGAGCACTTGTATAATGAAATTTGACAAGTAACGCAAAAAATTTAATGAGAAATCCCATGGATTCCTCTTATTCTTAATATTAATTCAAAAAATTATTATATTAATTGTTCGTTAATTATTTATTGTTCTTAAAGTAATTTTTTTATTTACTCCAAATTTTCCAATTTTAAACGTTCCTATTAGGCGACGATGGTTGATTATTGAAAAATAAAAGTTTTCAAAAATTTGTCGATTTTTTTTTTTAATTCAAAATCTTAGTACTTAAGTCACAAAATGTGGTCTGCATAACTCATAAAATCTCCAAAGACCGCATACACTACTGCTTTTTACCAACATATCACACTTGCAATGCAATCATTATTGACTGTTTTCTGATAACATAATGGTGTTAAATGCACTATTGGCTTAGGTTGACAAATAGCACTAATAATGAAAAATTATTAACTTTAGTCAAAATATCTCACTTATAGTGCTAGAACTATTGACTGTTTTTTTGACACATTATGTAAGAAATATGACTGGTTCTGAGATGACATTTATTATGCAAAAACTATGAAATTTCGTCAAAATGTCACACTTTCATACATATTCACTATAAATTACACTATAATTTTGATTCATCCACTATTAGTGAAAATATCACATTTATTATGCAAGAACTATTGACTGTTTTTTTGGATGTAACACTTGTTATTAGTGACATATTGCACTTATGCATGAATTATCAACTTTTGCAGACATATTGTGCAAGAAATATAGACGTTAGTTCTATCATCACACTTGTGATTTGTCCACTATTGACCTTGAGTGACATATCGCACTTATTGCGCATTAATTATTGACTTTTGCTGAAATATTACTCAAGAACTATTGATTTTTGTTCTGTCATCACACTTGTGATTCGTCCACTATTGACTTTAGCTGACATCACACTTATTATGCAACAGCTATTGTGCTTTGCCAACATATTATGTAAGAACTATTGTTGTTGATTTTATTATCACACTTGTGATTCATCCACTAGTGACTGAGTGACACATCAAACCTGTGAATCATTCACTATTGACTTCTGACAGCACACTTTTTATTTTCAAATAGTCCTACTTAATCGTGATGAGGTAGGTAGTAAAAATTAGGGGTGCAATTTTTTGTAATAATCTTTATTTACAAGGATAAATAATAAAAGAATAGAAATCAACTAACATTTTTTTGGAAAATGTATTATTTTACTACTGTCGGACAACATTACTAAAACGAATAAACTTTTTTTGGTCGATTAGTGAAAAATTTTGTCCAAAACATTGGAGTGTTTTGAGAATCAGTCTTTTTAATGGCTATTTCAAAAACATTGCCATTAAAAAGTAACTTAAAAACAATCAAATAAAAACAAAATAATGTTTTTTAACTTTATTTCATTTTTGTCTATGTATGCTGATTTTCGGATTGTTCGGTTGCAACAGTTTCTTCTTGCGTTTCCTCAGCATCGGCATCAGCCTCCGGCTGCACAGTGTCACCCGAGATCTCGGCGTAGCTCGTCCTCCTGGAAAACAGAAGGCACAACAATATAAAATCACTCGTATGTCTCGTTTAAGCAGTTTCAGTACTTTTTATCAAATTTGACAGGAAAGGAGGCATTAATTAAAATATTGGGGGGGGGGGGCAAAAAAGTACAAAAATCTTACGATTATTTCTTAGCTTTTTACTTAGCCTAGATTTCAACCTATTTGAATTTCATCACGGCCTATTTTCCAAACGTAAGCTCACATAAAAAAAAAAAAAAAAAAAAAAAAAAAAAAAGTAAAACGTTGAATTTTAAATAAGTGGCGGGCCTGGGTGACAATAAAAGAACCTGCTCTGTGAGACTTCAGCTTTAGTATATCTTAGTAAGCTTTAGTATCGACATAAAAAATGTTCTCAAGAAAGAATTTTAAAAAAATCATATTTCAAATGCAGTTTTTGTAAATTTTTTAAAATATTTTTAATGGAATTGTTGAAACAGTTTGTAACGAGAGAGAAAGTGAACGTGATGGATCTGATGAAGTATCTTGAAACAGGCCAAAATGCACATAGTGAACATTCATTTAAAATAATAAGATCAAATAGAATTGTTAAAAAATAAAATTCCTTCCACGTTTCTGCCAAATTGGCGATTTTTTTTTTTTTGCAAAAAAATACAGTTATTAACAATATATACGTGTTAATAATAATTTATTTTTCTAAATTATCATTTGGGAAAATTGCGTTAATATTTAGTTGTTCACTTTCATTTTGAGGAGGTTGCATTTTTAAACTGTTATCCCTGTGGTAATTACGTTTCTCACCTTAACTGTCCAAAGGGTCAAATAGTCAACAAAATATTTATTTTTTACTTTTTATTTGGATATAAACATTTCTAACAAAACGAAATTTAAATTATTTCAATTAATAAATATTTAACAAGATTGGTAACAGCACGTAGTTCATTTTTAGGAGGTTACACTTTTAAACTGTTATCCCTGTGGTAATTACATGTCTGGAATGAGTCGTTAGAAGAGAAAAGAAAATAACAAAGAATCGTCTTTTTTATACTGTATTTAAATATTAGCGTTTCAACAGGACAAGAGGTTAAATTAAGTCATTAACTTAATAAATATTTAGGAAAAGTGGAAATTACGTAGTTCATTTTCAGGAGGTTACACTTTTAAACTGTTATCCCTATGGTAATTACATGACTGGAATGAGCCGTCACAAGAAAATCAACAGAAAATAACAAATAATCGTATTTTTTATATTTTATTTAAATATTATTGTTTCTAACAGGACAAGAGGTTAAATTAAGTCGTTTAAATTAATAAATATTTAGGAAAAGTTGCATCATCACGTAGTTCATTTTCAGGAGGTTACATTTTTAAACTGTTACCCCTATATATTTTTTATATTTACGATAAATCCTTAGGGACAGAGATATATATATTTGGATCCAATTCGTTGCTCTTGGTAGGCAGGGGACTCCCGCACGGTTGGATCCTTAGCCCTTTATTATTCGAGAAATACTCGGCCAACTCGGGTTCCGAGACGGGAGTGTCAAGGAGCTTTCGAAAATGGGCGAAAAGTAAAGATAGGCAAAAATTTAGAAGTTGTTTTATAAGCGTTTCCAACAGGACAAGATTGACGTTAAGTATTGACCCTTGGTAGACACGGGACTCACACATGAAGGTATCCTCAGCCCATTGTTATTGTAGTCCTAACTAAACCCAACGTTAACAAGTCTTTAACCCTAACCTTTCCTAAACCTAATTTAACTCTAATCCCAACCAGTCTTTATCTTTATCCTAACCTACATAACCCATTGTTAATACTATAACTTACCTTTTTGACCCTCATATCCTAAACTAATTTAACCCTAATCCACAAGTACATGACATGTCTATTCAGAGATCCAAATTGCCTTTGACCGATGACTTGTGATCCTTGTGCCCACAATTGATTTAAGTGTAATATATCACAGTTATAATTTCATAATCATCTTTAACCCTAATCCTAACCCGTCCTTAATACTAACTTTACCTAACCCGTTTTTAACCCAAATCTTATCCTCTTCTCAATACTAACTTTAAGTGCCCATCTCTAACCCAATTCCTAGCATAACATCACCTTATCCTTTCCTTACCTGCCCGTTCTTAATATTCACCTTACCCGTCCATAACCCTTCCTTACCCAAACTAAGATGGGTAGTAATTATAGATTAACTTAACTATAAACATGTCTTAATTCTAACTTTATCTTACCCCCTCCATGTCCTAACTTAACCCGTCCTTAACACTAACACACCTTTAACCCCAATCCTAACTTGCCCTTAATCCCAATCTTACCCATCCTAAGCTTTTACTACTTAACATGATTTTAACCCTAAATCCTAACTTCCCATCCTTAAATACTAACTTTACCAAACCCCTTTTTAACCTAAATTTTATCCTCTTCTCAATACTTTACTTACGTACCCGCATTTAACTCAATCCTAACATAACATCACCTTATCCTTTCCTTACTACCCACTCTTAATATTCATCTTACCCATCCATTACCTTTCCTTGACTCTACCTAAGATAAGTAGTAAGTTAAAAATTAACTTAATTATATATTTGTTCTTAATTCTAACCTCCCTGCATGTCCTAACCTAGCCCGTCCTTAATACTAACGCGCCCTTAACCCCAATCCTAACTTGCCATTAATCTCAAACTTACCCATCCTTAGCTTTTACTATTTAACACGCTTTTAACCCTAATCCTAACCCGTCCTTAATACTACCTTTACATAACCCGTTTTTACCCAAATTTTATCATCTCAATATTAACCGTACGTACTCGTTCGTAATATTTATCTTACCCGTCCATTACCCTTCCTTAACCCTACCTAAGATAGGTAGTAAGTTATAGATTAACTTAATTAGAAACCTTTTCTTAATTCTAACCTTACCTTAATGCATGTCTTAACCTAACCCATCCTTAATACTATAACAACCAGTCCTTAACCCCAATCCTAACTTGTCCTTAATCCCAATTTAACCCATCCTTAGCTTTTACAACTTAACACGCTTTTAACTCTAATCCTAACCTGCTTTTAATACTCACTTAGACTTTATATTTCGGGATCTACCCAGTCAGGGACTTGGACAGTTAAATATCAGAATCACAGTGCACCGAAAACGGTTTAAATTTCAGCAGTTATCACCCCGGTTTAAAATTTTGAAACAAGCGTTTGTACAGGAGTGGAACCTTCGACCTGATGCTCATTCTTCACTGTTCAACGCCTTCTGCACACCACTTACCTTCATTCGCAATACGAACAATCGGTGAGGATCAAAAAAGTAAACAGACGAAAAACGAAATCGTGTTACGGTGTTAGGATTGTTAGAAGAACGCCAGAAGTGGTAGCAAACCGTGCACTCCGCCCTTCAGTTTATCCTCAAGGAATTTGTGAGGTACAGCGGATAAGAAAGGTTCATTTATATTTTGTCACTTTTTTAAATTCTTTGATACTGTTTTCTTCTTTCTTAAAACTCTCTTTATTTACATTAATTTAAATAAAAAAACAAACAATATTTGAGTATGTTTTTAGGGGGGTGGGGATTTTGTTTTTGGCAGGGAGGATTGAGTAGTCGAACAGCTCAGACACCGTCGGATATCGTATATATCTTCTCGGCAGACTTTCTGTAAATGAAGAATAAGACACAAAAGAAAGAACAAAAAAAGTCTTGAGCAAGCCTTTTTTCACCTTTATAACTGCAAAGCGGGGAATGCGGTATTTATATAGTGGGGTAGGAGGATTCAAAGGGTTTGTTTAATGATCAACAGAGGTTTTTAATTCATTATATTATTTTTTTTTAAATTTGATTTTTCTCTTTTTTTTACATCTTTGGTTTTTTCCTCGTAAAATCGTCGTTCAGGGTACAAGAGGGAGGGCGCTTCCAGTCTTCTCGGTTTCGATTTCACGGGGTATATGGATGGCCAAGTTATTGGGCAATATTCTCATTCCGCGCTTCTTCGCCGTTGACACCGTCTCCGTCCTATCGACCCGTTATTCGTTCATTTTTAAATACCATACATATTTTTTTCCTCTTCATAAAAGAGTTAGTCACAAAAACGGTGAAGAAACAGCAAAAAAAACGGACGTCGTGTAGTCGTCGTCATTTTGCATGCTTTCGAAACCGGAGATTAATTTTTTGAGTGCATTAATTTGTTGAGTGCCAAGTTATACAAGGGAAAGAAGAAAAACAACGAGGTAGAGTTACAATTATGGTTAAAGGCGGGCTAAGTAAAGTTAGCGTTTAGGAAGGGCTAAGGTTAGATTAGAATTAAGGTTAGGACCAAGGTAGATAAGGTTAGTTTTAGGGTTAAGGACGAGATAGGATTAATTTAAGGGCGGACTAGGTAAAGTGGGGATTAAGTAAGGGTTAGAAATAAGTTAAACGGGGGTTAGAAACGGCTTAGGTTTAGGAAGGGCAGCTTCTTAGAATTAAGGGCGAGATAAGTTAAGGAAGAGTTAGGTAAATTTAGGATTAAGGATGCGTTAGGTGAAATAGGACGGCTTATGGAAAGACAGGTTAGGTTCGGATTAAGGATGGGTTAAGTTATTGAAGGGGGTTAAATACGGCTTGGGTTTTTTGGGAATCTAGTTAGTATTAATGCTAAGGACCTCTTAGGTTAGGATTATGGACGGCTTAGGTTGGGAGTAAAGACAGCTTAGGTTAGGACTACGGTTAAGGACAACTACGGTTGGGATTAAGGGCGGGTTAAGATAAGACTAATGTTAAGAACCTCTTAGGTGAGGATTAAGGACGGTTTAGGGCTAAGATTAAGGACTGTATCGGTTGGGATTAGGGGACTAAGGTTAACGACTGCTTAAACTAGGATTAAAGATGGTGTAGGTTAGGATTAAAGTTAAGGATTGCTTAGGTCAGGATTAAGGAAGGGTTAGATTAGGACTAAGGTTAAAGACGGGTTAGGTTAGGACTAAGGACGGGTTAGGAAACATATCCATGATTCATTGTTTTTCCGTGAGTGCGCAGCGCGAGTTTTCGTTTTTCTACCCAGATGCAAAAGTACAATTACAAACGGAGGAAAAGGAAACAAAAAGGGATTTATCTCCTTTAGGCCAGTGGGCTGGAGAGACCAACCCCTCCATGCAAAGGGGTGATTACCATATTCCATGCACATAGATGAAAAGCAACACACACAAAAAATTGAAAAAAAGTATCCAGGGGCAGCTCACCTGTAGAGCACGTAGTGCTGGAGCACAAAAAACATGTCGAAGACAACTGAAAAAAGCCCGAGGCCGAATTTCGTCACATCGCCGAATATCGAGTTCCAATCGTCTGAAAAAATTTCGGTGGTTGAATAAATAAGAAACTTCGTCAATCGTGGAAGAGGATCGTAAAATAGGAACTCTACCATAGTTATCAGCGTTGATAATCATCTGCACCATGCTGAGAACGCCCCCTGTGAAGTCGAGGAGGACGTTGCCTATGCTCCAGCCAACCGTGCTCTTCCTCCTGAAGTTCATGTACGCCTGGGGTATGTACTTGATGAGAGTTATGGTGAGCTTGATGTAGCCGCACACGTTGAGGAACTGTAGCCAAGAGATAGAGGCCGTCCACGATAGGATGATGGCGACACCCAGGACGACGGCGAACAGACATATTATACCCTTGGCTACCTTTGACACGGCTTGCTCTCCCCTCTGAAATTAAATAAATACTAAAGTGTAAAATTTTGGAATCAATATTGATCTTTATACATCCCACCTCGTATATAAAACACTGGAATATCGTGAAAACAGTCAACAACGCGGCGTGTAGGGAGAAGAAGATGTCGTTCAGCTGGACCGGTATCAAACCCTTTGGGTACGTATTGAAATACTCCGCCTGAAAGTTAAAAGATTAGTTTCCCCGTGCGCCTGAGGTTGTCGAATATTGACCTGAATGGCGGGTATCCAGTAGAGTCCGCAGTTGTACAAAGAGTAGAGGAGAAAACCTATTAAGTTGAGAGCCAGGAAGTCGAAATTGAGCCCTACGACGCTCTTCCTCTTCCAATTCTCGTACACCTGGGGGTAGAAAGATACAGACCAAGCTACGAAGTAGATCCACCCAATGGCCACACTCGCCGTGACAAGGTCGTAGGAGCGGAGTAAGGTGAGGCGTACGTACGCGTTGTCAACACTGGTTAAAAAAAAAAAAAATAAATAAAACAGTTGAAAGAAAACATCAAGTACAACTCGCTACTGACTTGATCCTTTCGTCGGTACCGGTGTAGTTCAGGGTCAGGATATCGTGTCCGGGGCTCAGGGCTTTGACGCTGAATTGCCAAGGAGGGCTCGCGTTCAGGGGCAGATCCGCTGGTACTATTTCAACGAGATCCTTGTGCACCGTGTACAGGTGGATCCTTCCCTGGCTGGGCTTGAAATCACCGCTGAAAACGGGATAAAACAAAGTTAGTCCAGCCCATCCACTTCGGTTCACATTTTGTCTCAGTTAGGACGAGTTTCATGTCTTTATTTCTCATTGTCTCTTATTTGTTCGATCCCCCGATCCTAGTGAGCTCCTACCGCTCGACCTTACAAGTATCAGAAGGCAAACGACAGGAGCTCTCTCTATACCCGACGAGTATCAGGAGTCAAACGAGTACCAGCTCCCTTGGATCTTACAATACCAAGAGTCAAATGATAATAACTATCACGAATCACGGATTTGCAAAGCAAGACCTCTGCAGTCCTCAAACATCAAGGCCTGATTGGGGCTCAGATTCTGCATTTAGGAGGAGTCCAAAGTGTAGAACCCGATCTCACAGGGCTCAGCGGAGTTTTCAAGACCGAAAAGATAACAGAAGATAAAGAAATCGGTGAACGAATGATATCAGGAGTCAAATAATACAAGCTTTCTTGGCAGAAACCAGGAGGTACAAAGTAGAATGTGCCAAAGTCTTAAATGTATTAGGCTGAAATGAAAACACCTGCCATGGCCCTGAGAAGTTAATTAGTACGAGCTGACTCGACCTTACTGTTATTAGGAATCAAATATGAGCTTATAAGGCCGTACACATATCAGGAGTTCGATAGTAGAAGCTTTCTCAACCTTACAAGTATCAGGAATGGAATAGTAGAAAGTAACAGGTCAAGTATGAGCTTTCAAGACTACAACTATCAGAAGTCAAATGATAGCTCATTCGTCCTTTCAAGTAACAGGAATCGAATAGGAGCTTTTAAGAGCGAAATGGTATCAGGAATCAAATGATAAGAGCTGTCACGACTGTACGACTATCGGGAATCAAATGATAAGAGCTGTCAGGATTGTATTACTATCAGGAGTCAAACAAATACGAGGTCTCTACTATCTGATGAATATCTGGAGTCAAATAGGAGCTTTCAAGACCGATAAGCTAACAGCAGTTAAATGATAGGAGCCCTCACGATCTTCGAAGTATCAGGAGTCAAAGAGTAGAAGCTCTATCGTTTTTGTGATGGGAGCTTTCAAAACCGTACAGGTATCAGGAGCCAAGTAGTCCGAGCTCAAGAACAGGAGTCATGCAATAAGGAACTTCAAATCCGTACACCCATCAGGAGCCAACACGTAGTAGCTCAATTATCAAGATTCAAATAGGCGCTTTCAAGAGCGAACAGGAGCATCAGGAGCCAAATGATAGGCGAGTATCGGCAGTCGACAAAGTATCGGCAGTCAAATTATAGGCGCTCTTTCGCCTTTTACAGTATCAGGAGTCCAATAATGGGGACTGTCACGAGCGTAGTAGTATCAGGAGTCAAACAAGTATCAGCTCAAGCATCAGGTGTCCAATAAGAACATCCAAGACAGAAAAAGTAGCAGGAGTCAAACAAATATCAGCTCAAGCAACAGGTGTCCAATAAGAACATCCAAGACAGAAAAGGTAGCAGGAGTAGTCACACAAGTAGCAGTTCAAGTATCAGGTGTCCAATAAGAACATCCAAGGTATAAACGGTAGCAGGAGTCCAACAAGCTCTCAAGACTCATCAAGTATCGGGAGTTAAATAGTAGGAGCTTGCTCTATCATGCAGGTAAACAGAGTCGAACAGAAGCTTTTAAACATGTCTATTAATTGACTTCTGGTACTTGAAAGGACGGGTGAACTCCTATCATTCGACTGCTGATACTTTTTCAGTTTTCTAAGCTCCTATTCGACTCCCGATTCTTGTAGGGCCTTGAAAGCTGTTAGACTCCTGTTACTTCCTCGGTCTTGAAAAATCGTATTACCTGCAAGGTCAAGAAAGCTTCTGTTATTTCACTCTTGATACCTTTTCGGTATTCTAAGTTCCTATTCGACCCCTGACCCTTGGGTCGGGAGAATTCCTACTTGCTTAACTCCTGATCTAGTTTCGTGACAGCTCTTATGATTTGACTTCTGATATTTGAAAGGACGTATGAACTCCCATCACTCGACTCCTGATATTTTTTTTCAGTCTTCTAAGCTCCAATTCTTTTAGCTATTTTCTTGGTCTTGAAAACTCCTATTACTTGCAAGGTCAAGAAAGCTTCTTTTTTTCACTCTTGATACCTGTAAGGTCCTAAAGGCTCCTATTTCATTTCTAATATTTTTTCGGTCTTCTAAGCTTCTGTTCGACCTCTGATACCTGTAGGGTCGTGATAGCTCATCTCATTTGACCTCTGATATTGGAAAGGGCATGTTAACTTTCATAATTCGGCTCCTGATAATTTTTACCTATTGAAAGCTCCTATTCGATTCCTGATACGTTTTCGATCTTCGAAGCTCCTATTCGACCCCTCGATACTTGTAAGGTCGAGAGAGCTCCTCTTCACTCATTTCTCTCTCTCGTCTTTCTTTCTACCTCTTATATTTCTTTTCCTTTCACTATTTCACTGCAGTTTGTCCTTCGCAATTTCCCATCCGTTTTTATTTTGTATTTTTCAAGACCGGGTCAATATTTCCACCTCGATAAAAAAAAGGAAAAAAGATCGAAAAGGTAACGGGTCTCAAAAGGAGGGAATTTTTTCTCCATTTTAATTAACAGGAGCATGTACCAGGAGGTCGAGGAAATTTGATTGCTTCCCTTCATTTCTCTTTTTTCTTTTTTTTTCCCCTCACCCGGAAAGGCCGAAATAGATCTCGGGCGACTGGCCGATAGTCTGACCGTCATCATATCAGAGAAAAAATAAAGAAGGGGAAACTGATTAGACAGCCTTCGATTGTAAGAATGAAAAAAAATTTTAAACTAAATATTGCAACAGAACTTGTTGAACTTGGCCGGTTAATGCTCTCCCTCTTCAGTCACATAAGTTTTATCCGCCTCTTCATTCTTTATCGCGATATATATTTTTATATATATATATATGTGTGTGTGTGTGTGTGTGTGTGTGTGTATTATATGGGTTATAAATGAATTAAAAGTGGATTGTCAAGCGGAGGAGGATGAGATTCCGCTCAAGGCAGGAAGCCGTTTAATTGTACCAAGGCTGACGACGAATCAGCCAAGATTCGCTGACGAATCCGTTAACTTTCTGAATGCACAAAAAAATTAAGATTAATATAAGATTAAGGATAATCCGAGAGATTAGATACGGCCCTTTCGACCAGGGGGGAGACCCGGTATCGTTGTCTTGGCCATAACGTAGCACATTCCTCCACTGGCCTGCGTCAAATTGATGACTATGGTAAATTTAAAAACGAAATATTATTTTTGATCCACTTTGTTCGGCGTGTTTTCGAACAAGCTGAAGAGCAATAAAACGAGTTGTCTTTCGTCCAATGTCAAAAAGAAAAAACAAACAAACACGCTTTCTCTGGATTAGAAATATTCTTTATTTAAATGTTTGACAAATAGAAGGCACATGGAGAAAAACAGTTCGAAAATGTTCCTAGCTATCAAATGGTTGTTGATTTTTTAAAATCTTTTATTTTTTTTAAATCAAGGTGTCCCTTTCTTGAAGAGCAGAAAATAAAAACATACGGATGGGAAAATGCGAAGGACAAACTGCAGTGAAATCATGAAAGGAAAAGAAAGAAAGGGGGAGAGAGACGTAGAAACAGGTAAAGAGGAGCTGTCTCGACCTTACAAGTATCGATGGGTCGAATAGGAGCTTAGAAGATCGAAAAAGTATCAAGAACGAAAAGCTATCAGGAGCCAAACGATAGAAGTTCACACGTCCTTTCCGATATCAGAGGTCAAATGATATGATCTGTAACGACCATACAAGCATCAGTGGTCGAATAGGAGCTTAGAAGACCGTACACGTATCAGGAGTGAAAGAACAGAAGCTTTCTCGACCTTGCAAGAAATAGGATTTCAAGACCGAGGAAATAACAGGATTCTAACGATGAGAAGCTTTCAAGACCCTACAAGGTAGGTCGAAGGAGTCGAAGTAGAAAACCGAAAAAGTATTAGGAGTCGAATGATAGGAGTTCACACGTCCTTTCAAATATCAGGAGTCAAATTACAAGAGCTGTCAGGACTCTACTAGTATCAGGAGTCAAACAAGTAGGATCTCCCTTGACCATACAAATATCAGGGGTAGAATAGGAGCTTACAAAACCGAAAAAGTATCAGGAGTCGAATGATAGGAGTTCACACGTCCTTTCAAATATCAGGAGTCAAATTACAACAGCTGTCACGACTCTACTAGTATAGGAGAAAAACAAGTAGGAGCTCTCTTGACCATGCAAGTATCAGGGGTCGAATAGGAGCTTAGAAGACTGAAAAAGTCTCAGGAGTGAAATAGAAGCCTTCAAGACCGTATAGTGCCAGGAGTCATATGATAAGAGCTGTCACGATTCTCTCTCTCTCTCTCTCTCTCTCTCTCTCTCTCTCTCTCTCTCTCTTTCATTCTCTCTTATTTCGGATTTTGTGCTCACCTTACGTCCAGAATAAGAGTGACGTTCTCGTCTATTTTGATGTACTCGTCGTGGACGGTCGACTTGATATCGTAACATCTGCTTAAACCTGGAACAGATTCGGATCGGTTGAGAATAGCGCGTGGGGCGCGATAGCTTGCCGTCGGTCCGCCCGTCCTCGCTGTGCCCTGCGTCCCGGAAACTCCCTTACATCGGCCAAGGTCTCGAAAAATCAAACAACGGATCGATCTTTGAGGCCGGATCGGCATTTAGATCGATTATCCTTCGAATATAAACGAGTTTTTAAAGTTGGACCTTTTTCTTTCAATTATCCTTCTCATTTCTAAGTCAAGGCCTTGTAATTACGGGCCATTAAACCGAATTTACAATTTACAACTTCCAGGGGCGTTTTGACGACAATTCCTGGCAATGAGGCAGCGGACTGGGTCTGAGCTTTGTTTAGGCAGCGAAACAGCGAGACGAAGCGGACCTTCAGCATGCCCCAAGATACGTTGAATAAATAAAAACCCGGAATCGACGTCCCAGTTGTCTAAAAATAAATCTTAATCGCTCACCTATGACAGCAAAAATAGCCACGCTGCTTAATGACGGCCACATCGTGTTTTTTCTTTTTTTCCCCTGCGGAAATGGCTAATACAAATTCTATCACAGTGACCCACTCGCCGTCCTGGAACAAAACATGAAAATAAACAAAAAAAATGGAAGAGTTAAAACAAACACTCTGTTATCTCGAAAAACAATCGATCAAATAACAATACGACATTTACAGGGGGGAAATTCCAATGATTAAATGAAACTCACCCGGGTATATAAAAAATATTCTTTAAGCGGCATTTAATCATAGTTGAAATTACCCAACAAGTTAAACGGTTCTGAGTCTACTCTCTGATTTGAATGGTCAGGAGTCTCAAATCTTCAAAGTGAATATATTCCAGGACTTAAATATCAGAGTGAACCGCTCCCGACGGTCCAATCCGAAGATGAACCAGTTCTGAATATCTAATCGCAAAATTAATCGAATTGAGTTCTCAAATCCAATTAGATTTCGAGGTGCAACTCCCAAAATAAATCCCAAGAGTCAAATCCCTAATGGAATCTTTACCAAGTCTCAAATATAAATTACGATTCAAATATGTCAAAGTGAACTAGCTTGAAGAGACAATCCCAACCAAACTGGTACCGAGGATTCAATCCGTAAATGAACTAGTTCCGAGACTCTAATTTCCAAAGCGAATCGATTCTAAGAATCGAATCTTCGAGTGAATCGGTTTAGATTCAATCCGAAAGATAACCGGTTCCAGGCTCAAATTAGAAAGAATCGATTCTAAGACTCAAATTAGAATGGGACTTTATTTCAAGGCTCAAACTGGAAAGTGGACAGATTCCAAAACTCAAATGTTCCAGTGAATCGGGATAAACGGATACAAGACTCAAATTAGAACGTGAACAGATTTCGAGACTTAAATTTCTAATTATTGTAGAATGTGAACCGATTCCCAGACTCAAATGTTCCAGTGAACCGGTTCCAAGACTCAAATTAAAAAATAAACCGGTTCCTTGGATCTTGATTCAAATTAGAAAGTGAACCGATTCTAAGACTTAAATTTCAAATTATTGTAGAATATAAATCAATTCCGAGACTAAATGTTCCAGTGAATCGGTTCAGAGTCAATCCCAAAGATAACCGGCGCCAAGACGCGAATTAAAAAGTGAACTGGTTTCAAGACTCAAATAAAAAAAATGAACCGGATCCAAGACCCAAATTAAAAAGTGAACTGGTTCTAAGACTCAAATTAGAAAGTGAACCATTCCAAGAATTAAATCTCAAATTATTGTAGAATGTGAACCGTTCCCAAGACTCAAATTAGAAAGTGAACCAGTTCCAAGACTCAAATTAAAAAGTGAACCGGATCCAAGACCCAGATTAAAAAGTGAACCGGTTCCAAGGCTCAAATTAGAAAGTGAACCGATTCCAAAACTTAAATTTCAAATTATTGTAGAATGTGAATCTATTTCAAGGGTAAAACCTTCCAGTGAATCGGTTCAGAGTCAATCCCAAAGATCACCGGTTCCAATGGACAAAAAATAAAGTGAATCGGTTTCAAGTCTTAAATCTCGAATTAGAAAGTGAATCGATTCTAAGGGTCAAATCTTCAGTGAATCGACTTTGAGGTGACCGAGATCCGAGACTCAAATTTAAATGTGAACGATTTCGAGACTCAAATCATGTAGTAAACATCTCAAATTAGAAAGTGAATCGACTCCAAGACTCAAATCTTCTAGTGAATCGGTTTGTATTCAATCCCAAAGTGAAATTGAAATGAAATCCGATTCCAATTCTTAAAAATTACGGAAAATAAATTGGGGTGGAGTTTTTTCTTTTTATCAATTTTAGAACTTAATTCATCCGAGAAAGCAAACGGTAGATATTGTTCTGCAGACTTGTTTACAATTCTCGCTTGTTTTTTACTTTATTTTTTAATCTTTATTTTTATTGGATCCCCGACTGATTTCACTACTATATAATCTGCATTTATATTTTTAAACAATGGCCTAAGAGTTTTTTTTTTGGGGGGGGGGCGTGACGAAAAATCTTCTATTTTTCCCTAATTCGATTTTCTTTGGGCTCTTCTAAGTCTTCAGGCCGGCTTTTAGACTAGCTAGGCCTAATTTGATTTCTAAACCGTTTCTATTTTTTTTTCTTTTTCCCTCCCGATCAAATGAAAGTCGAAAGACCCCGGATCGAAAACCGGGCCAGACGTGATTTAAATTTCCGAACTGCAATCGCAAAAATGTTCCTATCGGGCCAGATAACGGCCCCAGGCCTTTGTCTCGGAAACAAAAGCAGCCCCGATGAGCTACGAACAAGACTCGAATAAAAATTATCTTGGATCCGCCTCGTCTCGCTTTGAACAGGGGAGAAGATGAAGGAGGGTTTTTTCTCGACTATGAGAGCTCTTGCTACATGTTCGGCTCCTTGTACCGCTTTTATTTATTTTTTTTACGTTGCAAAGCGAAACCGGACGAGCCAAGGCTAAACCGTCCAACGCCAATCCCTCTTGCATAAATATATTTTTTACAAGATAATCCGACAATTTATTAAGTTTCTATTGAGCCCAATTGGAATAAAGTGACGAGTCAGTGTTTCACGGCGTCCGACGGATTTCCTAACGCGACGCGTTATTCGGTTCAACGTCCCCTCTATAATTTTGTCGTTAATTGGGCTGGTTCGTATTTTTATTTTGTACCTTCTCGAGAAAAAACAAAAAAAGCGAAGCAGTGCGGTCCGCGGGCCTGTTATTCCGGCGCACGTATGTGAAAGTCGGCGACGTCAAACAAAACACAAATATTTGTACAAGCTGAAGTGACAACCTCAATACAAAACATGACAGGCGGCAGCAGAAGAAAAAGTAGAGATGATTCGGCTGTTCAAGGTCGACATGATTAACTCATTCAAACTCCTAGGTCTTCTGTGAAATCCGACCTCATACGATAATTGGAATTACGAGGAAAACCGGACTCCTGGGAGCTGCACATCGTACTCTCGATCCGGCTCATGTTACCGCACTCATTTTCTTTCCGATCCCAGCTCCTACGAACTTGGCGTAAATAAAGTCCTAACGTGATCCACACTTTTCAACCAAAACTCCGTTCTCGTGGACCGATTGCGGGTTTCTAATTCTAACTCAAATTTTCATGTCAAAGTTCTGAGTCAATCCCAAAGTGAACCAAATCAGAAAGTGAATCGACCCAAACTAAATGGGGTTTAGAATCAATCCTAAAATGAATCGATTCCGCGACTCAAATTAGAAAGCGAATCGATTCCAAGACTCAAATTACAAAATGAACCAATGCCAAGACTTAAATTTCAAATTATTGCAGAATGTTAACCGATTTTAAGACTCAAATTAGAAAGTGGATCGATTCCGCGACTCAAATTAAAAAGTTCATCAGTTTTAAGAGTCAAATTGAAAACGAATCGATTCCAAGACTCAAATTAGAAAGTGAATCAAAATCCACGACTCAAATTAGAAAGTTAACCGTTTCCAAGGCTCAAATTAGAAAGGGGATCGATTCCACGACTCAAATTAAAAAGTTCATCGATTTTAAGAGTCAAATTGAAAACGAATCGATTCCAAGACTCAAATTAGAAAGTGAATCGATTCCATGACTCAAATTAAAAGGTTCATCGATTCCAAGACTCAAATTAGAAAGTGAATCAAAATCCACGACTCAAATTAGAAAGTTAACCGTTTCCAAGGCTTAAATTAGAAAGGGGATCGATTTCACGACTCAAATTTATAAAGCCCATCGATTCTAAGACTCAAATTGCAAAGTGAATCGATTCCAACACTCAAATCTTCCAGTGAATCAGTTCTGAGTAAGTACCATAGCTAGTTCTAAATCTCAAATAAGAAAGTGAGACGGTTCCGAGACCAAAAATGTCTAAATGAACCAACTCCTAGTGTTAAATGTCTAAGTGAACCCGGTTCTACAAATAAGAAAGTGAATTGATTCCAACACTCAAGGGAAGCAATTCTGGGTCAATCCCAATGTGAATCGGTTCTGAGACTAAAATCAGAATGTGAATCGGTTCGGAGACTCAAATTTCAAATTAGAAAATGAATCGGTTTTAAGGCAAACGTAAAGTGACCGTTTCCCAGATTCAAATTGAAAAGTGAATTGATTTCAAGACTCAAGCGAAGCAGTTCTGAATCACAAATCCCAATGTTAGCAGGTTCCAAGTACAATCAGAATGTGAACCGGTTCCGAGCCTCAAAGCGCAAAAGGAACCACTCAAATGAATCGATTCCGATGAACTGCTTGCTGAACCCCGATCTTTTCCTTCATTTGTATTATCCTGATCTACTTGAAATCCGCCGCTCCTGGGCGAATCCTAATCGGTTTTCAATACACCTTATATGTCCTCTTATTCTTCTTAGCTTTCTGCTCTCGTTGATTTAAACAGAGCTTACTCAATAATTTATATTCATGAGAAACGTACATCTTCAAACATTCCCATTTCTAAAAGCGTTAATTCTTATCGAAATAATAATACAAATCTCCCGCGTGCTTTATCGCTCTGTGTGACTATTCCAGCACCACGATAACGCCCATTACCATTAACCCGTGAAATTAGAGGTCGTATAATTTCATTTTATCGTTACAAACAATTAAAAACAACTTGTGATTCGCTCCTACTGAAAACTATGTGCTGGAAACAGCAATGTGATTTTCAGAAGCTCACTTTACAAAAATGTATTTTAGGATAATCAGGAGCACACTTTGCGTAAAGCCAATGACAGTATGATATAAGACGATAATCAGGTGCACACTTTGCGTATATGTGAGTCAGAATTATAGGAAGCGCGCTTTGTATGAAGTTAGGATGACAGAATTTGATTATCAGGGGGTTAGTTTATGAAAATGTATGTCAGGATAATCATAAACGCAGTTTGGATGAAACCAGTTTCAAGAAGATAAAGGATGATTATCAGGAAAACACTTTCTGTAGAGTAAGTGCCAAGATGCGAGTGGGCGGTTATCAAGAACACGTTATGTAAATGGTCAGCACCAGGATAGCAGGAGGTAATTATCAAGAGCTCACTTTACAAAAATGTATCAGGATAATCAAGGTCACACTTTGCATGAAGCAAATGTCAGTAATAAGGTTAGTATCAGGATCACTTTAGCTCGTATCAGCCGTAAGCTTGTATCAGGATAATCAGGAGAACACTTTATGTAAGCATGTATCAGGATAATTAGGAGAACACTTTGTATTCAGCCAGAAAAGGAAACAGGGAGGTGATTGTACTGAGTAATCGGTACAGAAGAGGATTGTCAAGAGCACATTGTTCAAAACGTGTATCATGATAATAAGATAATAATGATAATAGATGATAAGATAATAATGATGATGATAATCATGATAATAGGAGCACACTACAGAACCAGTAACAATAAATTATAATCAGCAGCACAATTTTATAAATGGACAGGATCAAGATAGCAAGACGTGAATATCAGGAGGATAAAAAAATGGGAGATTATCAGGAGCACACACAGCTCCTGTCCTCTTATGTCAACATAAGAGTGGGCGTTATCAAGAGCACACTTTGTATACATCCGGTATTAGTATAGAAGGAAGTAGTTAGCAGGAGAACATTTTGTACATAGCCAGCATTAGAATAGCTGGGGGTTATTGTCAGAAGCACATCAGGGTTTCACAATAATTCATAAGGGGTTCATAGTCTTTGACACGGCGCTCATCACTGTAAGGTAAAGGTCCCGGGTTCGAATCCAGCGGCCCTGCATTCGAACCCGACATACTTACAAATGGGCTTTTTTTTCAAAAACACCGGCACCCTGAAGTCACCAACTATGAGCTCGGTTTTCATAGAAAATAGATGTAGGTGCTATTTTTGGGGAGATCCTGGATTCCTCATAGGAGCTCAAATTTGAAAGTACATGATGCATCTAGGAGGTCGGTTTTCATTCAAAAGTAGAATTTGTAGGAGCTCTGTTCAGAGATAACAGGATGCCTCTGGGAGTTATATTCTTCAATTAAAAACTTAAAGTTTCGTAGTCGGCCGGATTCGATAAAACAAAGAAGCTAGTAGGAGCTCTGGGAGCTATATTTTCAAAGAAAAGTAGAGTTTGAAGGAGCTCTGTTTTGAAATAACAAGATGCATCTAGGAGTTATATTTTCAATTAAAAAGCTGAGGCCTCATAGGAGGTCGGATATGAAAAAACAACGAAGCTAGTGGGAGCTCGCATTTTCAGGTAACAGGATGCCTCTAGGAGATCAGTTTTCATAGAAAAGTAAAAATAGTAGGAGCTCAGTTATGAGAAATCCTGGATTCCTATTAGAAGCTCGGTTTTTGGGATAAATGGTTGCATCTAGAAGCTACGTTTTCATAAAAAAGTAGTATTTGCAGGAGCACTTTTTTGAGATAACGTAATTCCTGGCAGGAGGTCTGTTTTAGAAGAAGGCAAACCAGGAGCGTTATTTTCTACGAAATGTTAATCATGGAGCTCGGTTTTGGTTTAAAAAAAATTGGATCTACCAGGAGCTCATTTTTCGTCGAGTAGGGAGCTCTGGTTGACATGACACAATTTGAAGAAAAATTTCACATATCACGTAACTTGATATAAGAGGACTGACATCTACGAACCTTACGGTTTAAACAAAAACTGAACTCTGGTAGGTCGGTTTTAATCGAAAGTCAAATCTACCAGGAGTTTTGCATAGTAGATAGAAAAAGTAAGCATCCGATAAAACCAGTCATTCATTTAATCTTAATGCGTTTTTAATCGAATCCCGGCGCCACAAGTTTTGCCAATTAACGAATGATAGTAATTACCTCATAAAAATTGTTTAATTTTTTTTATGTTATGTAAAATTGACTCACCTAAGGCCGAGCGTCGTAATTAGATGCTAATAAATATTAAAAACAAGACTTATTTCCTTGTCGCTGGGTTTAAATAATAGATAAGATAATCTGCACGGAATTCATGACGAAAACTGTTCGCCGGCCGTCGTGGGCCGTTGTCGGAGTAGAACGTGAAGAAGTGAGCACCCGAAACGCTACTGGGCCGGCACGGACGTCGCCCCTTTGTTTATAAGACCGAGGGCAAGGCGGGCGCCTCGGCGTGGTAGGGGAATGGACTAGGAGCGAGACGTAGCGGACCCCCCTCCCACCACCACCAAATTGACACGTAAAAACGAAATGAACGGTGTCAAGGGATTAGGAAAAGACATGATCTATCATCCTTAATCGTTATGCGGGTGTTTTTTTTTTGTTTTTTTTGTTTTTTTTTGTTTTTTTTTTTTTGTACCCAGCCCCGACCCATATCATACTCAAAAATTGGCTTACAATGGTTTTTGGTCGAGATAATAAATCAGTGGATTTGAAAGATCATCCAAGAATCCAAGAACCACTCCACCATCAAAGACCTACGCTAACAATTAAGAACATGACTGTCGATTTACACTCATCTCCAGATAATTGTTTAAACATATGAAGAGGATTAGAGAATAAAGATTATATATGGATTAGCGAGAGGATAAGATTTTTTATTTAAAGAGTTGATCAGAGGATAGAGCGAGGTGGATTAGGGAGATGATTAGATTTTTAAAGAGTTGATGAGAGAATGTAGCTCAGTGGATTAGTGATATAGGATACATGTATAAGGATCAAAGAGAGGATTAGTGGCTTACCGATGGAGGATTTTTATATTTATTTTAGAAGGGATTAGAGATTGAGTCTTTATGGATTTGATATTTTTTGACAGTTGATTAGAGAATAAATGACAGCGGCTTAGAGTGGGATTAGAGAATGAGTCATAGTGGATTAAAGGGAGGAATAGATTTTAGTTTTTTTTTAGAGAACGAACAGAGTGGATTAGAGAAAGAGAGTGAGGGAGGATTAAAGACGTACTTCCGAGGAGATTGGAGAAAGAGAGAACGAAGAATGATTATATACGTACTTCAGGTTGGATTAGAGAATGAATCGTTATAGATTAGAGATAGGATTAGATTTTGATTTTTTTTTTACAGAGTTGATTAAAAATGAATCACAGTGGGCTAGAGAAAGAAAGCGAGGGAGGATTAAATATGTACCTCTCAGGAGAGTAGAGAAAGAGAAAGAGAAAGAAAAAGAGTGAGAGTGAGAGAGAGAGGGGGGAGGGGGAGAGGGATGATTATATATGTACTTCAGGATGGATTGGAGAGTGAGGGAGAGAGAGAGAAAGAGAGAGAGGGGAGAGGGAGAGAGAGAGAGTGTGTGATGGTGAGGGGAGGGGAGGGAAGGGAGGAGAGAGAGAGAGAAAGGGAGAGGGAGAGAGAGGGAGAGGGAGAGAGAGGGAGAGGAAGAAAGGGAGAGGAAAAAAGGGAGAGGGGGAGGGGAGAGAGAGGGAGAGGAAGAAAGGGAGATGGGGAAGGGAGAGGGGAGTGGAGAGAGGGGGGAGGGGGAGAAAATGAGAGGCTAAAAGAACTATTTAGAAAATGAATCTTAGTAGATTATGGAGAGAGAGGACTGAACTATGCACTTTTTAGATCGGATTAGAGTGTACTGTAATTGCAGGGATTTAAAAAAATAATTACGGATTCAATTTATTAAAGGAGTTGATTAGAGACATGTATCGCAGCGGATTAGAGAGATGGGATTGTTTTCTTTTTGACATGTTGATGAAGTAAATGTCAGTGGAAAGTTATTAAAATAAATGAATAGGTTTTTTTTTTATTATTGTTATTTTTCATGGGATTAGAGAAAGTGGATTATATATGGATAAGAGATAGTAAACTATGTAGTTTACACTAAGCTTAGAAGATGAATCATTGATGATCTTATTTTTGGCTTAGGGAGAAAAGATTATACTTGTATTTTGGTAGGGATTAGAGGAGCCATGACGGATTAGGGAGAGGATTAATTAATGCATTCCCAGTTAAAGAATGAATGCAATTCTGTCATAAGTACCAGATTATTGTGGGATTCGAATTTTTTTTTTGGACGGGAAAATTTTTTTAGTGTATTTTAATTAAAAATTCCATAACTCGGCCATTGAAAAAGAAGTGGGTAATTCCTTTCAAATTATTTAAAACCGTGATCGTAAATCGACGATGATGATGATGTTTCATTTCGAGGTGATGCAATACGCTAATTTCTGTTAATATTTAATGTGTTTTTTTAATATATATGTTGATTTATCGAATTTTTTAGATTTTTTTGTGAGCGAAAACATTTTTTTTTGTTATTCAAGGAATCTTTATTTTTGTTTCGTTATCTAATCAAGATTCATTAATTGAACAGCAATCGTCCCCTTCTAATCCACTGCCATCCATTTTCGAATCAATTCTAAAATAAATAACCTAATCCATACAAATCCTTTCTATCTCTAATCTTCTCTGAAATACGCACAATATAATCCTCTGTCTGTCTCTCTCTTTCCCTCACTAATCCTCTGTGATTCATTCTCTAACTAATTCTATAAAAAACAAAAACCTGATCCATCTCTACAATCCATGACTCTCTAATCCCTTCTGAAATACATTTGCTCAACTCCATCTGTAATCTACTGTGATCCATTCACAAATCAAACCTGAAAAAAGAAGATAATAATCCTTTCTCTAATCCAAAATGGTTCTATAATCCCATCTAAAATAAATATATTACCCTCCTGTCTCTCTAATCCTCTGTGATCCATTCTCTAATCAACTCGATAAACAAATCTAAGCCTTTCTCTAATCCATAATGAATCACTTTCCAATCCCGTCTAAAATAAATATATAATCCAACCTCTATTGTGATTCATTCGATATTTAACTTCTTAATAAAAAAAATCCATTCTAAAATAAATATATAATCCTCTCTGTCCAATCCTCTGCAATTCATTCTCTAATCATGCTATAAAAAGGAAAAATCTAATCCCTAATGACACACTATAATCCCTTCTCGAATAAATAATCCTCCCTCTCTCTCTAATCCGCAGTAATTCATTTTCTAATCAATTTTATTTAAATTTTTTTATCCATCTCTCTAATCCACAATGACTCGTACCCTAAACTCTTCTCTTACATATACAAACCTCCAACTCTAATTTACGATGATTCATTCTCTAATTAACTCTTTTTAAAAATCCAATCTTCTCGCTAATCCATATGCAATATTCCATCTCCGATCCAGTGATTCATTCTCTGGCCGAGTCTATTGGCAGAAACAAAAATCTAAATCTATCTCGAATAGATAATCCTCCTTTTCTCTCTCTCTCTCTCTCTCTCTAATCCGCTAGAATTAATTTTCTAATCAATTCTATTTAAAAATATCTAACCATCTCTCTAATCTACAATGACTCGTACTCAAATCTCTTCTAAAATACGTATACACACCCCATCTCTAATCTACGATGATTCATTCTCTAATTAACTCTTATTTTAAACCCAATCCTCTCACTAATCCATGTACAATATTCCATCTCTAATCCGTTGCAATTCATTCTCAGATCAAGTCTATCGACAGAAACAAACACCTAATCCTTGTTTAAAAAAAAAAGATAGTTCCTACTCATAGTAAGTAGTAATTTTTTTTAACGATTAACACCGCACTCACTCCATCATTCATCATCTCTACAAAAATCTAATTCTATCTCGCATAAATAATTTTCTCTCTCTCTCTCTCTCTCTCTCTCTCTCTCCTTCTCCCTCTCCCTATCTCTCTCTCCTCTCCCTCTAGGAAAATGTTTTTAGAAAATAATGGCAACGGTGAGGTTTTACTTAAATAAATAAAGAAAACAAATAGACCATCATAGACGATTGTATGAAGAATTTATTTACATTTGCAACGTTACGGGGTAAAAAAGAGAATAACGGTTACAAATAAGGATGAGACAAGGATTCACCTTATTTTTGAACAATATAGTCTAAATTTAAAACAATTTTTTAAAAATTATTGTGTATGTAAGAACGGTGAACAGTACATGTGCAGTCTTTCTTTTTAAGTCGTAAAAATTGTAGGTCGTTTAGGCCTGTCATTCGTGATCATTGTGAGACATTGGGTGAGATTTTTCATCCTTTTTTTTAATGTAGGAATTTTAATTTTTTTAGTTTTTTTTAATTTTCACAGTACGTTGTCCATGTCAGGTACCGTCTGCTCTTCCGTCTCCGAGCAGACGCCTCCGCCCGGCGACTCAAGCGTGATCGTGACCGGCCCGTCGTTCTGCAGCTCGATCACGAGGTGCTCGCCGAACGCGCCTTCTGCAAAAGGGCAAATCCTTTCTTTAAAGAAAAAAAAGAGAAAGAAAATCACAAATATACCGCCACAACGCCGGCTCCACTCACCTTTGACCAAGTCGGGGTCGTGGCGCGACCTCAGCGCCTCGACCAGCTCGGCATAGAAGGCCCGCGACGGGCCCGGCGCCATGGCGTGGTGGAAATCGACCTTGTTTCCCTTGAACGAGTGGCAGAGGGTGACCTGGCTCAGGCAGAGTACCTCGAGTCTACGGTCCTTCACGGACTTCTTCCACCTCCGCGTCGAGTCCCCCGTCTCGCCCTCGTCCTCAAATAGCTTGAGGTTTAAAATTTTATTCACTCTACACAGAACAGTTAACTCGATTAAATTTACTTTTAAAAAATTATTTTCTACCAAAAAATAAAAAATCAAAGCGACTTAATCCACCGAAATCTATTCCTACTTCCCGTATTAAAGAGTCCAATTAAATTAATCCTACTGCATACCCTCAAGACTAGGCTAACTTCTATTGACTTAAATGCCCCCGGGATAATATCATTTGGATTAACTGCATGACATCTGTTCTATACATGTTTCACTATGACATACCCTATGAAAAAGACCGACTGCAAAGGTAATCCTTTTTAAACTAAAAAAACATCTTGGATAATCTCTGGTAAATTAGCTTTGAAATGCCACCCAAGTTCATTCATAATATCCATACAGTAAAAGAAATTCTCTACTCAAGGATTAATCTAATCCATTTTCAACTCAAACACCAAGGATAATCAATGGATTATCTTTGAAATGACCACCTAGTGGATTTACATTATTTATACAGTAAACAACTGTTTAGGGATTAAGCTTATCCATTTTAATCTTTCAATGGATTATCTTTGAAATGTCACATCCTAGTCAACTTGTAATATGCGTACCGTACATAAAAATGAACCGACTTTACTTAACGTTAATGACCAATTAATCCTTTTTTTAACTTAAACATCAGGGATAATCCCAGGTGGATTAGTTATGAAATGACATATAATCATATCCTGTCATATTATCATATCCACACACACAAAAACAACTAGGTAGTTCAAGGATTAAGGTAGGTCCTTTTAAAATAAAGAACACATCATGGATAATCCCCAAGAGATTATCTGAAATTCCATCCTAGTCCATTTATATTATCCGTACAGTACAATAAAAAATACTAATTCTACTTCAGGGATTAATATGATCCATTTCAACTTTAAAAAATATTGGATAATCCCCTATGGATTATTTTTCAAACGTCATCCTAGTCCACTTATATTTTTGATATAATTACAGGATTAAGACAATCCATTTTCGACTTAACTATCATGGATAATCCCCAATGATTATCTTTAAAATATCATCCTAGTCCATTTATATTATTTTTTTTAAAAATCTACTTCAGGAATTAAGATGATATATTTCAACTTAAAATATCATGGATAATCCTCAATGGATTATCTGTGAAATGTCATACTAGTCCATTTATACTATCGATACAGTACAAAAAAACCTGTATTTACAGGATTAAGACAATCCATTTTCACTTTAAAACATCCCTGATGGATTATCTTTCAATGTCATCCTAGTCCATTATCCATACAGAAATTTTTTTGTAAAATCTACTCTAGAGATTAAGATGATTCATTTCACCTTTTAAAAAATTCTGGATAATCCATAATGGATTATCTTCGAAATGTCATCTTAGTGTATTTTTATTATCCATACAGTACAATAAAAAATACCAACTCTACTTAGGGATTATGATTATCCATTTCAACATTTAAAAAATCTTGAGATAATCCACAACGGATATCTTTCAACTGTCATTCTAGTCCATTTATATTCTTGATATATTTACAGGATTAAGATAATCCATTTTCGACTTAACATTCGTGGGTAATCCCAATGATTATCATTAACATATCACCCTAGTCCATTTATATTATGAAAAAAATCAACTCTACTACAGGGATTAAGATGATATATTTCAACTTAAAAATCATGGATAATCCTTAGTGGATATCTTTGAAATGTCATCCTAGTCCATTTACACTATCGATACAGTATAAAAAAAAATCCGTATTTACAGGAGTAATATAATTCATTTTCAACTTAACAATCAGGGATAATCCTCGATCTTTGAAATGTCATCCTGGTCCTTTTACATTATCCACACAGAACAATTAAAAAAACACTACTTTAGGGATAAAGATGATCCATTCTGATCCATTTCAACTTTAAAAATCATGGATAATCCATAATGGATTATCTTCGAAATGTCATCCTAGTCCATTTTTATCCACACAGTCAATAAAAAACACCAACTGCCCTTTACGGAATAAGATTATCCATTTCAATTTTAAAAATCCTGTATAATCCATAATGGATAATCTTCGAATTCAATATAATAAAAAACCAACTGCTTCAGTGATTAAGATGATCCATCCTGATACATTTTAACTTAAACATGGATGATTATCTTTGAAATGTCATCCTAGACCATCTGTAGTATAGGCAACGTACAAAAAGTCCCGACTACTTCTATGGTTAAAATAATCCATTTCTTCTCAACATGAAAGATCATCATTTCAAAGGATCAACTTTAGACCTCCAACCTTGTCCGTTTTATATATATATACATACCTTACGGAAAAAATAAACCGTATTGACTCTGCGGATTAAGCTAATCCATTTCTACTCAAACATCCATGGGGATTAGCTTAAAACGCCGATTTTTGGCGATTTTTTTCACAACAG
Source organism: Cimex lectularius (assembly GCF_000648675.2). Lineage (NCBI taxonomy): Eukaryota > Metazoa > Arthropoda > Insecta > Hemiptera > Cimicidae > Cimex > Cimex lectularius. Next base: position 2,199,348 of record NW_019392637.1, on the reverse strand, counting down.
TCGTCGTCGCTTTTTGTCCCCGAACAGAAAAATAAGCTCCCAGACTGCTCTTTATGGATTAAGCTAACCTGTTTATTTTTTAATGTCACCCTTGCCTCATCGTATGTTGTGCGTACCGTGGATTAAGTATAGGCGACCTCATAAGCATGATTTGAATGGCATAAATCGCAAGATGGAGTTCAAGTACATTGGATTAAGATTAAGAGAGAGAATGAGAGAGAGAAAAAAAAGACCGGCTTAACTGTAAGCTAAACTTGGATTATACGTAAATGTGAGCGAGTGTGTTTTTATTCTTACATGTAATCGAGGTCTTTCTTCGTGTCTTCCCTGGATATGCCGACGAGGACGCAGAGGCCCTTTCCAATCGAGGATATTATCTCACCGGTCCCTGGAAAAATACGAATAGGAAAAAATTGAGTCGGAATCCATTTGTACGCCTTTTGGACGGGTCGGGTGTGCTGTTAGTCCTTACCAGCGTGCTTGGCGCTGGCCGAGGCGACCTTTTGGACGACGGCCCTCATCTGGGTGACGGCATGGCCTGGGATCGGCGGACTCGAACGTGGGAGGATCGTCCGCAAAAGTAAGAACTCGGGTCGGCCGTCGGGCGGTGGGGAGGTTACGACACTGTTTCCCTCCTGGAATAGGTGCCTCGCCGTGCCCTTGGGGAGACAAAATTTCCCCCCGCTTTCGTCCTACAAAAAATATTGGCGTCTGACCAATACATTGGTCATTTTGTCGACGAAACGGCCTCAGACCGAGGCGGTCGTCGACATTTGGCCTACTCCCAAAAACAAGATTTGAACTGAGATCGAAACTGCCATTTCGGTCTTTTGCTCGTTGAAACATTCAATCACTTTGCTCATTCATTACCACATTCACAGAATCGACCACTTTGCTCATTGATATGTTCGAACTATTTTCTCATTTATTCCATCCTTCACAAATTTGACCACTTGCTCATCCATTCCTTCATCATTCACAAAATCGACCACTTTGCTCATTCACAAATTCAAAACCTTTTTCTCATTGCTTCCACCATTCACCAATTTAACCACTTCCTCATTCGCAAATTCATCCCCCTTTTCACATTCATTACTTCATTTACCCATTGGACCACTTGCTCATTAACAAATTCAACCACTTTTCTCTTTCATTACCTCACTCTCGGAATCGACCATTTTTCTCATTCACGGATTCAAAGTCTTTTTATCATTAATTCCATCATTCACAAGATTTACCACGTTACTCATTCACGGATTCGAAATTTTTTTTATCAGTCATTCCATCATTCACAAAATCGACCAACTTGCTCATTCACGGATTCAAACTCTTTTCCTCATTCATTTTATCATTCACTAATTTGACCACTTGCTCATTAATTCTTTAATTCACTAATTTAACTTTTTTTCTCATTCATTCCATCATTCACCAATTTGACCATTTGCTCATTTATTCCCTAATTCACAAAATCGACCATCTTGCTCATCCACGGATTCAAACTCTTTTCCACATTGATTCCACCATTCGCCAATTTACCACTTGCTTATTCTTTCCTACATTCACCAATTGGACCATTTGCTCATTCATCTATCATTCACAAAATCGACCACCTTGCTCATTCACGGATTCAAACTCTTTTTCTCATTCATTCCATCATTCATCAATTTGACCCTTGCTCATGTATTCCCTAATTCACAAAATCGACCTCCTTGCTCATTCATAAATTAAAACTCTTTTTCTTATTCATTCCACCATTCACCAATACAACCACTAGCTCATTCATTCCCTCTTTCACAATATCGACCCATTTGTTTATTCATTCCCACATTCAACAATTTGACCATGTGCTCATTCATTCCCTCATTCACAAAATAGACAACCTTGGTCATTCACAAATTCAAACTCTTTTGCTCATTCATTTCATTATTCACCAATTTGACCATTTGCTCATTCATTCCTTATGCAACTCTTTTTCTTATTCATGCCACCATTCATCAATATAATCACTTGTTCATTCCCTCTTTCACAAAATCGACCCATTTGTTTATTCATTCCCACATTCAACAATTTGACCATTTGCTCATTCATTCCCTCATTCACAAAATAGACAACCTTGGTCATTCACAAATTCGAACTATTTTTTTCTCATTTATTCCACCATTCGCCAATCTAACCACTTGCTCATTCTTTCCCACATTCACCAATTTGACCATTTCTTCATTCATAAATTCCATCTCTTTTTCTTGTTCACCTCATTTACAGATTAGACCACTTTGCTAATTCACCAATTTGACAAATTGTCCTTTCGCAAATTCTACTAGTTCCATCGTTCCTTCCCACATTCACCAATTCGACCACTTACCCATTCACAATTTTATCCGCCTTACTCATTCGTTCCCCAATTCAACTTTCTCGCTCATTCTTGCTCACATTCACCATGTAAGCAGTCAATTGCTCAAGAATTTCCAAGTTCACCAATTCGCCCGTTTAGCTCGTTCTGCCTGTAGCCTACACGTCCAAGGATGAAAAAACCGTTCATCGTCTTGCGCAACGCGGTAAACCCAGTTTTTTGAACTTTAGCTGCCGATAATGTTCCAGGGAAAAAACGGCCTCGATATTTTCCGACGACTTCGAGAAATTATTGTCTAGATAAGACCCCGGCTCGAGTCTATATATGCCCCGCCTCCGCTTATCTGGAAAAGTCGTCGAGAGAATGCTAACACAGTCGAACTTCTTCCTACTCCTCATAGCCGCGGTCACTTATTACAACTACCCGAGCTTGGACAGCAGAGAACGGGTCGCTGACACCCGTACCGAGGACATCAAGCACGAATACGATTTCATAGTCGTAGGAGGCGGATCAGCCGGTAAAATCAAGCTGGTCTTTTCAAATAGATGTATTCCATGTAATATTTCCAGGTTGCGTCTTGGCGAACAGGCTGACGGAGGTGCCGGATTGGACCGTCCTCCTACTCGAGGCCGGTGGAGACGAAACGGTCCTCAGCGAGACACCACTTATCGCCCAACTACTCTGGGGTACACCTTTGGACTGGAATTACACGACCACACCCCAAAAGAACGCGTGCTTAGGTGATTTGGCGGAATTCCGTGGTCGATAGATGGCTTGACGGTCGTTGTATTTCAGCTACCGGAGGCGTGTGCGGATGGCCCAGGGGTCGTGTCCTCGGAGGCTCTTCCGCCCTGAACTACATGGTATATATCAGGGGGAACCGGCGCGACTACGACGGTTGGGCGGGACTCGGCAACCCCGGCTGGTCTTACGAGGACGTCCTGCCTTATTTCAGGCTCTCCGAGGACAATAGGAACTCCTCAGACTCCAGGTACCATGGAACAGGAGGATACTTAACGGTCGAAGAGAACCCGTTTCAAACCCCACTCGCCGAGTCTTACGTCCAGGGGGGCGTCGAGTTGGGCTTCAGAACCGGCGACCTCAACGCAGAAACCCAGACCGGGTTCATGAAGCTCCAGGCTACCGTGAGGGACGGTTCCAGGTGTTCCACCTCCAGGGCGTTCCTCCGTCCCGTCAGAAATAGGATCAACTTATCAGTCGCAGAGAATTCATTCGTCACGAGGATACTCTTCAACGGCACCAGAGCCACCGGGGTCACTTTCATAAGAAACAATAGACAATACAAAGTCTACGCGACAAAAGAAATCATCTTATCTGCAGGTAATCCTTTTTTGTTTAATAAAAAACAACACTCAAGCTGTCTATTCTTTAGGTGCAATAAACAGCCCACAGTTGTTGATGCTATCCGGTGTCGGACCAGAAGAGCATCTAAAGGGTTTCAACATCCCCCTGGTAAAGAATCTCTCAGTAGGTTACAACTTACACGACCATCTCGGCACTCCAGTTTATTTCTCGACGAACCCTCCGGTCGCTGTTAGGAACGAAGACATCGAGAATATAGACGAAATCTTGGAATATGCGAGACCTCCTGGAGGAGGGGTGTTAACTATACCAAACGGGATCGAGGCGGTCGCTATGCTCAACTCGTCCTACGTCCCGGCAGGTTTGGACTATCCCGACATCGAGGTGCACTTCAGCTCGTTTCATCACTCGGAGAGTAACAACGAGTCGGTGTGGATAGGCTTGGGTCTGTTAACGCGTCCGTCTTCTCGAGGCAGGATCAAGCTCAAGTCGACCGACCCGTTCGATTATCCTCTTCTCGACCCGGCTTATTACACATCCGGGAACGATCTGGAAATCGTTATGGAAGCCATTGAGTACGTACTGTCGATAGGGAACACGACAGCTCTACGTCGGTTCAATAGTACATTCAGGCCGGATTTCTACCCTTTGTGCTCTAACTTGTCAGTGAGGTGTATGGCCGAGACGTACACGACGACCATCTACCACCCCGTCGGGACTTGCAAAATGGGCCCTGGGACGGACCCGGACGCGGTGGTCGACGAGAGGCTCAGGGTACGCGGCCTGGAAGGTCTGAGGGTCATAGACGCCTCGATCATGCCGTTCATTTCCGACGGAAACACGAACGCCCCTGTCGTCATGATCGCCGAAAGAGGATCCGACTTCATCAAAACCGACCACAACCAAACACCCCGTATTAATTAGATGCTGTCGAATAAAATTATTACAACAATAACCATTTTCTTAGTCATATGAAGTCACCCCCCCCAAAAAAAAACACAACCACCCATTCTAATAAGGTTGAGCAACTACAAACAACTACTCTCTCTTGAAGCAACACCCAAACAACAACGATACTCTTATTTAAGCAACACCCAAACAACAACGATACTCTTATTTAAGCAACTCCCAAACAACAACTAACCCCAATTTATGTCACCATTTGAACAACACCAAACAACAACGTCCCTCTTATTGAAGCAACTCCCAAACAACAACTACCCCCCCCCACAATTTAGGGTACCCAAACAACAATTAACCCCAATTTAGGCAAAGATTTGAGCAGCACCAACCACAACGAGCCTCCTATTGAAGCAACACCCAAACAACAACGACCCTCTTGCTTAAGCAACTCCCAAACAACTACTACCTCCCTCAATTTAGGGCACCCCAAACATTAGGCAAACATTTGAGCAACACCAAATAACAACGATAAAAAAAATGACGTCCCCTTATTCAAGCAACCCCCAAACTGCAACAACCCCCCTCCATTTAGACCTCCATAAACAACAACTAACATCCCCCAAATGAGACTGCCCCAAAAAACAACTACCCCTCCCAATAGTCCACCACCAAGCAACAACTAATCCCAATTCAGGCGACACCAAACCACAACTACTCCTTTAACCAACTCCAAACAACAAAACTACACCCTTATTTAATCAACCCTCAATACAGCAACTACCCCACCGTTTAAGCAACCCCAAACAGTAACGACCTCCTTATTTTAGCATCCTCCAAACAACATCTACTCCCCCCCATTTAAACCACCCAAACAACAATTACCCCTCCCCCTTTAAGTAACACCAAACAACTCCCCTCCTCTCTTTCTCAATTTAAGCCACCCCAAACAATAACTATCCCTGCCTCTTTTAAGCAACCCCAAACCACAATTACCGCCTCCTCATTTAACCAACTTCCAAACAGCAACTACCCCTCATTCAAACAATGCCAACTAACAACTAATGCCCACCCCTATTGACCACCTCAAACAACAACTACCCTCAATTTAGGGCACCCCAAAATAACAACAACCCTCCAATTTAGGTCACCTCAAACAACAACTACCCCCACTCTTTAAGCTACCCCAAACAACAACTACCTGTGCTCCATTTAAGCAACCTCAAACTACAACTATTTCTTTATTTAAGCAACCCCAAACAACCACTATCCCATTTAAGCAATTCTAACAATAACTACTCCCTTTTGTAAGCAATCCTAAACAACAACGCACCCCATTATTTAAGCAATCACCAAACAACTCCCCTCCTCTAATTTAAGCAGCAACTTCAAACACTTCATATTAGCTAAGTCAAATAAATGCATACATATTACTCTAAATCTTTTGGCAATAATCTACGCTTCGATAAAACAGTTTTATTTAGTAATGACAATAATGGAAAAAATAAATCAAAGTAGGTGAAAATTATGTGAGCAAGCCCAGCACGTACGAAGGGATTCCATGGCGGTGTAGAGGAACTTGTTCGGCTGAGCGACGACCTCCGAAGCTGAATCTATCAAGGTGCACAGGGTCCGAACAGCCTCGTCGAGTTTCAAGCTTTCAACCAAACCTTGGGCTTTTTCAAACTCCTCCTTGAACCTCCCACACCTAGCCAGCTGCGGTTGGACATCGTTTTTCTGCTTACAAACCGGGCAGTTCCATCTCTCAACCACCTCCTTGTATTCAAAGACACCGACGCATGGGGTCCTCGAACACCTTTAAAATTTATTATAAATTATATTTAAAATAATAATAATAAAAAAAAGATTTACTTGATTATTAATCTAGCTTCATCCAAATCGGCCAGTTTGGGCCAGTTTTCCCTGCAGGCGATGCACAAGCAGTCGAACCTGTATCGAGCCTTCAGGGTCTTCTTCCTCTCCTCGAAAGCTTTTAAAGTACAAGAGACGCCGTAGTTTTCCGTCACCTCTTCTCCTCGCGCCAAAGGCCTCTCAGCCCTCAGTACAAGGTTCTTTCCTATAAAATACCTCGCCATGGTCGGATTGCAGCCGTGGTTGAACATAGAAGAAGACGGGTACAACCCGACACCAATGTAATGCGCCTTGGAATCCTTCAAAGTCCACGGTTTACCCTCGGGTTTGACGTAAGTCTCATAAATCTCGTGTACGTTGTACTGAGTCAGCTGTAACTGCCTTAAAAGCAGGCAGCCAACCATGACCTCCATATCGGACAGCTCGTCTATAACAAAACCAACCAATAAAAAATAAAATTGCCTTAAGAAAAAACTTACCTGGGTTTTGTGAGCCATGTTGTTTGAAATAACCAGAGTTCCTGAGTATCTCGAGAAGGAAGAGCGCCATGAGTGTTCTATAGAGGAAATCCTTAGGCTGTCTTTCTTTACAGTGTGTCTCCATGTTGTAAACTTGAAGGTAAGGGTGGTCCAAGTTGTCCTGTATCGCGGTCACGAGGTCTTTAAAGAAGAGCACGTTCGACTGGGTGATCATCCTCAGTGAGAGCTGGCTCAGGACGGACATGCCAGAGCCGATCATGAGCTCCGTGAACGGGCACTCCCATTTGTGATACTGGTCACCCGATAGCCGGCATTCTTCCGTGCAGTAGGCTACCCCGCTGCAGTCTCGGCACGGTATCACGGTCTCGACCCTTTTGAAACAGTTGAGGCAGTGGGTGCCGTTCTTCTCGAACCTGAGGACCGAAGAGTAGGGCTCTTCGACGGCGAGGGTGGAACCGGTTTTGATCGATGTGTTGGCCACCATGTACCTGCCCTTCTCCATAGAACGCTTCATGCTGAGGGATGAGGACAAGTAGGGCATCGCCCTACTCTCTCCTTCCAGCAGTTCCGGAAGTTCTAGATATGAAATTTTATTAAGCAACAACAAACAACAACGCTACCCCAATTTAAGCAACCCTCTATTCTAGATTATGCTGTCACTACAAAGAACACCCCTATTCTAGTAATGTTAAGCAATCATAAACAATATCTATTTCCTATTACCTTAGGTACCATAGCAGTCGTTGAGGATTGTCCAGGAATGCTTAAGGATCATACATTGGTTGTTAAATATGATCTTGTTGTCCTTAAGTACCATAGCAGTTGCTAAGGTTATCCAGGGATGCTTGAGGATCGTTGGAAGGTTGTTAAAGGTCATTCCAAGGCTACCATAGCAGTTGTTGAGAAGTATTTAAAGATCAAACAGACGATTAAGCATTATTTATAGTTCCAAAACTATCGGGGGGGCTTAAAGGGTGATAGTGGTTGGTAAAGTTTTATAGCTGGTGTTGACGGTTATCCAGAGGTGCTTAAGAATTATAGGAGATAGTTAAAAATTATCTCAAGGTCCTTATATACCATAGAAGTTGTTCATGATTATCTAGGGGACGCTCAAGGATCATGAGGAGGTTGTTTAATCTTATCTCGAGGTCCTTAAGTACTACAGCAGCTGTTGACGATTATTCAGAGGTGCTTAAGAATCATTAGAGGCCTTAAGTACCACAGCAGTTGTTCATGATTATTGGGGGGTGGGGGCTCAAGGATCATGAGGAGGCTCTTTAATCTTATCTCGAGGTCCTTAAGTACTATAGCAGGTGTTGGCGATTATTCAGAGGTACTTAAGAATCATAGGATGTATTTAAGGCTTATCTAGAGGCCCTTAAGTGCCATAGAACTTGGTTATGATTATCTGGGGGGGAATGAGAAGACGTCCATATGTAACACAACCACCTCAAACAACAACCACTCCTATCTTAATGACGTTAAGCCATCCCATACAACTATCATATATCCTAGTAATGTTAGGACGACGATATTACCTAGACCTAATAATCATGTCTGTCTCGTGAGTCATGATCCATGTCAATCCACTCGATGTTAGTCTTATAACCATGACCATAACACGCCTTACCCTCTCCGCCCATCCATTCCTCCACAGGGTTGACGTTGGCGTCGATGTCCGCGAGTATCGCCTGGTGCCTCTCCTCCGACCCTTTGTCACCTCTGATCATGGCGAGGTTGACAACTATCCTAAGCGCGATTTCGGCCTGCTTCTTTAGTCCCAGTCTGAGGAAGCAGTCGGAGATGAGCTCGTAGGCGTTCAACCTGTCTCAACGGAAAAAAACGGGCTGTTTTAAAATAGATAAACGTCTGACATTTCCGAAAATGCCGTCACTCGCTTTAAATCCTCAGGGAGTCGGTTTTTGACGGCGAGCTGGGCGTCGTTGAGTGCCAGCCTGTATTTGCCGGAGGCGTGGAATGGACGTGCGCGTACCCAGAGTGCCAGTGGCAGCGAGAGTCCATCGTCCACCGTCATGTCCAGACCTTTTGTTTTATTCAAAAATAAAAAAAAAAATTGAAATTTTCGCGGGAAATAAAATAAAATGTGGGCTATTTAACAAATGTTTTCTTTCAAAAACAAAATTTAGAACAGACTTCTTTTTTCGGGCTATATAAAAAAAATTTTCTAAAAAAAAATAAAACACCAAAATTTTTAGTTTGAAAGTTTCAGTAAGGCCCCAAAAAATGAAAAACTGAAGGAAAAAAAAACAAGACAGAAATCCAGAATCAGACAGACAAAGGAAAAGTCGTAAAAAAACACCGGCCTATTTTTCAAAGATTTTCCGGGATGAGGGAGAGGATCGAGACGGGTGCGTTTTTCGAGGCGGCCAAGGCTCTGAGGCCTTTCTGCAAGGATAAGAAGGAGGACGAGAAGGGGCCCGTGTTCAAGTACATTGACATGATATTCGTCGTCGTCCTCGAGATGGTGAGGCAGCTGGCGATGAAGACGAAAAAACTGCACAGGCGCCTCCTCACCTACAACGACGTGAGTATCCGCCCACTGACCTGGGTAAGGAGCCCTCGCCACGCTCTGGTTCGCCAGAGTGACTGCCCTCTCGTTGTTTCCCCTTTTGTAAAACTGGTCCGCCTCCTCTCGTTTCGTCTTCGAGAATGGGGCACACTTCCCTCTGAATATACGCTGCACGTTGGCCAGGGTCGACCGGACCAACGGTTTCACCTGAAACACGCAGAAACACATCTGATCACACCGTACCAATATTTCTCGGATTGTTAGTGTAGCTAAGCTGGTTGAGAATGATCAGAAGGGAGGTGGAATATTCTTCTGATCAATGGAAGTTGGCCAGGCTTATCAGATGAACGTAAGGACCGCTGGTATCCAAAGGGTTATCAGGAGGTCCTTAAAGATCATCAGTTTGTTAAGGGTTATCAGTTGGTGCTTAAGGATCACCGGTTTGTTAAAGGTTATCGATTGGTGCTTAAGAATAATCAGTTTGTTAAAGGTTATCAGAACCGTAGAAAAAATTCAACCACTGAAACCAGGCCTAATAATAAAGTTCCTTGATGAACTGGGACTCAGAGGAGTGCTATTAGCACAGAACGGGAGATACAATAGCTCTTAAAGGGCGCAGTATTAGTCCCTGACTAATCTACATCTACATCTGAGGGGTTATCAGTTGTTACTTAAGGGTCATCGGCTTGGTATGGTTATTAATCGCTACTTAAGGATCATCAATTGGTTAAGGGTTATAAATAGGTACTTAATTATCATCGGTATCATTTGGTGCTTAAGGATCATCGGTTTGGTAAGTGTATCAATAGGCACTTAAGGATCATCAGTTGGTTAAAGGTCATAAATAGGTACTTAAAGATCATCTGTATCATTTGATGCATAAAGTTGGTAAAGGTTAAAAGTTGGTGGTTAAGACTCATCGAATTTGCTAATGGTTATCATTTGGATCTTAAGGATCATCTTCTCATTTGATACTTAAGGTTCATTTGCCAAAGGTTCCTAGTTGGTGGTTAAGGCTCATCGAATTGCTAACAGTTAATTTTAGGTGGTTAAGGATCATCGGCTACGGGTTATCGTTTGATACGTTTTTACGATGGTTATCAACTGCTTTGTAATACTATCTGTAAGACGGGTTCGAATACAGGGCCGCTGGATTCGAACCCGAGACCTTTAACTTACAGTGATCAACCCTACACCGTTGTAACCACCGACGCCTCCCTCGTTTGGTACTTAAGGATCATCTTTTCAATTGTAACTTAAGGATCACTGGTTTGCCAAGGGTTATCATTTTGTGCTTAAGTATCACCGGTTTGCTAAGTCTGCTAAGATCAGCAGTTGTGGGATCGTCCAGGGATCCTAAATGATAATAGTGAGGTTGTTGGGAGTATCGAGGGGCGCGTAAGGACATCTCCACGAATTCTCAAGTATCATTGGTTCCTTAGTCTGTCCAGTAACTTTTTTCGTCCTCCCAGGGTACGCTCAACGTGAAAACGTCCGACGGAAGGGAGATCCCGGCTATCAAGTATCTCGAGGAGCAGATACAGATCGAAAATCTCAAGAAGGACTTGGACAAAGCTTTCACGAAGCTCAAGGTGATTTTTTTAATGTATTTGTGTTTTTGTGTACTTCATTATAATGAATCACCATATGGTTTGACCATTTGTCTAGATTGTTTTGTTTTGTTTTTATAGCAAAACAGCTTGTTTTTTTATTGATATAATTTTTTCCTTCGCTAGAAAAAAGGGGTTTAAAAGTTCGATTTTGATTTGATTTTCACAATTTGTACTCGATTATTAACACACAAAAAAACACCGAAAATAGATGGACGTGCAGAGCAAACTAGACGAGGTGGACGACTGCGCGACGTACATCGAGGAGAGCGTGAGGGACGAGGATGAAGACGAGGAAGAGGACGAGGAGGAGAACGAGGAGAACGTCTGCTCCGAGTTCAGCGAGAACGACACCAAATCGTAAGTTTAAAAAAATCCAAACCCTCCCAAAAATTAAAAATAAATAAATAAATAAAAAATACAAATGGTCTTTTTGCACTCGAGGATGGCGTCCACGTCGCCTGGGTCGTTCCACGTCGACCAGAAGAAGACGTTCGGCCGCCGGAAGACAAGGGACATCGCCGTTGAGAACATGCGACTCGCTGAGAGGCTCGCGAAGATGAGGGGGCAGTCGAAACCGAAGCCAATCTTCCCTAGGACGGTCGTCGCCAGTTCGGCCATCAACAGGAAAAAGATGCAGTGGGAAATCGAGAGGAAGAACGCTGTGAGTATCTGACACTGCTATGGCCTAATCTTAGACTTGAGCTGTACGAGTTGCCCAAACCACAAACTGATCCTTATGTTGGAAGCGAAAAATATTTCATAAATAGCAGATTTATACAAGGATACAAGAAATATCTCTTCCAACCCCTGATACTAAGATGCTAGAAATATCTTTCCCAACTCTTGATTCTAAGATACAAGAAATATCTCTTCCAACACCTGAAGCAAGCGTGTTAAAAATATCTCCCAACCCCTGTTGCTAAGACGCTAGAAATATCACATCCAACTCTTATACTAAGATGCTAAAAATATATTTTACAACTCCTGAAACTTGAAATATCTTTTTTTAACCCCTGATACTAAGATGCTAGAAATATCTTTTCCAACCCTTGATATTAAGATGCTAGAAATATCTCCCAACCCCTGATAGTAAGACGGTAGAAATATCCTTTCCAACTCTTGCTACTGAGATCTTAAAAGTAATTTTTCCTACTCATGATATAAGAAACATATCAACTCCTGATACAAGGATACAAAGAATATCACATCAAACTCTTACACTAAGATGCTAGAAATATCTTTTCCAACTCTTGATTCTAAGAGCTTAAAAATAACGTTTCCAATCCCTGATACTGGTTGCAAAGAATATCACATCCAACTCTTATACTAAGTTCCTAAAAATATATTTTACAACTCCTGATAGTGGAAATATCTTTTTTAACCCCTGATACTAAGATGCTAGAAATATCTTTTCAAACTCTTGATTCTAAGAGCTTAAAAATGACTTTTACAACTCCTGATACTGTATGCAAATAATATCACATGCAACTCTTATACTAAGATGCTAGAGATATATTTTACAACTCCTGAAACTGGAAATATCTTTTTTAACCCCTGATACTAAGATGCTAGAAATATCTTTTCCAACTCTAGATACTAAGATGCAAGAAATATCTCTTCCAACTCCTGATATAATCATGTTAAAAATATCTCCCAACTCCTGATACTAAGATGCTAAAAATAACTTTTCCAACTCCTGATACAAGAAACATATGATACTGGAAATATATTTTACAACTCTTGAAATTAGAAATATCTTTTTTAACCCTGATACTAAGATGCTAGAAATATCTTTTTCAATTCTCAATAAAATAAATATCTCTTCCAACCCCCGATAATAGGATATAAGGAATATCACACCCAACTCCTTTTACTAAAATACTAGAAATATATTTTCTAACTCCTGATAATGGGATACAAGGAATATCACATACCACTCATATCCAACTCCTGATGCAAGAAATATCTCCTCCCACTCCCTGACCCTAGGAATATCTCAAAAATATCTTTACCAATTCTTGATACTAATATACAAGCAATTAGTCTTGTTGTATCCTTACATTAAAATCCTAGAAGTATCATTTCCAACTCTTGATACTAAGATGCTAGAAATATCTTTTACAACTCCTGATACAAGAAATATTTCCTCCCACTCCTATTTCTAGGATACAAGAAATATCTCTTCCAACTCATGATTCTAGGATTTAGGAATTTTTCCAGTTTTTGATATTAAGATAGAAGAAATACCTCTTCCAACTCCTAAAATATATCCCAATCCTGATACTACTAACTTCACCTCCAGCCCTCGAAAATATGATCGTCATCATAAATCATCTCTTCCAATTCGTGAAACTAGAAACTTATTTTTCAACTCCCGATGGTATGGTACTGTAATTATCTCTTATAACTTTTTATACTATTATAATAGAAATTTATCCTTCAATTCCTGATACTAGAAAGAGATTAAAAGAATCTTCCACTCCTGAAACTGGAAATCTCTTCTCATCATATCACCTGATATAATTCTAGAAATGTCCCCTCCAACTCCTTATTCTGGAAATCTCCTACTGTTCTTTACAATAAAAAACTTTTATGCCAGAACGCTCTGGGTCAATAAAGCCATTACTAATGGAACTACCTACCACTCCTGAACGAATGACCGAAATACGTCAATAACTCTTAAAACTCCAAAACTAGAGTGGAAAATCTCTTAGTACTCGTGATGGGACACTCTTTCCGACCGCCCATTTATTTATTTATATACATTTACGGATCAAAGATCCTTTAACAAACAATATAAATCAAGAGGTAATAAAGAACAGAACACCAACAAACATTAATAATAATAAAGTATCAGCTGTATTTATATATTTTATGTAATACTATATTTATTTCAAAACAAAGAAGTCTGTGACACAGCATATTTGTTTACTGTGGTATTATTGAGAAAATAATTATACAGTATGGTGTTGGAAGAACGATTAAAGGAAATTACTGAGCGTTTAGCTACGTTTAGTATTTAAATAGTCAATTTTCGTTAGAAAACAATTGTTAAATTTAAAAGATTTTTTTTTTAATTTTTCAGATTCTAGCAAGGAGAATCGCAGATGCAAAGTCATGCCTGACGTACAAGGATTCTTAATTGTCCCGGGGATATAAGAGGTTTACTTACAGTTGAAAGTCGAAAAATAAAATTTTCGTTGATTTAACAAACAAAAATTTTTTTCTCGAAAAATCTCTCACCTTAGGGTCGCGATAGCAGTGTAGAATCCGTTCTTTGTCGATGGCGAGGAGGCCGAAATCCCTGAGCCATCCTTCGTCGACCGATGAGGAGACGTTTTCCGCGAACTCCTGGAAAAAGCCCCTTTTGTCCGATTGGAGGGTGACGGAGGAGCAAAGCCATTCTAGCTGATCATCGGCCATCGTCTCGAGCTAGAATGGGCGAGGATGACTAAAATAGACCAACTCTGGCACTGTACCAGCGCATCTTCCAGGGTCTGAAACGGGGGGCAGAGAATGACAATTCCTTTTTGCCGACGACGACGCCAAATATTAGACATAACAACAACAAAAAGTTATATATACATAAAATAGTTATTCAGATATCGTGAGATGCGGTCGGGTGTGAAAATACCAATCTCACGATATCTGAATAACTATCGATTAACGGTCACTAATCTCTACACATTTATACATAAAATCATAAAAATACCAACAACAAGGGGTTAAAGGGACCTAAGACCAGTCTCGACAATATTCCAAGCTGTCCATGGATACCAATAAAGAACTTGTCTCTCCCAACTACTGATACTAGGATACAAGAAATATTTTTTCCAATTCCTGATACTGTCATACTAGAAATACTACTTACTCCATCTGATGCTATAATGTTTCAAATATCTCCTGAAATGGAAAACTCCTGATACTAGAAATATCTTTTCCAACGCCTGATACTAGGATACAAGACATATCTGATACTAGATATATCTTTTCTGACTCCTGATACAACAAAAATCTCCCTTCGTAGATAAGTTCCGGTACAAGACTTTCCTCATTTTCTGGAAGGAATTTCTAGCTTGTTCAATTCTACAACGGATTTTGCATGTAGGGTCCCAGTTATCCTTGACTTAGCACCCCAAGTATTTATAAGATGATACTCTCTCAATTATCTCACTGCCAATCTTGAGAAGGTTCTGTGAACCATTATGTTTTTTACTGATAAATCCTGATATTAGGATACAAGAAATATTTTTCCAACTCCTGATACTGTCATACTAGAAATACAACTCACTACCCCTGATACTAAGATGTTTGAAATATCTCCTGAAATGGAAAACAACCTGATACTAGAAATATCTTTTCCAACTCCTGATACTAGAAATATCTTTTCAAACTACTAATACTAGGACTCAAGACATATCTGATACTAGATATATCTTTTCTGACTCCTGATACAACAGAAATCTCCCACTCCTAATACTAGGATACAAGAAATATTTTTTTCCAATTCCTGATACTGTCATACTAGAAATACAACTCACTACCCCTGATGCTAGGATGTTTGAAATATCTCCTGCAATGGACAACTCCTGATACTAGAAATATCTTTTCCAACTCCTGATACTAGGATACAAGACATGTCTGATACTAGATATATCTTTTCTGACTCCTGATACAACAAAAATCTCCCTTCGTAGATAAGTTCCGGTACAAGACTTTCCTCATTTTCTGGAAGGAATTTCTAGCTTGTTCAATTCTACAACGGATTTTGCATGTAGGGTCCCAGTTATCCTTGACTTAGCACCCCAAGTATTTATAAGATGATACTCTCTCAATTATCTCACTGCCAATCTTGAGAAGGTTCTGTGAACCATTTTGTTTTTTACTGATAACCATCCATTTTGTCTTCTTCACGTTGTCGTAATCCCATGGAACTGCTTTCTGTGGCAACAGAACACAACAATCCTTGCAAATTTGCCAGATTTGTTGCAAGCAGGACAGTGTTATCAACGTATCTTATGTTATTAACAAGAACTCCATTCACCTTCACACCTTGGTTCTTTCCTTCCAGAGCATCCCGAAAAATTCTTTCTGAATAGATATAAAAAAGTAGAGGTGAGAGAATTCAACCTTGACGAACACTTTTCGTAATTGACACCTCTTCTGATATCTGACCATCTACCCGGACCACCACAATGATTCCAATACAAATTCCCAAAAGTTTATCATGTTTAAATGAGTCAAATGATTTTTCATAATCAATGAAGCAAACAAAAATATCGACAGTGACATTGAGACATCGCTGAACTAAATAAGATAAAATAATAAGACTAAATAATGCCTGAGTTCCAAATCCATTCCTGAATCCAAATTGGCCTGGATTTTAGCCAGTCCTGTGGGATGGTTCCACTTCTACAGATGCTGTTGTATAAATCGACCAGAAAGGAAAGGGATTGTCCTTCCTTAAGCAATTTTAAAACTCCATCAGGGCCTGGGGCTTTGCCACACTTCAACAGTTTAATGGCATGTTCTACCTCCTCCCTCATGAAATCTACACCATTATCTAACTTGACACCATGGTCAATACTTCTGCTATACTTAAAGAAATGTTCTATATATTCCTTCAACTCCTGTACTTTTTCCTCAGTGCTTGTCAAGTATTGCCGTTTTTCTTGCCAATAAGGGATTCACTTCCACCTGGATAAGATTTACCAAGATAGGTTGTTAAGTTGGAGAAAAATGACTCTGTCTGACATTGGCACAAACTTTCGGACAGTCTTACAGTTTGGTTGGACTATGAATCCCACTCCGTTAAAGTGATGAGGTTCTGCTGCCGGGGACTGGGGGCCATGGCTTTAGGTTTTCCAGTCATGCTAAAGATTTGCCTGGGGAAGTTAGCTTAAGTGAAGTGGTTTCCCGTTGCCTTCTTCACTGCCATTATTGGCCATTATGTTGGCTGCCCATTATGGATCAGATGCTGTTTGAAGCCATCCACTCTGGATCAGACGCTTCAGGGGTGGACACCGTTAGTCTGGCTTCTCCTCTGGGACCTGTCTGGCTTGGGAGACCCTTCTGGCAGCGGTGCTACCGCCAGCATAGCTCTCAAGTTCACTGAAGCACGCAAGCCCCTCCACCTCGTCAAGGCCTGTGTCCATGGGGGGGATATAACTGGTACCAGAAGCCATTGAGCACAGGTATTGCAATTTTTTATTAAATAAAAGTAAATGCAGCAGTCCTCATCATCAGGGTAATAAAATTTCCACAGAGACAAGGAGAAATATCAGTTGTGCTAAAAAAGTAAAGACTATACTTCCTCCCTTAATAAGAAGTTGATTTCCCAGAGAAAAAAAAAACATGAAAAAACAAACGTTAACAACCAAAATTTGCTGAAGAGATTCACTCCGATAACTTTAATTGGTAAAGAATCTAAGAAAATTAAGGCACTTTTGGAAAATAATTTCAATGATCTAAAAATTGTTTTTAAGTTTAATAATATTATATTTAGAGTGAATTTTTTGTTATTTTAAGTTGTTAGTAGTTTGCTTCCCTTAGTTGTTTTATCTATAAGATTGTATTTATCATTTCTCCAGTATTTTCCCAGGTACTGATGGAACTTATGGGACAGTGCTTTGATGGGTCTTCTTTCCATTGTGCTCCTGTCCAAACACACATTATATATGTGCAAAAACTTTCTCTAGTATCTTGGAAGGAAGTAGCACAACAATATTTGTGAGAAAGTGCCCGTTGCCCTATTTTATAACAACGTATAAATCCATGTTTTTCTTTATTGGGTTTCGACTTTTTTTGCTTCTTTTTTCGCAGAGTGCTCCTGCTCCCTCGGGTTCTAACATCGTACTGACCTCCCATTGGGAAGAGAGGTTGATTTCACAAGTTGCCTGGTGTGAAACTAGCAAATAAAGAATCTTCAAACGACAGTAAACTACTTGAGAATCAACCGGGCAACTTAGTCGAATTGACCAAACCGCCTCATCTGAAATAGGCCTTAAGGAGTACTACGGTCACTACGGTCAATATAAAGGTCAAAAACTTGGTAAAAAATTACTATATTATTTTTTCTTTTTTTTTACTGCATTCCTGATCTCAAAAAACAACTCGCTTGTATAATGACTAGAGAAAAGCATCTAAGTCTGGCAAAGTGATGTATTTGTATCAATTGAAGATTTAAATGACAGAAGAAAAAAAAATTTGATTTCGTCTTGTTGGCATTACAGGACAGATTAGATTAAATTTATTTTTAATAAACAAAGAAAATCTTTAGATTGTTTAAATTATGGTAAATAGGAGTTAAGCGAGGTTTTTGAGAAGCAGGAAAAAGTAAAAAAAAAGAAAAAACACTTTAGCCAAGAGAATTCACAAAACAGATTTTGAGGGCTTAAGTAAGTTAATAAATAAATTATGTACATTTATGGACCAGAAATTATAGGGATATCACAAATGTCATAAAAATCACAGCTCAGCCTCAAAGCAGAATGTTCTTTATTCGCTGATGCTTCCAGCACTTATTAAATTTGTAGGTTCTTATTTTTCTGCATAGGGCATTCCTGCTGGCAGAACATCTGCTGAAGAAGCACGCGTTCTTGACTTCACCTTCATGAAATGTTCTTCATTTTGGTCATCTCGTGAATCAATACTGGTCCATCTTCGGCAGGAGGTGACAAACTTAAACTATTTTGGTTCACTTATTGAGGTTTACCCACCAAGCGATGCTCCAAGGGGCATGCATACAGAACTAGGGGCTTAACAATGCTTCTGTACAGCTTTTTGTTAAAAGCAAAACTTGTCATGGAATGATAGCAAAGGAAACGCATCCTGTTAGCAGTTTTTCCATGGTCGATTCTATCTGCCACATACCCGGTGAATGTCGCACTGCTATCCATTGTTAAACCTGGATATTTAAGCTTCTGTTTTGGCGGAGTCAATTTTAAATTTCCATCTTTGGCAGAAATATGCAATTTTTCAAATTAGATAACAGGACAAAAAGAATAAAAAAATATATATAAGAGGTTGAAAATAACCGGTATCTGCATCGTATGCTAATGATGAATCACTATGTTTCACATGAAATCAGCCCCTGTCAATTATGATAAAATAGAATTCTTACAAATATGTTGAATCAGGTCAAAAGTTTAGATGACAGCGTTTTTTGTTTTTTTTTGTTATGTAAAAAAAAACACCCAAACAGAATCTCTATTGAAAAAATTTATGCAAGAGTGCTAGCTTATATTTTAATTTTTTTAAAGAATTTAATTTTAAAAAGAAGCATTTTAACAAGACAAAAAAAAATTAATTTAAGGGTAAAAACCGTAAGAAAAACCCTAAACCATAGGTAAGGTTTAAACTAAAGCTTCCCTTCCCAAACAGTTGACTGCTTTCACAGAACAAATTCTAGGGCAGACACGTCGCATTTAAGTATTTAAAATTAGCTACTTATAATAAATTAAAGTTGTATAAATTAGCCAGTCCATTAGGTTTATGGAGAGAGATATGAAAACAAATTTAACTTTATTAAAATCCAAATCGGACAGAACAGAATAGATTGGTATTACAATTCGATAGTAATAATTTCAACATTTAACTAATTAATGGTAAGAGAGAGGTTTTTTTTAGCCTGCCCAATTTGGCAATGTTAATTTTCCGTTTAAATTTTTGATAATTGGAGACGCATGACTGGTTCAGCTTTGGGATTTAATTTTGGCGACTGTTCAGATAGAAAATACAGATTCGCATAATATGGAAGAACGTGTTTCGATTTTTCAATTTTTTTTTTTTTTTTCTAGTCTAAGTAATGTCTGTCGAAGAATGGTTGGCTTGTCGAGTCTGAAAATGGTGGTTCGACCGCCTATGATCTTGCATCATTTTATCTCGAGATTTTAGGAAGTAGAGTAGACATCTCCCAACTTTGAATCAATCATTTAACACAGGAAAACACTAATCACTGAGCCATCCTTCGTCGACCGATGAGGAGACGTTTTCCGCGAACTCCTGGAAAAAGCCCCTTTTGAGCGATTGGAGGGTGATGGTGGAGCAAAGCCTCTTGAGAGGGGCACTCTCAACACGACATGCAAGAATGGCACAATTACGTAGAAAACAAACACTTTGAGCCCTGAAGTTGATCTCAATAAAGATCGAAACGTTGGCACGATAAAGAAAATGTTTTTCTGAAACCTACGTCACACCAGACCGCATCTCACAATTTCTGAATAATCATAGACTAACGGTCACTAATCACCACACATTACTAGAAATATATCTCACTACACCTGAAATGGAAAACTCCTGATAAAAGAAATGTACTACACTTCCTGATACTGAGATACTAGATATATCTTTTCCAAATCCTGATACAAGAAAAATCTCCAACTGTAGATACCGGGACACAAGAAATATTTTTTCCAATCCTGATACAGTCATACTAGAAATTAATCTCTCTGAACCTGATACTAGGATGTTTTAAATATCTCCTGAAATGGACAACTCCTGATACTAGGTTACAAGAAATATTTTTTCCAATTCCTGATACTGTCATACTAGAAATACAACTCACTACCCCTGATGCTAGGATGTTTGAAATATCTCCTGAAATGGAAAACAACCTGATAATAGAAATATCTTTTCTGACTTCTGATACAAGAAAAATCTCCAACTCTAGATACTAAGACACAAGAAATATTTTTTCCAATTCCTGATACTGTCATACTAGAAATTTATCTCGCTGCACTTGATAGTAGGATGTTTTAAATATCTCCTGAAATGGTCAACAACTGATACTAGAAATATCTTTTTGAACTCCTTATATTAGGATGCTAGAAATATATTTTCCAACTAGTGATACTATCATACTTGAAATATAACTCCGTACACATGATGCTAGGACACTGTTAATATATCGTCCAACTCATTAAGATGCTATATAAATACATTTTCCAAGCCCTAGATACTATACACAAGAAATATCCCCTGTGCTTCCTTATACTAAGGAATATCTTCTACTAGAAATATCTTCCAATTTTTGATTTGCAATAGCATGCTAGAAATATCTTCCACTTTTGAAACTATAAATATCCCTACCTCTCCCCTGATATCTCTCCAATAACTTATATCAGAAAGTGCTATACTCCAAGACGATTCTCATATTTGTGGCATTCTTACATATTCTCTATATGAAGCGAAGCAATTGCACCCTTGAATTATATCGGGCCTTTCTGTACATGCAGGACACATGCGTGGTCTTTGGCCCAACAGTAAGTGTCCGTGTGTCAACCTCACACGGCCTATCCTTAATGGGGTGAGGATGATCTTTCGAGTCAGATCCTCCATGTGATACAAGAGCACTTCTTTGCTGGCCCGCCAAGGCTGCCACTTTTCTTTAATCATGTTTTTTTATGGCATTTTCTGAGTCAGATCATGGTGGAAGTTGGAGGTTGGGACTTTAGCCGCGTCTGTAGTTTTGCCGAGAATCTCCAGTTCGTGGTACCTTTCCAACAAGAGCACGACCGGGTCGATGGAGAACCTTACTTAAAATTTAATTTGTATTTGTGTATTTTCAGTATTGTTTAGTGTTTATTTATTATGACTTATCGCCCCATGTAATATTGTGCAAATCATTATAGATCATGGTCAAACATTTGTCTTTAAAAAAAAAAAAAACTTTTTTTAATTGTAAAATAAACTTTTGTACATTTTTTGTTCGTTTTTTAGTTTGTTTGATCGGGGTCGAATCGTTTACAAATTTGCTTTTCCGCCTCCACCCAGCAGAGATGTGACACCGTCGCCCAACTTCTCACCCGTCTTGCGTACAACATTACCGATGTTCTTCGCTGATAGGGTTTCAGGGTTGATGTCGACATTGACATATGTCTCATCTTCAACTTTCGGACATTTTGTGTGGTCGATTATCGACAGGTCAAACGGCGAAATGCCGAAGAGCGACATCGTGTTGCGAACCTGAAAATTTAATTTATTCATATTTTTTTGTTTTATATTTATATTTGTATTTACCTTGTCGACGTATTGTTTGTCGAGAGTTTTCCTACGAGAGAGTATCGTCACCGATCGCCTGTTTGATGCTGGAAGCTTTTGACACGTGTAGATGCCTGCGTAGGTGTTATAGTCTGTTGAAAAGACTATGAACGAAGACGTCCCAGCTATGTCTTCAATAAAACAAGAGTAGCATTAAAAAAAAAAGTAGTTAAAAATAAAATAATGCGTACTCAGCGGAAACTTGACAGTCATCCTAGCTGGAGCATCTAGAGACGCCTTCAATGAACCTGTATAATGGTATTTATTGTCGACGCTTGCGATGCCGAGAACAGGGTGTTCACTCACCTAGGACATAAAAGGTCAAACAATTTAAAAAAAAAAAAAAAAAATTGAGACAATCATACCTGCTCAATAAAATATTCGCCAGGCTCTTCACCCACGGTGAAGTTATACGTGAGGCACCGGCTCCCAGTCGAAGTCTTCTGTATGGCGTACCACAATCCAAGGAACTGGGACATGTGGAAGTCGGACTTGGGCTCGACGACAGGGCATTCGCCGAGGTGGTACGTATGGCAGAGGCCAGCCCCAATCAGGCCGGTCAAAATCAACCCAACAGTCAATCCCTTCATATCTATATCAATGGAACAAAAACAAAAAAAGATATTCTTTAATTAAATAATCTATAAATAATTATGACAGCATATTGTTGCATATGCTGACTAGATATGACACCCCAAATATAGTGAATCCTTTCCTGCCATTGGGCTAAAACATTGTACAATGTAAGGATGTTGTAGGAATGTGTAAAGGAAACAGCGCATCCTGTTAGTAGTTTTTCCACAGTCTATTCTATCTGCCACTTACCTGGTGAACCTAGTGGTCGCGCTGCTATCCATTGTTAAGCCTGAATATTTGGCAGAGTTGTTTTTAAATTTCCTTCTTTGGCAGAAATGTGCAATTTTTCCATTTATATAACAGGACAAAAAGAAAAAAAAATTATATATATAAAGATGTTGAAATAACGGGTATCTACATCATAAGCAAATGACGAATCACTGTATTTCGCATGAAATCAGCCCCTGTCAATAATGATAAAACAGAATTCTTGCAAATATGACGAATCAGGTCAAAGGTTTAGATGATTAAGTGTTTTTTTTTTTTTATGTTGTCTAATCATACGGAAAAAAACACCCGAACAGAGTCTTTATTGAAAATATTTACATAAGAGCGCTAGTTTATACTACAACTCCTGCTATAGAATTTAATTTTTAAAAAGGGGCATTTCAACAAGAGAAAACAAAAATTACTTTAAGGGGAAAAACCATAAGAAAAACCCTAAACCATAGGCAATGTTTAAACTAGTTTCCCAAACTTTAAAGCCAGTTGACCGCTTTCACAGAACAAATTCTAGGGTGGACAAGTCACATTTAATTATTCAGAAATTGTGAGATGCGGTCTTCTGGTGTGATGTAAGTTTCAGAAAAACATTTTCTTTATCATGCCAACGTTTCGATCTTTATTGAGATCATCTTCAGGGCCTGGGATTTACAAACAATGTTTACATTTAACAAATACACAGAAGACAAACACTTTGAGTGAGTAGAAATACTTTGATTGAATATAAAAAATATATTTTGCATTGTATAAATTCACTTTTCCACATCCTAAATGTATTTGTTAAATGTAAACAATGTTTGTAAATCCCAGGCCCTGAAGATGATCTCAATAAAGATCGAAACGTTGGCATGATAAAGAAAATGTTTTTCTGAAACTTACATCACATTTAAGTATTTAAAATTAGCTACTTACAGTAGCTAAGGTTTTATAAATTAGCCAGTCCATTAATAATTAAGTTTATGGAGAGAGATATTATTAAAACAAACTTAACTTTATTTATAAAATCTGAATCAGAAGAGAATAGATTGGTATGTAAAATTTGATAGTAACAGTTTGAACATTTAACAAATCAATGGTAAGAGAGAGGTTGTTTTAGCTTGCCCAATTTGGCTATATTAATTTTTCGGTTTAATTTTGGATAATTGGAGACGGATGACTGGTTCAGCTTCGGGATTTAATTTTGGTGGCTGTTCAGATAGAAAATACGGATTCGCATAATATGGAAGAAGGATGAGTTTCAATTTTTCAACAAGCTGTTTTTATTTTTTTATTTATTTATTTATTTTTTTTTTTTTTTTGTAGATTCAACCAAAAACTATATCGGACTTGAAATTAAATTTTAAGGTTGAATCTGAAGTAATGTCAGTCGAAGACTGGTTGGCTTGCCGATTCTGAAAACGGTTGGACTGCCTTGCAGCATTTTATCTCGAGCTTTTAGGAAGTAGAGTAGACATCTCCCAACATCGAATCGATCATTTAACACAGGAAAAGACTCCACCTCTTCCTTCTTGACAGATTCAACCCAACACTGGATTTTTCTTTTGAAGGCGAGAACTTTGTCATTGGCATCGAAAATTTTGATACTTTTCCCATGCGAAGAAAGACTCAGCTCATTCATTTTGATGAAAATATCTTATAAATACGACAGCCATTTCCCATCATTGAAAATTTTGGTGTCAATTAGGAATTCTTTAATTTTTTGTCTATTTTTAAAAGGTTATTTTTAATTTAATAATTTGCTGGAAACGAGTGGATTTTATAGTCTATGTATAATACTATTAAGCTTGTTTCAAATAGTGTATAAGCACGGTGCGAAGGTGTGATCAGCTTAGTTGCGTACATCATTTTTAATTTATCGATGGGTAGACAATGTGCATCCGGGCCTGCAGAAGCGTTTCTTTCCTTCTGCCCATTTTTTCCTTTCTTCTTCTTCTTCTTCTCTGTCCTCAAGACAGCGCTGCACTGCGCTTCAGTGCAAGCTCACTTCATGAGTTATTTCTTCGTTTATTATCTGCGGAACTGAGAGTCTGGAATCTGTCAACTTCATGGAGCATCTCGTCACTCCAGCATCCAGCCCCATATTTTCCATTTCCATTCAGCCAGCATTCATTTTGGACACTAATGCCCCATAACTCTCAGTCAGATTGTTCTTTTTTGTCTATATATTAGTTTGTCATTATTAATTTTATTAGCTTAAAAGACATTTTTTATTGCATGCAATACTAGATGTTTTCAAGTGAATTTTTCGTATTTGTTCTTTATATATATTTTTACCACTGTATATATATTAACTACAAATTGTATTAACATTATCAAACAAGAACATCAATATTCAGAATTGAAAAACAATAAATTCAGTGCTGCCACAAGGTAGCATATTAAGTCCACTGCTTTACTCGTTATACACTGGAGATTTTGCGAAAATAGACGTTATACAAATTGGTATGTAACTTACATAGGGATCTTAAGATCGAGGAGGGAGGTTACAGTGAAAATACAAAGATTTTCTGCCAAATATCAGTCTTGCCTCAGCCAACCAGCAAGAGAACAATAATTTTTTTTTTAATTGTTATTAGTTTTTTAATTTTATTTATACATTCTACATTTATTTTTGTAATTATTAATTTTTCTCGGAGTTTTCTGCTGAACCCCAGGGGGTTTGGGAAGCCCTGAAATAAAGGGTTCTTCACACTCTTATGCCTGTACACAAAGTCCGTAGTCCTCAATTTTTCAAACTGACTGCTGCTTAGCTCACACCATTATAAGAAATTCTTTATGAGGTGTTTTATATGGTGTACAACATAATCCATGTCTAGAAGCGGTTTGATGGGGTCACCAGTTGTAAAAACTTATTTTGGGTAATTTGTAGTTCGGTCTCGATATCAAACCCATGAGAGGCAGGCAGACAAGAGCGTTGGGCTAATCATTACTTTATAATCACGGATTGCACCTTTGCCTTTATTCCTGACATTTTGGGACTTGAGGACAAAAAAAGTTCGTACGTATCACCTTGACAGGGGTCAATTGAGCGGAACAACTCTCCTTACAATTAATTAATTACACAACACACCTAGCAACTACATACGTACTCCACAAAAGAAACACTTTTCCTATCCCTATGTGAACTTAGGGTAACGGTTAACTACTTTTAAGTTGAATTTTTTCCCATCTCAACTATTGATAATCTCTTTTAAATGTAGTTCTTAGTCACAGTTTGTGTTTAAGAACTATCAGCTCGATAAAGCGTGAATAAAAATTATCTTTAAAAGAGATTAAACAACATACTCCCCTCACCTTTATCTACCATTAGTGATATGTACTTCAAAAACGAACTAGATCGAATGATTCCCTAGTTGAACTAGTGTTTAACTAGTTCAACAAAAGGAACTCCGAAAATAGCTATTCTCCAAAAGGAATGGTTTTGCCCATATCTAGATGATGTGTGCTTCATAAAAGAACTAATCAAATGAAATATTTTCACCAGTTTGATAAAACGAACCGTCCTGAAATGAACTATTCAACTAAGTTTGATTTTTTACATCTTTAATGGATGGGATCTAGAGTGATGTATAGTTCATGAACTAACATAAATTCCTAACTTTTACTCTTCCTAAAAAAAGCTAGAAAGAATGATCAAGTAATTTCACTGAACTAGTTCAACAACGAATTGTCCAGAAAGGAACTTGTCATCAAAAGAAACTTTTGCCAACATACATTAGTGATTGTGCAATTTATAAAAGAACTAGTACAAATGAACTATTCTAAGAATTAGTTGAATAAAACGAAACGTCCTGAAATCAACTATTCATCAAGTTGACTTTTCCCATCAAAATGTTGTGTAGTTCATGAACGAACTAGTAGTTCAAAAGAACTATTCTAAGAACTAGTTCAATAAAACGAACAGTCCTGAAATGAACTATTCATCAAAAGTTTTGACTCTAACCATGTCCATTAGTGTTGTGTACTTCGTAAAAGAACTAGTATAAATGAAATATTTTCAGAACTAGTTCAATAAACCGAATCGTCCTGAAATGAACTATTCATCAATAGTTTGACTTTTCCCATCTCTATTAGTGATGTATAGTTCATAAAAGAACTAGTTCAATAAAATGAACAGTCCTGAAATGAACTGTTCATCAAAAGTTTGACTTTTTCCTATCTCTATTAGTGATTTAAATTATTTGAAGTAGTTCGTTCATGAACTGCACATTTCTAGCAGATGTGTAGTAGAGATGGGCAAAGTCGTCCTTTCGAGGAATATATTTTATTTATAATTAATTATACTTTTTTTAACTTTTTACTTACTTTTAGTGTCATTTCATCTCAACCAGGACGTTAGATAAAAAAAAAGTTTAATTAATTAAAATAAACAATAAGGTGAATTATGAAATGAATATTTCCACAAAAGGAACGGCTTTTTCTATATATCTCTCTCTCTATTTATTTGTAATTCATGAACGAACTACTTCAAGAAATGGTTGATTAAAATTAAATTTAAACTAAGTAAAATTATCCTACATTAATAATAAAATAAAACGGACAAAGAAATAAATGACGTACAGAATCAAGGTGAAGTAGCCCCAAGACGGCTTTTAAATTACAAAAAAAAGTCCAACCGTGGGGCATCACTGTTTACATAACTGCATTTTTGTCTACAATTTAGTTTTTATGTTATGGTCCTTATAGCATATGTGTATTTAATAATAATAAAAACCTATCTATGTTATAGTATGACGAATAAAACGGATAATCCTGTGCGTACAGTAAATTTTATAAAACTAGGACGTAAAAAATTTAAGAAGAAATTAATATATAAAAAAATGTTTTTGTTGTTTTGTTATTTATATATATTTTTTATACCTGAATGTAGTTCCGATTGAGTCGTGGGAGGGTCGGAAGGAATTAGGTTCGGACGTGAAAGCGGAGAATAATTCTAAGCCTAGATCCACTCCGACTACTGCTTTTATCCAATCCGCGTCCCCCCACTCAAAGGTCGAGATTTCTTGAAGCCTAATTGGCCAAATTGGCTCCTTCCTCGGAGGACGTTCGTGAGTCACTGGATGGGATTCCGAGAAACCGTTCTTTCGTCCGGGCGGGAGGGTTGATGGACGTAAAAAAAGACAATTTTTTTTTTATAATTACTGAGAATCGCTTGAGATAATGAAATGGACTCCAATCGCAATAGTTGTCAAATTATAACGTTTTATGAGTTAAAGACAAAGAAAAAAACTAATCCTTTGTAATCACAAAGGGCATGGTCCGATTAGTCGTATGTGATTTGTGGAAAGTGTAGTTCATAAAAGAACTAGTTCAAATGAACTATTTTCCGAACTGTTCTATAAAACGAATAGTCGTTAAATGAACTATTCATCAAAAGTTTGACTTTTCCCATCTCTATTAGTGATGTACAGTTCATAAAAGAACTAGTTCAATAAAACGAACCGCTCTGAAATGTACTATTCATCAAAAGTTTGAAATTTGAATTGTCCCATCTGTATTAGTAATTTGATTTATTTGAAGTAGTTCGTTCATGAACTATACATCTGTAGCAGATGGGCAAAGTAGTTCCTTTTGAGGAATAATTCCTTTCGGGACAGTTCGTTTTACGAACGATTTCTAGGAATAGTTCATTTCAAATAGTTATTCAGATATCGTGAGATGCGGTCGGGTGTGATGTAGGTTTCAGAAAAACATTTTCTTTATCGTGCCAACGTTTCGATCTTTTATTGNGAACTATACATCTGTAGTAGATGTGTACAGATGGGCAAAGTCGTTCCTTTAGAGGAATAGTTACTTTCGGGACAGTTCGTTTTACGAACGATTTCTGGGAATAGTTCGTTCATGGACCATACATCTCTAGTAGATGTGTAGATATGGGCAAATTCGTTCCTTTTGAGGAATAGTTCTTTTCTGGTTCTTTTGTCGAAGTAGTTCGTTCGTTTTAGCTTTTGCAGAAGAAAAAACAGTTAAAGTTTTAAATGTTTATCTTATTTCATGGATTTATCGAAAAACTTATATTAATACAAGATAGAAAAGGGAAAAAATATACGTAGTTTACAAAAAAGAAAGATAGGCAAATATGGTTGTTCTTTTTCGAGAATAGTTGGAATGAGCTAGATATAGTTAATGCTTTAATATAAAAGGCAATATTTAATCCATATTTGTTTTTCTATATTTGTGGTTTTTTTAAATATATTTTTTCCTTGAAAGTGAAGCATTTTTTAAATTTTTTTTGAAATTGCAACCTCATATAACCTTTAAGATTTCGGAAAGTTCTAGAATCTATTCGACTGTCCGAGAACCGCATCTATAAACGGTCTGATATATTTTTCGAACTTTTTCTATCCGATTTTCCTGCCTCTATTGAACGGTTTCATCTCAACAAGGTTTGTCAAGTAAATATTTTTTTTTTTCGATTGTAACGATAAGACATGCATGGTCTCTAAATTTAAAAAAAGTTTTAATTATTTTCATTTGTGTGCAGATGGTGACTGCAGAGGAAGACGGGTCTGTGGACGTCACGCCGGCCAAAGACGGAGGAGTGCTGAAGAGAGTCGTGAAGGAAGGGTCGGGCGACACTACACCGGCGAAAGGGTGCAATGTCTACGTCCACTACACGGGCAAGCTCACCGATGGCAGTGTGTTCGACTCAAGCCGGGACCGTGGGACGCCGTTCGACTTCCAACTCGGGAAAGGTATGTCGCCTCGAATCTTGATGCAACGCTATATTGGGTTGACAACAGGGTTATGATACCCGTCTTTTTGCCATAAGAAATATACGATAATTGACTTGTAAGAAATGTAAGATAAATATAATATCACTCGAGTGTGAACCCGGCCTTACCGTGGGATTTTAACGCTTTTGTATCGCTCACCAGAGAATGGTATCTCTGGCAGTGTTGATTTTGATTTTATGCCACTTTCGGTTATCATTTGCGGTTGTTTTTACTTTCGGTTGTTGATATGCATTTCACTGATCACAGTTGAATTGTCAAATTTTGAATTCTGATCTCTTGTTCATGCATTATCCTATACATCATTAATCTTCTGATTTTCCACTTAATAGTATTCGTGTAGATATAAAAATCTAACCACCGGTAATTGGGCTCCAAGGTATTTCCAGGGAGGACTGTTGAATTCCAAGGTATTTCGGTGGTCATCAGACTCTATGGTATTTAAATGGCCATGGAATTTCAATGATTATTGGATTCCATGGCATTACAATGACCATCGGGTTCCATGGCATATCAAAGGTCATAATATGTCTGTGGTCATTGTACTCCATAGCATTTCAATGACTATGAGATTCCAAGGCATTCAAACTCAACGATATTTCAGTGGTCGTTGGATTCCATGGCATTTCAATGACCATTGTATATGCCATGGCATATCAAAATCTATGATATTTCGGTGGCCATTACACTCTATGACCATCGAATTGTGTAGCATGTCAAATCATAACGTGGCATTTCAGCAATAAGTGGATTCTATAGTAGTTCACAGGTCATAGTATTTAATGGTCATTAGGCTAGGCATTTCAGTGGTCATTGGATTTCATGGTGTTGATTGGCTCCTCTGGTATTTCAGAGTTAATCGGATTCTCTGTTAATTCCATGGCCATGGTACTTTCATGCACTTTCCACGGTTTTATTGCAATTCTGAACCCACTTAAAAATTTAGCTACACAAATTAAAACTGTTCAAAATGTGCTAGCATCATATTTAAAGTATATTTTTCAATTTGTTCAATCAGGCAAAGTGATCCGAGGATGGGACATTGGAGTCGCAACAATGAAGATCGGGGAAGTGTCCGTACTCACAATCCGTGAGGACTACGGCTACGGTAAGTCAGGAAGCCAGCCAAAAATCCCCGGTGGGGCCACACTCATTTTCGAGATCGAACTGCTCGACTGGGAGCCTGAAGACTTGTCCGGGAAGAAGGACAAAGGAATACTGCGCTACCCGATCACAAACGGGACTAACTTCGAGTCACCAAAGCCAATGGCTGAAGTCGAGATACACCTGAAGGGTGAATATGAAGGGAAAGCGTTCGACGACCGGGATGTCTCATTTATGCTCGGCACGGGCTCATCTTTGGACGTCCCACCTGGCGTTGAAAAGGCCCTCGAACACTTCACACTAAATGAGACATCGAGGTTGGTACTCACACCAAAATACGCATTCGGCTCGGTCGGATGCAAGAATCTCAACCTACCTCCAGATGCTTCACCTACCTACACCGTAACTCTGAAAAGTTTTCAAAAGGTGAGGTTTTTAACTTCATTTCTTGTTCGGGTAAATTTATTTTTTATGTTTGACTTAGATTAAAGACCGTTGGCTCATGGATCCCGAAGAGTTGTTATCCGAGGGGAGAAGGTTAAAAGAAAAAGGGACAGAATATTTGAAAAAATCCGATGTTAAGTTAGCATTAAAAATGTATAAACATATGGTCAAAAACTTAGATAGTCCGTTGAGTAAGTATGACGATAATTGGTTATGTGTACGGGTTTTTATTTTTTATTTTTATCATCAGCTGATGGAGACGGGGAGGATGAGAAGGAAAGGAAGGCACTGCTCGCCGCCGGCCATTCGAACATCTCCTTGTGCAACCTAAAACTGAACCGACCAAGGGATGCCATACACAGCTGCAACTCCGTCCTCGAGATCGATGAGAAAAATGAGAAGGCCTTCTTCCGCAGGGGGCAGGTAAACTTGTCCCTTGCCAATTTTTTTTCTCACCGTTAACAAGTAATTTTTCCAGGCATATTTGGCAGTTGGTGAACCGGAGAATGCGAAAAAGGACTTTGAGATGGTCGTAAAGCTTGAGCCAAATAACAAAGCGGCCAGCGCGGCCATCCTACAGTGCACCAAGATGCAGAAGGAGTTGAAAGAGCGCGAGAAGAAGATGTACGCCCACATGTTCGAGAAATTTGCCCAGAAGGATCGTGAGGTTAGCTCAACTACTTAAAAAGCAAAAACAAAACCTGCAGCTTTTGAATTTAACTAGAGGAAAAATACATTCCTTTTCCTAAGTAAATATGCATTTATCATTTAAAAAAAAAATACAATTTGGCAAGAAAAAAATTTGCGTTTTTTCTTTTTTAAATTTAACAACTTGCACACCATGGTTCTTTGTCGCGGTTCATTTTAAATAAGATTTCCGAATGTCCCAGTGGAGGTTTGGATGGCTTGAAGGCGAGAAGCCAATGGTTGAAATGGCACCGGATAACCCGGAGCTGGCGGCAGAGAAGAGGAAACAGATTGAGGCGAAGAAAAAGTTCCTCGACGAAGCCGCCAGACGCCTAAGGGAAAAGAGGGAGGCGGAGGCATCCGCGGGTGGTCACGAGGGAGGGGAAGAGGCAGCCGAACCGCCTGAGGGCGAAAACAATACGAATGCGACATGTAATTATTCAAACAAAACTTAATCCAACGCTAATACCTATTTATTTTTAAAAAGACTAAACCAAAGAAATAGTGCAAGGTTGTTGTTGTTATTTTAACAGTTTTTGCTTTTAGTCAATAACAAGTAAAATTATGCATTCAGATCCAATGCAGTAGGAAATGTGTGGTCAGATGGTCGGATCTGACCGTGAGATAGTCGTGTTTGATAGCGGGAAACCTGAGCCCAGATCATCATCCGACAGTCGGATTTGATAGTTAAATTTTTGGTCAGTCCATCAGTTGGATCGGGTAGGAAATATGCGGCAGAACATCCGACAGCCAGATCTGAGTTGTAAATTCAACCATGCCATCTGACAGTCAGATCTAATTATAAAAATGTCACGCATTGCATCCAACCCATATTGATAGTTATAAATTCAGGAGGGCTAACCGACACTCTGATTCTATAGTAATGTCAGTCATGTCATATGACAGTCATATGTAATAGTAATAAATTAAGGCACGCTATCCAACAGTCATATTGGATTCAGGCGTGTCATCCGGTAGACATATTTAATAGTTATAAAACAGGCATGCCATCCAACAGGCATCTTCGATAATCATAAATTCAAGCATGTCATCCGACAGTCATATTTATTAATTTTAAATTCAGGTAGGCCATTCGACAGTTAAACTTAATAGTTATAAATTTAGACATGCCTTTCAGCAGTTGGACATGGTAATGAGAACAACCATTCCATCTGACCCTCATATTGATAGTTATAAATTCAGGAGGCTAACCAACACTGATTCTAAAGTACAAATGTCAGGCATGTCTTTCGACAGTCGTATTAATAGTTATGAATGTCAGATATGCCATCTAACCCTCATATTGTTATTATTATTGTCAGGCATTAATCAGAAGTCGATTCTGATTGAAGGAAACTTGTGGCATGCCATCCGACAGTCATTTTAGATAGTAAAAATGTCAAGCAACAAAAATATTTATTTAAATGAAATTATGTGATAATTTGTTAGAGCTAACATCAGCAGATTTGCGACAGTTGTGATTATTAACAATCGGACTTGACCTACAGTCTGAAGCATGGTACATTTGTAACCGCATGAACCAAGTCCATTCCATTACGGCCGGCATACTCTTTCATTGGTTTTTCTTTTCCCGCTGCCGATCAGAAAGAAGAAGAAGAGAGGAAAAAGCAGCCGGACGTCATGAAGGGCTGCTTTGGCGAGTGGGGCGCAGACGAGAGGGAACGCGAACCGACCGACTTCGAGAAGGAGAACCCCGACATTCTGATGCTGGAAGGAAGTGGCGATTTCAAGAATATGTGACCACCCGGATTGTGTCACTATTTCCATATCTCCTTATCGTATTTTACTGTCCCGTTTTACTCATTTGTAAATAACAATTAAAAAATTAAAAAAAGAAAAAGTCTGTGTCTATTTAATTAATAAAATTAATACATTCAAGGTTTATGCGTAAAGTATGTGATAGTTTAGCAAGATGGTGTTTTGAATGTGTAGCAGTAGACAACACTGAAAATACATGCCTGAGTCTGCAAAAAGAGAATGTCTGTAAAGCCAACCAGACGCCGAATAGAATTTAGCAACTTGCTGAAAAAAAAAAAGGTAAGTACCCTTCATTGTATCCAATTTGTAGAACCTCGATTGGATCCGAGTCGCAGTGGACAGGAAACGTTTTAAATTATCAAGAGCCACAGAATAAATATAAATAAAGAAAAATTGCTTTTAATGCTTAATTTTTATTTTTAACATGTTTCTTCCTTGAAACATGTTATCCAATTTCAGAGGAGGTTGTAACAACAATGACGAATCGAGACGAGGCGCGAAGGTTAACAATAACAGTACAGGAGGTTACACCTTCAATTGACATTCCGTCCTGTTTTTTTGGCTTGGACGGTTTGTAAAAAAACAAAATTTAAAATTATTTAGCTTTAAAAAAAAGAGGAAAATCTAAAAGTGGAATTTGTTAAAAGTAAATAAATCGGTCCCTTAAAAAATGTACATCGTCGGTCTGACAGGGGGAATCGCGTCCGGCAAGAGCACCGTGTCGAAAATCCTCAAGGAGGCCGGCATACCAGTCGTAGATGCTGATTTTCACGCGAGGAGAGGTGAGAAAAATGTACCAGTAGATTTTTTTATTTAGAGGAGTTTAAGCACTCACTTCCAAGTGTGTGCTGTAAGTACCAGATTCATTGTTATGAGTGGGTGAGTCTCAAATTGGAGTCATATTATACTTGTATGACTACCGAGTCATTATGAGTGGGTTTTGCTTAAGCACAACTCATTCCCAAGTTGGTGCCATAAGAGTCTTATGCTTGAATGACTCCCAAGTTGGCGATCATGGGGGTTTTGCTTGAGCACAACTCACTGCCAAGTCAGTGCCATAAGAGTCTTATGCTTGGATGACTCCTAAGTCGGGTGTCAAGTGGGTTTTGCTTAGGCATAACTCACTCCCAAGTCGTTACCATAAGTGTCTTATGCTCGGATGACTCCCAAGTCTGCTGTGAAGTGGGTTTTGCTTGAGCACAAATTCACTACCAAGTCGGTGCCATAAGAGTCTTATGCTTGGATGACTCCCAAGTCTGATGTGAAGTGGGTTTTGCTTGAGCACAACTCACTACCAAGTTGGTGCCATAAGAGTCTTATCAAAAACATGCATGTATTATATATATAATACATGCATGTTTTTGAAAATTAATTTCTTTTTTCCCCCCAGTTGATCATCTGTTTTGCAGGCTGTAGTATGAGTTTTATCTCATGCTCCAGAGTTCACAAACATTCTGAACTTTACATCTATGCACAAAATGGACAAACAAATGTAATCAATTCACTAACTTTGCAATAAAAACATGATGTGTGAAAAATATCTTTTTTCTTCCTTTCTTTTCATTCCATATAGCCACCAAAACAGGGCTATGAATTGAATGATGTGTTTTCTCGTTGAATCTATGCTAGTAGTATCTAGAATACTTTTATTTATTTATCCTTTCATTTCATAACAGACCAAGTCACAGCGAAGCAAGGCTCGGTACTAGCTAGTATTTAAGTAATTAAGCTTAAGTTGATGTCACAAATGGACTTGATTTAAGTATAAGTGAATGGTATGAGTGGATGTGACACAAGAATAAGTTGAATGATGAGTGGGTTTGACTTAAGCATAAATCAATATGATGTACATTTTGACCTAAGTATATGGGCTTGTTTGAGTTAAGCATTAGTTGATGTCATGAGTGGATTTGCCTTAAGCATAAGTCAGTGTGATGAGTGGGTTTTAACCGAAGTATACGGTGTTATGGGTGTGCTTGAGTTAAGCATTAGTAGATGCAATGAGTGAATCTGACTTATGTATAAATCATGATTGGGTTTTGCTTGTGTATAACTACCAAATCTATATCATAACTCACAAGTCCAATATGTAGTGGGAGATAACAAAACTTCACCTTTCAATTCACACTCTTGTGTTTTTTTCTGTCCGCCACCCAGTTGTCGAACCGGGGCGGAAAGCATGGAAGAAGATCAAGGCTGAGTTCGGAGATAAAATACTCAAGAGCAATGGCCAGCTTGACAGGGAGCAGCTTGGCATGCTTATATTTCAAGACAGGGCAAAAAGGAGGAGGCTCAATGAGATAACACACCCAGAAATCTACAAGGAGATGTTCTGGGAGTCAATCAAATGTTTTTATGAAGGTAACGCTTTGTTGTAGTTTATTTATTTATGTATTATTTTATTTTTACTACAGGACATGCTTTTATTGTGCTCGACTTGCCATTGCTTTTTGAGTCTGGGACGATGGTCGATTACTGCCACAAAATAATCGTCGTGACCTGGTAATCTTTACCGTTTAAAAAAAAAATCTTAATGCAATGAAGTACAAAACCGACCTTTTACCAGCGAGCCCGAACAGCAGCTGGAGCGGTTATTGTTGCGTGACAACCTGACCGAGAGGTCGGCCCGTATGAGGATTGAGAGTCAGATGTCATTGGATGAGAAAGCGAGGCAGGCGAGTTTTGTCATCGACAACTCTGGAACAATTGAAGACACGCAGACTCAGGTTTAAACAATTTTTCATGAGGCATAAAACCAATTTAATTTTTTTCTCTCTCTTTTTTTCTTAATAGGTCGAACAGCTCATAAGGCTCTTGAAGGCTGACAAGTTCCACTGGAAGGTCCGTCTCATATGTGGCATTGCAGTTTTCTTCTCTGTCTCGTTAGTATGCTGGCTCATAACGACTAAATGACACTTTGGATAACGGTGTAACATCTGCGATATCGTATTACCCACATAACACACCTGCTTTTGAATAAAAGGCCAATTTTATTGGGTTCTTTTTTTTTATTGTAATAATTTTTATTGTTATGAATTATCGAGGGTGCGAGTCATGCGACGACTGACAAAAACCGTAATGACTGGCCACAAACTTTGTTACATTTATTTGTCCATTAAATGTTTATTTTATTCAAACTGTATTATGTATTATTAAAGTGCCATACAGAATCATACAAGAAAATCCTTTGTTTTTTAAAATGAATGATTCAATCCTCATCATGTGGATATCAATTGTGGCATCGTAGTAATGCCATAGTATGGCAGAAGTGTGACTGATCAAGCTGAATCTTGCTGACAGACCAGCTGGATTAGACCAAACTCTCGCTGACAGGGCAGCTCAATTATATTAAATTTTGGATGACAGG
The DNA here is from genome assembly GCF_000648675.2 of Cimex lectularius. Taxonomy (NCBI): domain Eukaryota; kingdom Metazoa; phylum Arthropoda; class Insecta; order Hemiptera; family Cimicidae; genus Cimex; species Cimex lectularius. Next base: position 2,162,268 of record NW_019392637.1, on the reverse strand, counting down.
TTAGCTGGAGATTAGAATAAATTTTTGTTGAGAGCACAGCTGGATTAGAATAAATTTTTGCTGGCAGGAGGGCAGCTTGAGATTAGAATAAATTTTTGTTGACAGCTCAGCTGGATTAGAATACATTTGTGCTGACAGGGCAGCTAGATTACATTAAATTTTTGCTAACAGGTCAGCTGGATTAGACCGAGTTCAGGCAGACAAAGAGGCTGGATTAGAATAAATTTTTGTTGACAGGCCAGCTGGATTATTAGAATATTATTATATCAATAATATTTCAAAGGCCAACTGGGCAGCTGGAGATTAGAATAAATTTTTGCTGACATCTCAGCTGGATTAGACCGAGTTCTTCCAGATTGGGAAGCTGGATTACAATAAATTTGTGCTGACAGGGCAGCTAGATTACATTAAATTTTTGCTAACAGGTTAGCTGGATTAGACCGAGTTCAGGCAGACAAAGAGGCTGGATTAGAATAAATTTTTGTTGACAGGCCAGCTGGATTATTAGAATATTATTATATCAATAATATTTCACAGGCCAACTGGGCAGCTGGAGATTAGAATAAATTTTTGCTGACAGGGCAGCCAGAAATTAGAATAAATTTTTGCTGACATGGCAGCTTGAGATTAGAACAAAGGGAGGAGCTATCTATGAACACCCACAAAACCATAATGATTCCTTTCACTATGAAGAGTTCATGTCTAAACGGGACCCTGATTTCATTTTCCAAGCAGTCCAAGTATCAGGGATCACAATAGAGCAACAGCTCACAAGGAATCAACATTTAACTAAAACCACCCAGAGAGCGAATTACCTGGGGCTCTGTGCCAAAAACGGGATTAAATCCCAAAACGACCCTATGGCTATAGGGATAGGGATAAGGATAAGAGAGGCGGCCACAAGGCCTACTGCACCTCGACCTAAATAGATCTATTGTGCTCCTCTGTTAATTATAACTTACTGGCCAGCTGCAGGCTATTAACCAGCCTCCACAGCTTTGCCAGCGGTTCCTTGATGTAGGATCTTGCTTGAGGTTTTTCTTGTCCTACTTACAAGAACCTGCACATACACAAACCTTCACAGAAACATAAAATGTGCTCTGCGGTCTCCTCCTCTTCCTGGCAGTATCTGCACAGTATTTCTTCTGTCTGTACATCTGTCTGGTGCATGTGCTTTCTTATGTGGCAGTGCCCCGTCAGGAGTCCAACCAGAATCCTGGTTCGGTTTGCGGCTGCTTTCCATTATTTCTTTTGTAAGTTTTGTGGATGGTCCTATGAATCTCTTTGCGTGCCTGATATCTGCGGTATTGTTCCACCAGGTTTTGGCTATACACCTGCGTCTTAAGACCAATGCTGACATATGGGTCGGTGGTGTGTCAGGCCAAAGCAATATAGCTGTTAAGTGACACCCAAAGACAAGCTTGTGTCAGTGCAACTGGAGCCAGAACACAATGCCAACTGCGGCCCTAGAGGTGTTCTTAAATTTCCCACCAGTTCATATTTTAATCCAAGGAGAAGCCAGAGTAGCAGCCCACAGGCTCATAAATGGACAACCATCTGCAGGGATAGGCCAGATAAATAAGCAATGGAAATTGAGAGCGGAGATACAGCCAGATACTAGATTATGCATGCCAATAAATACCACTACTCTAAAATATAATTTAACTAAAAAGTACAAGGTACAGATACCAGAACGTTAAGAATGGGCCAAAGGAAAAACCTCTAAAGGTAAACCCCTACTGTACACTGAAGGCTCAAAACTGACAAGGGCACGGTGGCTGGAGTCTTTAGGATGAACCCAAAGACCAAACTGACGGTCAACCTAGGTAAATATGCTACAGCTTTCCAGTCTGAAATCATAGCGATTGAACACTGCGCCAGGGAAATAAAAACTAGGAATACATTTGTGGAAGATATCTATTTTCTCTGACAATCAGGCAGCACTAAAGGCCCTGGCCTAGATTTATGGGTCATGAAGCCATGTTGCCCATCAACGATGAGGTGATTGATGGTTGATATTATCATACACTATTGATTCAAACAGTTTGCCTACATGTGAAAGTTTTGAAATGGGGCAGGTATTGTTTACTAAAGATTTGTCTCCAGGCTTAAACATGGGACGTAATACAATTTCCAGACATCAGAAAATATGCACGTTTGAATCGATCAGTCGAGTAGGATAGTTAGAGGTCAACTATTCAGAGTTTTTTCGAACGTCTTGACTCTCCCAATGAAGCGTTGAACTAAACCACAGGTGAAAATAACTATTTGATTAGTTTATTAATAGCAAATGTACAGTTATTTTTGTTTTTGAACGATTATTGAATGTTGTAGTGACGAGATTTGGTTTTGTTTCTGGGCGGTGTGAGACATTGTACGCCAACGCCTCCATGATTAATTCAGTAGGCTTCATTATTCAATAATTTTTTTAAAATAATATAAAGAATAATTTTTTATGGGAATTATTTTATTTTGTTTAGTTAGTTTGTAAGTTTATTATTATTTTTTTTTTGTAGATGTGTTGTATGTCAAATTGCAGTGGTGAAAGTCAAAAGGGAGTGTATTGTAATCCGTTCCGCGGAGTCGCCAGCTGATCGCCGACGAGAAAGCAGCTGTTTAGTGTTGTCGTTTCCCTATCCTGTAAAACGGCCAGTGTTTATTTTATCCATTTTTTTCGGATTATTGGATAGTTGGACGAATTAGTCGTGGACATATTAAAAAAGGGCTGATGAGTACGTGATATTCGGAAAAACAGGGGCCGTGCCACGGACGGGATGGAACTGGGCCTCAGAGTCGTCCGGGGTCCTGACTGGCTCTGGTCGGAGCAGGACGGCGGCGAGGGCGCGGTCGGGACGGTCGTCCACGTCGGCAGTGAGACGTGCACCGAGTCACCGGACGGGACTGTCGTCGTCTACTGGGATACAGGCTTCCGTTCCAACTACAGGGTCGGGTACAACAACGCCTATGACCTCAGGATCTATGACAACGCCACGATAGGTGACTTGAATTTCCTCCATTCGTCAATTTTGTGTCTATTATGTTGTCTAATAATCGGATACGTTCCAGGTGTCCAGCACGTTGACATCATCTGTAACGAATGCAAGAAACAGGGCATTGCTGGTCTACGGTTCAAGTGCACCGTATGCAACAACTATGACCTATGCCAACTCTGCTACATGGCCGACCGACACGACCTGGAACACCGCTTTCAACGCTTTGACGATCAATACTCACCCGGGTGAGATTTTGTTCTTTATTTCAATATGTCTCAAACCATTGGATCTGAGATGTTGCATTTACATCCGATCTCTCAGATACAATGGATTGAAATATTTATTGGATTACCATTATGTCTAAATCTAAGTTGCAAAAAAAAAAAAAAGTTGCATTAAATGGCTGTTGGATTTACCAGCTATACTTGCCCCGCCGTCAGATCTGATTGATTGAATTGCAGGCAGTCAAATGGCACACTATTCACATCATGTTTAGTCATGAAGTCTGATGGCCTGAAAGGGCTGTTGGATTGCCAACTGTAAATGTCCCACTCAGCCGTCAGGTGTGATGGCCTGAAATAGCTGTCAGATTGCCAGCTGTCACAGACTACTAAGCCATCAGGTGTGATGGCATGAAAAGGCTGTTGGATTGCCAACTGTAAACGTCCTACAAAAGCCGTCAAGTCTGATGGCTTGAAATAACGGTACTCTTCCTACCATCAGTTCTGGCGGCCTGCTATTTAGCCTGTGTTGGATAAACAGATTTGATAGGGTGTGACTGTCAGGTTCAACTACCATTTAAGACAAATTATCAGAAACGATCGTATAAAAGTTACTGAAATAGAAACAAACAATCGCTCATAATCTCTAAATTATTTTATCAGTTGTATTTCTTTTCTTATCTGATGTTTGTACAGGAGATTACTGGCTAATCTATAATTGAAAATATCTGGTGGGCATTTGTAAATATAAGTATAATACTTTGAACTTTTGAAGGCAATGCCAGTCATTAATACTTTCCCTATTGTGTATGACTGTCAGAGAGAATTTCCTTCAGTAACTTTACAGGTTTCAGTAACGTGACAGGTTAACTTTTTATCTCTAATATTATAGATACAAGATAGCGACACCTATGTCATAGTGCAATATCAACTATTTATATATATTGTGACCTTCTGTCTTTCAAAGCTTTTACAAAAATAATAACAATAACTATATATAGTTAGTTTTTTTTTTTCCTTCAAAAACATCACCCTGAGGGTTCATATAACCTTGTAGTTTAAATACCCGTGGAAAAAAACAAAAACAACTAAGAATAGGACATATGTCATTGACAAGTGGACACTTAACTTTTGAGCCATGTCCTGTGTTATGTTTCAGACTTGTATAGAAATATTCATTGACATGTCCTACTTACTTATAGGGTGTCATTCTTTGGCACTGGTTAGTGGGAATGCCTACTTACCAGTGCCATTGACTGTTAAACTCATAAGAGATCATGGAGCTGAAGTCAGTAATACAAATAACTGTTGACCTGAGTATAACAGGACTAATATTTGTTCAGAAAATAGTAAGGAAAACCAGTAACATTACTATTGAGCCAAATAAGCTCAACTTAAAAGAAAGTTGAACAAGAGCTGAAGTCATTACTACCAATTGATTGTTGAGCCCAGAAGAGAGTAATACCAATGACTATTCAAGTCAAGTAGGGCCAATGACTTTCGAACTCAAAATAAACTTGAACCACGGCAGTAGGATCAATGACAATTGAACTGAAGTCCTTAGTACCAATGGCAAAGGAGAGTAGGATCCTGGGTATTGAATAAAAACTGCAGTACGAATGAATGACAGTTGAGTCAAGGGCAGTAGGGTCAATGACTATTGAGCTGAAATCAGTACCACCAATGACTGTTGAGCTTAGATGAGAGTAGTACCAATGACAGTTGAGGTTAGATGAGAGTAGTACCGATGACTGTTGAGCTTAGATGAGAGTAACACTAAATACTACTGAGCCAGAGATGGTGGCTACAATGGCAGTAATACCAATGACTGTTGATCTCAGATGCATGAATGTGTAGAGTGAGAGGTTTCTTGGACCCCCTTACAATATTTTCTTTTTTATAACTTTTTATTTGGGCATTATATAATTTAATCTGTTGCTCTATTTGAACTGTTGCAGGGTGGATTTGCCGCCGAGGAAAGGCTGTGTTAAAATGGTGTTGAAAGGGACTTTCGTCGGTGCAAAGGTGATGAGGGGAAAAGACTGGGAGTGGGGAGAACAGGACGGGATCCCGGGTAAGTTTGGCCGAGTGCTCGAGGTGAGTGGTTGGAACAACGAGACGTGGCGTTCCGTCGTAAAAGTCATATGGTGGACGGGTTTTACCAACATCTATAGACTCGGGTACAAAGGCAAGGTCGATCTCGTATGTGTAGAGCCAGCATCCCCCGGAACGTACTACCCAGCACACTTGCCTGTCCTTGGTGGCCCCCCGTCCGCTTACGGTTCACTCCCGACCCTGACCGACTTTGCCTATTATGAAAGGGTCAAGATAGTCGTTGATAGCAACACACTCAAACTTATGCAGAAGGGCCACAATGGCTGGAATGTCCAAATGGCCGACGTAAGTCTTTCAGTTTGTATATTAGTCTGAGTTTTCAATTTTACTTTATTTCTTCAGACAATCGGCCTGGTCGGGAGGGTGCACAGGGTGACTGAAAAGGGTGACGTTCGTGTCTGGTATCCGCAGCTGCAAGTGAAATGGACACTCAATCCAAGAGCCCTTATCAAAGTCAACGAACACTTCGACAAAGGCGACAATGTCATCATTCTTAAAGACAAGGCTGTCGTGTCAAAACTCCAGCGTAATGGGCATGGCGACTGGATCGAAAAAATGGACTCAGTATGTATAAGAAAATAAATGTCCAAATAGTAGTAATTTTGTAAACCCGCACTTTTCAGATACTAGGCAAAACAGGAAAAGTGGTGAAGGTGTACGAGGACGGCGATCTTAGGGTCACGGTGGATGGGCAGACTTGGACACTCAACCCGCTCTGTGTTGAATCGACAGGCGAGCGTGTCGCCAGCACCTCAGAAGGATCTGGTACACCGAAATCAAAAACTTTTACTAAATCCTAAACTCTTGACAATCTCATCTTTTTTCAGACTTGGCAGAAGAATTGGAAAACCTGGACCTTGCGACTTCAATGAGAATGCACCGCATAATATACGACGCCGGGCAAGGCCTTCTTGGCAATGTCGAAGAATATTTCACTCAGAATCCAGATAAGATCAATTTCAAATCGGACAACAGGACGTGTTTGCAAGTTGCGGCTCATCAGGGTCAGATGGCCGTGGTCAAAAAGCTCCTCGAAATGGGTGCAGATCTGAACATAAAGGACGACGTTGGCGACACTGCACTACATTATGCTGCATTTGGGTATATAAAAAAAAATACTAAAAATTAAACATAAATGAACTTATTTTACAATATACTGGGAAAAATAAAGGAGTCATAGCGGGATCATGGACGTACTGCTTGGAGCGGGCGCGGACATAAACGCCGTCAACCATAGCATGTGCACCGCTCTGCACATATGCATCTCGAAAAAGCTCATTTCGTGCATCAAAGTCCTCCTGAAGTACAAGCCCGATGTCAACATACAGGTGAGTCTCTTAGGTTATCACCGGTCACATTGTGAAATTCAATATTTTGTTTTTCCACCCCCTCTCAATCAGGATAAATTGGGTGACACGCCTTTGCACGATGCGATCGCCAATGAGTGCTCTGAGGCGATCGAACTGCTCACTGAGTACCCGGGTGTCAACTTTGATCTCAGAAATCACAGGGGGTTCAACATTTTGCACCAGGCTGCGATTAAAGGCAACAGTTTGTAAGTAAAAATCCCTTGATTTACAACCCTTAAGTTAAACCAATGGCGTTGAGCCAAGGTCAGTAATACCAATGACTGTTGAGCAGAGAATAGCAGGACTAAAATGACTGTAGGGCCAGTGACAGTTAAGCCTGAAATGACTGTGTCAATGGCTGCAGTACCCAAAAGAGACTATTGTGGTGAAAAGTGAATAGTACAATGCCTATTGAGCTGAAAAGACTAATATCACTCCAGCCAGAGATGAAACAACAATGGCAGCAGTGTCAATGACTTTTAAACACAAAAGAAAGTTGAAGCAAGGACAGTAGGTCAATGACTGTAGAGTTGAAAACGGCAGTGCAAATGACTACTGGCCCAAGGACAGTGGTATCAGTGACTATTAAATTGAGTATATCAGGACTAATGACTTTGGAGCTAGTGTGAGAAGCAAAAATGACTGCAGTACTTATGATCAATCAGGACCATTTGAACAAAACAAAAAAAATTGAACTGGAGGGTAATAGTGCCAATAACTGTTGGCTCTTAATTGTAAGTACCGTACTACCAACGATTCTTAAAGTTGAGATGGTAAGAACTGTTGGACCAAAGATGTAGCTTTTGGGTAAAAGACAGTAGTACGGATGACTGCTAGATGATGGTAGTACCAGTGAGTGTTTACTTGAGTACAGCAAGGGACTAATAACAGTTGAGTCAAGGAACTTATTAAAATAACTATTGGGCTGAAGACAGTTGTACCAATGGTGGTTGACACAGTGATAAAAGCAAAAATGACTGCAGAACCAATGTTTGTTGAGGCAGAGACAAGTACCAATCAATAAACAAATGACTTGAAACCAAGGGCAGTAGGTCAATGGCTGTTGAGCAAAGGATAGTAGTACCAATGACTCTTAAGTCAAAGACAGCAGGATCATTAACCATTGGGTTAAAGTCATTAGTACCAATGACTATCAAGCCAAAGATAGAAGCAATGATGACTGTTTAATTAAGACAAGATTAAGTCAAAGGATTGTACGACCAATAACTTTTTCTCAGAATAGTTGTACCAATGCCAACTACTTTTAGCTGAATGGCAAGGCAGAAGATTATCAACCTCGGAAGATAATATTATCAACCATTTTTTAGCGCCGTGGAATGCATCCTGCTAGTCGCTCGTGATCTGGTCGACTTGAAGAAGGACGACAGTTTCACAGCACTCCACCTCGCAGCGCTCAACGGTTACAAGAATGTTACTGAAGTGCTTGTAATGAGTGGTAAAGCGGAGGTCGACCTCGTGAACAACAAACATCAGACACCTCTCATGCTGTCTGTCTCTCAGGTGAGAAAGCAGTGTTTTTGTTATTATTTTTTTATTACTTTTTTGTTTTGTAAAGGGGCATTGTGGGACCACAGAGCTTCTTATACACTGCGGCGCATCGCTATCGGCTGTCGACGAAGATGGCGACTCAGCGCTTCACATGGTGCTGATCAAGTCAGCTTATATAACAACACAGGTGAAAAAGGACAAAGTGCCGCGAATCGACCAGTCCACCTGTCCAGATATATTTAGGGTTTGTTTGTTTATTAAAAAAATTTCTTTTATATGTTGCATTTATTTATTTATTTTATTTATAGATTTATAGTGGTTTAGAGTATGGAGAAGAGAATAAGGATCGGTTGATTGCGCTTTCAATTGCATGCTACCTCGTCGAGGAAGGGTCTAGTCTGTCCGTAACGAACAACAAAGGGAAAACACCGATTGACCTCGTCAGCAGGCCCGGTGACGCGGATATACTTAAAACGTTCCTTATCACCGATGCCGAGTGAGACAGATTGTTTTGCAGCTTTTTATATTTTTATTTATTTTTTATTTATTTATTTTTTCTGCTAGGAGGTCGAGAAGAAGGGAGGCGAAAGGACCAGTCGAGTGCCTTGTCTGCTCCGAGCTCTGTACCTCTAGGGTTCTTCTCGAGCCGTGCGGTCACAAGGTGGCATGCGAAGACTGCACGACCCGTCTCAAGAAGTGTTTCAAGTGTCACATTTTCATAACGAAACGCATTGCGCAGGGTACAGTAAATTTATTACGCTGTACATTTTTTTAAAAATAATAATAAAATTTGTGCTGAATAGATGGAAGGGTTGTTGAGTACAAGGCGAAACAGCCATCTGTCGAGTGCCTGCGCTACCTCGAGACAAAGATCGCCGAGATTGAGGAGGTCCACTGCTGCACAATATGCATGGAACGGAGGAAGAATGTTGTCTTTCTCTGCGGCCACTCGGCTTGTGACAAGTGCAGTGCTGAGCTCATCACATGCCACATGTGCCGTAGAGCCATCGTAAAGAAAATCAACGTATACTGAAACTTTTTCTACGTTTCTCTCACAAAATCGTCTTCCGAACGCATCCAAATGTTATTTACCAAATCGTACGATGTGACAGCATCAGAACCAAAGGATGCTTTGATTTTTTTTATTAGCAAGGTAAGGTTTACAGTTTTTTTAATCCGTCTAGTGCAAAACGACTGTTCTAGTCATCATAAGTGCTGTGTAATCAGCCTATTTTATACATAAAAATATTATTTAAAAAATCAGCATTATCAATTAACTAAGTATATGAATATTTATTAGGACTGGTTTAGATTGTATCACTTGTATTTTTATTTGGGCTTTGAAATTATCTAATTTTTTTAAATTGTGTTTATAAAATTTAAAAATTTTCAATAAAGCACTGGGAAGAAAGGGAAAAAATTATGAAATAGTCAGAATTGTCAGATTTGTGAACTTAAACCAATAAAAGATGTTATTTTTCCATTTTATTATAAAAAAGACCTCCTTCATCCCATTTCAATCATAAAATAATCATCATTGTAATACTTCTTTATACAGCCTCGACGATGGCCTCGACTCTACTTCGTTCAATTCGACGGTCATCATAATATTTTAGATTTTTAAAAAAAATGAATTTATACAATGCTAGAAAATTTTAGATTGAAAAAAATGAATTTATAAAATATTAGAAAATTTTAATTACAAAAAATGAATTTATATAATGCTAGAAATTTTTTTAATTAAAAAATGAATTTATACAGTGCTAGAAAATTATAGATTCAATCAAAGTATTTGTACTCACTCAAAGTGTTTGTTTTCCGTGTAGGTGGGTCATTCTTGTTTCAATTTTCTAGCATTGTATAAATTCATTTTTTTCCACATCCTACATGTATTTGTAAAATTTAAATATTTATAAATCCCAGACCCTGAAGATGATCTCAATAAAGATCGAAACGTTCGCATGACAAAGAACATGTTTTTCTAAAACCTACGTCACACCAGACCGCACCCATGATCTCCGAATAATTTTTTTTTTTTTAAGTTTGTTTAAGACAAACGCGTTTGTTTATATATAAAATCTGAATTTTCTTCTCTCTAATGTAAATTTCCTTAACTTTTGACCCCGTTCTTAAATCAGATAAACAAAGAGATAAACTTCCACTCAAGTCAAATACCTAGGACTGATACCTGGACAGCAGACTGACGTGCAATCCCCACACAAGACTTAAAAGACAAAAACTTAACAGAGGACTTGGTTGATTCTAGGACTGAAATCCTTGTTGACAGACATGACTCAGCTAAAATTATACAAGACTTTACTGCGACCACTTTAGAGTTTGGACATACAGAGTAGAACAGTGGGGTTCGACCAAACCGTCCTGTGAATCAATCCTTCAAAAGTACTCAGACAAATCATTAAAGCTCTTTACTGTCACTAACCTTACCATCCAAACCAACCTCACAATCTAACTTAACCCTAGTGCCCAAGCCTTCTCTACACATTCCCAACCATAAAACCCGCCACTTTTCCTAAATTGACAATGGCCTCGAGACCTCCTTGTCCCTCACACTGATTGAGTATTGAGTGTAGCACTGGCACAAGTGCTGTGACCATGTGAAATTTGTAATACGTACAAGTATGTATCAGCTATGAATAAAATTATTTTTAAAAAACTTCTCATTTAATAAGGGCAATTTTGGACAATTCATTTGGTTTTAGAGCAAAACTGAGTGTTAATTTGTAAACACTGCTTTTTTATATTGAAGTCAACGAGCGTGTCAAAAAGGCCCATAAAAATATTGAAAAAATGTTTTTATCATATAAACAAATTGGCGACCAAATAAAGTTTACATAACTCTTCAATTTAATAAGGACAAATCTGGCCAATTCATTTCGTTATAGGGCAAAACAATTGGTAAATTAAAAGAAAAAAACTCTCGTTTAGCCTAAATGAGGATGACAGAAATGACCATAAAAATCAGGACTTTTTACATTAAGTATTCATTTATTTTCCTGTAAACTGTTTATGCTCAGCAAGTCCAAGTTAATAGGACATGAAAAATGAATAAAATATCGATAAATGTGGAAAATAGCTAAAAGGGGCAAAACACCCAGTTTTGGCTTTTTCATATTTTCTAATTTCATAACTTTTTACATTTGTTAATAGTTTATTTTCTTATAAACTGTTTATTAAGCCTGTCCATAAGGAGAATGAATAATATAACTTATTGTTATAACCCTTGGCTTTTTCACATTTCCTAATTTCAAATTCATGGTAGTAGGTGGTATCATAGTCTCATTCAGAATTCTCATTCAAGGTGGCCATTCCGAATCGCTCCAAGCAGTCCAAACGGAGGGACGCCGTTCCAAAAACCACGCCAATGGCAAAACTGAACTGGCGTGCCCGGATGTGCCGAATATTCGACCGGTCCAAACTCCATCGCGCCACTCCAAATATCTACGGCGCGACGACGGCATGGCACGTTGGTGAATGGGAAAACCTGGCGTGGAAGGTGGGGATTTTGGCGCGGTGGCCTGTTCGTGAATGGGAAAACCCTCGTTTTTTTGGCGCAGTCTCCGTCATTCTGTCACTGAGGAAACATCTCCGTCGTACATTCTCAAAAAGTCAAAAACGTTTATTCTTTATTGTAATGACATTCAATCGAAATTTTATTGTTGAGGTGATTGAATTGTATGGAAGTTTACCATGTTTTGAAAGTGGTGTTCAATGATTATATTACCACGATGGAAATAAAAGAAATTTGAACCTCAATCAGTTGGTCGACGTTTTCAAAACAAAGGATACAAATGCAATNCACGCATCCGGCGGACTTTTCGAATCATACTAATTTTATTAGGTTTCGTGGTCCGCTTGATGAAATAAATTCATTTAAATTAATTAAGCTTTTGGTTGAGATAAAAAAGTCAGTGTCACAAGCGGGATTCGAACCCACGACCTTCGGCTAAATACGCCGCTGCTCTACCACTTGAGCTATCGTGACTTCGATCCACTCGGAAACTAACTTCCCATCTCTACCCCACCTTTTGAATTTTCCCTCCTTTTTGTCATTTTTCAAATATCGTGTAATCTATTTGATTCTCGGAGACAAATGAAATACTAAATAGCCACGGAGAGCTTTAGTGAAGTATACTTCATCTTGCTTATTACATGTTATTATTTTGGTCCGCTTGACCAAATAAATTCTGTTCAATTAATTAAGATTTGGTTGAGATAAACTAAATACTGATTTCAATTATACTTTTTGTCTAAGGTTTTTGGTAGAAATGGAAAAGGTGTCACGGGCAGGATTCAAGACCACGACCTTGCTGCTCTAACCTGCCGTCTTGTATGATATAGATTTAGAAAAGCATTTTCTTTATTGTGCCTACGTTTCGATATTAATTTAGATCATCATCTGAGCATGGGATTTGCAAAATTGTTTGGATTATACAAATACCATTTAACATATAAAAATGAATTTATAAAATGATGAAGGCAATATAGGAATTTCAGGATTAATCAAAGTACTCACTCAAAGTGTGTGCATTCTGTGAAGATGTGTGGCAAGTATTAGCAAGATATAATTTTTTATGGATTTTTGATTTTGAAGGAGTGGGGAAGGAAGTAGGGTAAGATATTCGTTTTTCTATTAAGACTGAAAGCACTGTGTAAATAGCAGAAATGTACGAGGCATACATTAAATTAAATATAATTTACCTACAAAAGTAAGCTAGCAAAAGAAAAACTTCAGTTAAAATCAGTGAATACAAGACAAGATACATAGAAAAAAAAAAAAGATGTTATATAAATAAAATTTACCCTCTGAAGAGAACAATCCTCTTCATAAAACAGTTTGATGACCGAGCTACCTACATAGTGTTGAAGACTAGCAAAACAACTTAACGGACTGTTTAAATATCAATTGTACTCGCTTTGGCAGTACATACACTAAAATACCAATTTGTGAAAATCGAAATATCACCCAACACGCTTAGAAAAAGAAATTTCAAATTTACAAAGCATAAAATAAATTAAATGTAGTTTACCCAATAATAATAATAAAAAAATCGACCTACACACTGTTCAACACTCACAGAACCACTTAATGCACTGTTTAAATAGCACTTTGTAAAAATGTTTAAAAAAAAATTAATAACAATAATAATAAAAATATAAAAAAATGTAAAAATAGCACAACACCCTTCCAAAGAGAAATCAGAAATGTACAAAGCATAAAATAAATTAAATGTAGTTTACTCACATAACTTATTTATAAGATCATACATATATTATCTGAAGGGGCAGTAATAAAATATTAATATTAACATGCTCACTTACCTGACTACCAGCAGAGAGAGTTGATATACCATTTATAAATCCCCCCTGGGAAAATAAAAATTTCAATTAAAATCAGAGAATAGATGACAAGGTACTTATCAAAAAAAGATGTTATATAAATTAAACTTACCCTCTGAAGGCAACAATCCTCGCCTTAAAACAGCTTCGATGAACCAGCAACCGACACACTGTTCAACACTCGCGGAACTACTTAACGCACTGTTTAAATAGCACTTTGTGAAAATATGTATAAAAAAATGATAATAAATAAATGTAAAAATGTTCCAACTCCCTTACAAAAAGAAATTAGAAATGTAGAAGTCATAAAATAAATTAAATGTAGATTAGCCACAAAAGTACTTTATAAGATCATACGTATATATGTTGAAAGGGTAATAATTAAATATTATTATTTATCATACATATATTAGCTTAAGGGGCAATAATAAAATATTATTACTAACATGCTCACTAACCTGACTCCCAGCAGAGAGAGTTGATTTACCATTAGTAAATCCCTCCTAGAAAATTGAGAAAATACAGTTAAAATCAGAGAATAGAAAAATTATATATATACACATTCTACAATAAATGAAATATAGTTTGAACAGACAAATTTTCTATTAGTTAAAAAAAATTGTGGTTGTATTTAATGTAGCAGAGAGTTACAAAAAGGGACAAATATGTTTTACCGTACGTACAAATACTAAATAGAATCTCTGAATAAGTCATTTTAAAAAATGTTATGTAATTTTTGTTTTACCCTTCTTCAACAATGCATTTTTTTAACCAATACAATATAATTGTTAATAACATTGATATAATAGCATAGACTACAAATATAGTCTATTTGTGTGCGAACAACCAAGAAAAAAAGGAAAATTTTTCATTCTTGTCTTCGATGTAATAGATCTGCTGGGATGGTCGGAAGAATAATTTAGCTCTTAAACTCTTATTTTGGAAATAAACGAACAAAATTACAGAGTTTTTACATCTAAAACGACATGCAGTATTGATTAGAAGGAAAATTAAGCTAGGAAAGCTGTTCATTTTGAAATTAAATGCGAACAACCTAGAAAAAAATTTCAGTTTGTTTTTTGATGTAAACTATCTGCTGGGGTGATTGGAAGAAGAATTAAGTTCGTAAAACCCTTCCTTTTGGAAATAAACGAGAATAGCTGAGCAAAACGTAAATGTTTTTTAGTCTCTTTTTAGAACCAAAACGACTTGCTAGAACGATTTGCCGAAGAATTCAGCTCGTAAAGCCCTTACTTTTAGACATAAATGACTAAAACGTATAATTTTTTGTTGTCTTATTAGAACTAAAACTACTTGCTTTTACGAGTTGAAGTAAAAAAACATTCTATTTTCTTTTTCGATGTAAAACGACTTAATGGGTGATTAGAAAAGAATTAAGCTAGTAAAGCCCTCATTTTGGAAATAAACGCAAAAACTTTTTTTTTAAACGAATAAAACGACCTCCATCATTGGAAGAAGAAATAAGCTCGTAAAGCTGTTTAAAAATAAAATAAATACCTAGAAAAAAAGTCAAATTTTTCATTTTCTTTTTCGGTGTAAATCGACCGGCAGGATTAATTGGACGAAGAATTAAGCTCGGAAACCCTATTTTTGGAAATAAACGGTATTTTTTTTATTGTCTTTTTAGAAGTGAAACGACCTGCTATGACGTTTTGAAGAAGAATCAAGCTAAGACGTAAAGCCCTTTATTTCCAAAGTAAAAACGAAAAATCGTAAAAAAAAATCTATTTTCTATTGCATTCTATACCTATTGCAGGTTTTGAAAATTTGATTTATTTTCGTAGGTGCTTGTCATGTAAACGAAGGACAATCCTGGAATATAATTTACGGATTACAATAAATACTTTTAACTGTTATCTTTTATAAAAACATTTCATTTTATCCATTTACGTTTTAGCGGTCAATTGACCAAGTTACTTCTTTCAATTAATTATTCTTTTTATGTTTTATGTTGGTTGTGATAAAAAAAATCAGTGTCACGAGCGGGATTCGAACCCACGACCTTCGGCTAAATACGCCGCTGTTCTATTATGTTAAATTTATAAGATTGAAGACCTGAAAAATTAAACATGTCCAAACTAGATTTTCGTTAAATTTATTTGTACGAATTTAAACTTGAGCGATGTACAGCCCAAACCGCCCTTAACATCATTTGATCAGGTTGATATGTTGGCCAAAGAGGGAGCCAACATGAACTGGCCAGATCCTGAACCCTACTGTCGCTTAGCATCCTGCCACAAAAGGGATATATCTTGAAATGGGATCCTTAATGAGTCCAAAACCTGGTGGAACAATACCACAGGTACGAGGCACGCGAGGAGATTCACAGAAGGGCCATCTGTAAAATTACAACCGAACCAGGATTCTGGTCGGATCCTGATAGGGCATAGGAAAGCACATGCACCGGATAGGAGTACAGACAGAAGAAACACTGTGCGGATACTGCCAGGAAGAGGAGGAGACCGCAGAACGTATTTAATGTTTCTGTGAAGGTCTATGTAGGTGCAGGTTCTTGCAACTAGGACAGGCGCAAGCAAGTACATACACTAAAGAGCCGCTGGAAACGATATGGATGTTGATTAACGACCTAAAGTTAGCCAGTGAGCTATAAAAAAGCAGGGGAGCACAATAGATCTACTGAGTGCAAAATGCCTTGTGGCTGCCCCATTTATCCATATCCTCTATTTCTATCACAGCAGAGGAATATTGCCGAGAAGGTTTGGGATGGTTAGGCTATAGGTTAGAAATTGGAAACTGCAACGTCTTTGTCCAGCATTGGTAAACCGTAAGGGACAGCTTCTTCTTCTTCACTATATCGGCACGTCACATGTCCCAATGCCGACCCTGCGGGAACTTAAAGGCTGGTACTGTCTGTAGACAAATTGCCGATTTTGTCTGTAGACTCTTGCGGAACAAATCCAAGACGACCTAGAACCTTTGTCATAACAGCACAGCTCAGTACTCACTACGCTACCCATAAAAAAAGACCGACCACCTGGCTTTTGCACGAAAAATGGCCAAATTTGGAAATACCTATTTTATCAGCCTAATTAAAAATGACTATTAACATTTGTTTGTTTTTGGTTTGTATTTTCTATTTTGTTTTATCCAACTAACAAGAATAAATCGGTTAATTTAATTAAAATGAATATATTACAAATATCCTTATTTACTTTTGACCAGTTTATTTGAAATAAATTTCCTTTTTTTATAAAAATTAAAACTAGTTTTGACTCCCTTTCCAAAACCAGCATTATTTTTTAACCAGCTCAATTAAAACAATATTCCGTATATTATTTTCAAACATTTTCCAACGTTTTTATTTTTTTATTTAGCTGAGATAGGTTTTAATTATGAGAGATATTTTTTGCCGGCCAGTCATTGGCCAGGCCGTTTTTTTTTTGTCTTTGCCTGTCAATCATCCGCCATGCTGTTTTTTTCGCATTCCCATTCCGACCTTGAAAATTTGTGAACCAGGATGGACGCTTAAAAAATGTCAAACCTAATTAATTTGCAATTTTTACTTTTATTATAAATAAGTTATCTCGATTCAAAACTTACAAACGGATCATCATCAACATGTTGGACAGATTTAATTGACTTATTAGATGTGTAGTTAGAATAATTCAATTTAGAATAAATGATGACTAAAAGCTGATTCTTGATTTTCTAGTTGTCCGAAATGAGGTCTGAGTATTCGTTCGTTTGATGAGAATACAATGTCAGCCTACTTATTAAATAGTACAACAACAATTTCGAACAAATTTATTTTTATAAATAACTAGAAAAGGCATATATTGAGGCTTGAAATGAAATTGTAGCATCTTAACCGATGAACCGACTCGAAGAGCCAGTAGCCGAAAAACTTCCGATCCATAACCCAAAATAAATCAATATCCTAATTATATAACAAATGCAAACTGATCAATTGACTATTTTCAATGTAATTAATTTAAAAAACACAGAACCGGACTTGTATAAACTTAATAAATGTCAAAAAATAAAAATACCTTTTTAGAGGAAGAAAATTTGGTGTTGAATCTATGGCCGCCAGGAGAGAAAGAGGGCAAATAGCGGGAAAACACTTCCCCCCCCACAACTACAGATTCAGAATTAATCATACAATTCTGTCACAAATTAATTTAAGCATTGGAAAATATTTAAAAATAATATAAACCGGATATTTTAAGTACCTTTTTTTAAATTACACCCGATTCTTTGAAAAATTTAATCATAATTTAGTACTTTCTGGAGATACTTGGTTAAGCTGGCAGTGAACTGATAGACCGACGATTCTCCGTTTAGAATTTGAGTAATTATTTCATTTTAAAAAATAAATAATTAATTCTTAAATATTTTTTAATTTTTAGTTAATTTTTTGAGCTATTATTTTGAGTAAAGATTTTGAGTAATGTAATATTTTTTATTTACACGGAAGGATCCTTGAATCATAGGCCGTTTCCCGCCCTTCCCAAGGACAATTCAGGCTGCGAGTGGCGGTCGAGACTCGGCTTCTTCACGGTGAGCTTTTATTTCCAAATATTGTAATACAATAATAAAATAGTAATAACAATAATAACAAATAATATAATACAACAGTGTTATATTTCTTCAACAATGGTAGGGAACTAGATTGGTTTATAGAAATTTGAACTTAAAAGATGTAAAATTGAAAAAGGAGATAAGTGAATTAAAAATATCATAGATTTTGATTTACCTCCTACTTTAAATATATACCTAAATAAATTATACATAAACAAATTAATTTCATTTTTAATATTTAATTTTATCATTATTCCACTTTCACAATTCATGTCGAGAGATGTCAATTCCTTCAACCTGATGAGCTGTAAGCTTGAAACCTGAAAGGCTGCGACCTTATTGGTCGTTAAGCCTTGAGTCTATAAAAGTCAACGGTGCAGCCCAGCCCCATCAGAGCGAAGCCCCTGCATATCCCGGTGCCAGTGGAAAGAATGTTATTCCATGGACTTCTCAGAACTGATGCTTTTATTATTAATATTGTGCGCAGGGCTTTATTGAGGAGGGGTCCGTGTCTAGTCACTATCGACATCTCCTCCAAGCTACTTGGAGATTCCTTTATCTCAGAACGTTCTTTGAGATTCCAAGGGATGTTAGTTCCTTCAATATCTAATTCAAATTCAATTCAGAAAAGTTTGGTTTTTTTTTAAGTGTCAAAAACTCTTACTTGTTGGACAAACATGTCCAAACTGATTGTAAAGTTTTTTAAATTGTTTTTCAGTCCTGAGTAAGGCGTCAAATATAGCTGAAAGCTCGACAGCAGAAAAACATGTTGGTTTTTTCACCTACATGGCTTCATCCCTGATCACATTAGTTCAATATTTATCATGAAGGCCGATACTATACTCAACGATAAAAAATTCTTACTTTTACCAGGGTGCTATTCTGAGCAGTACGAGCTGATTTCTTCCAAGGCTGTCTGAACACAGATTTGACCCTTTATGTTGTTTTTTATAGTAAGTAGCTAGATCTCAGATCATTTATATTAAAAGAAGCATTAAATTAAATTATAAACTAAATATTAAGGAGTTGATTAATTTATTAAACATCATAAATTTCATTTTTATATTTTGCGCAATATTAAATTAAATATTTACAAAAATATATACAATGTTGGTCAATTCTATTTATCCCCCACTTTTATATTTACATTTCACCTCTCTTCCTCGTCTTCCTCATCTGGTGCGTACCTGTCGAGCAATTCTTGTTTTTCATTTTGTCATAACTGCTCAGTTAAACTACACTGCCCGAAAAAAAAAAAAAATAAAACCAACTTTGGAAATCCATATTTTCTCAGCCTGTTATGTCACAGACCTGCGCTAGGTCCCATTTTTTAGAAAATTTTATGCTAAAAAAGATGGCCTTTTATTGTTTCCCTAGCTTCAGTCATTTACTAGATGGATTAATACTGTATTTCATGACTAGCTATTATGGGGGGAGCCAAATGGTAAAATAACGATATATACATCGTTAAAGATATCTTCCAACTTAAATTGACATGAACCTATTTACAAAAGTAATTAATAATAACAATAATAATAGCATGTAAGAACTAATCAAATTACATCATCAAGTACATCGCGCTTCATTTGAAATCAATAATTACATGACGCAACATAGTTATTTACTATTCTTAAGTAAATCCGTTTTAAAAAATGTGTTTGTTTTTGGTTTGTATTTTCTATTTTGTTTTATCCAACTAATAACAAAAAATCGGTTAATTTAATTAATAAGAATAAACTACAAACATCCCTATTTATTTTTGAGCAGGTTATTTTGAATAAATAATTTTGATCGCCTTTGCAAAAACTGCATTACTTTTGCACCAGCCCAATTAAAAGAAGAAAAAACCTTACAATATTCCATTTTCCAATGTTTTTATTTTTATTTTTATGTAGGTGCGATAGGTTGCCATTATGAGGAAGATTTATTTTTGCCGACCAGTCATCGGCCATGCCAGGTTTTTGTTATTATTTTTGTCTTTGAAATATTGGATATTTGAGATTTTTTCAACTTATCATACCTGATCATTTAAGGCTGAATTACTAGATTAAAAATATTAACACTTCTGTTGAATGTAATAATATAAATGAATAAAAAGTAAGGAGGTTGTAGTATCAGTAAATAGTTATCTTAATTTCTCTGTAATTTGTGTTAATGATAACAAATTTGAACCGAAAATTTCCTTGAAACTTGGATTTACCGGTGTGCTTTAAGCACAGAATGGGGGATAATACATTAGCTCTTAAAGGGCGTAGTATAATATACACCCCCACTAATACTTCTATCTACCTACTGAATTTGAACAGATTATTTCAATGAGTGTTTAAAAAAGAAAAAAATACAATTGGTGCTGTTTATTTCAATCACTCTGAATTTTCCATTAAACTCATCATCAGAACTGATTCTTGCACCCACAACAAAAGCAATATTTAGTCAAAGTTTGTTTTATTTTATTTTGAAATAAGTTCTTTTTACAATAATAACCCCATGCACAATATTGTATGTTTTGTAGCATTTGCTGTTATTATATCAATATTATATCAATGCTGTTAAAAATTTACATTTTATTAGTTGAAAAAAATTCATTGCCATCGATGGTTAAACAAGAATTACATGGGTTTTTTAAAATTATTTATACGGAGATTCTGTTTAGTATTTGTACAATAATTTAATACAAAAGATATTCATTTTATGAGATAATCTGTATTTTACTCAATATTGGGAGGTGCCTTGGGATGCGATTTGGGTGCCTGTCGGGTGGTGGTTATGAAAGGGTGTCCTGGGGGCGTGTGATACTGCAGGGGGCCCTAGTCCCAGCATGAAAGCTTTAAGGCGGAAAATGACCCAAAGCTGTTGATCGCCTTTTTATATTACAAAAAAATTATATAACATCTACTTTATATATGTACATTGTTTCTCTGATTTTAACTTTTTTCCTTTTCCCAGGAGGATTTACAAATGGTAAATCAACTCTCTCTGCTGGCAGTCAGGTTAGTGGGAATGTTAGTATTAATATTATATAATTGCACCAGTAGCTAATGTAAGTATGACTTATAAATAACATTTGCATGTAAACTACATTTCGTTATACATTTCTGATTTCTTTTTCTAAAGGTGTTGAGCCATTTTTAAATTTTTTATTTTATTTTCATAAAATGCTATTTAAACCGTGCTGACTTTGTGGAAGAATTTGCCAAAACTACAAATCTCATGTTAGTGGGAGGCATGGTTTGCAAACATTCAAAAGAGGAAGTAATAAGAGATGTAACTGTAGCAGCCTGTAGTCAAATTGATGAAGAGTTATGCAAGGTTTAGAAGATTGAAGAAGGGTTTTTACATCCGAGTCTGACTTCAGAGGAAAGGTTTGTGAGAAACTGCTTAAGGAACTGAGATTCAGATAGTTGATTTGTAGTGAAAGTGCTAACTAAAGATTAACCAGTTGGATATTCTAAAGCAATGGCAATGAAAAGCTTTTCCTACTTGAGATTTATTATATTATTATCAATTTATAACTAAAAAATAAATAAATAACAAATGGAGTAAGTGCTGCTTTCTAGAGATTTTCAAAGGCCAGAACCGGTTGATTTTTCTCTTTTTACATTCCTCGTTTTCTTACTTTTCAAAGTGTATTTTCATGAAATCTACTACAAATAAACAGTTTACAAAAAAAGAAATGAATAAGAAATGGAGTACGTATTCAAATTGAGTGATGAATTGGGATATTTTGTCCCATTTTCTATTATTATCTCTATTTTATGTATTTCATGATATTTTTTTGAAAGAAATATGCAAAATCAAAAAGAAAGAATATATGCAAAATCAAAAAGAAAGAATCGGAAGATTTAATTCTTTTTGCTTTCTTGTTGGTACATCCCCCCTTGTTCTATTGTGCTATGTAGTTGTAAAAATTATGAACTTATAATACATAACCTTCAAAATAAGGTTGTTCCAGACACAATCAAAACTTAACTTTAATGTTTAAATTTCATGTCTAATCATTAAAAAAAAAAAAAATGTTTGCTGCCAAAATTTATATTTGATATTTAGACAAGTAAATCAAATTTTAAAATATCCAAGAAGCCGAACGATTTATATTGTGGTTTAATCTTTTGCCCGATCCTCTTAGACAAAATTTTGTGTTCCAAGTTATACTTTCGTGTGTCAATTGTTGAGGTTTTCAATAAGCTTGAAAGAGGAAAATAACGTAGTGAAAAAGACTTGATAAAAGATGGATACTGTGTGGTTATTTCACTTATCAAAATCTGCATCAAGTTTCTTGCCTGAATCAGAAGAAACCTCTTTGTGCTGTGTTCATATTTTGATAGATGAGCCCAGTTTGGAGCGATCTTATTGCTCATCGAAATCATGTTGTCATTTTTTTTAGAAGATCTCACCTCTTCTACACAAGGAGAAATTGTTCCTATTGGTGGTTGTATGCTGTAGACCACAGTTGTTCTTGTCGTTTCTTCTTTTGATTGTTGTTTAACTTTTTCAACATGTGCAGGTGTCACTTTGCGGGTCCATTTTGAAACAGCCTTTCTTATATTATTCAAACATAGAAGTAAATTGAACGTTTTTTTAAATTTGATGTTTTTTATGGATGATATCAGATCCTACAATGTAAATCATTGAATAAATTTTAAAAATAGTACTAAAAATGTAGAAATGGAGCATGTTTAACGTTACCAGTTTGGTATTCTGTTTTCCACAACAGAAATACCCCATTGTGAGTACAGATGATCACTATCAGACTAGTTTGAACAGGAAAATAATTAGTTTACACAGATATTGTATACATAAAATATATAATTTTCAAAATAAAAAAACTCTGATTGAATTTAAAGTCAAATTTAAGATATTTAGAGCAGAGAAATTTGTGTAAATGCCAAGAAAGAGACCAAATCTTAGTGGGAAGGAGATCAAACTTGTCCAAGCAAGCAGACATTTTACAAATGGACTAATTTAACAAGAGGTTTACCGTGGTTCGAGAGAATGGACACGGGACCGGTTCGGGAAAGAATGATTAAGAATATGATTTAGAACTATCACATTAGTGCACTTTAGGAAGTATTCATATAAGGAAAAAATGTAGAACAGGAAGGATAATAGACAGACGCACTCTATTAGGCATTTCTGCCACAACCGACAGCATATAATAACATCAACTAAGGCTTCAGGTGAAAATAAGCTGTTAGTTCAAACGGAGGGTGATTAGGAATGGTAATGAATAAGGTTAAGTGGACCGACAGATTACAAGGATAAAACAAAGTGAGTGTTAAGCTCATCAGGTGACCTGTGGAACATGGAAAAGGCTGTAAGATGGGGTTTACAGGGAACATTCTGAGAGGATAAGACCTCAAGGAAATTACCTGCTGTTTGAAAGTTTGTTTCAGCCCGTTAACATAGATGAACCAATGGATGAGCGGGGTGCCTAAGGCCAGAAATCGTACATTTCAAGGACGGCGGAAAATACAATTTTGAAAAGAAGCAGGAGAGTCAAGGAAGGATAGAAAAAGGATTCCAGTAAATAATATAATGAATCAGTGAATCCCAGTTATGGAAGGCCACATATTGCAAGCTTTTGTCTTCCATTAATACAGAGAGTCAATATATCAACAGTTAATTGTATGAGTGGTTCAGGGGGTCCAATAGGACTGTTGATCGATCACAACATCCTTCCTGTATCTCAAAGGTACTTTACCCAAGGAACAAATTTAAATTAAATGGATTTAAATTAATGGATCAGGTGGTTCCTCTTACAAAAGGTGGCCTCCAAGGATCATTAAGTGATTTAAAAACAAAAAAATTGAAGAAATTTTTTTATAAGACAATCACTTAAAAAAAAAAATGCATTAACAAGTTGAATGTGTTTCACCTTACCTTTAAGATAGTGATCCACTGACCTCCCTCTCAAAAAAAAAGAAATGTCTTTATTAGCAAATTGTTGCTTCTGGTTGAAACAAATATTTATAGAAGACAAAATTACGTTTCCATGGAGAGTGTCCACATAATTTATTTAATTATTAATAACTGCTGATCGAGTTATATTTTCATTTTTCTTGTTTTCATCAAATGTAGATGCTGGGGCAATATGTTAATACTATCATGCTCACTACCCTGACTGCCAGCAGAGAGAATTGATTTACCATTTGTAAATCCCTCCTGGGAAAATTAAAAAAAAGTTAAAATCAAAGAATATTACACAAGGTACATATATAAAAAAATGTTATATAAATGAAATTTACCCTCTGAAGGCAACAATCCTCGCCTAAAAATAGCTACTGTGAACCAGCAAACTATACGGAATTAATATTCACGGAACAACTTAACGCACTGTTTAAATAGCACTTTATGAAAATATATGTAAAAAAAAAAAGAAGTAAAAATGGCTCAACACCCTTAGAAAAAGAAATGGGAATCCAAGTATGCAAAATAGTTCATAAAAGGACTATCATAAAAATTAACAGTGGAACTACTAGGATGTGTTCGGACTAGCATAATAGTTACTCTAGAGGTGTACGTATAGACTGAGAGTGGCAGAAGCAAGCCTGTGCATAATTAGCCAGAAAGAAGCAGTGGAACATGTCTTCTGATGGTGTAAATGCTTATTTATGTAGACCAAGATTCCTTGGGCCTGAATGATAAGAGATTCTTTTAAAAAGCTTTGTAATCTGGTAAAAAGCCTTAAGACAGGAGGAGCGTTAGACAACAATGTAGATGCACAATAGACCATTCTGGTCATGATGTGTAGGACATGAAGATACTGATACCTACTCTAATCTAATAACTTGCACTGAATATGTCTACAAAGGATCATAGGTCTATTGATTTAGGAAGAAAATATAGGATTAAATATTTTTCCCGAAAGGCTGCATGATCTTTTTTTATCATTGGATCATTATTTCTTGGTTTTGCAGGGTTAGAGCTGTAAGATTGAGCTTTTTTTTCTTTAAGAAATGGCACAATGTTTATTTCAACAGGTCAATTCAGTCTTGAACGGGTTATAAATGGAAACAGGAAAAAATAGGACCATATCACACCCAACATAATTTTCATATAGTAAGACCAGTTTATGGTAACGCGGCCTGATTTAGAATTAATCCATGCCTTTAAGTTTTCCTTGCATTTTTTAAATTAGTTTTAATATAAATAGCTAATTTATCAGCTAGCTGATTGATTAATTCGCAAAACCAACACTTCTGCAACACTTAGAAGTCTTGCTGGTTTAGTATACAGGCTGTCCCAATTACTGCCAATGGTGCATCAATGGACAATTCATTCTACCCATATTCTTTCCCTCGATATCACATCGGCATATTGTTCTGCCAGGTGCACAGTTACCAAGAGCCTGATATCAGTATTGGACTACCTTGACTGCTGATGCTTCATTGCATTCTATTTCTCAGTCTGAGTCACATTTTTTGTTTAAAGAAAGATATGTGATTTTTGATTAAAAAGAATAAGGAAAATTTTTGAGCACTCTTATTGCTTCCAACAGTCTGCAGTCCTGGAGCCAAAACCCTCGACAATAAACAGACTCCTCCATCATCAGAAGCATATCTTATCTATGTCCTTCTAGACTTCATGTTTTGTACTTTTCAGAACCATGATGTGCCCAGAATCCTAAGGTTGAGGTTAGAAAGATTTGGTCTCTTTAAGAACTTATTGTGCCATCTTATTATTATCTGGAGCTCTTTGTTACTCTTAAGGCTTTTTAACAGATCCTTCAGGACTTGGCTTTTATCCAGGCTTGCTGCTTCAACCTTCATTTTCATTTAGTTTGCAGATTAAAGATTAAATTACAAAGAACATATAACTCCACCTGAAACATGTGACAAGAAGGGCCCAGTAAACTGAAAAAATCGAAATTGCAAAATTATTAGTCAAAAGCACCTATTTAAAATAGTTCTCCATTTCCTAAAAGCACATACAAAAAGCCAGATTCATTTAAAAATGTGTAACCTCCATAACTAGGATTGATCAAAAATAATTTTATAAATACAAGTTTTACCATGAATAAAAAGCAAAGTAGTACAAGAGGTCAAACCACTTTATCATACCTCTTATATATTATCATTTCTAATTAAAATTCTCTGGGCTGTACTACGATTCGAGCCCAGAACCTACGACACAATGGCACAACGAGTCGGGACACCCTATCCACTCAGCCACTATGGTCCCTTTATAATGAATATATTTCATTCCATTTATAGTTTAAAACAATACCATTATTTAGTAACTTTTATATCTGTAATTTTTGCCAAATATAAAGTAGATTAAAAATTCGAATTTACCTATTTTCTCAGATTCATGACAGAAAATTGAATTATGAATAAGTAACCTAACCTGTCCCAAATTCTAACCCTAGCCATGGCCAAACCTATGACTTAATCCATCTCTAGCCATAACACAATCCTGTTATGTAGAAATATTTATGAATTTCTGTAATTTATGCCAAATTCAATTTGGATTCAAAATTTGCACTCACATATCTTCTCAGCTTCACGATGAATAATTAAATTATGAATAAGTAACCTAACCCGACCCAACCTTAACCGTAGCAATAACTCTACCTAATCTTTAAAAAAAAAGTAAACAACATACTCACTCCACCCTTTATCATTTTTAAAAACCCTACGTAACCATAACCCTAACCTAGCCAGAACCTACCCTAACCAGTCTTTAACTATACCCTTTTTTTAACTAAACTAACCCAACCCCAGCCATAATTTTGTCCTATAGGAATATTTATTGAACATGAGTAATTTCTGGCAAATCCAATATGGATTCAAAATTCATACTCATATATTACTCAGCTTCGGGAAAATTGAATCATGTATAAGTTAACTAACCCGTCCCAAACCCTGACCCTACCTAATCCTTCTTAACCTAATATTAAATTGGCACTCTCAACACGACACACAAGAATGGCACAATTACACAGAAATCAAACATGTGCCCTAAAGATGATCTCAATAAACATCAAAACGTTGGCACGATAAAGAAAATGTTTTTCTAATACCACCAGACCGCAGCTCACGATCTTCGAATAATCTTCGACTAACGATCACTAATCACCACACACACCTAATATTAAATTCATAATGCAAAAATGGTCATGCAAAAACCAAAAGCATATCCATATTAAAACTAACCAAAATTCATATTTATCCCTTGATATTTTGAAAAATTATATCCATGTAAAATGCAATTGATTCTCCTTCTTTTTCACATCAGAATTAGGCTTGCATCCTGTTGCGTCTTCACTGAGCATCTTTGTCGTTCCCTTCCTCTGCCCCTATTAGATCCCAGAATTCATCTGTTCAGTCGATGTGGAAAAACAATCTTTCTTTTTTTGTTTGATTCTCTCAAACATCGACTATATTCCCAATTCCTTTTGAATGGCTCCCCTCAATTCCTTGACCCTCCATAAGAATTTCATTTGTGCATTCGTTGACAACATGCATTAAGTTTAACAAGGTCTATTTTCATCAGTTGGTACATCCAACTTGAAGGGGGGATTATAAAGAGATTGACCATCCGATCATTAGGGTCATTGATGGTAGACACAGTAAACTTATGATGAAACAGCCCTCACCAAGACTCAAACTCATTGTTGAAATTGGAGAGGGCTAGACTAAGAGGAGCGATAGGACTACTAACTGGTCACTGGCATCTGAGAAAACATGGGCATATACAACAATGATGCAGTTTATGCAGTGAGGAGGAGGAAACAGCCACCCATGTCATCTTCAAATGTGAAGGAACAGCTCAATGGAGATTTATCCTAAAATACAAAAAAGTCTAGGGAATGAAATTGTAGCAACAACAGTCAAAGACCTGATACTTCTAAGAAGATTGGGTCTATTGAACTGAACTAAGGAACTAGGAAGGTACAATAAGCCAGAAGGGTGCAGTGCCTGGGGAGTACAAACGCCACTTCCTAGTATCCTCATTATCAAACCACACCGTTGTTTATCCATCTATCATATATTAACGGTTAAATTAGGATACGCTGTCAACTTTCATGGCATATAGCTAACATATACGGAAGGTACCAACATAATCTATACAATTTTAGCCTCCCTGCCACATCTATAACGTGTAAATGACACCAACTCTAACATAACCAACACCCTAACTTCCTTGGCACATCCATTAAGTATTAAAGGCATCAACTCGTACATAACCTATACACTTATCAACAACAACAATCATGAATGATGATCATAGGTCATAGAATGCCTATTCCCAGCCACATTTTTTTTTTTACTTCTGTTCGTTATAAATAAACAAAAATAAAATTCAATCTAAATGTAAAGATAAATTTATTCTTTTTGCAATAATTTTTGTTTTTTGGAAATTAAATTCGTCGAGTTACCCGTTCGATATAAGGGTGGGAAATTTCCTTTGCCAAGATTGGCACACCTGCGCTCTCAGGTCAGTTCCAGACTCGGCTCCGCTCCCATCCACACTCGACCAATTGACTCAAACCGGACCCAAACCAATTCCGGTCGCCTCCGAGTCTTTTGTTTGTGTGTTTTAATTTCAGTTTTCCGGGAAAAAGATGCTTTCAAGCTAGATCTAATATCAACTGTGTTGATATTTTCAAAAAAGTAAAAGCCTATTTGATCAAAAATTTTTAAAAAAGCCGAAGAGATGGTGGGTTGGCTCATCTGCCTACTCCTGACAACATTCGTCAACTCGCTGCCCTATTCCAGTGCAAACGGTGAGATTTATATTTTTTATATCAAATATATACTTTTTTTAAAATGGTGTTTTTAAATTAAAATTATGAAGTCTTAATTCGCCTTTTTGAACCGCGTCGTGTTGATCCAAATGTAAAGCATACCATTTTACACGCCCTAGGGCAATTGCCTGGGGATTTTTTCTTTGTTTTAACCGAAAATCATGTCAAATTGATAAATCGCACAAGTCAATAAGGTACATTTGGTCGAAATAAGTCAAATTCCGTGAGAAAAAGCTCATTTTTTTCAAAATTTTGAACTAATTCAAAGGAGGCCAGTCTTGCCAACATGACGAACTCTCAAAATTTTTGAACTAATACAAAGGAGGCCAGTCTTGCCAACGTGACGGACTTTCCAAGTTTGTTCAGTCCTTGATTATTTTATTTCTTTTTAATCTTTATATCTTTTAATTTTAGTTTTGATAATGCATGCGAGTAATTCTTTCCCAGTACAAAAAAAAACAATAATAATAATTGCAATTTGCATCCTTGGAAAGGCGATAATAATGCATGTAATGAAGCAACATATGGTTTTCTTTAAAAAAAATTTGTTTAGTGGTCTAATGGACCGTATTAATTATGTCAATTAATTATTCTTTTTATGTAAAGTCTTGGTTGAGATGAAAAAGTTAGTGTCACAAGCGGGATTCGAATCCCGCTCGTGACACTAACGTTTTCATCTCAACAACACATTTGCACTCACGCACGCACACAGTAAGTAAAACAGTGTGGTGACTCAAAAACATGCTTGCTATAATATTTACACAAACACACACATACACATGTAGTAAAACTATTTTTCTTTTTAAAAAAGGCGTTAATCTGCTTGTATGTATTCATTTCAAAAATTGGTGATATTATTTTTTTAATCGTTAAATAAACACTGTTGTAAACACACATACACAAACATAGAGAGAGAGAGAGAGAGAGAGAGAGAGAGAGAGAGAGAGATAGAAGTGGGGTCACACTTTAATGCTGTGCTGTAATACATTCACCCAAGAGCACACAAATCTATGTACAGGTGTCCTTTTTTAGATGGCCTGGCTGAATTTCTCTTGAATCAATGAAGCTATAAAAAAATACGTGTTTAATATTGTTTAGTCTAGTTTCAAATTTTTACCTGAGAAAAATTATACTGGGTACCTCAGACCCAGTTCAACTTCAAAATTTCAAATACGACCCTATACATTCAGACACATCATTTTAAAAGATCTTTTGCGCTGAAAACAATGGTACAATCGGATTTTAAATTGGCCAAAAAAGACAAAGTTTTGGCCAAAAGATTTTAAAAAAGTCATTTGGTTTGCTATTTATTAATGACATTTCATGTTCGAACTGCCGGCCTTGCGGAAAGATGCTCTTTTCATTCACTCTTCACTGGTTGATAGAGACAGGGGAGATGGATCGATGAGCATTTTCTATCCTTTGCCGTAATTCTTCAACTGCCGTTGACACTGTTTTTTAAATGGCTCCACAGAAAATAGTCAAGTGGAGTTAAATCGGGTGGCATGAGGTCCTATCCTTCTAGGTTACTATGGATCAAATAACGTCTTGTCTACAAAGAATTGTCTGCGGGGCATCTATCAAGCAGGAAAATCTTATTGTTGCAGAAGTAAAACCTCCCTCAAAAAAATCTAGGAACTGTGCACCACTTAAATTATTTTAGTAGAAATAAGGCCCAAGAGAAGTCCAAACCAAACGTTGATACTGTGAACCACCTGATGATGACAAGTGAACGGAATTCTCACATTTTCCTCTGCCCATGTTAGAACATTCCAATGGTTTAGTATTCCATCAGAAGTGAACTTGGATTAGTCCATAGGACGGATGGAAGAACGTTTTCTTCAGCCTCCCAAATCGACATTCGCGCAATGAACGTTAGATGCCTGTCAATCAGAGTCCCGAAGTCCCTGGACAAGATGAGAGGATACAGCTTAAAATTCTAAGTCCGGAGTACATCTCCAATTTTATATTTTGAAAAATCTAAAACCCTTTACAACATTTCGGAGAGAGGAATTCGAGATTTTCGCGAATATAAAGTAAAATATTCAGCTCCTCGTCGAAATCACGCTGCCTGGTTCTTTTTGACATAAAATTTGTCATTTTTTTGACCAGTTTAAAATCCGATTGCTCCATTGTTTTCAGCGTAAAAATTGTTTTAAATGATGTGCCAGGATGTGTAGGGGTCAGATTTGAAATTTTGATGTTGAGCTGGGCCTGAGGTACCAGTATAATTTTTCTACAAACAAGTTAAAAGTTTGAAACTATACTAAAAAATATTAAACACTTTTTTTAATAGTGTCTGGTTGGTTATTTTCGTTAATAAAGCACTGTTATGTACTCACATACATACACGCACAAAGAAAGAGAGAGAGTGAGAAAGATGCGTTAATAAATACACACAAACACTATATACACGCGCATATAGAGTGGCAGCAAACTACATGACGATCCGGTCAATTCTTTAGAAATTTAATAAAATCCGGTACATAAGTGGCTAACCCCATCCACAGACACCCAGGTGTCGGAGGAAACCGATTGGCTCATTACTGCATCTACTCTGATATTAAAATCAATGGATAGCAACAGCCAGCCATAAAAAAAATATTCACACACCAAACAGCACAAACAATATACAGCTGGAGGACGGAAATTAACCCCCAAGCACTCAGAGCCATTATCAGAAGTTGCCTGATTTTTTAATAAATCCAATGAAACTTTATTAACTTCGTAGACATGATAGCTGGAAATAGTATCGGGATAAAATGTACATGTAATTATGCTAACAAGTTTGTCAAAGGATTATTTCCTAAGTTTTGCGTATTCATATCAGCCCTTCCACTGTGTCTTAAAATGGTACTGTAAACCCCAAAATCAGTAAGCGTCTTCAGCGTGGATTCTATGATTGTTAGGGATTAATAAATACGTTTACAGAACGACAAATTGTAGAGTAGCATAGAAATGAGAGGTCAAATAAATTTGTAACGGGGTACAGATGATAAGTTTATTTTCGAATTGTACCCTTTCTGGGAGGATAGGATTTATAATTATCTTAAAATTCCCTCGTCCCATCACCTTCATTCAAGTTTTAGGTCACACAATCGGAGTTCGGACCCGGACTATTCTAGCTTGCTCGTAGCCATTCACTCCTTCAATCATTTGTTCACTTGTCTTATTCACTGCTAGCTCACACAACCGGACGGTCACCCGGGCTGTTTTGGCCTGATCGAATAGTCATTCACACACTCTAATCATTCGTTCACTTACTCTTACTCACTGCTAGCTAAAACAACCGGATACTCGGTCTGTTTTGGCCAGATCGGATACTCATTCACTCACTCAAATCATTCATACATTTACACTTACTCACTGCTAGCTCACACAACCAGACACCCGGGCTGTTCTGGCTTGTTCGGACAGTCATTCACTCATTCCAATCATTTATTGAACCAGTTCATTTACACTTACTTAACTGGGTGATTTATTATTATTATTTATTTAAATGGAAACAAGAACGTCTTCTTTAAGTTGGTAAAACTGATTTCGATTCATAATCGCTTATGTTTAGGAACAAACAGTGTTGCCACACAGAAACAGAATTTTACTATTAAATTGGGGAGTGGTGAAAAGTTGCAAAGTGTATGATTAGTGTGTCAAATAGTTTATTTTGTCTCATGGAGCACGTTTAACGTTCGAAAATCGAAACGGTCCGTTTTAGACGAATATTTTCTCATTTTTGCGGTTCTCGAGATAATCTCGGACCACCTCTTTTATCTCGTTCGGTCTCATTTCATGTTAGTTTATCTGTAAGGCCGAAAGGTCTCGGTCTTGGTTTTTTTTATATATAAATTTTTATCCAGAGGACGGATCGCTATGACCCCTCGGAATGAGGAACAAACAGAGACCGCGTGGAAAATTACTTAGCGTCTTATCCGGACTGCTTTTCCAGGCCGTGTCGCGTTTCGCCTCGGTTTCAAAGGAGGCCTATAAATAGATTTAATGCTTGCATCAGCATCGTTAGCTCGCATTGTTTTTTTCTTCTTGTTTTTACGACTTGGGTGATGTCAGAGGCAAGGGTGTGCTATCTCGACTATAAACGTCTATCGCACAGATTCGGATTTCCGCCAAGAGATACCCTAGAACGATAATCAAGGCAAAATGTTTAAGGGAAGGTGGCCTTAAATTCATCTAATTGAAAAATAAATAAATGAAACATTAATTTCGCTTGAAACAATCCGGGCAAAGTCTTAAGTGCCACAAAATGATTCTTCACTGTCGAAGGGCACAGGCGTACCTTTACAGTCTGATCGAGGGTTAGCATCCTTGTGAATATAATTCACCTGTAATTCGGCAAAAATGCATATGAATTTTTTTTTAATATTCCACTCATTTAATTCGGAAACGATTAACTTTAGCAAAAATAGTCTTATACAAACCCCAAGTTAATTTTGGCTAGGAATCACAATTTTACTTTCAGTAAAAGTGGCATAAAATAAGCTTTAGAATCATATCGTACAGTACAAATATGGGATTCTCATTTAAAATAACAAAATTAGCGTCACTTCCCAGCTAGATGATAAAGTTATATTAAATCTGTTACCACCACGCGAATTAAATGGGTGGACTATAGACGTTGATACACCCTGTATAGCTTGCTTAAAAGCGTGAATGTGAAAGATGGGCTTGAATGAATAACCAACCGAGCGAGAGAAAGACAGGCTCGTTATGATCGTGTAAAGACAGCGATGGAAAATGTGCGTCAATTCCGTTGTATGCGCGCATGAATGAATGAACCGAATGGAGAATGAGAAAGAATGAGAGTGTGAATGAGAAATGAGAGAACGAAAGAAAGAATGATTGAATGATAAAAGAAAAACTAAAGAGAGAGAGACACACATACACACACACAGATAAGTGAATGTGACCAAGTAAGACCTGTTCGGTGTATGTTTGAATGAATGAACCTAATGTGAAATAAGAAAGAATACGTTAATGACAAAACAAAGAGAGAACGAGAGTAAGACTGAATGAATGTGACCGAGTGGAGAATGAGAATGACTGAGTAAGATGTGCGGTGAATGAGCAAAAGGGTGAATGGGAAAGGATAAGAAAAAACGTGAATGAATGAGAAAGGAGAAAACGTAAGAGTGAGTGTTTGATAAAGGAGAGATGAAATAGTGTGCGAATGGGAAGACTCATTATGCTGGCAACACTGTTTTTCAGCTTCTCACTCATTCATTCGTGTTATTCGTTCATTTGCTTAGTGAGTCGTTCACTCGCGTTCACCCATATGATAATATACTGGCAACCCTGTTTTTTCAGGTCTCAACGAACAAGCGAATGACAGTTAAAACAGAGTTGCCCAAAGTTATTGTTCGGTTTTAGAGAAATGGGAAGGAAGCCCTTCAAGAGCAAGGTTTGACGTATTTGAATCTATAATATTTATGCATTCACATAATTTATTTTAATATGTAAAACTACGTCTGCGTGTTGCGTTTTATAATGCGTTCTCGTTTGGGACGGATGGAGAAATATCGAAGAGCGTGGAGCCTCGGGCTCGTGGACCGACCTCATTAATGGCCGTTTAATAGGGGACAATCTGCCTTAATTGCCCTCTTCAATATTTAAAAGTCGAGGGGGAGGCTTTTCGGTTTGATTTTATATCTGTTTTCCAGATGCGGCAATCAATTTGTACATTACTGTTCTCAATTTGAACGGTTTTGAAATGGTGGAGGAACCTTGTGGAATTCCAAAGATATCTCTTTTATAGGTTGAAAAGTATTAAAATTTTATTTTGCTGTACTGTTGGCAACACTGTTTTTTCAAATTGACGTCATTACTACATTTACTCAATACAATCTTTCTTTAATAATCAATAAAAAAGAAATGTTGGCAACAGTGTTTTGACTCAATTATCCCCTCAGGCCATTCTTTTGTTCAAGTAACCAGTTTTTTTGCGAAACTGATTTTCCACCGATTAAATCGGCCATTCATTCATTAACCGATTGTAATTAATGACATTGTAGCGATGCACGCACGCTCAATTGAATATGTACAGTAGAAGCAATGGAAAAAAAAAAGTGTTACCAACAGTCATTTCATACGAGAAGATTTTCTACTTCAATTATTATTACACGAGAAATGGCCTTTTATTAAATAATCTACATACATTTATAAATCAATTAATTGTGTTAATTTTTACATAGGGGAGATAAAAATAGATAAAAAATAATCTACATTTGAACAATTTTTTTTTCTGCTATACTGATATCCACCGGGCATCGATTACAAAAAAAAACAGTGTTGCCAAACACAGGCCCCCAGCATACACGCCCACACACACACACACGTACACACGAATTGAACAAATTAAAGATATCAGGAGTTCATTGAAATCTGGTTCCGGATGGTCATATAGATTAATAAAATCTGACAGAGAGGTCAGTGGTGAGATGGATAATGAGGCGGTAAAAACAGTTCCTTATGAGGAATAGTCCATTTTAGGACATTCTTTCCATATTTACTCGTAGTCCTGAAAAGGGGACGTGAGGATCTTTTCCGTTCGCATCTAGCTCGTGGCCTTATCGGACATCATGTTTCTGAAGATGAGAGTCGACGCACTTCTGCTTTCGAGTGGATGTGTGTTACACTCGCAATTTCAGTGTAGAAGACACAGGAAACAAGACGACCCTCCCAACGTGCCCTTCCGAGGGGGAGGGTCGACATTGTGCACCCAACCGTGCGCTGCATAGTAAAGAAAACAAGAGACTGACTTGCCTGTCCGGCATTCCGGCTATACTCCCTAGGCAGAGAAGGCAACTCTCTCCCCAGAATGGAGGGATCTCTAGCGTCAGGACCTCCGGGATATCCGGCCACGTTTGTTTCAAGTGGAATTTTAACACTCCGTCTTGGGTAGAGGAAGCTGATTAAACAACATCACCAAACCAACAGGCTCTCACAGTCTAACTACCCGCCATCATCACTAAGCCACTACGAGTCCTTTACCCATGTAACGCACTACTGGGCTTGGAACTTTGTCCGTAGTTCTTGGTCATGCACCCCTTCCCCGTCTTTGCAGACAGGATCTGTTATCCTGACTGTATGATCGCGCACCCACCGCGCCCGCCTGCTGACTTAAAGCCCACCCAGGAATACAGGCTTGTGCTTTAGAATTTGCCACGCTCTCAATGCTGGACCGTTATTTTTTTGCCTGGAAACCCCCTTGCAACCAATGGGTAGGAGAGGTCTTAAGAAAAATACCGTAGGTCATTGATTGAGAAAGGGAGTGACCAAGAACGCGAGGCTGTCTTTTCAGATTGCACCCCCCGATCCGGGCACAATATACCACCCTTTGTCGCCGTGATCCCACAAATGATGGGGTGTCATTTTGGGACAGTTCGCTTTATTGAACTAGTTCTGGGAATAGTTCATTTCAACTAGTTTTTTATAAACTACACATCACTAAAAGAAGTGAGCAAAGCCTTTCTTTTTGAAGAATAGTTCATTTCGGGACGGTTCGTTTGATCGAACAGTTCTTTTATGATCTACGCATCATGAATAGAGGTGGGCAGAGCGTTCTTCGTAAATAATAGTTTATTTGGACGTTCTTTTGTGAACTGCACTTCACTAAAAGACATGGGCAAAACACTTCTTTTCGCGGAATAGTTAATTTCTGGATGGTTCGTTTTATCGCACTAGTTGTTTTATGACCTACACATCACTAATAGTGATGGGCAAAGCTGTTCCTTTTAAGATAGTTCCCTTGATTGAGCTAGTTCTGTTATGAACTACGCATCAATAATAGAGGAGGGGAAATCGTTCCTTATATACCGAGGAATAGTTCATTAATGGACAGTTCGATTTATTTGTTGAACTAGTAGATCTAGATGTTTTCTGAAGCTGGTTGAGTTCGGCTCCTGGTTAGAGAAATTAGGAGCTCACTGAATACTGCTAGCTCCTAATAGAGAATAATTCAAATGATGTTAATCATTCAAAAAATTAGCTGTGCGAAAGTGCTGTACGACGGCATATTTTTCCAGGTCTGATGGTGATGACCGTCGCGACGAACAGGACGGACGGCTTTGTTCGATACATGCGTTCTGCTGAACATTTCGGCCTCGAGGTCGAGGTGCTCGGTATGGGCGTCGCCTGGGAAGGCGGCGACATGAACTACAGGGGCGGAGGTCACAAGGTGAACCTTCTGAAGAAGGCCCTCAAGCCGTATAAGAACGACAACCAGCGTCTCGTTCTTTTCACGGACAGGTTTGTCATCACGGCCCAGGATGTCGGATGGGAGGGCTTTTTGACGAATTTGTCATTTTCAGCTTCGACGTCATCTTTATGGGCGGCGCTGAAGAGATAGCGGCCCGATTCGCCGAGATGGACTCGAGGCTGGTGTTCTCGAGCGAGTCACTGTGCTGGCCCGAAGAGGAGCTGGCCGAACAGTACCCCCAGGTCGAGGATGGTTACAAGTACCTCAACTCGGGAGGCTTCATCGGCTATGCCAGCGATATTTACGAGATACTCAAACTGCACAAGATCAAGAACAATGACGACGACCAGCTCTTCTACACTAAGATCTACCTGAACAAAGCACTGAGGGAGGAGCATAAGATCAAGCTCGACCACAAGGCCCTCATATTCCAAAACATATATGCTGCGGAAAGTAAGTTTAATTTTTAAATTTTTTAAAGTTTTTTATTGACAATTCGTTCTATTGTAGAGGACGTCAAGCTCGTGACGGACGGCACGGACGAAAGGGGTTCGTACATAGTCAACGAGGCGACGGCAACGAGGCCGCTCATCCTCCACGGGAACGGCAAGAGCAAACTCCTCCTCAACTCAATCGGCAACTACGTTGGAGGAGGCTACGACGACACAAGGGGGTGCACGTCATGCAAGAAGCACGAGCAGGGGGCGGCTGATGGCAAGACGGTATTAATGACCATTGTCGTGTCGAGGGACTCGCCGTTTCTCGAGGAGTTTTTTGAAGGGGTCGCTCTACTGGCTCACCCGGCTGACAGACTACACCTCTTCATCTACAACAAGGTGAGCTCAGGCGGAATGACTTGTAGGACATAGCTACAACCTCCTAACCAAACAAAGCTCTTATCCTTCCACTCTAACCCGCTACCCAAAGCTCTAGTCCCTCCAACCAACCCAATAACCAAGCTCCTACCCCCTCCAGCCTAATTCCACTAGGCCCCTAGCTTCCATCACTTACTCTAACCGATTAGAACAAACTTCCAACCCTCCACTCTAATCTCACTAGCCTAAGCTCATGCCCCTCCAACCAAGCAATAACCCAAGCTCCTGCACTCCACCTATTCCACTGCTTCCAGCCCTCTTTTCCTAACTGACTAGCACAAATTTCCACCCCTCCACCTAAACGCACTACTCAAAGTTCTTATCCTTCCACCTTTAACCATAGCCCAAGTTTCTAACCATCCACCCTAACCAACTAGAACAAGCTCTTACACCTCTATCCAACCCAATAATGCAAGCTCTTACCCATCCCAAAATCCACTAGTTCAAGCTTTCAACGCTATATCCTAACCTACGAGCCCGTACTTTTTGCTTAATTGTCCAAATCAGGAATACCAGCTCATGTCGTTTGTATCAAAAACATCCAAATCGTACAAACTGTCTTACATCCTCGTGTACCAACCTGATTTCAGGTTCTTGTTTTCTTCAATCCCCGTCTTTCCATAGGTCGTCCTCCTTCTTTGTATTTATTATCAGTTAATCATTTTTCCTCTCAGGTGAAATTCCACGAGCCCATCGTCCAGGCCTTTGTCAAGAAGAACTCGAAAAAGTACTCCTCTGTGAAGCAGATCTTGCCAGACGATAACCTTGACGAGGATTCTGCCCAGGATATCATGATGTCAGTTCAAGTCTTGTAAAACCCACTTGTTTTATTAACGTTTGGTTTTTTCCTCCAGGGAATATTGTTTGAAAAAAGAGTGCGACTACCTTTTTGTCCTTTATTCTCTCGCCATGCTGGAAAGGCCAGACACGATATCAAGGTTGATCCAGCAGGACAAGTCAGTGTTTTATTTATTTATGTTTTGCATCTTGTTTGACATCCTGTTAAAATATATGGTTGTGTGTAGGAGTGTGATAGCACCCCTCCTAACGAGGTACAACGAGGCCTTCTCCAACTTCTGGGGTGCGCTCAACACCGACGGCTTCTACGCACGGTCCTTCGACTACATGGATATAGTCAACAATAGGAAAAGGTAAAGAAAGAAAAAGGTTTCTAGGCTTGTAGCAGGATTTTAGGCAGAGACGAGGTCAGGGAGGTTTGAGATATGTCTTGAGGTTATAACTGCAAGGACATGCAGACATCACCCAGATATATTTTCCACTAGCCCAAGTTCCCTTCCACCATAACTCATTAGCGAGCTAATATTCTTCTACCTTAACCGAATAACCCAAGTTCCTATGACTTTACCTTAACCAAATAACCCAAGCTCTTATGCATCCACAATAATTCAAGCTCTAATGTCTCTACCTTGGCCCAATTTCCTATGCCTTTACCTTAACCCAATAACCCAAGCTCCTATGTCTTTACCTGAACCCAATAACCAAAGTTATTATGCCTCCTCCTTAACCCGAATAACCCAAGCTCTTACGCATCCATCTTAACCAAATAACCCAAGTTCTTATGCCTTTACCTTAACGAAATAATCTAATATCCAATGCCTTTACCTTAACCCAATAACACAAGCTCCTATGATTCTACACTAACCCAAAAACTAAGCTTTTATATCAATACCTTATCCCAAAAAACCAAAGCTCCTTACTTCCACCCAACTCACAAGCCAAAATTTCCATCCCTCCACACTAACCACATAGTCTAGGATTCCATCATTTCACTCTAGCCCAAGTTCCTGGGGTTATAACTGTGAGGACTTGCGGACCCACCCAGTTGACATTTCCTTCTTTGTTTTCTATAAAGGGGCGTCTGGAACGTGCCGTACATCTCCGTCTGCTACCTCGTCAAATCATCCCAGCTCTCGTTTCTGAGTGGGGCATATAAGAGCGACAAATACGACCCAGACATGGCGTTCTCGAGCTCGCTCCGTGAGAAGGGTGTACATATGTATGTCGACAATACGGTCGACTATGGCTACATGACAAACCCGGACAGCTACGACACGAAGCTGTTAAATGCTGATTTCTACCAGGTCATTGACAACCAGCACCAATGGGAGAGGAGGTACCTACATGAGAACTACTCGCAGGCTTTGCAGCCCGGCTCGACGATCCAGCAGGTAAGCGGACGTTTTTGTTAAAAAGAAATACGATACCAGATGGTGCCCTGTTGGCCCACAGATTAACCCTTCTTGACATTCCTTTACTTCTCTACCCTTCCAACTCTAGTGTATGGGGTAACCAATGATAGGTTCAGTTTCATCAAGGGTCTCTCCCTGCCCCCCAAAAAACCTCACATCCCTCCACCCTAACTAACTACCAAAAGCTCCTACCCTCCTCCACCATAACTCACTACCAAAAGTTTCTATACTCCCATTCAAGCACCTATCCCTTCGCCGTAATTCACAGCTCCTACTCCTTCATTGTAAATTACTACCAATACTTTAATTCACTACCAAAAGGTTGTACTCCACCCTAACCAAATAGTAAAAGCTCCTTCCTTAACCCACTACCAACAGCTTCTACTCCTTCACTCTAACTCACTATCAATAGGTCCTACCCTCCACTTTAACTCACCACTAAAAGGTTATACTCCACCTCTGACAACTACCAAAAGCTCCTACCTCCAACTCACTACCAAAGGTCCTACTCTTCCACCCGAAGCTCCCATCTCTCCACCTTTATCCATTACACAACGTGGTATCTCTCTACTCACACCCACTACCCGAAGCTCCTACCCCTCCACCTTAAGCAGCAATATTTTTTATATTTTGTGTTTTCTTTTTTCGTAGCCTTGCCCTGACGTCTACTGGTTCCCCATTACGACAGCCAGGTTCTGCAACGAACTCATTGGAATAATGGAAAACTTCGGCAAATGGTCTTCAGGGACCAACACGGTACTAATATCGAAACTTCTTTTTTTTTTAGAATCAGATTTGATTTTTTTTTTTTTTTTTTTTAAATTTTAGGATGAACGACTGGCAGGTGGATACGAGAACGTTCCAACGAGGGACATACACATGAACCAGGTTGGACTAGAGAAACAATGGCTCCACATCCTCGGCGAGTACGTCCGCCCACTTCAGGAGCACGTCTTCACCGGCTATTTCCACGACGTGAGTCGATCCTTTTTTTGTATTTTACATCAGTTTGAATTAATTTCTCGTCTTGTATTTCCAGCCTCCCAGGTCTCTAATGAACTTCGTCGTCAGGTACAGGCCGGACGAACAGCCTTCACTAAGGCCGCACCATGACTCATCGACTTACACTATCAACATCGCCCTGAACCGGCCCGGTCTCGACTACGAAGGAGGCGGATGCCACTTCCTCAGATACAACTGCAGCGTCACCAACACGAAAATGGGCTGGATGCTCATGCACCCAGGCAGGCTGACGCACTTCCACGAAGGGCTCAGGGTCACGAAAGGCACGAGGTACATCATGATCTCGTTCGTCGACCCGTAAATACTCAAAAACTACGACACAACCTAATGTAAGTCGGGAAAAAGGGCGAAATGGGGCGGACCCAAATTTCTAACCGTAAATGGCAATTATTTTCCCCCCCACAGGAGAAAGCAACCAAAGTGCACTGCCAAACTACGCTATGGAAGGATTCCCAAAAGTTGAACCTAAAAAAAAAATTTTTTTTCTATTTAGAATATAGTCTGGATTTTTATTTTTTATGATTTGTACTTTTCATAAATGTGTAATGTAATATATATTTTTTAGTAGCCAATCCCTATTAAAGTGGTTGGAGGAGAAGAAAATTCTGTTTATAATTTATAATATTTAAAACAGTAAAGGATTATATTATTTAAAAATAACTTACCTAGACTTTCCATAAGGAACTCATTTCCTAGGTTTTCCACTCCTTTGCCTCTCAATGTCTCCAACATACTAAGTTTATTATTCAGTAACATTGCTAAGGTTATTACTGCAAAGTTACTGAACTTCTGCAGAATAGTTTAGGAACACCTGCACAAATATGTTTCGGTAAGGTTTTACAATTATATTACCTTTTTCAAAATTGTTTTATGAAAAAGTATACAATACGTTTAGATAAGGTTATTATTGAGGAGGTTGTGTTACCTTTGTCAAAATTGTTTAAAAACTACTGTAAAAATCAGTTTAGGTAAGATTACTATTGAATAAGTTATATTACGTTATCAAAAATTTAGGAACGGCTATGCAAATATTTGGTTAAGGTTAATGTTGAGCAGGTTAAGTTGCATTTCCACTAAATTATCAGATTATCATCGAGCAGGTTATGTTTCCTCCCTAAAAATGTTTTTAAGAATGACTATACAAAAAATAAGTTCCTATAGGTTATCATCTAGCAAGTTTTCTCTAAATGTTTTAGGATATTTCCACATTAGGTTATTATTGACCAGGTTATGTAACCTTCCTAAAAATGGTTTTTAGGAATGACTATACAAATATGTTCTAATGAGGTTATCGATCAGGTTGCACTACCTTCCTCTAAACGTTTTAGGAGAAATATGCAATATTTTTAGGTTATATTGCATTCTTCAAATTCAATACGCAATATTTTTCAATAAGAATAAAAATTTTAAGGTTAGGAAAAGAGAAAATTAATAAAAATGTCTTTTTTGTTTTGTTTATCACCATCTTTTCCACATACAAGGCTTATCATATAACAATTTGTACAATGTGTCTTATAAAAAAATAATAAAATTTCTCTGTCTCATAAATTATTATTATTACATATATATACAATTATTTGTCTATTATTTATTTATTATTATTTTATTACTTTACAT
The DNA here is from genome assembly GCF_000648675.2 of Cimex lectularius. Classification (NCBI taxonomy): domain Eukaryota; kingdom Metazoa; phylum Arthropoda; class Insecta; order Hemiptera; family Cimicidae; genus Cimex; species Cimex lectularius. The sequence continues at coordinate 2,119,476 of NW_019392637.1, read as the reverse complement.
CATTTATACAGGATCGTATCGTCGTCTTATCCCTCTCTAAAACAATACTTAAAAAAATAAATTATTTATTCAATATTTATAACGAGGTACTAGAGAGAGAGAGAGAGAGAAATTGGAATATACATTAGATATTAAAAAATTAATGGAATGATGGATTTTTTCCGCTTTTGATTTTTTTCTTTTTTTAGTTCAATTATCACAAAAGGACGTCAATATGAAAGATGGCTGTAATACTGAGAAAATTTTGGAAATCGCGTGAAGCGTTTGTCATCGAGAAGACCCAGCAGGGGCAAATGGCGCGCTGAAGGAGACGGCGGACGCATGGCCCGAACGCGATGAAGTCATCGGTACTCCGAATGACCACCGGTCGAGGGCGGGGTCGTAGATCTCGACCGTCGAGACGAATTCCTGCCCGTCAAAACCGCCGATTGCGAATATCCTGTTGTCGATGGCTGCGACGGAGAGGGCGCTACGAGGGAGGGAGACGCCGCTCACACGCTCCCATCTGTCAAGTTCCGTGTCATACCTCTCGACATCGTCCAGCTGCCGAACACCATCATAGCCGCCAACAACATATATGTAATTGTTTAGGCACGTCACACCTAGAATTTAAACAAATTAATTAAAATTAAAAAAAAGAAGAAAATCTTTCTAAGTAGGGCTTACCGGAGCCACTTCGTGCTATGGACATACTCGCGACCTGACACCATGTGTCTGTTTCCGGGTGGTACCTCTCAACCGTCTTGAGACGCTCCTGCCCGTCAAAACCGCCGATCGCATACAGGAGTCTGTTGACTACAGCCACGCCGACACCAACCCTCTTGTTCTGCATCGGCTTTACCGCGTACCACTTGTCCTCCTCAGGGTCATACCTTCATAGACCAAAAAACAAACATAATCCTTTTCTACCCTCATTTTCAAAATTCTTTAATTTGTAATTACTTCTCGACAGAATTGAAATGTTCAGGACCAGCACAGCCCCCGACTGCGTAGATCATACCATCAACCACACCGACACCAACGCGGTTCCTGGCTGTCGTCATGGGGCTGCAAGGCCTCCAAGTATCCCTTGACGGCTCATACCTATTTTAACAAATCCTCATTTATTATTGATTAAAAAAAAAAAAAAAAATACCTGTCGACCCAGTCGGAATCGTAACTACAGCCAGGCGTATTGTTCCTCCCACCGATGGCATACAGTATCCCCTGGGAAAGCAAATCATTTTCAACTTGGTAAAAAATCTGCACCATAAAGGTCTTGAAGAAGATATGTATGTTCTAAAATAGCCTCTTCATAAATGTAAGTTTATTATTGAACAGTTCATTTTAACTAAAAAATACATTAGGAATACATGGAAATAGGTTTGGGTAAGGTTATTGTTAAACAGGTTATACGTCATCCTAAATAAATGTTTAGGAACGATTATATAAATATGTTAAGGTGAAGTTATTGAGCAGATTATATTACATTCCTTTAAACGGTTACTAAACACTACACATTCCACTAAACGTTTGAGGAGAAATATGCAATATTTTCATGTAACATTATTATTGTACAGGTTATGTTACATTCATCAACCTTGTTTTACGAGAAAAATCTTCACTATATCCAAATAATGGTTATTACTGATCATCTAAAATTGTTTCTGTCTATACAAATATGTTGAGGTAAGGTTATCGTCAAGCAGGTTGTATTATCTTTGTTAAAATTATTTGGGAACAATTGTGCACAAGTAATGTTATTATTGATAAGTAGTTCGTCCTCAGAATTGTTTAGAAACATATACTGTTTGTGTAAGGTTATTATTAAGCAAGTTATATTATCTTCCTTTAAATTGTTTAGGAACGACTATACAAATATGTTTAAGCACTTACTTTATCATCAAATTCACTAATTTCGTGGTCCGCTTGACCAATTAAACATTACAATTAATTAAGGTTTTTAGTTGAGATGAAAAAAAGTTAATGGCACGAGAGGGATCAAAATAGTTTAGGAACACTTCTCCAGATATATTTAGGTAAGGTTATCATTGTACAGGTTATATATCCTTCCTTAAAATCGCTTTAAAAGCGAATATACAATATTGCCAAGTGATTTTTATTACTTGGTTCAGTCATAATGTTTCACTTCTAAAAATTAAAATACTTACTCTCCATTTTGAGGCTGTGGTAAAATTAGGAAATGAATAACCTGCTCGATTATAACCTCTCTTTAAAAAATTTGTTCACTTTCCAGCAAAAAACCTAAAAATAACCTATTCAATAATAACCTCACATTACAATTTTTACTTAGACAGAACAATGATGAAGGAAGGTGAAATAACCTGCTGAAAATAGCCTTCCTGCATATATTGTGAACATGCTACTGGACCATTTTGAGGAAGGTAATATAACCTGTTCATAAATAACCTGCCATTTATTCAAAAGTAAATGTACAAGGATACAATTTTATAATAGAGTAATAAAAATTGTACCTTGACAAAAGCCGCTCCGAGACCAGAACGGGGAAGCGTAAGATGGGCCAACGTACTCCAACTGCCCGTGTCGAGGTTGAATGCTTCGAGCGTGTCGAGCGACTGCCTCAGGAAGCCGCCAGCGACATAGACGATCCGTGGGCTGTTGGGAGTCCGCTCTCGTACACTCACCCTCTTGTGCAACGTAAGCTCTTTGAATATCTGCGCCAGGTACTCTTTGCAAGCAGGCATCTTCCTTATTACGTCGCAGTTCTTCATCTGTTGGTTGAGGAAGCTCGGTGTAAGAAACTGGCACCGCACCTCAGACAGGACGCAATGCATACTCGGACGCCTTTCATCTTCGTTGTACCTTTATTTTTCAAAAATACAAGAAAAATTAATCTGTTCAATAATAACTCCCATTTGTACATTTGATAATGTTTTGAGAATTGTATGTACAACCCTCCTCTTAAAAATAATCCTGAATATATCAAAACAGTGTTGCCAACTATGATTACTTAAACTTACCACTGTTAATACAATCCTCCCACCAATAATACTTAGTCTGTATGAAAGCAATGTTGCCAACAATGATTCCCCCACTACTACACATTCTTTGTATAACAGTAGTGTTGCCAACTATGATTACTTAAACTGCATCAAGGTTTATACAACCCCACCTCACCAATAATAATTTGTGGGTATGACATCAGTGTGGCCAAAAATTATTATTAAAACCACCAATGTTTATACAACTCCTCCCTTCACCAATAATAATTATATAATTATATATAATATAATAATTATATAATAAGTATGAAAGCAGTGTTCATTCCTTGTTAAAAAGATAGTTCCTGCTCACAGTAAGTCATTTTTATTTCTCTACCGCTTTGTCCTATATATTTAATATCACAATCATTACAATTGAGTTAGTAAACCCCGCTTTTTGCCATGCTGTCTTTAGGTTTTGAGAGGATTTTTTTAAGTAACCCGTACTTCTAAAAGTTATTATAAAACCTTCTTGTTTAAAAATTTTACTAACTTTTTCTGATAATTCATCAATGTATGGCAAACAACGGAAACCTAACGATTCATTTATGGTCAGGTGACTGAGTCCTATCATAGTGTCTGTAGTTGTGGGTTTTTTATATACGTCTATTTCAATTAGATTGTTTATTATGGACAATTATGGTTTATTATGGACTTACTGTGAGTAGGAACTATCTTTTTAAAAAGGATTGAACACCGCACTCACTTCACCATTCATCATTTCTTTAAAAAAAGCAGTGTTGCCAAAAGCTATTACTAAAAAATCACCAATGTTTTATATACCCATCACCACCACCAATAATACTTTGTCTGTATGAAAGTAATGTTACCAACTATGATTACTTAAATTTCACCAATGTTTATACAATCCTCCCACCAATAATACTTTGTGTGTATGAATGTCAAACATAATTCCCCCACTACTACACATGCTTTGTCTGAATTCAGTGTTGCCAACTATGATTTTACCAACTACTACTAACACTGATTGTATAGAAGCAGTGTTACTAACTATGATTACTAAAGCTCACCAATGTTTTACAAACCCCCCCCCTCACTAATAATACAATGTTGTATGAAAACAGTGTTGCCAAATTGCCAAATATGATTACTAAAACTTCACCAATGTTTGTTAACTATTTTAATACAGCCACTTCCACCACAAAATTTACACAACTCGCCAATAAAAGTCATAAAACTTACTTAACCCATTTTAAAACAGCGTTGTACACTTCGGTCTCTTCTTTGACATTGAGCTCATCCTTTCGTATCAGGTTGACAAGTTGTTTCTTCGTAAGCTGCATAAACTCCTCTTCCTGGCAGACCTGCGACCATTGATATAATTAGTCAATTAATTATCTTTGTTTTAAACTGACCTTACCTCGGCGAAGTGCTGCATTATGTACTCGGTTGCCTTCTTGTGCAGTTCGGTGCAGCAGTGTTGATCGGCAAAGAAAGAGATGCCAAGAGCATTCGCTGGCGAGAGCTGCCGCTCAAGGAATATGCAACACGCCATTATCACATCCGTTATCTGGTTTAAAAAAAAAAAAAATCACATCCACTGTCAATATTATATAATTGACGTTAATATTGATCCATTTCAAAATTTAAATTGAAATACCTGCAGCATGGAAGCAGCTGGTAGGAGTTGGCAGACAGCGAGCTCAGTGATGTGTATCTGTCCGGTGTATATGAAGCCGATGAGACGGGTCATTATCGAGGGGCAGATGTCGTGAAGGGTGACAGTCGAGCTCTGCGTCTCCTTGAGACCACCAGTGAACATCGCCTTGAAGTAAGGGCTCGCTGCGGCGAGCATCACCTTGTGCGCCTGCAGCCTCTCATTACCGACGACTAGCGTCACGTCCGTGAGCATCTGGTGGCACCGCATCATCGACATCATCTGTGATTTAATTCAACTTAATTGAATACAACATACATATACAATAATGCTTTGTTTGTATAAAAGCAGTGTTGCCAACTAGTACGATGAAAGTTCATGAATACTTGGACGTTGGCAATACTGCACTAATAAATTTATTATACAAAGTATTACTCATTATAAGCTCCTACACTAGAACGTTTTTGAAATCATAGTTGGCAACACTGCTTGTTGTAAATACTTTTTTAAAGTAAAGATAATTTGTAAAGTCTTTCAGACAATAGTGTTGTTTTTAATACATTGTATAAAAATTGTATGGAACAGTATTGCCAATAATGATCATTAAAATGATACCAATTTTTGTTTAATGTTTTTTTAAAATACAATCCCACTGTGTATAAAAATTGTATGGGAGCAGTGTTGCCAACTGTCTGTATATTTTAAAAACATTTCCAAACCATCTTTACTCGAGAAATAATTGTCAAAATGCACTGTTCCTACTTTAATTTCCAAAACGTCCACAAAATAATACTTTTTTTTTATTGTAATTATGAGGTAAAACAGTGTTGCCAACCAGTTTCAAAAAATCACCAATGTTTATTGAATATTTTAATAGCCCCCACCCCTGCAATAGTCGTTTTTATAATAACTATAATAAAGCAGTGTGCGTATATTTTGCGTATGATAACTTCACCAGCGCTTGTTAAAAAACAGCATAATTTTACAAAACAAGCTCGGGCAAACCAGTTTTACCAACTCGGCACGTAAAAAAACATCTAAACCGTATAGTTGAATTTTTTCGTTTACATTATACATTTCTATATTTTAAGATTTTTTCGTTAATTCTTTAATTTTTCTTATAGATCAAATGCAATGACGGACACCAGACAACCTAGACATAACACAAAATTATTTCCAAAAAAACAATGACGATAGATATTTATCAGTATTCAAGTAGGATTCAATTGTTACATTTTAGTTAAAATGGGGCCGAAAAAGGCGCGAGGAGGGCTTGCGAAAAAAACGCTGAGTCATTGCATGACCGTTCGAAAACAACAAACTGATAAAAACCACTTGATAAGCTTCATCGAACGTTTGTGTTTTTTCCTTTACTTTTTCTATTTTTTATGTTTAATTTATGAAATTGTTTCAATATTGAGCTTAGCGTGTGTGTGTTTGAAAAAAAGGAAAATAAATCGTCCTACCTTGAGGAGGTCTTTGTGGTAGTTGGTCATTCGGAAAGTCATGTCGGACGCGTCGACGGAAACGTCGAGCTCCTGAAGTCGGTCCGCTGTCCGTCTGTCATCGTCGGCGAGCATATTTTCCAATCGGCTGGTGATGTCTCCTGGGCCGGCATCATTCGGGCCCGGTCGGCGGGCCAGGCGGGGATCTCTCGTCCTACTCGACAGTCGGTCCGATTTGCCACTGGGCCGCTCCCGGCTCCCGCTGTCACCACCACTGACGGACAGTGGTGGGGCGATCCGACTCCGAACCAGGCATATCTCGTTCATTAAGGGGACGAGTTCAAAATAAATAAGCCATTGTCGAAAAACAACTATATCCACTTATCTTTCTTTTTAGTTACACCAGTTCTTTTTGAACTGTACTTTTTAAGAGAACTGTGGCACCACTGAGCTAACTAGTCAGAGCTAAGCTGGTTTTTGGTGAACTATAGTTTTTTATATGGCTCTTAGCGATCAGTAGTTCTTAGAGAACTGTGTCACTGAGCGAACTGTAGATAGATTTTTAGTGAACTGTGGCACTGAGTGAACTAGTTTTTAGTGAACTACAGTTCTTTGTGAACTGTACTTTTTAGATAACTGTGGCACTGAGCGAACTGTAGTTCTTGGTGAACTATTCTTAATGAGCTATGTCTCTTAGTAAACTGTAGACTTTAGTGAACTATGGCTCTTAGCCATCCGTAGTATTTAAAGTACTGTGGCACTGTTGTCTTGTTGAACTATAGTTACATCTTACCGATCTGTAATTTTGGTGAATTATAGTTCTTTGATAACTGCAGTAATCAGTGAACTTTGGCTATTAGCGATCTGAAGTTTTTAGAAAACCATAGTTCTTTGTGAACTGTACTTGTTAAAGAATTGTGGCACTGAGCGAATTGTAGTTCTTAGTGGACTATAGTTCTTTATGAACTACGGTTCGTAGCGATCTGTAATTTTTTGTGAACTATAGTTTTTTAAATGAACCATGGCTTTTAGCGATCTGTAGATTTTGGTGAACTATAGTTCTTTGTGAATTGCACTTTTAATTAACCATGGCTATTAGTTATCTGTAATTTTGGTTAATTATAGTTCTTTGTGAATTGCAGTTTTCAATGACCAATTGCTATTAAAGATATGCAGTTTTTAGAAGTACCTAGTAACTTTGGTTTACCAAAAGAAAGACTCAATCTTTAACGAAGCACCTGATTCGTTCGACCCAGTTCAATAAAACGAACTGTCTCGAACTGAACTACTCATCAAAAGGAATCACTGCTATCTATTAATGATATGTATTCCAGGAACGAACTAGTTGAAACGAACTATTCCCGGAAGTAAATTAAGAAAGCTCACTGAGAGTCTGAGACAAAAGGGACTATTCGTCAAAGGGAACTGCTTTGGCCATTTCTACTCAAAACACTCGAACCCTCGAGCCATGTGAACAGTACTGTTTTCTTTTCCAAACATTACGTTACAAAAATGAGTATTCTCGTTTGTTTTCTTTCAACTTAGAATGAGCAGAAAACATGATTTATTTAGACAAAACATAAAAGATGTTTTTAAAAAAAGGCGGGCATTTTGTTCCCCGTCTATGAGTCACGGTTTTGATAAGGGAACAGTCCGTTGGTGGCTGTTACCTCTTTTAACACCGTAGGGGGATCGTTGCGCCTCGAAGAACGTTGATATTTTTGATAATCCACAGACGTGAACCGACTTGTGTTATCAGAAGAAAGAAGAGGAAATTACTTTTTTAATTTCTGTTACTGGAGGGGAAAAAAGCGTGGATTGGAGCTGTTTTGGTAGATTTCTCTTGTTTCTTTGACTTAAAGGAAAAACAACCCAAGCGGACATGTCCGACGCCGGGCCGGAAGAGTCGACGGACTATACGAAAATGAAGGCGAGTTTAACTTTGATAATTGATTATTTTATTGTTATTTATTAGTTTTAAGTGGATTTATGTTGAATAATACAACGTTACTGTATTATTTGGCTGATTTTTCTTTCTCAGGTTTCTTCCTTTGGAGGTTTCAATTTTATATTTAGGTTTAAAGATTTTTTTTAATTCGAATGATTAATTTTTTCTATTTGTATTTTCATTTCTAGGTGCCTGATTTAAAGAAGTTGCTTAAATCGCGCGGTTTGTCAACGGCCGGGAACAAGCAGGAGTTGATCGATAGGCTACAGAGCAGCGAAGCGGCGGCGGAAGCGCTGCTTGAAGGGAGCGAAGTAGGCGACCATTTTGATGAGGACCTTGAGGTATGTTGGTTTGTTATTCGTAATTTGTCTTATATTAACTGTTTCGATTGTACTTCTGTATTGCAGAGAGAGTTGGATGAGACGCCGTTGGAAGACTCGCCGCAGAAGCTAGGCGACGCGCCTGACCTTACAGCCGAGGATATAAAACAGGATGATGTGTCAAAGTCGGCTGCCGACGGCAAGCCAGACTCTGCCAAGGACAATAAGACCGAACTCGAAGACAAACATGTAAACTCATTGCTTTAATTTAAAAAAAATAAATAAAAAAATTTTTTGTATCATCAGGTTAAGGTGAATCTCAAGAATGTCGCCCTGTCGGACGCCGCAAGAAAGAAGGCGAGGGCTGAGCGATTCGGATCAAACGCCAAGGCTGTGCCGGCGGACGTCTTGGCCCAGAGGGTGGAAAAGTTTGGCCCCAAGCCGTCGAATAGCACACTCACAAAACAGGCAGACAGCACGACTTCTATAGTTACCACGACACAGGCGAAGGTTAGTACGCCCTGAAACTGCTGGAACTGATTGACTTAAAAATTGACTCTGCATTAGAATTATTTTGATTTACTGGTTGGACATGCTTTTCAAGATAGGACGTGTTGATGATGTGACAATCACTGTATAAAATAATTAAGTTTGTAATCATAACTGGATAAGATTCATAAAGAGAATATCTGAACTTACTATAATTGACTTATTGACAAACTGGTTTAATAATTTATTGACTGAAGAATTGTCTCACTTTATTAGAAAGCCAGTATTAAAAAAAAAAAAATTGAAATGCTGTTTATGTGAACTTATTCGCTTTTTACGAGAATTATTGACTATAGGCATAGAAAGAATATGCTAACAATTGACTTACAAACTAACTCAATAATTTTTATTGAATGAAACTAGTATTAATCCAGAAATCCATTACAGTTCGTGGTCCAATTGACCAATTAATTTTTTAAATTAATTAATCTTTATAAAAGGTATTGGTTGAGGAAAAAAAATCAGTGTCACAAGCGGGATTCGAACCCACGACCTTTGGCTAAATACGCCGCTGCTCTACCACTTGAGCTATCTTGACTTCATTTGTCGCGGAGAATCAAATAGATTACACTACATTTGAAAAATGGCAGAAAGGAGGGAAAATTCGAGGGGTGAGGTTGAGATGAGTTGGGAAGTTAGTGTCCGAGTGGATCGAACTCATGATAGCTCAATTGGTGGAGCAGCGGCGTATTTAGCTAAAGGTCGTGGGTTCAAAACTTGCTCGTGACACTGACTTTTTTATCTCAACCAATACCTTTCATAAAGATTAATTAATTGAAATTAATTATAAACGTATTATTGAATGGCTCATTATGTTAACTTACAAATTAGTCCAACTTTTTAACTGAAGAATTGACTCTTTATGAGAATTATTGACTTACAGGATGGACATTCATAAATGTCAATGTAAGAATTAACAAATAAAAAATTAAGTTTGTTATTATCTGATATTGCTAATAATTAGCAAACTGGCTCAATAACTGATTTAGGAATTAACTCTCTAACTGAATCCCTCATTATGTTAACTTATAAACCTGTCAACTTATTGACATTTTATGAGAATTATTGACCATTGGCATAGAGCATGCTAACAATTGACTTACAAACTAACTCAGTTATTTTTATTGACTGAATATTTAATGAGACTAGTAACTTATTGACTTAAGTATGGACTCTGTGGGAATTATTGACTTACTAAATGGATATACAGAAACGTCAACATAAGAATTAGCACGTTAAAATTAAGTTTGTAATTTTCTCATATTGACAAAGTGGCTCAATAATAGATTTAGGGATTGACTCACTAACTGAATGGCTCATTATGTTAACTTACAAACCATTATTGACTTAAGAATTGACTATTTACACGAGGTTATTATCTATCTACATACATACTCTTGTAGACCAGACGCGTTGACATGACAACTAATGTATAAAACAATTAAGCTTGTAATTATAACAGGATGAGATTCGTAGAGAGAATATCTGAACTGCTAATGATCTGTTTATTGACAAACCAGACAGATTATTTTTTGAAGAATTGACTCATTCTTTAAATATCTAGTATTAGGTTAAAAGGCTGTTTAAGTAGAGTTACAAACCATTATTGACTTTTTACAAGAATTATTTGCTGTTGGCATAGAGACGATATCCGATCGTGCTAACAATTGACGTACAAACTGACTCAATAATTTATTGACTGAAGAAAAAATTTATAATGAATATCTGATCTTACTAATAATCAATTTATCGACAAATATAATCGACTCGATAATTTATTTACTGAAGTATTGCTTCATTCTTCAAATATAACTAGTTTAATATATTAAAAAAAATCGAATAGTGTATTTTGTAAACTTACAAACAAGTTGACTTAAGAATTGACCCTTTATGAGCATTATTGACTTACTCGATAGACATACAGAAATGTCAACGTAAAAATTAGCATATAAAAAATTAAGTTTGTAATTATCTGATTATGTTAATAGTTGAACTTATTGACTCTTTATTTGAAGGAATTGTTTTCTATATGTTTAATTGAATGACGAATGTAGCAGATCTCTTGAGAAAATGCGAGTGATTTATTGACTAAAGAATTGAACCTATGTGAAGTTAATATATATAAGCTTAACGTGAGATGAATTTATTGTAATGTACTGTGATAATTTTTTTTTTTTTTTTTAATTATTGACTCACTGTAGAACAGACTTACTGAGACTGAAGGATTAACTTTCTGTTATATACCATTGTGTAACAGTTGATAATTATTGACTCATTAATACAAATTATAATTAAAATGACATTTTAAGTCCGTTTTGTTTACTTATGAACTGAAAGAATAGACTCTCTGTGACATAGCCAGTAATTATTGACTTGCTTTGGCGAGGTGAAAAATCTGTCTTTTGACTTACCAATTCGTTAACTCTTGGGCTGATGTATTGACTCACTACTAGTTGACTTAACTCGTTAACTTGTTTAATGAAGAAATGACTAGCTGCAGTTTTAGATTATTTACTTACGTACTAGTTCGTATTCATTGATATGAATTGATATTAAGCAGCTAATCATGCAATCGATTTTTCACTTTAAAAAGTTGTTTTATTGACTGAATTAATGAAAAAGAAAAAGCCCAGTAATTCATTGACTGAAGAATTGATTCTATCTTTGAAGAAGTCTTGTTAGACCTGACACATCGATTGAATCGACACTGTGACTTCTTGGCTCACTGATGGTCTGACCCAACTCACTGAGTGAATTTACTCTTGACTAATTCACTCACTTACAATCTGACCTGACTCACCATGTAAATTGACTTGTGTCTCCGCCAGCTCAGTGATGGTCTGACCCAACTCACTGAGTGAATCGACTCAAGAATTGTTCCTAACTTTTTTTTTCCAGGCAACCACACCAACAAGTGACGTTCTCAAAAGGCGAGCTGAGCGTTTTGGCATACTGAGCCCTGTAGAAGCAAAGGTACACCATTTAGGATTTTTTTCTCTTCTTTTTGTACGTTTGATTTATAATAAAAATATTTTAATCCGTTCGGCAGAGGCAGCATCTTGAAAAGCTGCAGGCTAGGAAGATGAGGTTCTCCCAGACGCCCGCCTCCACCGACACAAAGCCAACTACGACTACATTGGCGACAGCTGAAGCTGTTACAGTCAGCACGCCTGTCCAGGTCGACGGTGCCATTTCGTCTGAAGAGAGGAAGCGCCTAAGAGCGCAACGGTTCAAGATCACCGTCTAACCGAACGTACCCGACAATTTTTTTTTTTTATTTTTTTTTTAGAAAGAGAAAAAAAGAGAACGTTTTATATTTGTTTTTGTTTTCTTTTTGTGTGTTTGCCCTCGAATTTGTAGTACCCATTGATTTTTTTTTTTTTTTTATTGTACAAAATCGAAGGTTTTTCTTTAATTAATCTTTTCATTTGTGTGTAAATTTTTCTTTTCTTTTCAACTCCCCGCATTTTCTGCTTTGTTGTATACGCTTGTACATTGTATTAATGCTGCATTACCACAAAGCCCTTTTTTTATATAAATTTTTCTTTTTTATATTTTCCATTTGATTAGAATGTCATCGTTCTTATATAAATAAATATTATGTATTAATTATACTTACATATAAGGCTTGAAAGGCTTTTTTTTTTACAGCGAAGAGAGAGAAAATGATAATTATTAATTATCAGTAAATAATGAAAGACAAAAATTATTATTAAATAAAAAAAACAATTGTTTTACTTTTTGAAAACAAATTACATTTTGTTTGTATGAACACAGTTTTGTCAAGACTGTCGATGGATTTTTTTTTTCTTGTTTTCCTTTTTTTAAAATTCTAAATTTTTCTATTTTTTTGAAGGCCTTTGGTTTTTTTTTTTTTTTTTTTTTTTTTTTTTATAAATTTAATTTCCTTTCAAAATTTAATTTTTTTATATTAAATAATAACAATAATCTAAGGACTAGGCTCTCGCTCTGTTTTTTTTCTCTCTCTCTTTCTCTCTACCCCTCCTCCCTATCTCTCTCTCTCACTATATCTCACTTCTCCTTCTCGTCATCGTCTTTGGCGCCCTTGATCGCCGAAAGCCGGTCCTCCAACTCGTACCGCCACCTCATGTAAGCGACTCGCATCCTGTCCCAGACGTTCTCCCAGCTGTCCATGGCTGGGCGGACATCGATTATCGCGAACCTGTGATCCGGGCCGACACTCCCCGAGTCGTAGTAGTCAATCACGTACCGCACCTCCTTCCCGTTCCTGTCGACAATCCAGTCGTGCCTGTCGAACGGGAGCTCGTACCTGGAATAACATGGCTGGACAATAAATAAAATCGAAGCTGATGTCTCACATTAATTATAAAATTCAAATAAAATTAAAAAGATCAATTGCTTGCGAAAAAGATTAAAAAAGAGTGCTCGTTTGGGTATGAGTGCACATATAGCCAAGGGTAACAAGGAGGCCAATACAGTCCAAGGAAAATTTGATTGAGACACATTTCGGCCCTGAACTTTTCGTGGTATACCAAATTAAATTACTTTGCACCTTTTTTCTTAATTATTGATCAAAATTTTAATAAATTATTTATTATTTTACGTATGTCGACATATACAACCACTCGTAATGAATATGCTGTTAGTCTGATCCAGCTAGCATTGGAAAACCTTATGGTTCACATTCTACGCTGACCAGGAAGAATATTTACTGTTGTCTTTAAATATAACTTTTCTTCATATACATTCTAGAGGAAAGCTAGAAGTCAATCAGAGAACGAAATAGTTGAAGTATAAACTAAGGAAACTTTCATAAGTGGTGCTTTGTTTGTTATTTATAAAATCACTAATTTCAGATAACCAAGATCCTGGAGAAGACAATGATTTCAAGGGCATAGAGCCTCATGACTTTCTTTTCTCATTTATAGTCCGAATAATAAATAAATCGCTTATTATTTTACGACCTGAACCGAATCAGCGAGTAAATAAATACACTCAGGCTGATCCAGTGGGCATTGGATAACCTCCTTATGATTCCAATTAAGATCACAACCCTTGGCCTAAAATAGATACGTTGGCACTGGATAACTTCTTTATGGTTTTAACTTGACCAAAATGAACAATTACTAGCAGTATTAAGTTTTACAGTTAATGTTTCTTTATATACATCGATAAAAAAAAATTTTTCCTTGACAATTCACAAGGCCTCATAAAAATATAGAATTTTATGAATCAAATGTCTCACCCAAGAAGTTGGCGCATCCTCGCCCTTGGTGAGTAGTCAGCTGCCTTCCCTCCAAAGCTCTTCAGTTTGGGTTCTAGGCACTCATCGGCGTGTAGCGCCTCCCACTTGAGCACCTCGAGCCAGGCATGCTCATTGTTCGCATTGTGTATCTTTATTATGTCATCCATGTCCTTCTGCGAGAGCTGGTCATCACGCCAACGCCAGCCTTTGCGTAGCATCGCGTTCCAGAACATCTGCGCCGACGGGTAGACCCAGTGTGTGTCCTTTTCATCCTGCTTCACGGCCTTCGGTATGTTCGAGACCTGGCGTTCGGTCGAAAGAGGAAACGGCTGGTCAGGGGATGGCATCTGATTTGGTGCTGGCATCTATTTACCCAGTAAGTTTCAATTTTTTTTTAAAAATATTTTTCTGTTTATTTAAAGATTTTTTTTTACCAAAGTATTACCATGTTTAGAGGGTTGATTTCGTTCCCTGAACATGCTCCGGCAGAACTCTGTTGTTTTAATTATTGAATAAAAAATTTGTTAATAAGGTTAAAATGATGTTAAAACGATAATTTTCACTTCTCTTACATAATGCATTGGACACTCTTTAGGGATGTAAGCCGTAACCTGCTTCGACGTGGCACCATCTGAGTAAACGTTGGGCCCCGATCCGACAATCTGCCCAGCGGCGAACTGAGCGGCGGCCACCGTGTTGCCCATCTGTAAACGAGAAAAACCAAAAAAATATGAACTTTGGGTCGAAGCATCGCGGGACGGCCGTCGCGCACTGGCGCTCTTACGCCATCCACTGGGTACAGCCGTTTAAAGCCGTTGTTCTCCGGGAACGAGATGGTGGCATGCGCTCCGACAATCTGACCGGCAGCCACCTGAGCTGCTGACACTGTATTGCCCATGAGACTAGCTACTTGCTATATAAATCCAGCGATGAACCATAAAAAAAAAATTCCCTGTCCAACCTAAATGATGTCCTGTTGTATCATGAAACAAATTTTGTCCTCATTTTTGAAAACACAAAAAATTTAAAAAAATATAAAATGTATGTTGTTTTGTTAAACTGAAAAATAATTAGCATATGTTTTAATATTATTTTTTGTGTGGTCATTAGTGACCGTTAGTCGATAATTATTCAGAAATCGTGAGATGAGGTCTGGTGTGATGTAGGTTTCAGAAAAACATTTTCTTTATCGTGCCAACATTTCGATCTTTATTGAGATCATCTTTAGGGTCTGGGATTTACAAACATTGTTTAAATTTAACAAATGCATGTAGGATGAGGAAAAAAGTGAATTTATACAATGCAAAAAAGTATATTTTTTTCTTCAATCAAAGTATTTCTACTCCTTCAAAGTGTTTGTTTTCTGCGTAAGTGTGCCGTTCTTGCGTGTTATGTTGAGAATGCCAGTGAGATATTGCAGAAAACAAATACCCCTGTGAGCTTCCACTCCATAGCACAACCACCAGTATGGTACAAAAGCCGAACCAACAACAAAAAAGTAAATTGTCGCCATATTGTCAAAACTGACAGTACCGTATAAGAATCCCAATTCACCGGAACATCTACTGACAAGTTTCGAACCCACAATCCAGCGCACAGTCACCGATACAATATAAAAACCCAAAATAGGCACAATAAAACCCATCAACCTTATTTTCCATCCAAGAAATAACTATAAAAGAAGACTCATCCACTTAAACAGAACACTACAAATGAATGAAAAACAAAAAAAACTGTAAAAAAAATACCTTTTATAAGCTCGTTTTTAATCAGTGTGTATTTCTGTCGATTCAGACTTGATTTCTTTTTTTTTTTTTTTGCTTTAAAATATTCACGATGTCGAAGGTTGAGCGTAAATCGGCCTCCTCTGTACTTTTATTCCCAGAGGTACGTTTTAAGACGGAGTAACCTTGTAATAACCTATTGGCTACCTTCTCAAATTCATGCAGTATATGTGATCGATGACGTCACAGTCCCGAGTCAAATCGGTGAATCTTATATTTCGTTACTGTTGATTAATAATTATTTGGAGATCGTGAGATGCGGTCTTGTGTAAGTTTAGAAAAACATTTTCTTTTATGGCATTAATCATCTCTCGTCGATTCCACAATGCTGAAATAGGTTTAAAACTGAAAGAAATAATTTAAAAGAAAAAAAGAACTGGTGGTCAAATAATGGTTAACTGCCTTTAAAAAAAAGAAAAAATTATTACAAATAGATAATAAAACCTTGCCAATAACACAAAATTGGAAAAAAATTGACAATTAAAAATGACCCTATAAAAATTAAACTGAGCTCACTGTCTATTCTGATTTTACAATAAAAATAATAAAATAATCTGACTCCAGTGCTTTAAATAAACGCATAAAACAAAACTTTCTTTTTTGGCTCTTCCTTTCTCCTTTTGCTTCTTCTTATCTTCGTTTTTCTTTTTTCAATCTTCGGTTTGCATCCAAATTCATTGATTTACACAAAGTAGATATTTTAGATTTAATCAAATTATTTGTATTGATACAAAGTGTGTGTTTTCTAGATGTGTCATTGTTGTGTGTTGTGTTTAGAATTGTTAGATGTGTGGAGTGTAATGATCGTTTTATATGTTTTGTGTGTTACTGATATCGAATTTGATTTATGATATTAGCATAGCTGCGGCTGAATTTACATGTGTCCGTTTTGTAATTGATGTGTTTGTCTCTGTTGACGTAAACCATTTCTAAAAAGTTACATTTATGTTTATTTTTTCTGTGTTTTATATTTCTGGATTGTTGAAATCGAAGTTGTGTTGGTGTTCAAAATGGTAGGTAGCCAGTGCTGTAGGATTTTGTTTAGGTTTGTTGCAATCACCCTCTTATCCATATTGGGATGTAATTCTGACGTAAGTTGTCGGACAATTTATACAATTTATTTTGTAAATTAAATCAGACTTATTTGTTTCTGGTGGATCTTTAATTTTGGAAAAAAGGGTGTGAATAGTTTCGTAGTTTTTGAAGGCTATTTTAAAGTTATCAGGAAAAAAATTGTGTTCAATTTGTGTGATAGGCCGTGAACGAATGGAATGGACATGTTGGTTTGTTTGATAGAATTGACGTCGTGTTATTAGTGATAGTGGATGGTGTTAGTGTTGAGTTGTAGTTGCTGACTATGTATTTAGGGTAGTGATTGTTGGTGAATCAGTTGTTCCCAGATTAGACTTCGTCCATTAAATTTTTTTCTTTTCAAAAATAGTGTGCCTTTTAAACTTTCAAACACGACACAATAAATAAAAAGGAAATTACGTGGTTTCTCATCATACCACTAAGGAAAAAATGTAATACACATAACTCTTTTTATTTATTTACATTGTACATCTAAAAAAATTCTGTAATGATATTTGGCCGTGTGTTGTTCAGTGGAGTCCGAGCTTTTTCGCCTCGGCTTGGTACTTCTTGCGGTAGGTTCCGGACGGGTCGTAGAGCTTCTCGAGTGCGTCGTAGTCGGCCGGGTGGTTCTTCATCATGTGCCTGATCACCTTTTCGCTCCCGGCTTTCTGCTTTTCGTTGCACTTGGAACAGGCGGTGGCCAATGCGTCGGGGATGGCATCTGTTTAAAATTTAGTTTAAAGTTAAACCAAAAACAAAATGGGAAAAGGAGGGAAAGATTCAAAGTAGAGATTCACCGTCGATAGTGAATTGATTCTATCCAAATAAGATCCTCTAGTTGATCGAAAATCGCATCTATCGAGATTCGATTTTGAATCGGGTCTATATTGAATCGAGCATGAATCTGCTCTGATCACAATCAATTATGAATCGATTATTAAACAGATCCTATCGTACGCAATCTATGATCAATCGATCATCAACACAATCGATATTAATCGATCCTCAAAACGCGATCGATTATGAAGCGATCGTCAACACGATCTATTACGAATTGATTCTTAAATTGATCTATTACGCAATCTAGTATGATTTCATCCTCGTCTCAATCGATCATGAATCTATCCTTAAACCGACCATATAGTATGCAATCGAACATAAATCGATCCTTCTCGATTATTAATCTATCATCAACACAATCGATTATGAATCGATCTTCAAAACAATAGATTATGAATCGATCCTTAAACCCAACATATCCTATTACATGAAATATGATCGATACTCGTCACAACCAATTATGAATGAATAATCGTTATAAATCGATCATATAGAACCCAGTTGAATTGATTTTAATCATAATCGACTACAAAATCGTTTAATGGACTACAAAATCGTTTAGTGGATAAAAAACTGTTTAAAATTGAATTATAATTAATTTTCTGTTTTAATATTAAAATACTGATTAAATATCGTTGTTTAAAAGAAGATGAGATTGTTATAGGTTATTTTTGCTATTGATTTAATTTGTAAGTTTAAAGTCCTAGTTTAATGTGAATTAAATTCACTAATTTCGTAGTCCGCTTGACCAATTAATATCTTACAATTAATTAAGGTTTTTAGTTGAGATAAAAAAGTCAATAGCACGAGCGGGATTCGAATCCACGATCTTCGGCTAGACACGCCGCTGCTCTACCACTTGAGCTATCGTGACCTCGATCCATTCGGACACTAACTTCCTATCTCAACCCATTTAATATGAATGTTTATGCGTGTTTTATGTACGGATATTTAAGGTCACCTTTGAGCTCTTTGCCGTCCGGGGTGCACTTGCCCTTGTTGACGAGGCAGTCGAAGTACTTCTTGTAGAGCCTCTGGTTACCGAGTATCTCATCGAGGTCGACGTTGTCATATTTGGTCGTGTATGCTGCGACCAGGCCGACGAAGAGAGCTATAGCGATGAAGGTCTTCATTGTTTTTTTATTTGTGTGTCCGTCTATGGTGCAGGTGCGACTGTGCAGTTGGGGGATGAGCGTCGAGGCTTTTATCCACATCCACCCACCACCGGAAAAACTGGTTTCGGGCCGCTTTTTGTTTTGCCTTTCGTCCCTCTCTCTCTCTCTCCTCTTTTTCTGGACATCTGCGTCAATGGAAATTAAGACGCGATCGTTAGAATTGAAAATTTCCAAGAAGGCGCGGAGGTCAAGACCCGACAGGTAAATAGAAGTCATTTGGGTCCGATTGGTCTCGCTGGGTATAAACTGTCTTTAAATACCCAACCTCTTCGGATTCGAATATTGAAAAAACAAAATTTCCATTTCTTGGTCGATTTCTCGGATCTGAACTACGTCAACGGCTTTTTTATTCGCGTGTTTATTAAATGCTTGATATTTCTAAGGACGACCGGATCGTTGCGATGCCTTTTTCGTGGATTATGCTGGGGAAAATCCCCTCGGGCCGGAAGGGGGAACGGCCTCGGCCAGTGGAAAATACCCTTCTCTTTTCTAGTTAGTCGTAACTTCCCTGTCAGAACGGTACATCGCGAATCTTCATGCTCTCTGCCTTAGACCTTATGTCGGATCCTCCCTTAGTTAAAATAAAAGCGAAGCCGGGCGGACCAACGACCTCTCCCCGGTTTCTGACGATTGGAATTAATTGAGGTGATAGTAAAGAAACGATAAACCCTCTCTCATCTTCTTCCTTCGTTTATCTCAATCTCAGAGGCGATTAAAGTTCAATTATAGAGCCAGGAAGACGATTAAAAGAACGACGAAAAAACTTGTCGGGCTTGCACAATTGAAATTAATCGAGAATTTAAAAAAAATTAACAAACAAAAATAAATCGACAAAATAAGTTGTTTTTGTAATGTTTGTTTACCCTTTGTACATTTAATTCAGCCTGTATTACGTTATCACTTTTACAGGGGTTGTTGTACCTTTTATAGGGGTAGTTGGCCATTCATGTTAGGGTGGTGTGGCTTGTCTATCCTACAGGGGTTGTTTGGAACCGCTAGGAGGGGTTGTCACTTTTATATGGGTAGTTGGTCAAGAATGTTAAGGTGGTGTGATTTGTCTATATCCTATACGAGTTGTTTGGAACCTCTAGGAAGGGGTGGTTATTATATTGATAAAAATGGTCGTTGCTCGTATGATTGTAGGTGGTTTGTTATACTTGCAGGGGTTGTATTTCACTCCTAGGAGGGTTGTGACTTCTACAGGGATGGTTTTTCATTGGATCTCACTTCTAAAAGAGGGTGATGGTCAATTTGATTAAATGGGTTGTTGCCATTTCTATAGGGGTTTTTTGTCGGTCATACTAAGGCAAATTGTTTGTAACACATATTTGCCTTCACCCCACTACTGTAGGGGTTGTTTTTACGTCTAGGGAGTGTTGCCCCTTGTGAGGGGTTGTTGTCATTCCTATTAGGGTTGTTTGTTACTGAAAATTAGTTGCAACATCTAAAGAAGTTGTTTTCACTCCTATAGGATTGGTTTTCACTTTTTCAGGAGTTGTTTATCATTAATGCGAAGTTTCGCACCGATAGAGGATGTTCGAAACTTCTAGGAGAGTGGTGTGTTTTGTGTGTCCTATAAGTGTTGTTAGTTACTTTTAGGATGAGCGATTGTCACATATTGAGTGGTATTATGTCATGGCACGTTATCGCTCGTTAGGTAGTTCTCTCTTTAGTATTATCACTCTTTGAGGGTGTTGTTTGTTAGTTCTAGGTGGGTTGGTTATCACTTTTACAGCGGTGGTTAATCATACATGTGAAATTGTCACCCCCTTTTTTTCCAGGGATCATTTCTCATTCACATGAGTTCTCGCTCCTACAGGATTGTCGTCACTCCTATAGGGGTCAGTTCAAAGAAGGGTGGTTGATGTCTCTCTAGGGGTTGTATGTTACATAAGGTGTGACCACTTATAGGTTTTTTTTTGGGGGGGGGAGGAGCCTTCCTTTTACAGGGGTAGTTTGTCATTCATGTGCGTACTCCCTCCTTTAGGATTGTTGTCACTCCCATAGGGGTAGTTCTAAGAGAGGTGGTTGATGTCTCTCTAGGGGTTGCACACGTCACTCATACGATTGTGGGAGATTTCTGGAGGGGGGCGTGTCAGTTGTATCGGTGTTGCGTGTTATTTTAATAGGGGTTGTTTGTAAGGAGGTGGAGTAGTAGGTCAACGCTGGACACGCTTTGAATGTTTATCCCCTGTTGAATAGATTTTGTATCGGGACCCTGTCGATCCTGGGTTGGATTCTTTATTTTAATTTGTTTGTCGTCTCCCTGGTTGGCTCGGGTCAAGGAGCCGTGAGACGTCCCAAGGGCGAAGAAGCGCTTTTCAATTCTTCACTTCCTTCCCATTCTTCTCCACTTTGTTTATTTCTGTTTTCATGAGAGCGGTGCATACAGATGAGTGGGCGGGGGAGAAGGGGAAAATTGATTTGTTTACGAGGCGGTCGAGGTTTTTCTTCTCTTTTTTATTTTTATATTTTGTTTGTTTTGTTTCTAATTGTCTTTTTTTCTTCTTCATCTTCTTCGGTCTGCCGTGCGGTTTAATTGGCCCGTTTTTCTATCTGGCGTCAGAGCGGTTTCATATCTGGGGAAAAAAACCGAGTCAAGGCGAGTGAAACAGTCACCGGGAAAACGCCCAGATCGTCGCACAACCGTGATAAATCTGACCGACAACGGACAACCCACAAAAAAAAACCTTGGGTCCGCATGGCTTCGCTTTTAAGAAAGTTAAGCGTTCTCAACCCTCAAGACTCCAACCTGAGGAAAGGTTCTCGACCGTCGAGATCATTTACTCATATGACAATCTCAAAACAAAATTAACTAAAACTCAAAACTTATATGCAACCTCAAAACGTATCCCCCCAAAATTTATATGCGTCTTCAAAACAAAATTAGAAAACCCATAACTTATATGTATGTGTACAACGTACATGTATCTGCAAAAAAAAATTAACGAAAACCCAAAACTTATATAAACCCTCAAAACGTAACACCCTCCCCAAAAAAAAACCCACATATATCTCCAAAATAACATATTTATATGCCATGTATATCTCAAAACTTATATGCATCGTACACATACATAGTACAACGTACATATATCTGCAAAAAAAATTAACGAAAACCCAAAACTTATATGGACCCTCAAAACGTAACACCCTCCCCAAAAAAAAACCCACATATATCTCCAAAATAACATATTTATATGCCATGTATATCTCAAAACTTATATGCATCTTCGAAACAAAATTAANAGCCCCCCCCCCCCAAAAAAAAAAAAAGCATCTTCAAAACAAAATTAGAAAACCCGTAATTTATATGCATATCTACAACTTACATGTATCTGAAAAAAAATTAACAAAAACAAAATCTTATATGCAGCCTCAAAACGTATTCCCCCCCCAAAAAAAAATCTTCAAAACAAAATTAGAAAGCCCATAACTTAATGCAGCCTCTAAAAGTATTTGTCCCCCCCCCCCCAAGAAGAAGCATCTTAAAAACAAAATTATTGAAAACCAGATCGAGATGCTCAAATGGCTGCAGTTCAATACAAAATACGCGAGAAAGACAGGAAAGAGAAGGAATACATGCGGAGGGCCGGCGATGACCTCAGCTGTTTGTCGGCCCATAAACCTTCCACTTTATATACATATATAATACTTAATGCAAAATTAACGAAAACCCAAAACCTATATGCATTCCTTCCACTGACAGCAAAATTAACTAAAACCCAAAACTTATTTGCATCCTTAAAACAAAATTAAGTAAAAACAGAACTTATATGTATGCTGTCACTTATATTCATCCTTAAAGCAAAATTAGCGAAAACCCAAAACCCATATGCATGCTGTCCACTTATATTCATCCTTAAAGCAAAATTAGCGAAAACTCAAAACCCATATGCATTCCTTCAACTTATATGTATCCTTAAAGAAAAATTAACGAAAATCCAAAACCCATATACGTTCCTTCAACTTATGTGCACCCTTACAGCAAAATGAACTAACAAACAAAACCCATATGCATTCCTTCAACTTACATGTATCTGTAAAGAAAAATGAACAAAAAATCAAAACTTATATGCATTCCTTCAATTTATATGCATCCTTAAAGTACAATTAATGAAAACCCAAAATTTATATGCACCCTTAAAGCAAAAATAACTAACCAAAATGTATATGCATTCCTTCAACTTATATGCATCCTTAAAGCTCAATTAACGAACACCCAAAATTTATATGCATTCTTACAACTTATACGCATCCTTGACACATAAATTCAATCCCTAAACTTATGTTTCATCTATAAATGTATATGGAACCCTGGAAAACCTATGCTTTTTTTCAGCTGTAAAACATGCATATGAAAGCCAGAAATGTATATCCCACACCAAAAACTTATTCGCATTATTACAATATATATGTAACCCAAAAGATTTTTGATCTCACAACCTCCCATCAACCTAAGATAAGAAGATATACCTAGATTTCCGCTGAATCCGAAACCAACGACCAACCCCTAGAGGTTGTAGGCAGAACCCGGGACGAGTTCCTTGAACCCCTAAAAAGATGTCGACCGGGCTCCCCCCCCCCCGCCAGGGGGATATTAAACCCCAAGTGCGTCAAAAGCTCTCACATCCCATTCCGCGGGTTAATTTCTGAGTTTTCCCCGGTTCCGGACCAGCTCGGCCCCCACCGTCGCGACAAGTATAAAAAGCCGTCCCTCATCCATCTCCCAAGTCAGTCTTACTGAGTCCAAGACGATGTACAAGACTATTTTTCCCGGCCTCCTCCTCATCGGCCTGGTCGCAGCATACACGACCAAGTACGACAACATCGACCTCGACGAGATACTCGGCAACCAGAGGCTATACAAGAAGTACTTCGACTGCCTCGCCAACAGGGGCAATTGCACGCCCGACGGAAAAGAGCTCAAAGGTAAATTAAATATGGCAAATTTACAATTCAATAAAAAAAGAAATAGAAAAACATAAAATTCCAAATAGGTTTTTTTCCCATTTCTCCCTCCCCACCTTGGGGAATAATTGAGATTTTATCGTACTTTGGATGTTGAGATGATGGCAAAAACCAAGGTTAATTGGCCCGCAATCCTCCCACATTTCCCACAAACAAAACTAATAAAATCTCGTCAACTACGACTTATCTCCCTACAAGTTTTTTTAAACGAGTCTTCGACGAATAGGAGATACTGGGACCGGTCCTGAAGGACGCCCGCTCCGGGAGTAGAAGCGAGACCCAGTCAAACATACTCAAATACACAATCTTAATCGGTTCTTCTATTATTAATATACATTAAACGCTTTTGATGTACGGTTTAGCCTTCAAAATCTGCATACATGTTTACACATTGACATTGCTCATGGTACTCATACTAATGAATGAGATACGAGTGAATCTCGTTCGTATGTAGCATTGGAAAAATATGTTGGTAGCATTTGATGAACAAGGACAAAATAGTAATGGTTGAAGGACTCTTGAAGGAAGAGAGAGTTGGAATGGGGAGTACGAAAGGAGAAGAGAGCTAAATGTTGTGAAGGATGGAGTGAGAGTAAAAAAAGGGGTAAAGGACCGAAAGTAGGAGTAGAAGGTATAAAACGGAAAAGGGCCTAAATCTATTAAGGGAGTATGAAAGAAAATGGGACAGAAATATAGTAGGGGATATAATTTAGTAGTGGGGGTATTGAAGGGGAAGGGATGTTAATGTAGTAGTACAGGGGAATAGAGTTGGAGTGGGAGTAATAAAGGGAAAGGGGCAAATGTAGTAAGTGATAGAGTAGGAAAGGGGATGAGAGCTAAATGATGTGAAGGATGAAGCGAGAGTAAAAAGGGGGGAAGGACCGAAATGCATGAGTGGAAGGTATTAAAACGGAAAAGGACATAAATCTGTTAAGGGATAGAGTAGGAGTGGGAGTGTGAAAGGGGAAGGGAGAGAAATGTAGTAGGGTATATAATTGAAGTGGTGGAAGTTTGAAAGGGGACAGAAATGTAGTAGGGGGTATAGTTTAGCTGGTGGAGGTTTGAAAGAGGAAGGGACAGAAATGTAGTGGGGGATAAAATTGAATTGGTGGAGGTTTGAAAGGGGAAGGGATAGAAATGTAGTAGGGGATATAATTTTACTGGTGGGGGTATTGAAGGGGAAGGGACATAAATGTAGTAAAAAAGGGAATAGAGTTGGTGTGTGACTGTATGTAGAGGGGGGATGAAATTCAAAATTGATCATTATGAATAAAAATTATTTATTTATTCATTTTTTTAAATTAACAGCCGCACTCCCGGACGCCCTGACAACCGCCTGTTCCAAGTGTACCCCGAAGCAGAAGGCCGGAAGCGAAAAGGTGATGCGATACCTCTTGGAGAAGAAGCCGGCCGATTTCCAGACCCTAGAGAAGATCTACGACCCGAACGGCGTCTACAGGGCGAAGTACCAAGCCGAGGCAGCCAAGCGAGGTCTCAAGCTCCCGTCATAAGTCGAACGGACGACAAAACAACCGAAACCATTGTATAAAAAAATCACCCCTAACCACTCCCCACAAAAAAAAATCAATGTAGATTTTTTTAAAGTTTATAACTCCTCCCTCCTAAAAAAATATATATATTAAATAAAAATTATATAATTATGTTTTTTTTTTTTTAATACAGCGAGAAACCTTAGAACATGATAGTGAACGAAAGATGATGAAAAATACATTGAATGCATTTGTATAAAAGAAATATTTCATTCTAAGGGCACAATGAAAGTGGGGATGTTCTAAGATAGCCTAGAAGGGAAAAGACAACAGTAGTGGGGGTGTGACAAGGGTCAGAGTGGAAGGAGTGTAACAAAAGAAAGAGGAAGAATATGAAAATATCACCTAGAAAGGAAAAGAAAGAATAAAAGTGTTGGTGAAGGAATGGGGGAAACCCATCCTAGCGAGGAAAAGATATAACGATAGTAAGGGAAAAATGTTGTTGGAGTTAGAAAATAGAAGGGGCAAAATGTACTAGGGATAATAGAGTTGTGGATTGAGACTAAGAAGGGAAAGGGACATTTTATGCAGAGGGTATGTGAACGGGTAAAGAACAAATTTTCTTACTAAGGGTTAGTGTTGGAGTGGGAATATAAAAGAGGTAGGGACAAAATATAGTACAGAATACAGTTGGAGTAAGAGACAGGTGGTACATAATAGGGTCAGATTGTAGGGATTTAAAAGAAGAAAAGACCGAAGGAAGTTATCTCCATATTAAGGAGAAGAGGCAAAATAGTAGTGGGGATGTGACAAGGAAGGAGTGGGGAAAGATAACCAAGAGGGGAAGGAACAGAATAGTAGTGGGGATGGGACAAAGAAGGAGTGGGGAAAGATAATCAAGAGGGGAAAGGACAGAATAGTAGTGAGGATGTGACAAAGAAGGAGTGGGGAAAGATAATCATGGGGGAAAGGTCAGAATAGTAGTGGAAGTGAGATAAACCAGATCGCAAGTGAGAACACAGGATAGTAGGGTCGAAATTTGGTAATATAACAGGACAAAGGGGCAGAAAAGTAGAAGGGATATGATGCAAAAAGATCACCTAGAAGAAAAAGGGCAGAATAGTTGATGGGATGTGACGAGAACTGACCCCCACCCATAGAGACTTAGAGTGGAGGGGACAGAATAGCAGTGGGGATGTGACGCGTGACCCCCCCTCAAGAGGGGATATGAAAGATTAGAAGTGGGGGTGATAACTTAGAGGGAAAGGGGCAGAAAAGTAGTGGGGATATGATACGGAAGATGTAGAGAGGGTCTCTACTATCTGTCAAAAAAGAAGATAAATGACAAATAAATGATAAAATGGAATGCAATTTTTTTAAATTTATTTTTTTTACATATTTCTTAAAAATATTGTATTTGGCAAAATTTTTGACTGTTGACTATCAGTCTGAATTAATATAAAATAAGAAAAAATATAACAATTCTTCTTTTTTTCTCACTTTGATTTTTAAATGAACAAAAAACAAACTTTGGAATGTTTCACAAAACTAGATTACCCTCGGTAACAATCGGTTTCCCCCCTCTCCAGACGGTGGTCCGGACGGCACTTTGATTCAGTTTTTCTTTCGCTTTACGCAGCATGGCATGTACGGCTTGCAAAACAAACCGGCACCCCGTAAAAAATATATTTCCTTTTCTCTAAAAAAATTCTAAATTCTACTTGGTTAGACATTTAAAAACAAAATAAAATATAATAAAATAAAATAAACATAAACAAGGAACAAGACGATACTGGACATACCGTATGATTTTTTTTTTTTTGGTCCCTTACACATACATATATGCATATCAGACTAAAAAATACTAATAATAATATATAATGTTTAAATTTACCTTACTAAATTTATCAACTATTTGATTTGAAACCCTGATTTTAATTATTACTTTTTTTTTAACGTAAAATTAAGGCACAATGATCGGAAATTGCTTTTCCGATGGATCAAAATAAATCGTTAGAAAAAAAAATCTAAAAAAACTATTATAGTACACAAACGAACAAGACTATCCTTTAAAAAAATGCTAATAAAAACTTCTGTTTTTTTTATGATTATTATATATATACAAAGGTGTATTTTCTTCTTCTTTTTTTTTTAATTTGCATTTTTTTTTGTTTCATGTGCCCTCGAATTGTTCAAGAGAGGCCAAGGTAGCAGCGTACGTTGCGTGAACGTCCGTATTTCGAGGTGACCATCACCGTCTGGACCTGGCGGCAGTTCTGAGAGTGGCGGGCCATCAGCGAGTGCGACGGGAACCGCTTGAGGCAGTGGAGGCAGGCTGGACGGCCATGCGTCTTGTTGTGTGTTACTAGGGAGTTATGCGAGGCAAGGCGGAGTGAGCAGACTGGGCATGTGAACTCGAGCTTGCGCGGTCTCAGCTGGTAGAAAAAAAAATATAAATAAAAAATTTCTCATCATTAAAATATGTATATATATATATATATTTTTTTTATAAATATATTTACCCCTTGTACGGGTTCAAGGAGGTCCAGGAACATCTTTGGCAGGTCTGGAGGTGGCTCTTTAGCCGTCATACATTGTTCCTCGCAACTTCACACACAAAAAAAAATAAATAAATAACAAAGAAACACAAGTTTAAATCACAAATAAGGGTCACAATGCTCTAGCACCTCTCTCTCTCTCTCCTTTTCTCCCTTAGCGTACCCTCCAATGATCTACTCTCAAGCTAATAGTCAAACAGCAGCTGCAGAGCATGGACTATGTATAATACCCCAATTTATTCAGGTGATGGAAGCTGACATGGCGGAGACAGTAGACTATTGAACACTGCTGGGGATAAGTTTCTCATTCAGATGACACAATGCCAAAACCATTAAATAACTCAAACAAAAAACCGTGAGTGAAGACAGACCCAATAAGTGGCCGAATGCCGGTTCAACACAATACAGAGATTAATTAAGGTTTTTAGATGAGATAAAAGTCAGTGTCACAAGCAGGATTCGAACCCACAATCTTCGGCTAGAAACGCCGCTGCTCTACCACTTGAGCTATCGTGGCCTCGATCCACTCGGACACTAACTTCCCATCTCAACCCCACCTTTTGAATTTTCCCTCCTCTTTCACATTTCCTGTCATAATTCCATCATTAATCGAGCCCTTCCCCATTCTCACATTCCCACCATACCCTGGGCCTTTTTCCTTTCACATTCTCACCATTCATCTGTTCATCTGGCCATTCCCCTTTCCCATCTCACCACCAATCCAACCTTTCCCTTTCTCTCCATGATCTAAATAAAAAATAAAATAAAATTTTGTTTTGTAGACAGAATAAAATATTTCTTTTATAAAAATGTACTCTCTGTATTGCATTCAATTCACTAGTTTCGTGGTCCGCCTGACAATTAATATCTTTCAATTAATTAAGGTTTTTAGTTGAGATAAAAAAAGACAGTGTCACGAGCAGGATTCGAACCCATGATTTTTGGCTAGATACGCCGCTGCTCTACCACTTGAGCTATCGTGACATCAATCCACTCGGACACTAACTTCCCATCTCAACCCCACCTTTTTTGAATTTTCCCTCCTTTTTGCCATTTTTCAAATGTCATGTAATCTATTTGATTCTCGGCGACAAATGAAATGGCGATGGAGAGCTTTAGTGAAGGTATACTTCATTTAAATTGATTAGATTCACAAGTTTCGTGGTCCGCTTGACCAATTAATATCTTGCAATTAATTAAGGTTTTTAGTTTAGATAAAACAGTGTGTCATGAGTCCGAGTGGATCGAGGACACGATAGCTCAAGCGGTAGAGCAGCGGCGTATCTAGCCGAAGATCATGGGTTCGAATCCTGCTCGTGACACTGACTTTTTTATCTCAACTAAAAACCTCAATTAATTGAAAGATATTAATTGGTCAAGCAGACCACGAAACTAGTGAATTTAATCAGTTTAAATGAAGTATACCTTCACTAAAGCTCTCCGTCGCCATTTCATTTGTCGCCGAGAATCAAATAGATTACATGACATTTGAAAAATGGCAAAAAGGAGGGAAAATTCAAAAAAGGTGGGGTTGAGATGGGAAGTTAGTGTCCGAGTGGATTGATGTCACGATAGCTCAAGTGGTAGAGCAGCGGCGTATCTAGCCAAAAATCATGGGTTCGAATCCTGCTAGTGACACTGACTTTTTTATCTCAACTAAAAACCTTAATTAATTGAAAGATATTAATTGTCAGGCGGACCACGAAACTAGTGAATTGAATGCAATACAGAGAGTACATTTTTATAAAAGAAATATTTTATTCTGTCTACAAAACAAAATTTTATTTTATTTTTTATTTAGATCATGGAGAGAAAGGGAAAGGTTGGATTGGTGGTGAGATGGGAAAGGGGAATGGCCAGATGAACAGATGAATGGTGAGAATGTGAAAGGAAAAAGGCCCAGGGTATGGTGGGAATGTGAGAATGGGGAAGGGGTCGATTAATGATGGAATTATGACAGGAAATGTGAAGAATATGTGAAAAGAGAGTGCCAGTATAATGGTGGGCAAGATTAGTAGTGGGGATGTGAAAGGAAAAATAGTAAGATTGATGGTGGGAGTACGATAGGGAAAAGTGCCAGGGTAATGATGATGATATGAGAGAGGAAACGCCAGGGAAAAGGTGGGGGAGTTGAGAAGGGAAGTAGCAGGGTAATGGAGGTGATATGAGAGGGAAAAGTGCCAGGGCAATGGTGGGGACATGAAAGGAGAGAACAAGATTAGTAGTGAGGAATTGAGAGGAAAACTGGTAAGATTATTAGTGGAGGTATGATAAGGAAAAATACCAGGGTAATAGTGGGGGGATATGAGCGGGGAAGCGCGAGGGTAATGGTGGTGATAAGAGAGGGAAAGTGCTAGAGTAATGGTGGGGACGTGAAAAGGGGAGGGCAGGATTAGTAGTGGGGAGTTGAGAGGAAAAATGGTAAGATTAGATTTAGAGGTATGAGTATGATAGGGGAAAGTGGTAATGATGATGATAGGAGGAGATGTGCCAGGATAATGGTGGGGACGTGAAAAGGGCAGGGTCTGATCGGGTGAGGATTAGATGGGGTAAAGAGCAAGTTTATGAGGATATGGCGCACAAATGTTGGCACATATGTGTATACATGATCCATTAACAAGAATGTAATGACAGTATCAAAGTTTCGAAAAAATCGATAAAACAAAAAGAATGTTGTTTTTCCATTGGATTAACCATACCTTACAATAGACAGACATGAGATTATATTAAATAACATAAATAATTCAATACAAAAATTGACGAGAGAGCATAATAAAATGACCCTGATAAAAAAAAAAATAATAATAACCTTGGTGGAGGGGTGAGGATTTCAGGGCGGTCGTCGTCGTCCTCGAACTTTTTGAATTCGGGCGAACCGTCGAGGGTGAGCTGAATTTCACTCTTGCTGCACATTTTTCGCTTTCTCAATGTTGAATTTCTAAAATTAAGAAAAAAAAAGATACATTTATTGTGAATAAGGTCAAAAGCTGTGTATACAATATACTCTGCCAACAATGAACCTTACAGCCTACCGACCTAAAATGGCATTCAAGTCATTTACATGAGATACAAAGATTAATAAAATATATAATACCCTATTTAAAAGAGAAGAAGGGTCTAGCATTTTTAAGTAACTAATGGCCAATACCATTCTAAATGACAAAGACCAACAGTGAAAGCCATAATATGATTATAAGTGACAATCAATTTCTTCACCTTCCGATGAAACAACAATTGATGGACTAAATTATCAAACAAGATGGATGAAGACTAAAAACTTCCATTAAATATTTTATGGGCCATCCATTCATCTTCATCTTCAAGATCTTCATCCATCTTGTTTGATAATTTCGTCTTATTAAAAAAAATACAGAAAACTATGTGGTAAGTACTACTTCAAGTATTAATGACTTGAAATGTGCCACCATTTTGATTTGTAATATACCAGGCTAGCCAACATTGTACAAATAAACCTGCCGTTACTAACAATTGTGCTAGGTGTAAGACTAAAAACACCGGTCAAACATTAAATTTTAAACATTATGCAAGCCATATTAAAAAAAAGAAACAAAAAATACAGAATACGAATCAGAAAATAATTAAACAACCATTTGTCGCTTTAATTGAGCTTAAAAATGCCACCATTTTGTTTTGAATGTACGTACCAGGTTGGGCAACATTTCACAAGAAAACTTTCTGATTCAAACAAGGTGTATGATGTAAGACTAAAAACACTGATCAAACATTAAACCTAAAAAAATAAAGGATATGCATTAAAAGAAGATTTAAATAATGGTGAATTGAGCACTTTAAATAAGTCGATGAAGCTGAAAATGCCACCATTTTGAGTTGAAATACATGCGGGCAAACATTACACAATAAATCTTCAGATGAATGATGTATCGCTAAAAACACCATTAAAACATTATACAATCCATGTTTAAAAAAAAAAAAATAATAATAATAATAATGGTGAATTAATCGTTGTAAATATGTTAAATGAGGAATTGGTGTCTGAATGGATCAAAGTCACGATAGCTCAAGAGGTTAAGTGGTGTATGTACCGAAGGTCATGGGTTCGAATCCCGCTCATGACACTAACTTTTTCATTTCAACCAAGATCTTACATGCAAAGAATAATTAATTGAAAGACATAATTTGGTCACTCAGACCACTAAGCATAATGGATATGCTAAATGACTTGAAACATGTCACCATTTTTTTTTTTTGCAAATATCAGGCTGGCCAACATTACACAAGAATATTTTTAGGGTGGAGGGCATAAGACTAAAAACACTAATCAAACATTAAACATTATACAATACTTATTAAAAAAGGAAAAAATACAGAATATGCACTAGAAATTGTTTAAATGATGATTAATTAATTGTTGTACATATGTTGAATTGAAACACGCCACCATTTTGTTTTGCAAATACCAGGCTGACCAATATTACACAGGAAAACTTTCAGATTCAAACAAGGTGGATGGTGTAAGCCTAAAAACACCCATCAAACATTTTAAGTGTACAATATTAAAAAAAAATGAAATTAAAAAATAATTAAATATTGGTGTATTAAACACTGTATATTAATGGAGCTCCATTTTGAACCGCACCAGGCTTACGTAATCAAAAACTTACAGGCCGACGAATAGTTCTAAGTTGAGAACATATGTTTTTATACGCCATAATTTAAACGATAAAATATGAATCTAGCTGGACTAGTTTTTATTCAGTAAAGTTTTACAAATAACATTACATAAAGTGGGTTTAAGATTAGAGGTGCCAATTTATTTAATATTTGTCCAAAACATCTTGAAAAATTTTTCACACGAATTTTGATGGTAGCAATTTTTATGAACAAGTCAAACACTGTACGTAATCTTTTTTGTGTGTAATATATAAAATGAACTGAAAACTTATTTTGGGGTTGTTTTGTTTGTATTAGGGATAGGGTTGTGACCTGAAACCATACTGAAAGCGTATAAACCCAAGGGTTTTTTTCTTTATACAGAGAACTGCTTTCTTGCTGTTTTTACCATCCAAACACAACCGTTAAAATATTCTATGTTTTCAAATGAAGAAAACAGACCGGTTGCGATCCCGGATCGGCCAGGGGGCACGATTGTACAAACCTTTTCGTAAAAAGGACAATTTTAAAATACATATGTAAAAAAAAACCTTCGAACCCTTTACGGTAAGGATAAATAAGAAAAAACAAACAATACGATAAACAACAACAAATTGAGTCAATTACCTTGTTGACGGACAGCCCTCGACATCGTTACCTCCCCCTTTCGCGTTATCGCACATGGCGTAGCGACGTCGTGCCAGGGATGTACGATGATTTTTTTAAAACCGGAACAAGTAAATAGAAATATTTAAAAGAAAAAAAATGTTTTTTCACCCTTCTCTTTTTTTATTTTCCCCAACAAAAAATAATAACAAAACAAACCGTGACGCGATATTGAGTAAAACAATTTTTCTGACATTCACATATGGCGGCCCCTCCGGTTTCGAGACAAAAACAAAATCGAGGAATTCGAAGTACCGACGGGTTTTTTCCCTCCCCCCACGAGTGCAATTTTCTATTTTTATTTATTATTAATTTAAAAATTACAAAATTTACAAGGAAAAAAATGTATTTGTCGCGAGGGTTGAGGGCGATTGTTGGTTTACCTATGCTTGCAAGTCGCCTTGGGATATTTTACATTGAATGCGACTTTCAACCGGTATTCAAAATACTCAACAAAACAAAAAACAAATAAATAAATAAATTTTAAAAAGTTTTTTTTAAGACTTCACAGGTGAAAAAAAATTTACAAAATAATTTCAGATTGTTCGGCCAAAAATCGCCAATTTTACAATAATGTCAGCCATGATCTGTTCTCACATGTACCAAAATTCAAAAATTCAATTAAAAAAGTTTAACTTTCAAGCATCTTACCAGATTGTCAATTTAGCTTTCGGACCCATCATTACACTACTCATCTACTTCACAGAGATTTAATTACTTCGAGCAGAAACTGTACCCGTCTGGAGTGTTTCTAGAATAAATTAAAATTATTGTTACCCCAGGCTTATTGTCTGATTATACAATCATACCTTAAGGAGTGATTTTTCACAGTTAGCCAGGGTACAGAGACTTATGGAAGACGTGCTTGCAGGTGTGCCACAAGGGACAATACTGTCTCCGCTGTTGTACACAATTTTACTTCTGATATGTCTACAAATGAGAATGCCACATATGCAGTTGACACTGCTGTAACAAGTCTCTACACAACCTTCACTTATGTTTCGAAAACATAATTAAAATAAAAATACAGATTACATATTTGAAAATAATTAAACATCAAAATATGTGTTAAGTACTACTTCAAGTATTAACGACTAGAAATGCGCCCACATTTTGATTTGCAATATACCAGACAGGTCAACATTGCACAAATAAACTTGCCGTTACTAACAACCATGCTTAGGCTAAAAAAAGGCTAAAAACACCAGTCAAACATTAAGTTTTAATCATTTTACTGTTCTACAGGTCAAGTATTGGGAATGTTGCAGAGAAACATTTACTAAATTAAACATTTTGACTCTGCCCAGCTTTTATAACTTACAATGTGTACTGTATTTGTTACAAACAAAGCAAGACTATTAAAAAAAAAATTAATTATGTACATTATCACTATACGAAAAACTGTAATAAAATAGTTCCTGAGTGGCCGAACCTTAAAAGATGTGAAAACTTGTAAATATTGAGCTATACAATTTTTTTAATAATCTACCAGACGATGTCAAATTGTTACCTGAAAAAAAATTATACTTAAAATAACAAAATTCCTCACTGTGAATGCCTTTGAGGAGTTTTATCATATATTAATAGTGGGATAAAAATGTATTAATTTCTCCTATTCTTGATAAATGTAATGACAAAACTTGTACTTTGTTTCCTTAACACAATAAAACTTTTGTATCTTTTGAAGTGGTTTTACATTGAAAAATAAATTAAAATTTTCTTTCGGTTTTTTTCTGCATTTATATGGAAAAGTAAGGGTTTTACGAGTTTGGTTGTACTTCCAATCATCTCAGCAGTTTTACATTGGAAAAACTATTTTTTTTTTAATTTCTTTTTTTCTCTGTTTTCTCGTTCGATTCCAAAATTAAGGGCTTTACTGGCTTAATTCCACATCGATCATACAAGCAGGGCGTTTTACATTGAAAAAAATCCTTTTTTTTTTGTTTTGGTTTTGGTCTCGAAAATGGAGGGCTTTACGGGCTAAATTGAAACGTGTGTAGAGGAACGTTTAGCTTGTCACATCCAATCGAATTGTGCCATCCCTGACATAATGGTGGGCGGGTTAAACATTGGTACTCCATTTCTTCCATTCTTAAAAGAAGCGCGGGGGTGTTTCCTTGAGTAAGGAAAAACAAGGTAAAAAATAAAAATGAATTCATTCGTGTTTTTTTTCTTAACACAATAAAACTTTTGTATCTTGAAGGCATAAAGTTATTCTTTAGTTATAATATTGATATGACACCACAATAATAGCACCACACTTTATGTCCTGATGATGGCCTTAATAAAGGTAAAAAGTTGGCAAAAAACAAAAAAATAATAATAATAAAACAGGCGTTTTTCTAAACTGTACCTCATTTTTGACCGCTCCCCATGACTTCAACAAATTATGGGGGAAAACAGGACACTAAGAAACACACAATTAATTGTTTCTGTTTACTGGTCTAATTGACTTATTTCAATTATTATTATTATTATTTTTTTTTAAATGTAAGGTCTTGGTTGAGATGAAAAAGCTAAGCGTCTCCTCTTTCGTGACACTGACTTTTTCATCTCGACCAATACCATACGTAAAAAGAATAAATTATTGTTTTTTCTAATATATTTTGTTTAAACTAGGCCTGAATAAACATAATAAAAAGAAATGAGTAAATAAATGGAATACTTGTTGAAATTTGCGAATATCAAACGGCAACAAGTGGCGGGTTTATTCCTTTTCCCTCTTTTACATTATTGTTGAATATTTTGCTTATTTTTCGTTTTTTTTTTTTTTTTTTAGTTAAAAGTAGAATAAATAATTAACGTATGTTATAATCTGTTTAAAATGTATTGTTTAAAAAAAAATTACCGTTTTAAAATCGTACGGGTCCGAGGCGCGATCGGGACGCGTTGCGCTTTGCAGTACAACCTTGGCCGCCCTTCCAGCCCGCTTTTCTCCCACTTTTTCCGACTTCAGTGAAGGTCTAGGATCGAAGATTGGTCTTTGGCGTTTGGAGTGTCTAACGTCTTCGTAGCTTAGTGGTTGTGTCACTTCTGCTGACGAGGGGCACGGACGCGTAACAGGTGCATACAAAGTCGTTCTGCGGTCTGTCAGATGGCCAATTTGAGCAAGTACCTGACACGGCAGAACGCCGTCGGCGCCGCCTCCGTCTCGGTCGTCGCGTTCCTCCTCGCTAAAAAGATTTCCAAGGGTGGGAGGAAACCAGTCAGGTATGACATAGCAATATTTCAGACCACTTGTAGATAAATAAATAAAAAAATTAAAAATTAACAAACAAAAACAACAAAATATGTAAATTGGGATTGTTTTTTTTGTTTTTTGTTTTTTGAAATGGTCCATTGGTAGACTGTCATCGTCGGTTGCTGTCAGATGACCTGCGTAAGACCTTGAAAAATCCAAGATAAAAAAGTAATAAATCGAAATTATTTATAAAATAAATAATTAGTCATTCAAGTTACAACAATGGACGAACAAAGTCGATTTGTCAAATTGTTAAAACTTGGAAAAAATGTACCAAACATTCTCTTTTTGCGATAACTGATCCCTGTTGTAATTTGTATTTTAATTTTGAATTCGATTAATGATATTAGCGTAGCAGCGACTGAGTTTACCTGTGTCTGTTCTGTAATTGATGCTGTGTTTATCTCTGTTGATGTAAACCATTTCTAAAAAGTTACATTTATGTTTGTTTTCTTCTGTGTTTAATATTTTTGGATTGTTGAAGTCAAAATTGTGTTGGTGTTCAAAACGGTGGGTAGCCCAGTGCTGTAGGATTTTTTTTTTTTTTTTTGCAATCAGATATGTTGCTTTACTCTCTTATCCCAATATTGGGATGTAATACCGATGTAAATCGCCGGACAATTTAAACAATTGATTTTGTAAATTAGGTCAGATTTATTTGTTACTGGTGTGGGATGTTTTAATTTTGGAAAAAAAATGTGTGAATTGTTTTATAGTTTTTGAAAGCTATTTTAAAATTATCAGAAGAGAGAAAGGTGTTTAATTTATGTGGTAAGCCGTGAATGAATGGCATGGAAATGTATGTTGGTTTGTCTGTATTTGATAGATTTGTTGTAGTATTATTAGTAATGTGTGGTGTTTAGTGACCGTTAGTCTATGATTATTCAGAAATTGTGAGATGCGGTCTGGTGTGACGTAGGTTTTAGAAAAACATTTTCTTTATCGTGCCAACGTTTCGATCTTTATCTCAATATCATCTCCAGGGCCTGGGATTTATAAACATTGTTTAAATTTTACAAATACATGTAGGATGTGAAAAAAATGAATTTATACAATGCTAGAAATTTTAGATTCAATCAAAGTATTTATTTTCTCACTCAAAGTGTTTATTTTCTGTGTAGATGTGCCATTCTTGTGTGTCGTGTTGAGTGCCAGTGAGATATCTCAACACAACACACAAAAACGACATACAAAAAAACGAATACTTTGAGTGAATAGAAATAGTTTGATTGAATATAAAAAATATTTTTTGCATTGTATAAATTCACTTTTTTTTCCACATCCTACATGTATTTGTTAAATTTAAACAATGTTTGTAAATACCAGGCCCTGGAGATGATCTCAATAGAGATCAAAACGTTGGCATGATAAAATGTTTTTCTAAAACTTACATCACACCAGACCGCATCTCAAGTTCAAAAAATAATCATTATTAGTAATAGTGGATGGTGTTAGTGTTGATTATTCCGTTGATTATGTATTTAGGGTAGTGATTGTTGTGGAGGATATGTTTGTATATCTTTATGCACTTGTGGTGAAATGATTCATGGCTTAGCGTAATAATTCTGTGAAGTAGCCCTTTGGCCATGTTTATTATTGTATGAAGAGGATGGTGTGATATAAAGTTGAGGTAGGGATCTGTGTTTCTCGGTTTTTGATACCAATCTCTGATTAATGTGCCATCTGGTTGTTTTATTACGAGTGTATCTAAAATGGTATTGTTTTGTTGTTTTGATTTCATGTGTAAATTGTTGGCGTGGGCGAAAGCTATTAAATGTCTGTTTGTGCTCATTTTGTTGTGATGGTATGAGGTATTAGGAAGCAGGGTTTGTTCATCCCAGGAACTGCAGCCTTTGGGATTGTACCTTCCTAGTTCGCCAGTTCAGTACAGTTGACTCAATCTTTCTCAGAAGTATTAGGTTGTTGACTGTTGCTACGCTTTCATTCCCTAGGTTTTTTTCTGTATGCTAGGTTATGTCTCTATCTTCGCACAAGGCTGTTTCCTCCTCCAGATTTGCATAATCTGTGAATGGGATCATTATATATGCCCCTGTTGTGTAGATGTTTTGTCAGATGCCAGTGACCAGTTGTAGTCCTATGACTCTGAGTCTGGCCCTTTCCAACTGCAGCAGAGAGTTTGCCAGTCTTGGTGAGGGTTGTTTTATCATAATCATTTTGTGCTATTTAGATCTATTCTGTGACGGAGTAGTCTGTTTTTTTGTTTTGTTATCCCAAGTCTAGATTCGGGGCCTATGTATGGTCTTGCAGATCCTCCTCTGGCCAGTGTGTCTGCTTTTTCGTTACACAAAATTCCTCTGTGCCCTGGCACCCAAGGTATCAGGTGTTGCGTTTCCCCAGGTTTTGGAGATTTTGGATGCATTCACTAATTTTGAGGTGATTTTTTTACACACTAATGCTTTAATGCTTGGTTATCCGATCTTATGAGGATTTTTTGCCAGTGAAACCTCTTAAGATTTTCTCAAGTGTTGATGGCAAATATTTCTGCTTGAAAGACCTACCCTAATGAGTTTGATTGCTCATATTTTGGGCTTGTACAATAAAACGCCCTATCTGGTTCCTTCATTGGTTTTGGAGCCGTCTATATATATTGTATCTGATGCTCTCCTGAGTTCTTCCTCCCCTTTACATTCTGTTGAGACTTTATAGAATGTAAAGAATGTTTCCGGGTTCATATAATCAGTCCCCATTTCTAAGATTGGGCGTCTGATTTTATTAATTATAGTTGTGTGTCCGTTTAGTTCCCATCCAATTTAATTGTTTTTTGGAGCCCATACGAGTTTTTCGTAGC
This sequence comes from Cimex lectularius, assembly GCF_000648675.2. Lineage (NCBI taxonomy): Eukaryota > Metazoa > Arthropoda > Insecta > Hemiptera > Cimicidae > Cimex > Cimex lectularius. The sequence goes on along the minus strand of NW_019392637.1, from coordinate 2,080,127 downwards.
TTCTTGTATGAATATTTACAGTTTAGCAGTAACCCTCCAGTAATTTGTATGGGTTGTTCACATTGCCCCTGTGATACATGGGTTTGCTAATCTTTGTATGCTGCTTAGTGATTAGGTACTTCTTGTTGAGCTAAATTTTTGTAAATAATCAAATATTTTCAATTTTATTCACTGCCTACGCAATCTTTATGAGAAGGCTGAGAGGAAATAAATGAATGGGACGAGGCTGACTACTTGACTGCTTTACTGGACTATTTACCGTCCATCGTGACTTTTCTGATGACTACTGATGCCAGGTCAAAAAAGAGATAGTCTCTTCAATTCCACTTTCTCCTAGAGTCTTCCAATTTGATGTACACTAATTTAGAAAATCCCCGGATCTGATAGGCCCTTAAATCCATATACCAAAATAGCTCTAACCTAACTTACGCAATTCTAAGTTGTACAATTTATATATTTTATTCATAAAATCTTATGTAGGATACTTGCAAATGTAATTTTTTGATTCCTAATAATGCTTATCGTTAGCCTCAAGGAGATCCAACTAAATGGTCACCCAAATCCCCCTTTTTAATATTTATAACACGGTAGGATCCGCCTTCTATTTGCCTCATTAGTGGTTCTGTGTTCGTATCCTGGCTTTTTAACTGATAATAATAGGAAAAAAATATTGTAAAATAAGATACTTGTTAATGTAATTTTACTATTTATAACAAAGTTATCTGCCTTAAGATTTACATGTTTTCCCTTTTATTTAGGATATTTCCACTCCTACTCTGAGACCACTGCGTCTGACAGTAGACGATGAAATCACAATAGCCATGCTTATCTCTTTTTTCTCATTGAACAAAAGGCTTAAATGTTATTTTTTTCATTGGCAGTTTGTTTACAGAAAAAAAAAAATCAAATAAACAATTTATTAGGTCGGAACAATGGCACAGGTTGTATAAGATAGAAATGATAGAAAGTATATCTAAACGTATATATAAATATCGTGATTTTATCCTCCAAGTGAAATTTTGCTTCCTCAAAGTAAACATAAATAACATAACTCGGATTAATTTTTGTGTTTTGTTTAACAGGCAAAAACCGCCTCCTCCTGAAGTGGAATATGTCATTGGCGAGGTAAGAACCCATCGTTTATGTTTTATAAGGTTGTTTCCCGATAGCCTCGATCTGCTGGATCAACGGTGGGCAGATCGGGACAATCATAAATGACCGAAAGCGAAAGTGATTTGATTTTCCCGAAAGTCCGCATGAAAGGGATGAAACGTTAGCCATTCAATTTTTCTTTAAATAATCCTCTTTTAATCCCCTTTCTCTGACACTTTCACAATCTATATATAAACCTTTTAATCTTGTATTATTATTATTATTATTTTTTTTGTTAATAGAAAACGTCAGAGGTGAAGGTGAAAGCGCACGTCGACCGCAATTTCTTCAGACAGCTGTGTCGCCTGCTGAAGATTGGCGTGCCTGGCTTGTTCACAGCCGAGGCTGGATTCCTATTCCTCGTCGCAGCATGCCTGGGTGCCAGGACACTCTGCGACATCTGGATGATACGCAATGCGACCGCAATCGAAAAGTAATCTCTCACACTATTTTATTTTAAATATTAGAATGTATGCTTCCCAAATTTCCATTCATGTATATTCAATTTACTTTTTTACTTTCGCTTAATATGCTTTTTTTTTTTTTTTTTTTTTTTTTTTTTTTTTTTTTTATTTTATTTTTTTTTTTTTTAACTACATGTGGACCATTTTTAATAAATAGCCTTCTAATAGGCAGACAAAAATCCATTTCCGAGTAGTGTCCATTTATGGGAAGTCATTTCTTCTCCATGTCAAAGCTTTTTGCCACATTTCTCCTACACTTTTATCTTTCTTATTTTTCTATTCTTATTCTAAGCTTTTTTTTATTCCTTAGTCCTATTTTTTTTTATTATTCTTGTTCATTTTTTTCTTTTCTTCTGGTTTTCTTGATATTATTTTCCTTGTTTTTGTCCTTATTTTATTTCTTGTTCTAATTATTATTGTTATTTCGTTTTTATTAAGCATGAAAATAAGACAACAATGGATACATTTCTATCAGACAAAACTCGTGGTCTAGTTGAGGGTTGATACACATTCATGCTAATAAATACATTCATTCTCAATAATAATAAAAAAATCTGCTAAAATAATAAAAATCCTAAAAAGCAGAATTGGGGAGACAAAAACGTGTACCTCACACTATAAGGAGCCGAGGAAGCTCTTCAGTTAAGATCGGATGGCCTATTTCTCTACAAACACAAGATTTATCCCCAAAGGTGTGGTCAACCTGATATGGCCTATTCTTCAGCTAAGGGCCACCCTATTCAGGATTAGGAGCTTCTGTGCTGATCCGACCCACTGATATTTTCAAGGGTTTGTTTTTTTAGGATGAGATGTTAGGTAAGGAGTCATACTCCAGACCTGTTTGTCCAGGATGACTCTCCAACAGGAACCCTGCCTCTGGCTGCAAATATTGTTCTTAATCTTTTCTTTTTTAAAATTATTGTTATTTTTATTTATTTTTTAGTGCGATCGTCACTATGGACAAGGAAAAATTCAAGAGGTTCCTATTCCAATTTTTCACCGCGATGCCTATGGTAAAAATGTACCTTTATTTAAAAAAATAAAAAAACGTATATTAATTTTTTTTTGTCTTACAGATCGCTTTTGTAAATAATCTTTTAAAAGTAAGTATTCTTTTCGATTTTTTTTCTTTCTGGTAGCGATATTTTATGTGATCTATTTTTTCTCTTGCAGTGGGGCCTCGGGGAGCTGAAAATAAGGCTCAGGACGAGGATAACGCACTATCTCTACGACCAGTATCTAAAGTAACCCCCCCCCCCCACAAAGCATCCCACATATTTTTATTTATTTTTTTTTTCTTCTAATTTTTACACAATTTTTCTCTTCCTCAGAGGCTTCACGTACTACAAAATGTCCAACCTCGATAACAGGATAGCCAATGCCGACCAGCTTCTGACGACGGACGTCGACAAGTTTTGCGACATGGTCACTGACTTCTATTCGAACATGTGCAAGCCGTTGCTTGACATGGCGATTTACGTGTACAGGCTAACGACCAACCTAGGAGGCCAGGTGGGCACAACAAATTTTTCACTTTGCGACGAAATTATAATACAATATTGTCATTTGCATGTGTTCAAGGGGCTTTTTTTTTTTCTACTTTCCATTGTGTACTCATCATGATTTGATAAAATGACCTGTATGTAAAGAACAATGACAGGCGGGATAATTTAATCTAGACCAATTATCCTTACCTGGCCTGATTTGCATTTTGAAAAGTCATTGCGGGAAAATGTCAAACGGAAAATTTTTCCCATTTGTCTCTTTTCCTGAATAACAATTGATAAAAAACAAATTTATAATTTACACCTCATACCATGCAACAATCAGATACTTCCCAGAAAAATACCTTTTTACTCTCCAGGAAAAATTAAAAAAAAAACCACACGTACATCAAATGATCATTATTGGATGAAAAATATGGATTTACTTCTCAACGTGGTAAAATTGATGCTTTAAAAAAAATTTGATATATTTTATTTGAAATCTCAGGTTTAAAGAAACCCTTTGATATAGAATCGACTGTCTAGTAATCGATTATTGTTTATTTAGCTTGTAACCAGCGTGATCATTTTGTAGTGTGTTGTTTCTGTACGTACATGTATTTCTTATGCTAATTAAAGCCTTAATTTCTCATAAGGTGTTTTCAATTATAACACCCTTGTTGCTGATCTTTATTGATGTAAAAGGATCTTTTTGATTTGACTAGCTGGTTACAAAACTTTCCAAATGATGATGGATACGTTTTCGTTCTCTACATAGCAACCTTAATTTTTAAAAAAGAAAAAAAAAAGGCCCTTCCCCTCTTACATCCCCACCGTCAATCTGGCCCTTCTCCTCTCACATCCCCACCATTAACGTGACTTCCTCTCTTACATCCCCACCTCCAATCTGTCCTTTCTCTCCCACATCCCCACCTCCAATCTGTCCTTTCTCTCCCACATCCCCACCTCCAATCTGTCCCTTACCTACTCATATCACCACCATTAATCTCGTTCTTTCAAATCCCTACTATCAATCTGCCCTTTTCTTCTTCACATCCTACCATAAATACCCTTCTGATTGATATAAAGTTTATTTATTCATTACTTCCAGGTTCCATCTATAATGCTTGGCTACTTTTTATTCGGCGGGACACTTCTCACATACTTGCGCCGTCCTGCTGGTCGGATGACGGTCCAAGAGCAGAAGCTGGAGGGCGAGTACCGGTACATCAACTCACGTCTCATTACCCACTCGGAAGAGATCGCCTTCTACGGCGGAAACAACAGGGAGAAACTCACCGTGCTCGCATCGTTCCAAAAACTCGTAAGTTGAAACAAAACTCTTTAAATATTATTTTAATATTTTAAAAAAATATCGTATGTCTTGGGATCGGCAGATCTCACATATGAGGAAGTTCCTGGAATTCCGCGTTCTAATGGGCACCTTGGACAACATCCTAGGAAAATGTAAGTAAAATATGACAAATAATTAAATATATAAAGATAGACAAAAGTTTAAGTACTAAGTGAATCCGTATAAGACCATATGGAAGAAGAAGAAGAAAAAAGTCTGGTCCTTCCTGTATTGTATCCCCACTGTTTATCTGGCCTTTCCCCTCCCACATCCCTTCCTTATTGGACTCTTCCCCTCTCAATCCCCACTTCCAGTCTGGCCTTCCCCTCCTTATTACACTCAAGCCCCACTTCCAGTCTGGTCTTCCCCTCCTTATTGGACTCTTCCCCTCCCAATCCCCATTTCTAATCTGATCTTTCCCTCTCACATCCCCTCCTTATTGGACTCTTCCTCTCTCAATCACTACTTCTCTCTGGCCTTTTCCCTTTCGATCCCCGCATCCAGTCTGGCTTTTCCCTTCTCACATCCCCTCCAATTATTTTACCCTTCCTCTTACAAACCCAACTTGCAGTCTGGTCTTCCCCTCTCACATCCCCTTCTTATTCAACTACCTCTCTCATATCCCCTCCTTATTTGACTAGCCCTCTCAATCCCCACTTCCAGTTTGGCCTTTCCCCTCTCACATTTCCATCTCTAATCTGACTTCCCTTCTCATATCCCCACTTCTAATCTGGCCTTCCCCTTTCAACCCCTCACTGCCAATGAGGACATTTTTCTAAATCTCTTTGTTTCTTTCTCTTCATACCGATTATCTAAATAAACAAATAAAGTATAATTCCATCTTGAAAACAAAATATTTATCAAATAAGAATAATGGAGAAAAAGAAAAGAAAGGTTGGTAACAATGAGAAGACTAATATTAGTCAAGCTGATTGAACATACTATATATCATTTATTTGTGTGATGTATGTGTATGCAGATTTTGGAACTGTAATCGGTTTCTTGGCCGTGAGCATGCCATTCATGAACACCCAGCATCACCTCCTCTCGTCAAAATCTAAAGAAGGCCGTTTTATGGTACGTTGTTTATTTATTATTGTTTAATTTGATTATTATTATTGTTATTTTTGTACAGGAATATTACACAATGGGAAGAATGATGGTCAAAATGGCTGAATCAGTCGGCCGGATGGTCCTGGCGCTGAGGGACCTGAACCGCCTCGCAGGACTGACATCGCGAGTCAGCCAGCTCTCAACGGTCCTCGATGACATCAACAACGGGAAGTACCAGCGTACAATGATTACAGGTATAGCGAAACTGAAGTCTAGGGTATGAAGTATAGGGGTGTCGGTGGCCGCAACGGTTTAGGCGTTGACACGGCGCTCATCACTGTAAGGTGATGGTCCCGGGTTTGAATCCAGTGTCCCTGCATTCAAACTCGACACACTTACAAATGGGCTTTTTTTCAAAAACCCCCCCCCCCCCAGAGGGTTGATATAACCTCTGCTTTTGCGAACCCTCATAAAAAAAAATAAAATAAATAAATAAAAATAATAAAAATAAAAAAAAACTGATGTTGTACATAAGCGAATCAATTTTTCCCCCCTGTTTATTTTAGACGGGCTCCAATTCGGTAACGGGAAAGTCGTCTATCAGGATAGGACGATACGATTTGAAAAAGTGCCACTCATCACGCCCAATGGTGATGTGCTCGTCAAAGAGCTCAATTTCGAAGTCAAGTCAGGCATGAACGTCCTCGTCTGTGGGCCGAACGGCTGCGGGAAGAGCTCACTCTTTAGAGTCCTCGGGGAGGTCAGTTTATTTTTCATTGCAAAACAAAAATAAATGTTTTTTTTTTTCTGTAGCTTTGGCCACTTTTTGGTGGTACGCTGACCAAACCAAACAAATCCAAGCTGTTCTATATACCGCAGAGGCCTTACATGTGCTTGGGCACGCTGAGAGACCAGGTTTTTTTAATATTTAAAATTATTTAACCAAAAATTATTTTAACCAGGTTTTATATTATTTGATTTAAAAGGTGATATATCCACATACGAAAGAGGAGATGAAAAGACGAGGGAAGAATGACATCCTGCTCACGAAACACCTAGAACAAGTGCAACTGTCATACCTCCTCCAGAGGGAAGGAGGATGGGACTCGATAGCCGACTGGATCGACATTCTATCAGGTGGCGAGAAACAGAGGATTGCGGTACGGCCGTTAAAATTAACTCCCTTGTGATTTTAATTGTGACAAATTATTATTATTATTATTTTTTTTTTTTTTTTTNAGGGAGATAGACGGAACACAGAGTGAGGTTCATCGGCGCCGCTATCCTCGCTGCAATCGCCTGTATTTCTGTGTTTATCCTCACCCCATGTACCGGTACGTTTTCTCTTATTAAGATGGCCACTCCTCCATGCGCTCTACCGCCCGGATCCGGCTGCACCTCTTTAGAGAAGGTTATAATATTATTATTATTATTATTATATATATATATATATTTTGTAGATGGCCAGGCTTTTCTACCATTCACCACAGTTTGCAATCCTCGACGAGTGCACGAGCGCTGTGAGCGTCGATGTCGAAGGTTCCATGTACCAGTACTGCCGAGAAGTTGGGATTACGCTTTTCACCGTATCGCACAGGAAGTCACTTTGGAAACATCATGATGTATTGATTTTTTAAATTTTAAATTAATCCTATCGATGTTTATAAATTTTTTTTTTCTTTTGTATTTTCCAGTATTATTTGCTGATGGACGGACGGGGATCGTTCGATTTCAAACCAATCGAGCCAGAGACGGAGGAATTTGGCTCGTAAACCCCGAAAAAGGTGTAAGTTTTTTAAATTGCTCAAAGACAGGTTAGAAAAAACAATTATATAATCGATGAACTTTTTTATTTCTTAACAATCGTTAACCATTCGTCCTTTAAAAAAAAGGAAGTTAAAATCAAAACTTTACCAAGGAAAAAATATATATAAATTTATATTTTTTAAAATTTCTGTGATCGTCTTTTAAATCCGATTAAAATCTAGATATATTTTTTAGAAGGGAAAAAAATGTTTTATTATTAACTACCCAACCTCTATATTTACCCAGTGGTTGGTTTTTTTAAATGAATTGTTATTGATTTCTATAGGGTGTATAAAATGTTAAAATTTTTACGCAAAAAAAAGATGTTATGTTTGTATAATAGGGTGGTGTCATGGGGTAAAAAAATAGATAAAATAACATCATATGTGATAAAATAAAAAATGTAAACAAAAATTTTGTTCTCAATTATTTCGCCCTTTTCCCTCCTCTGTTGTCATTTATTTATGATTATACAGAAAACCTCGTTACAAGTGAAAATGAGAAGGAAAACATTTTTTTTGCACTGGGGTGACCAGACTTGGGCAGAAATGAGGGTGCCCTCGGCAAGGTTGAATGAGGCCAAAGATGCTTGGGCAGTATTTGAAAGCCAAAGGAGGCCCCCAGCCAGGGCTCAGCAGGGACATCGGCGAGACTCGAGCTTGTACAGGTCGGCGTGGACGAGTCGAAAAGAAAGGTGAAAAATAGGACGTTATAGTGGTGGATTAAATTTTTGTGGGACTTTATTTTCTCATTGTCGTGGAGCAGGAAGTTTCCGACTTTGAGGGAAGAACTGCTGTAGAGCGAGAAGGAAAAGAACGACGAGGTTCGAACTTTTATGCAATTTGGATTTCTAACCGTTTTGTTTTTTCGTTGAAGAGACTTGTTTGTTCCTTTTTTTCTAGTTTATTCACAATACAGAAACCAGGCACTTCCCAAAGCTAAACTTACATTAAAAAGCAAAAAAAAAGGACACCGGTGGTCATCTGCAAGACTAAGTACAGCTTCCTCAATCTGGGACCTTCACTGCTAAAAAGTATCGTAATGAAATCAACGAGATAGACCGAAAACTGGGAATTATGGCCGGCAATAATCAATTGGAAGCAGCCCATCCTCCTTCATTCAACGGCATGACTTTATGAGTCGGGTTACGAGGCTTTACCCATCATACCTGATATTTTTCCTACTTATCACTTTTTTAAACATCTGACAACTCATTTTGTGCTAGAAACGGTTCAGAAGCCAGAACGAAATTGAAAAGATATTTTGGGAGTTCTTCGATAGTAATGGAAGTTATATTGATTCAATTTTTTTTTTTCAAAGTTAAATTGTAGCTTGTTTTCTACTGTACATAAAAAGGCTTAGGTTGAAAGGTGGCCCTTTCTATAGCTTACCAACCCGGCACCTCATGGCTCTCTTGCTGAACAAGAAACAGCTTATAAGCTATTAAACAGCTAAAGCTTAATAAAATCAAAAAACGCTGAAAAACTCAATAAATAAGTAACATAAAGCCTTATGTTTATATTAAAATAGAAAGAATTGTTGGGCATGTTTAGGCCCCAAAAACAACTTAAAAATCAATTTCTTGATGCCTTGTATGTGGTTTGTTCAGACCAGAGAACAGGGGGTTCCATTATCCAATTTTGCAGGTGAAGGCTGTAGCTGTAACGTTAAATTAAAAACAGAGGTGACCCATTTATTCACGGCTGATTCTGGACGGTAAGACTGAAAGGATGTCATGGTATAAAGCAAGCTCGTCTCTGGTGAAAATTTCAAGACTAAATTCCTTAATTCATCTGCAATGAAAATTTAAGTCTCTCCTAGATATTAACACTGATGAAACAGGATTCAATTTTAAACTATTGCCCAAGAAAACACCTTGAAGCTTGACTCAAATGTAAAGGGACACAAGGTAAGCAAGGAGAGTGACAGTTACTACTTAACAACAGCCCCTGGTTGTGACAGGAAGCTAAGCCTAGGGAGCTAAAACGTGTCAATGTCTGATCCCTTCCAGAGGTCTACAAACCATAGAAGCACTCTGACTTTTGGATGAATGCCAATTTTTAAGGATTTCAATTTTCGAATTTCTACCAAACGAAGGATTGAAGAGCCTTGAAGGAAGAAGGCTCTTTCTTGTCTAGGCCCCTTCCCATCCAAACAAAAATGACTGGAAAAAAATACGTTATGTATTTTCCCTCGTTGGTAACCAGTCTTATCCAGCCCTCAGACCAAGGAGTCATCGAGACTATAAAGCGTCGCTACCAAAAAGAAAAAAAAAATTGCTACTGCTTTTGGAAAATGGTGAAATTACGAATCTCATTGCTACTCAATATAATGACCATCAAAAATGTTATTTGCACAGCAGCTGAAGCATGGGATGAAATTAAACCATCAACGATTGTTGGAAAAAAAAATCTGGTATTCCACCAGAATTCCGCCCTATCTTAAAATTGGATAAAAATTAATAATATACAGTTGGTTGAGATGGTAAACGGTTTTCAAAGAGATATCAAATTTCAAGAAGAAACAGTAGATCAACTACGAAGATGACGCTGGACACCAAATTTTAACGGATATTGTGGTGGCAACCTCATCCAAACAGGAGCTACTGATAGTTCTGAAGACGAGCCAGAGATGGATAAGGACCAGAATGCTAGATGAGTCGATGGCGTATTTTGAAAAGCAGGGAGACTACATCAGCTAGCAATCTAATGCATTTGAAAATAAGAGGTCACACAGCGACGAAACGTGTGTCCAAACTTAGAAGGTTAATAAAAGACTATTACTTTAAATATGAATAAAAGTGTAAACTATTTTTTTTTCTAAGAGTGTAAACTATTTTTTTCTAAGTCGATCAAAAAGACAAGTTCCGGCCCCTTCAAGTCCGGATAAACGGATTTCTACTGTATTTACAATTTTTTACACTAATCTGAATTGTGAAAAAAAAAAGAAAAAACTATAATAAAAAAATAATGTAAATATTAACTTACAATTAATTAAGGTTTTCAGTTGAGATAAAAAAAGTCAATGGCACGAGCAGGATTCGAACCCACGATCTTCGGCTTGATACGCCGCTGCTCTACCACTTGAGCTATCGTGTCCTCGATCCACTCGGACACCAACTTCCCATCTCAACCACACCTTTTGAATTTTCTCTCCTTTTTACCATTTTTATCTCAACTGAAAACCTTAATTAATTGTAAGATATTAATTGGTCAAGTGGACCACGAAACTAGTGAATTTAATAAATATTAACATATTTTTCAATCCACTCGGACACGAACTCCCCATTTCTCAACCTACAACCTATCGAATTTTACCTCTTTTTGCCATTTTTCGAAGTGACGATAGCTCAAGCGGTTAGAGCAGCGGGGTATTGAGCAGTAAGTTGTGGGTTCGAATCCCGCTCGTACTAACTTTTTCGTCTGAAACAAGACCTTACATAAAAAGAATAATTAATTGAAATAAGTAATTTGGTCAATTAGGCCACTAAACATAAATGGATTAAAATAAACATTTGGCGCTGAAAACACCATGTAAATATACTACCCCAGAAGGAATTTTTTATGTACACTGGAATTTATATTTTCTATATATTTTTTTTTTGTAAAATTTTATGGTAAATAAAGAATGTATATATAAAATTATTTATAAAACAGCGAATATACAAAATAAAGGTACAGCAAATAATACAAAGAAAAAAAATTACAAACTACTATTACTATTTGCAATAAAACAAAAATATTAAACATACTTTTTATTAATTGAATAATTTAACATTTTTGTTTTTGTGAAATTACAAAAACCATTTGGAATTCATAGCCCTCCTGTTTCTCTGGGAAACCCTCCCCCCCCCATGTAGCATGTGTCCATGTATACAAATGGTCCTGGCTTTAGTGATTCTGGAAAAAATATGACGAACAGTATAGGAAAATTAAAATATAATTTCACAAAAAAACTAAGACAAAGTTGATGAATTTTGTGAAAAGATACTTACATGGGTCATCCTAGACTTTCTTCTGTTATGCGAAAAAGGAGGTAAAATTAATTAGTATATATTGCTTCTATAATTATATACTTTCGTCTAAGTTGGTTTTCAACAAAACTGGAGACAAAATAGTTAAGTTAAAAAAATTATCTTTCAGATAGAAGGGAAACAAGGTAATTTTTTTCTTTTCTAACTACTAAAGCATAAAAACATTAGTTTATATAAAAAAAGATATAAAGACAAATCTTATTGTTAATTTTAGGGCTTATTATTTACACAAAAAGTCAAACTTACCGTAAAAGCGGCGTAGAAAGTAGATAATGCGTTTGTAGCGCTATCAAACAGTTTAAGGTTAGAGACTTGCAAATGAAGCTCACAATAAGATAATCCAGGCTGTTCTGAACCATTCGAGCCCTCCATGGGTATGTACAACTTGTCTAACTAAAATATAAGGGGAAAAAAAGTCTCACAGAAAACGGCTTAAACGCTGTGGTATCACCCGCATTTTATGTGTTAAGCGTAGTGTCACAAAAGCCCACCTGGTTGTGACCCTTGTGCAAGAACTTACCTTTAAGAGTAAATGACTTTTTTTTACAGGTTCAGATTTCCTTTATTTCCATTGGTTTCTCAAGTAGATATAAAGTTTTTAAATTATTACCCTACTTTTGCATTTCATTTTGTATTAAAATTATGGTAGTACGATAAATTAAAAAAAAAAAAAATTTTCAGAAAGGAAAAAACAAAAAACAAAGAACAAAGAATATTCATCTTACTTTTGTGTACACCGAGTACCAACAGATTCTCGCTGGATCATTGTGCTTTTGTTTGACAATTGTTAGTGGGCCATCGTTCAGGAGATATGACCCAGTGATAAAAAATATGCAATGTCAGAGAAGCGAGAACAGACTTAAATCTAAACCGCAGGATCGAAACTTCATAGGTTTATATTAAAAACTAAAATAGACTTAGAACAAAAATGAGAACTGGGTCAAGTAAAAATAGAATAACCTCTAGGATAGACCAATATATTTCAAACAATACCAAATTTAATTTTTTTGTACATTTTATTTGAAAACATTGATCTACAATAATGTCAATGTTATTCATAAAACACTATTTTTTCACCCTTAAAAAATATAGTAAATTATGAAGCTTAAGCGACACTATCAGTACTTACTATCGACTGGAGGAACGTCAGTCAATGACCTACTTCTTAAAAGTAGGATCGGGTAAATTGAACTTAACTGAGGGACTAAGGGAAAACGCACGATAAGTCTGTGGGAATACTCGCTTCCTAGCATCATCTTTATCTTCACACTCTTACTCGTACGTTATTAATTGCAAATTGATGTAAGCTGGTTTACGCCTGAGATATGGGGATGAATTAAAGGGAAATTTTACGTATATTTTTTTCCTCCTAGATGACACATAATTTTTGAAAGATCAAACTTTTTCAAGTTTATAACACTAAAATGTAGACTATTGCAGTTGTACTACATATTGAATTATCCGAGAAACATCCTCGAGTGTTTTTGACGATCTAAATACCTGGAACCCTTCGTACACACTCGTCAAAAAAGCGTTCCCCCTCATTATTCAAAGTAAAAAATAAAATGAAGTCTTGCAGGAATTTGTAAATTGTGAAAAGGCTGGAACTTAAAATATTGTGTAAAGAAATAACAAAAATTATAAATAATAAAAAATAAAGAAAGAACTAAATAAATTTATTATTAAACATATAACATATAAAAAAAAGGGGAAAATACAAAAAATATTCCCGCTTTTCAACTAGAAAAATCTATAGTTTTTTTTTCTGTTTTCACTTCTGGGTGATGGGGGAAGGAAGAAGGAAAAAAATAGAGAGAAAAAATTTACAATTGGAATTTCGCACGTTTCCTCTTGTAAGGCAACGCCCGGCTTGTTACTACTTCGGGGTCCAGGCCTTCGACCTCGTCTCACATCTCCAGCTTCGCTAGGATGTCTGACTCCCTGAAGAGGTGGTACTCTTTGTTCTCCTCGATTTCGACCTTTGTACCTCCGTACTCAGGGAGGAGGACGTGGTCACCGACGGCCACCTGAGGTGGAACGAGTTCTCCTTTCTGAGAAAGAGAAAAAAAATTGACGAGTAAAGTCTGCCTGATGATACGAAGACCACACATCATAGATGACATTATTGATCATCTGCTTTACCTGATTTCTAGAGCCGGGTCCGACAGCGACGACAGTCCCATGCAGAACCTTTGACTGGGATTTCTCTGGGATGACGATGCCCCCTTTTGTCTTAGTGACCGCCTCAGCCTTCAGGACGAGGACCCTGTCGAACATCGGCATAAGTTTCTTGATTGCAGCTGCTGCTTTGGCCTGAGGGTGTAAAAGAAATGTGTAGATAGATAAATTATACTAAAGACTAAATAAATAAAAGGGGAAAAGATTTTTTTTTTGAGATTCCATGTATTAGGTATATGTATATCAAATTTATGTGGGAAAGGGGGCATGAAAGAAAATTGTAGGGACTTCGCTAGAACCTTTAAAGAATCCCCCCACCCATCCCAGACCAGGGCCTGTACTCTGAAGGTTACACGTGGGAGCCCTTGAAAAAGCTTTTGTCTGGTAAAAAAAACCTTGTGTAAAGCGGCCAGCTCTTATAAAATATAATCAAATCTCTCTTAAATCATTTGGAAACTTCTTACCTCGATGACATCCCAGACAGGAGAAAAACAAAGGAAAAAATCAATGTTACTCCTTACAATTTTCAATTTAAATAAAAACAAACCAGGCTATTTATCACCGCATCAGCCCGGTCAAGGCGTCTCAGTTTTCTCCTCAAACCTCAGGGTTATCATTGATCCTTGCCTTTCTTTGGCCGTAATATGAGTTTCTTCGGCATAATGGCATCAAAAAAATGTTCTGAGATAATTACGGGATTACCCTGGAGTTTCTTTCTCCTATCGCAAAGCCTATCCTGAATGCATTGTTTAACTAGCCCTCGGAACAACATAAAAAAAAAAAAAAGAAACGACCTGATGATGTCTTTGGTAATCTTGTAAGTTCACCTCCTTGAGTTGTGGGTGGCTTATGCAGGGTGTCCTTTTAATTTGGTTTAAAAAATTACTTAATGCAGACTATGACCTTATAAGCAAAGGTGGTGACCGTCATGCTGTTGACAACGACCATGAGCTGACCCTACAAAAAACTACTTAAGAAATGGTGGAAGAACTTAGCGTCGACCAGTCCACAGTTGTTCGCCATGTGGAAGCTATCAGGACAGCAAATTAGGTGCACAGCATGAGCTGAAAGACCCCAAAAAGGATCACAGGTATGAAATCTGTCCAATGCTTTCCGTATGCAACAAAAATGGTCCATCTCTCAGTTACATAGTAACATCAGTCGTGGGTAATGAAAAATGGATATTATACAATAGACAGTGGCTGGGTAAGAGTAAACATCAGGGCACTTCACAAAGCCAATTTATATTATATATATATAAAAAAAAAAAAAAAAAAAAAAAATATATGGCCCCTGGTGGTAACACATTCGGCTTCCTGAATCTGGATGAGAACTTCACTGCTGAAAAGTGAAATCAACGGGATGGACCGAAAACTGCGACATTTATGGCTGGCATTAACAATTGGAACTGGCCTATCCTCCTTCAGGACAATGCACGTCCTCTGGCACGACTTCATCAATCAGGTTATGAGGCTTTACCACAACATACTAACCAGATCTATCTTCTAAGCATTATCACCTTTTTAAACATCTCAACAACTTTTTTATGCGAGAAACGGTTCAGAAGCAAGAATGAAATTGAAAACGCGATTAGGGAGTTCATCTATTCAAAAGACCCTAATTTATAGTGCATTATCTTTGAATCAACCCTACAAAAAGGACACCCTATATAACACATTTCACATGAAACCAGATTTTTTTTTAACTACCTGCTTACGTCCTCGCTTAGCTTATCTAAACTGATAGAAGGCCCTCTCCTTATATTAACTTACAATAAATGTTTTATTAATATTAATTATAGCGTCTATTGTTTAGTTTGATTAGCAGTAAGGTTTTTAAACAATTATTGTAATTTTTTTGCCAAAATTAAGCGGATAGGGCGAGATAACCTCCCACCACCTCGAAGGGCCTGGAACGTTCCACGAGGTTCCAGATCCCATTAATTTCCAGCCTTAGGGTTGTAAATATATTTAAACATAAAACTGAACAGATCAAATTTGGTTATTTAATGTAAATATATGTTAAAAATTTATATGCTTGGATTTTTTTTAATTACTTACCATCTTTTCTCGTTACAATTGGTGAAACTTTTGGACGAATCTTTTCGGTTCGGACGCCCTTTTTTGTTTTTGTTTTTTTTAAGAAAAAGCTTTTTTTCTTCTAATAATTAAAGCTTTTTGCTTAAAGCTTGCGTAAAGATTCTCCGAGTTGTAAGTCAAACGCCGGTCGAACTTGGACTGCGCTATAGATCCGACACGCCGACCACGAGATCAGTGCTGACTTAAAAGTGAATTTTGAATATGAGAATTTTTTTTTAATGAAAAAGTTAAAGTTTTTTTAAAATCTCTTCCAAAAAAGATAAACGAGTTATTTTATTTGCAAAAAAATATAGTTCATATTTGTTTTTTTGTTATTTACAAATAGATTGTTCTTTTTTTTCTAAATCTCCTTACAGATGCCCCCTCCATCATTTGTTTTTTCCGTTCTCGAGAACAGAAAAAAACCCGGGTAGATGTGTGAATAAATTCGAGAGAAATTCAGACTTGATTGTTTTTTTAACTGTTGCGTTTCGGTTAAGAAAAAAGGGCCAAAAAGTGGATAAAGGAGTTTCAAAAAACTTTTTTTTTCCTTTAGTGATTTTGTCCGGTGGCGCGATCTGGTCTCCACAGGGGCCGCTCCGAACGTATTTTGTTCATTCTCACGGCTGAGAGCACGAGGTCTACCGGCAGTACAACTTAACGTAAAAAAAGTTTCATTAATATTTGATTTTTTTTGTTCTTTTCTTGGTTTTCGGTCCGTTAGAATTGTGAAGAGAGAAAGAGGATCTTTTGTTCCGACAGTGAAAAAACCAAAAAAGGTGAGGAAAACACTTTAGGTACGAACACGTCGCCGGGCGGCTCGGACGGTCTAGAAAGGTCCATGCTTCCACCCCTCCACTATTTCTTATTTAAAAAATAAGTCCTAAACTCTATTAATAAGTTAAAAAAAGTAAGAAAAAACGCTTTTACATGTATAAATTATTGAATAAAAAAGAAACAAAAATGTTTTATTTAAAAAAAATTACAAGTACGTATTTAACCTAAAACAAAAATGCCGGTCCTTGTAACTCCGAGTTTCTTTCCCATTAGAGATATTTTCCCCAATTTTTTTCTATACCCAATAAGGTTTCTATTTATTTTTAATAAATATTAACTTTTATTTATTGATAAATATGAAAATTTATATATTAAACTAAGCCTGGTGGAAGCATGGCCGGACATTAATTCTCCTCTTATAAGAATATTTTTCTGGGCCTAAACGTGGCCCAACGATAATTCTTTCTATTTTAATATAAATTTAAGACTTTATGTTTATTTATTGGGGTTTTCAGCGTTTTTTGATTTTATTAAGCTTTAGTATCATAAGCTAGAGCCATGAGGTGCCGGTTGGTAAGCTATAGAAAGGGCCACCTTTTAACCTAAGCCCTTTGAGTTTTCAATTTATATTGGGTTTATGGAAAAATAATGATTTTTTTTTTTTTAATGTACAGTAGAAAACAAGCTACAATTTAACTTGGAAAAAATTTAATCATGATTTCCATTACTATCTAAACATTTTTGCCAATGCACAACCAATTCGTTAATCCCAGAAGTGTAGAAACCAGAATCTCTGGAATCTTAGAACTCCCAAAATGCATTTTCAATTTCATTCTGGCTGCTGAACACTTTCTTGCACAAAATGAATTGTTGAGATGTTCGGTAAGATAAAAAGTGATAAGTAGAAAGATCCGCTGAGTACGATACGGTAAAGCCTCGTAACTCATCTTATGAAGTCATACCAGTCCATTGTGGTGTGTAAGTGCGTTGTCGTGAAGGAGGATAGGCCACTTCCAATTGATTATTGCTGGCCATAAATGTCGCAGTTTTCGGTCCGTTTTATTGATGTCAATTTGGCATTTTTCAGCAATGAAGGTGTCTCACCCAGATTGAGGAAGTTGTAATCAGTCCTGCAGATGACCACCAAGCAGTGACAATAATTTTTTTATTATTTGGAGATGTGAGATGCAGTCTGGTGTCTAAACCTAACCAAAACTAACATTCCTCCAGAAATCCAAAACTTCCTATCACTTGGTCCTAAACATTCCATTCCTTCACACCAGACCTCATATCACGATCTCCAAATAATCATTAACTAAGGGTCTACACACCATACAATTTTTTTTATTGTGCAAATTGGCTTTGGGAAGTGGTCTGGTTTTTCACTCTTCTCCAGCCACTGTCTAGAATGCTATTGTTTTAATAAGTTTTTGTCCCACTGTTACTATATGACAGAGAGATGGATCAGTTTTGTTGCGTACAGGAAGCATTAGAATTCTTGCAATCCTTTTAGGGGTCAGCTCATGCACCTTTGCTTTTCTGATGGCGAACGACTGTGGATTCGTCAACGCCAAGTTCTTCGGCCATTTCTCGAGTAGTGAGGTCAGCTTCGACTATAATCCTTCAACTGGTCGTTGTCAACAGCAGAACGGCCATTACCTTTGCTCGTTGCCTACATTATGGAGTTTTTGAAACTATCTGAAAAGGACACCCTGTGTACCCACCCACAATTTAACTGAAGGAGATGAACTTTTGAATGAATGTGAATTACGTGAAGCATCACGTCTTTTCTTTTTAGATTCCATTCTGAAGCGTAGTTAAAATTGGTGCATTCACGATAGGCGTTGGGATTGGTTAAAGAAGCTCCTTTACATTTTCCGGTTTAATCCCGTAATTGTCTCAGAATATTTTTTCGATGCTGGTATTCCCAAGAAACTCATTTTACCGCCAAAAAAAGGGCATTGGTCTATGATAACACTGAGGTTTGAGGAGAAAACTGATAACGCCTTGACTGCAACCAATGCGTTGGTAAATAACGCAGTTTGTTTTTATTCAAATTGAAAATTGTATGGGGAAACTTAGATTTTTCTTTTCTTTTTTTCTCTGGGATGTTGAGGTAAGAAGTTTCCAAATGATTTAAGGAGATTAGATTAGGTTATACAGGAACTTCTTAATCCTCATTACAGAATTTTTGAAACATGCTACACTGTGGATTCATTTATGGTTCCTTGCCCACAAATGACATTAATATTTCGAGCGATTTGTACTGGCCCAAGTTTAAATTCATAAAAATAAATTTGCCGAAAATCACTGACAGTTAGTTTGAAGGCACAACAGACAATTAAACGTTTTACTAAAAGCATTGTAAGAGAAAGAAAGCAAAATAAATAGGCTTTAAAATGATGTGTATCCCTTAGCCTAATTGGTTAGTTTTGTTTATACATTTGGTATTAAAAGTATAGCGTAAAGGAAAAATTGCGTTTATTTTGCATCAACCCAATAATTCTACAATGCTGTAAACGATTTTAAGCATTCTGGTAGATTGATTAATGTCTCGACCAACCCCACAACATATACGCCCTTCTTTAGAAGCGCCTTGTCTCTGCTAAACTAGAGGTAAATCGCCAAATGCCAAATGTTCTCAAAACACAGGCCCCTTGAAATTTTAGGTGAAGTGGCTGGGTAGGGAGAAAAATGATTTTATGCGTCCTGTTCAATTAATTTTCAATGTTGCTGTCATATACAGGACTTTTTTTTTGGTTCATCGTAAGGCAGATAACTTAATTTTGATGCATATGGCCGCATGTGATTTTCTAGGCTGAGCCCATTGAGGCTATAGTTTATATCCTGGGTAGTGCCAAGCGTGATTTCATTCGTCCAGATCAATAGATGATAGATACATTGTCCATTCTAGCTCTCCACGGTACTTTTATGCCTTTTCTTTAAGAGTCTTCATTAAACAAGAGAAAAATGGCCAAATGAACTTTCTCAACCTTATACGAATTGGTTGATCTTTACGACTTTCTTTTCTTAACTTGATCCTTAATTTTTAGTTTGGAAGCTTTGTGAGTCGAACATGATCATCATAATTTATATCTAGTCCTAATTTATACTGATTTCCGATGCAAAATAACACTTCGTTTATTTCTATAACACATTGCGGGAACCTTGGCCAGCCAATCTAGAGGTAAATGGCCTCCACACTATTATCATTAACCGTTGTCAAACGGCCTTGCGGTTTCCGTTGATAAATGTTTTTACATTCATTTATTACTTTCCTTATGCAAATTGTTCAGCATTGCGTTTTTTAAGGTATTTGATACTTTTGAGTTTTTTTGCTTCATTGAGACAGTAGTGTCCATATTTTATTATGGTCCAGATGTTATGTAATTATGTTTTTTTCTCATTTTCCATGAAATTTTCTTTCTCTGTACCTTATTTTTTATTTTAATGTTTAGCCTTCATTTTTTATTAATTTGAATTTTTGTTTGTAGATGTTCCGTATGTTGAGAGCAACACACCACCTCGCAAGGCGTAGCTATGCCAAGGATGTCCGTTTCGGTCCTGAAGTGCGAGCACTCATGCTCCAAGGCGTCGACATCCTAGCCGATGCTGTTGCTGTAACGATGGGTCCCAAAGGACGCAACGTCATACTCGAACAGTCTTGGGGCTCGCCCAAGATAACAAAGGACGGTGTGACGGTTGCAAAGGGCGTCGAGCTCAAGGACAAATTCCAGAACATTGGCGCCAAGCTTGTACAGGATGTTGCCAACAATACGAACGAGGAGGCAGGCGATGGTACAACGACTGCCACCGTACTTGCCCGCGCCCTTGCAAAAGAAGGCTTTGAAAAGATCAGCAAAGGCGCCAATCCAATCGAAATCAGAAGAGGTAATATTTTCATTTTCTTATAGAAATAATAATACTAAACTAAAATAAATTTTAACATGATGATCTTAACATTTATTCTGACACCTCTTGTATGAAAAATATTTGATTACAATTATTTAAATAAAATCTGAAAATTAAAAATTTAATCTATACTATTTTGTAAGTTTGAGATTTGTTTATTAAATTAAGTCTTGTATTTTATAAGGTGTCATGTTGGCGGTGGATTCGATCAAGGATCATCTCAAAACCCTTTCAAAGCCGGTCACAACGCCTGAGGAGATAGCACAGGTTGCAACTATCTCAGCTAATGGCGATAAGGCTATCGGCGAACTGATATCAGATGCGATGAAAAAGGTACAGTAATTTTTGAATTATACTGGGTGACTTAACACGTCGCTGCTGACAAATGATGATACTGTTAAACCATTCGCGGAGGTTGTTATGTTAGCCGGAATGCAGAGCCGCTCTTTGGGTTTTCCATTGAAGAGGCTGCTGCACTGGTCGAGCATGCAGTCGAGGATGAAAATTTGGCACTGATGTCAGCTTTATGCCATGATATTATTTATAATAAAACAACATTTTTTATTGGGAAAAAGTTTATATTAATTTTGTGTTTAAGGTTGGAAAGGAAGGTGTTATCACCGTTAAAGACGGTAAAACACTACATGATGAGCTTGAAGTCATCGAAGGTATGAAGTTTGACAGAGGATACATTTCGCCATACTTCATCAACTCGTCGAAAGGTGCTAGGGTTGAGTTTCAAGACTGCCTTTTGTTGCTTTCTGAGAAAAAGATCAGCTCTGTACAGTCTATTATCCCTGCTTTGGAGCTTGCCAACTCGAAGAGGAAACCGCTCGTGATCATTGCCGAAGATGTTGACGGTGAAGCACTCTCAACACTCGTCGTCAACAGGCTCAAGATCGGCCTCCAGGTCGCCGCCGTCAAAGCGCCCGGTTTCGGCGACAACAGGAAAGCCACCCTCCAGGATATCGCCATTGCCACCGGCGGCCTGGTATTCGGCGATGAAGGCACTATGGTGAAACTTGAAGATGTCCAGTTTTCCGATCTTGGCACAGTGGGTGAAATCGTCATAACAAAGGACGACACACTCATACTCAAGGGCAAGGGGAAAAAGGAGGACATCGACCGCCGTTCAGAGCAGCTGCGCAGCCAGATCGCAGACACGACAAGCGAGTATGAGAAAGAGAAACTACAAGAGCGTCTGGCACGATTGTCTGCGGGTGTGGCTTTGCTCAAAGTTGGTGGGTCGAGCGAAGTAGAGGTCAACGAGAAAAAAGACAGGGTCAATGATGCCCTCAATGCAACACGTGCTGCTGTTGAAGAAGGAATTGTACCTGGTGGCGGAACCGCACTCCTCAGGTGCATCCAGAAACTTGAATCTCTACCAACTGCCAACAAAGACCAAAAAACCGGTAAATCATGTTTTTCCCCACTATTTATACCTTTATGAATTATTTTTATAATTTCTTTAAGTGGCTCTATCCTGGTCCCCAATGTCAGTTACAGCATAGCTCCTTGGTTTCATTGAACCTTTCATAATCTCAACTTTTCATCTGGTGAAAGCTCAGTGCTGTCATTTATTATTTAAACTTACACGCAATTATAATTCACTGTGAAATCTCTTTAAAATTTTACAAGCACTGCTCAGCGGAACCGTACATCACACTGGTTTTCCCATCCAGATTTTAAAGGTAGCCTACTCAGGTTGGTTTGGGTTTAAAACGTTTGGTGTAGAAGTTTATGTATGGTTCCTACAATCATAAAAATTGTAAGGTGTCATAAAACGTGTAATAGTATTTACAGAGGCAAATAACTATGTCGAGACATCACCTCGCTACATATGTCTTTTGCAAATGTAAATCTGCTACAGCAAGATAACAGTGAAATGTTAACAAGGGGTAGTATGAAGTATGGAGGGGAAAGAAAGCATTGGTGGTTTGGAGGACTCACAGTTTATCCGATTACATAGTCTAAATTAAACCGATTTTCCTCAATTACAATATTAGACATATAATCAATTTTACCCAAATACAGTACAGCAGAAATCCGTTTATCCGGACTTAAAGGAATTGGGACTTGTCTGAATAATTGAAAGTCCGGATATTCCGAAAATTTGTAATTATATTACAATCATATCATAAAAACAAAATAGTTCATTAGATTTTGTGGTCTGATTGATGCCAAATAGCATCTCTCACTTAATTAATCTTTATGTAAAGTATGGGTTGAGATAAAAAAGTCAGTGTCGTGATCAGGATTCGAACCTACGACCTTTGGCTAAATACGCCGCTGGTCTACCACTTGAGCCATTGAAATGTGGTTATAGCTTTATGAAAAGATTATTTAGTAAAAGATAGTCTTTTATTGACTTTTGTTTAAGTCCAGGCGTCCACACATTTCGTGAAAATTGATACGTATTAAATATATGTAATTTATATATACAGTTTATATTCGTATAATTTATATGCATATATTTATAAATATATGTAACCTTTTCGATGAAGCCAACATACAAATAACACGACAGCAATTTCTAGTCTTTTAAAATAGAATACTTTTTTTCTTTTTTTTTTAATAGTAACAATAATAAACAAAAACTAGTGGCTGTCGGCCTCATGTGTGACTAGTGGAAGGGCGATTTGGCGGCCTTTACGATTTTTTATTCAATTTTTTTTTTGTCCACATTAAAAGAATTCCCATTTCCGGCGCATGGGAACGACTGCTGAAAGCACTAAAGTTGTTGCCCGGACCCTGAGAGTACTGATTTTGTTTATTTAATTATTTCTTTTGCCTAACTCCATATCCTTACACCAACGGTGTTCGGCACTGCGTTCGAATAGTAGTCATCTATTTCATTTCAAGTTCAAGGTTTTAAATATGTAAGGATATACTTTTTTAATAAGGTTGTTTTTAAATTGTTAATCATTTTATCATACTGTTAAAATATGAATTACTCTTTAATAAGGCGGAAATTAATAGGTTTAAGTTTGTCTCTAGTTCCGGCTGCTTTATCCTCTCGTTGCTTATTACCTCTCGCCTCTTCTCTGCTATTGGGTTGTCCGGAAAATAATGCAGGATTTTGGTATTAAACAAAAAAAAAGAAACTAGTTACTTTAAAGCAATGTTCTTTAATCAANTGTTGACATTCATACAAATGAGTAATCCTGTAAACGTAAACAGAATATTTTATATAGATTTTTTTTAATGAAAACTTAAAATCCTGCATTATTTTCCGGACAACCCGATAGATTCAGGTGTAGATCGTACAACTGACTGGTGGAAGATCTCTTTCTTTCATATTAATTTTTTGTTTTCAAGAACTATTTTTATTTTCATGCTTACAAAATCTTTTAGCAATTTATAAAAAAGTACATCCAGTCTCGACACCATGGTACAGATTGCAATTATCTCAGCTAATGGCAATCGGCGAATTGATATCAGGTACAACGAAAACGGTACAGTTGAATTATACTGTGTGACTTAACACATTGTTGCTGACAAATGATGATACTGTTAAACCATTTGTGGAGATTATGAAAACGTTGCTGCTGACAAATGATGATACTGTTAAACCATTCGCAGAGGTTGTTATGCCGGCCGGAATGCGGGGTCGCTTTTTGGGTTTTCCACTGAGAGGCTGCTGTATCGGTCGAGGATGAAAACTTGGCTCTGATGTCAGCTTTAGTTGTTAATATTAAATGGAATGTACATCTTAAACAGAAAAAATATGAGTTGAAGTTGTGTTAGTCTGTGCATAGTGAACTTGCTGACCAGCATTGGGTCAGTCTTCACTTGCAGGTTTGTTGAAGAACTTCTTGAGAGTTCCTCAAACTCCTCCTTCCTGAGTAGTTTAACAAACCGCATGCGAGTGAAAATGGGACCTTATATGTGATCTAGTGCTGGTTCATCTGTGTTAGGCTGGTAGGCCTTTACATCAGAATTGTAACTTACACTGGATCCAGCACAAATTTGACATACTGGTGTTAAATACCCCAACCTAATTTTGTAAAATGTCAATATTAATCATTTATGTTTAGTGGTCTAATTGACAAAATTACTTTGAATTAATTCTTTTTATGTAAGGTCTTGGTTGAGATGAAAAAGTTAGTGTCACAAGCGGGATTCTAACCCACGACCTTCAGCTCAATACGCCACTGCTCTAACCACGTCATGATGGCTCAAGTGGTTAGAGCAGTGGCGTATTGAATCGAAGGTCGTGGGTTCAAATCTTGCTTGTGACACTAACTTTTTCATCTCAACCAAAACTCTACATGAAATGAATAATTAATTGAATATCGTTCAATATTGATACAAAACGAGGCTTGAAAATCTGTTATTAGCAGGGGAAGATGGATGAATGATTTGTTAAACGACTCAAACTCGCGAGTGAAGATGGCCTGTAGTGCTAGTTAAGTAAAAAAAGTACACTGTTCTCACATAGACCCTGACCTGACCGACTTGCCATTGTCTATGCTTGTTCAGAGTCGGTTAGTTCCTGCATTGGGCCACTGTTCAGCGACTCTGCCCTGGCCGGGTACCCTCATGGCTCCTATTTCTTTGCTTTTTTAATCATCCTCTTTTCCCAACAAGGGCAGAGGAGGAAAGGAAAAGCAAACAATGTGCCAGATGATCATCTTTTTCCAAGGGTTGGCATGACCCGGTCAGCCATGGAACAACTCATAATTCGAGTTTGCATTACGCTTCCTTCCTTGTCCATGTACCTCTGGAGGAGAGTATACAACACCCCACCCCAGTTGACATGACCCTCAGTTTGATGAACCATGTCCCAGTCCTGCAACAAACTTTCCACTCTTGAATAACGCTTCGACTTTCGTTATTTATTGGGGGCTTTTATTTATTCGTCTGTCACATAACTATTCCTTACAGATTTTTAGAAAATGTTCGTTTGCCTCCCTACTGGATGGACAATCCATCATTTTTATGCCCCCATATGAAACGTTTATTTAAGAGGGGACCCTTGTTCATCGGATCTAAATAGATTTTCTTAAAGAAAATTGTTTTCTCGTGTCTTGTTCAAAAGATCAATATTGTTTTTATATGAATCGTTTATTTTATTTTTAAGGAGTCGATATCGTCGCGAAGGCTTTGAGAACACCGTGCATGACAATCGCTAGCAACGCAGGTGTTGATGCAGCTGTAGTCGTGAGCAAGGTTCTCGAAGCATCTGGTGACATGGGCTATGATGCTTTAAACAATGAATATGTCAACATGATTGAGCGAGGGATTATCGACCCAACGAAGGTAGAAATATATATATATATATATTTTAATGATATTTTAACCCAAATTTGTTTTTTTGTTTTTTACAGGTGGTAAGGACGGCACTCACAGATGCAGCCGGAGTCGCTTCCCTCCTCACGACGGCCGAGGCGGTTGTCGCGGACATACCGCAGAAGGAGCCAGCTATGCCCGGCGGTATGGGTGGCATGGGCGGTATGGGAGGAATGGGAGGTATGGGTGGCATGGGAGGAATGATGTGAACGCCTAAACCGTTTTGGTGCATAGACGATTTTGTAAGGAAAACACAAAGCAAAAAAAAATAATAATAAGGATGCGACATTTAGAAAGACCGTAACTTTCTTGGTAAAAAAACAATTATATTAAAAATAACGGTCTTAAAAATAAATAAAAATCCCTTTATATTTTTCATAATTAAAAATTAGAAGAAAAATGAAAAAAAAGTTAATTAGTGCCTAAGTTTTGTCTTTAAACTTTTTTTTAAATACATTAAACATCATAACAAAGATTTTGTTTTCTTTGTGAAAGGAAAAAACATTGTTAGTGCATTTAGTCGTGCGTTATGTCGCCGAGAAACCACCCGGTAACTTGTTAGTCATTAGATAATTCGTTAGATTTTTTTTTTTATATTTATATTTTATAATAAACAGAACTGAATGTACAAATTGTTTGGTTTTTCTTTTTTTTTCTTTCTGTGTCCAGTCACGTTCGGCGTGGACTCATTCCATCACTCTCGCCTACCCCTCAAGTCGATGGGGTAGGACGCTTAGTAGGAAATAAAACAAAAGAAAATTGTAGCATTATGCGTGCCTAGGTTGCACGTCTTGTACATACGTATTACAAGTAATATGAATTGTTTGTGTAATTATAAAATGATGCCAAACTAGATAGTTGTTAATTTCCCCCTGCATTCCTATTTATATAACTATGGCTTTTTTTGCTAACGTTTTGACCTTTATTCGGGTCATCTTCAGGGCCTGGTTAAATAACAAAACATGTTGATTGTAATATATATATNTATATATATAATATGTATGTATATGTATATAATTTACCAACATGACATCACGAGAATTAGCACCACACTTTATGAGAGTGAAATACTCGATTCAAAATTTTTACATCTTAAATTATATTTTTTACAATCAACATATGTTTCGTTATTTACCCAGGCCCTGAAGATGACCCGAATAAAGGTCGAAATGTTGGCAAAAAATGAAAAAAGGTGTTTTTCTAAACTACTTCATTCTTGACCGGTCCTCACAACTTCGACAAATTAATATATAAGTTAAAAAAAGAAGTAAACTTCCGTCTGTCTTTCCTGTATTTTTTTTTCTCGAGTTGTCACTTTTCTTATAGGTGTGCGATATGTGTATAAATGTGTCATTTTACTCGGGGGTCAT
Organism: Cimex lectularius; assembly: GCF_000648675.2. NCBI lineage: Eukaryota > Metazoa > Arthropoda > Insecta > Hemiptera > Cimicidae > Cimex > Cimex lectularius. The sequence continues at coordinate 2,053,174 of NW_019392637.1, read as the reverse complement.
TCTTCTCTTTTTCTAATGATATAAAACCCAGGTGTCTCTTGTATGTTCATGACCTTTCTAATGATTTTATATCATTGTTCTTCAGTTTTTGGTGTCCACTCGCACTTCTGAAGTTGTTTGCATAGGTGCTCTGGTAATCCCCAGGGATTGTTTATTTGGCCCAATTATGTTTTTCTATGTATATGACCTTTCTGCCGATCTTTAGGACTTGTGCTGTCGTAGACTTGGATTCTTCAGGAGCCGTGGGTTGAAACGAGATCAATACAGACAACAATTATATTTTATTTATTATGCTAATATTTACCAAGTTGTATTTACATAGACAAAACATTCATACAAATATATTATAAAAAAAGAAAAGAAAGCAAAAATCTTGAAATTGATGCAGATACTTTCTTCGCACGACGAGCTTGAAAAAATAAACTGGCATAGGCCTTCGTTTTATCTTTATTGTTTAAATCAAAAATAATAAAACTGTTTTTAAAGATCTTTCACCTCCAGACCTCATCTTATACACAAGAGTTTGTGGACGAGGGTGGATAAAAGAATGCGGTTTTTCCCTTTCATCCTGGATGTGGTGAGTCGTGCTTTTTGTACTGTGTGTAGTGACCCTGCCAGTCATACTGCTTCGGCGACTGCGGGTCCTTCGGCACGACTGGGAAGCAGCACCAGAGGATAAACGCGACGAAAGCCACTATCGTACCGACGAGGAGGAGGTAGTCTTCGGCTGTCTACAACACCACCAACAAAGTTATTTTAAATTTAAACTAGTCAATCCACAAATACGTTATCCCAAATACTAGCGTACAGGATATCGATTATTAAGATTAAAATATTTATTAACAGGCAGAAGCCCACAACAGTGTAGTATTAATATATATGCAAAGATAAATACTAAACATTGGTAGGTATGTAAAACAAATACATTACAATATAGGTGTATATTTAGGGACAACTTGGTTACAACCATATCGATATTACATAAAATATCGATAAGTCCACCCAAATACATCCCCTCATGGAATATCGATAGTTATTAATAGAATATCGATAATATATTGATATTCAATATATCGATATTTTGAGAGGATGTATTTTTATTCATTTATTTTCTACATGCACCACTATTGTAGTACATGAAATATAGATACATTTACATTACATTATATATTTCATTTATGAAATTTAAAATTAATTTTATATAATCATAATTCGAACCCCGCTCGTGACACTGACCTTTTTATCTCAACTAAATATCTACATTAAATGCCTTACAACGTGGTTCATGTAGAAAATAAATGAATAAAAAAATATATATATCCCCTCAATATATTATCGATACACTACTAATAACTCGATATTCCATACATCAAATATCGATATATCTACCCAAATACATCCTCAATAATATCGATATATTGAATAATAATAAATTATCGGTATGATTTTAATGACCATCGATATTCTATACATCTCAAATATCGATATGACTACCCAAATACATCCCATAAATAATATTGGTATTATTGAGAGTCATTGATATTAAAACGGCATTCGCTAAATAAGATCCATATCTATTGGATATTCGATATTCCATGTCACAAATATCGTTTCCCTCAATAATATCGATATATTGAGTATCGATATCGTCCTATTGAAAACTGTCATCCCTTAGGTCAAATTTAAATACCGTCAATATCTATATATTTAATACTTAAAAATTAGTTGCGTTCCCCCCCCCCCAAAAAAAAAAACAAAAATAAAAAATCGTTATTTTTATGATACAATCGATATTGAATGTCGTATATAGATATACTTCTTCCTTAAAAACGTATCAAGAAACATTTGTTCAAATCGATGAAATAAAAACCGATACTATAGCAATGTCGATATTTGAGACGTATAGAATATCGATAGTTATTAATAGCATATCGATAATTTATTGATATTCAATATGTCGATATTATTGAGGATGTATTTGGGTACCGTGTCGACATTTGAGGCGTATGGAATATCGATATTTATTAATAGCACATCGACAATTTATTATTATTCAATATATCGATGTAAAAAATCGAAATTCATTATATCGATGTACTTACGTTCAATAATATCGATATATTGCTTTGAAACGAACACAAATTATCGATATCCTACATGTAAAAAAAAATATTTAAAATATTTATACATCTATATTAAAAATAGAAAGAACCATCATTCGATCGAAGGACATGTTGAACTAAAAGTCGCTTCTTGTCCGCAGTCGAAACGGGACTCATCTCGACGCAGGACGACCCGTGACAAACGCCTCATCGCGTACGGCAAAAGTCGGCAAAGCGAAACGTCGCGGACCCCTTTTCATAACACAATAAATATATCTACTTACGGGATCTTCGCCGAGGAAGATGGCGTAGAGGAGGCTGAGGAAGTCGTAGACGGGGGTGAGCATGTTGGCGTTCAGCGGCCGCCTCCCCACGGCAACTCCCTCGCCCCCGGGGGCGGCACCTCACCACAATCGATTTACCACCCCACCACGGCCTTGTCGATCGGAACAAAAACATACCCAAACATTTTTTTTACCTTTTCTCTTTTTAGGTTGAATTTAATTTTTGTACAGTTATGCTTTTCCTCTCAATGACATTTTTCTTCCTTTTATAATTTTTAAGCGATTTCCTTTTGAAAAAAGAGTTTTTTTTTACAGTTCAAAAAGTGCCTTTTTGTCCAAAAGTCCTAAACAGTACTAGAGGGAAACTTGGTTTAGGCCGCCATTTTGTTATTCCAAGTGGTCATTTTTCAGTGTATTTATGATCATTTCTGACATCCTCCTTTGAGCTCAAAACAATTAAATAGTTTTTTTTTCATTCATTATCGCAACCTATTTTCACTCTAAATTACTCTAGAAAAATAAGCCAAAATTGACGTTATTTGAAGCCGACGAGTCATGTAAATTTTATTTGGCCATAATTTTTTTTATAACATTTGGACATTTTTATGGCCATTTCTGAAACCTCATTTAGCTGAAAAGTTGAAAAAGTATTTTTTTAAATTTTCACCAGTTGTTTTTACATTTCATTGTGTTTACATTACATTTAGGGATGTACTAATGTACCCACCCTAACCATCCCTAAACATTACATTTTATATTTCTATTAGATCTCAGATACTGATCGCTCCAGAAATTGTACCCAAAATGTAAAAAAAAAATTTAAATTACTGAAACGCTGAAATACTTAAGAAAATTGGTAAAAGTAAGCATTTTGACCTTTTTGTATTTAAATGATGCTGCCATCATGGCGAGCAGTAGAGAAACTGTAGCAAGAGAGGAAATTTATTACTCTAAAATAAAATGTTAAAGAAACAAAGTGTTATGAGTTCTCTTTTTTCAAACCTAAATATTTATTGTTTATAAATACTAATAAAATAAGTACCATAGAGTACATGATGGTCCTTCTTACCGCATTGACATTCGCCTAAAAGAAATAGTGACAATAATCACCAAGAGAAAGGTGAGCCTCCTTAATTCGTATGAATGAAAGTGGCCATTAATTAGAATCGTGAGTACATGACATTTGAAAAATGGCAAAAAGGCATATTGAGCCGAGGGTCTTGAGTTCGAATCCCGCTTGTGACAATACTTTTTCATCTCAACCAAAAACCTTAGATAAAAAGAATAATTATTTGGAATAATTAATATGGTCAATTATGGCCATTAAACAAATAAGGATTAATTTAATAATTAAAAGAAGTAGTTACTTCACTAATAGCTCCCCATGGGCACTTCATAACTCACTGAGAATATAATCGTGAGTACATGACATTTGAAAAATGGCAAAAAGGTATTGAGCCGAAGGTCATGGGTTCGAATCCACTCGTGACACTTTTTCATCTCAACCAACTTTCTTAGATGAAAAGAATAATTAATTGAGATAATTATAACTTGGCATGGGAGTTGCTTGATGAATGGTATTATAATAAAAGGCGCATTGTATTTATGCATATAAAGACAATCCTTGACTATGAAAAGGCGGAAAAGGCTTCAGCTAGTAAGTTGTTAATATAATATTGTGGATGTTACTTTAACCAATTTATGAAATTTACAATCTTTTAAAAGCAGAAAATTAGATCCTGGAACATGTCAAAAATGGGAAAGTGTAATTAATAAATGATTATTTGGAGATTGTGAGGTGCGGTCTGGTGTGATGTAGGTTTAGAGGAACATTTTCTTTATCATCCCATCGTTTCGATCTGTACTGAGATCATCTTCAGGGCCTGGGATTTATATACATTGTGTAAATTATACAAATTCATGTAAGATGTGACAAAATGAATTTATACAATGATAGAAATTGTAGACTCAAAGTATTTGTACTCACTCAAAGTATTTGTTTTCTGTGTAGATGTGTCATTACTGTTTGTGTTTAATTAATAAAAGGGAAGGACCAACCCTTAACCAATTTATTTCCTTTCTACAAAACAGAAATGAAAACTTAGAATCTATTTATGGGGATAAGTGTACCATAATAAAATATGATTTCAAACAAAGTAATAATAAATCAAAAAATCTTCATTTATGTAATCAAGAGGAAGATTTACATTATAAAGAAACCTCATAAAATCTGTCTGTAGATTCTTTACAGTATTATCTACATCTAACAGGTTACAGGGGCGTCTAAATGAGAACTACCATAGAAAGCGCAAAAGCTCTATAAATGCCGCAAATGATCAATTGCATAAAGAAGAAGAAACTAGATCCAGTTTGCAAAACGAATACCAAGGGAATTAAAGCTAATATGATGAAAAGGAAACAAAGATCACTACAAGTGCCCTGTCTGTTCATCACAAACAGAGAGTTACTTTCCACAGCAGTCATTCATATTGAGGACCAGAAGGGAAAAATACTAGAATGTGCTCTGTTGGATAGTTGTTCCCAATCCAATTTTATTACATCTGCTCTAGCTGAAGGACTATGCCGTCCTACTGAAACATCAGCACTTTTAGTTAGTGGCATAGGAGGAATATTATCAGAAAAATTAAACTATTCAGTGGATTGTATCATAAAATCTTGATTTGAGTCATTTTAGACTAAAGCTAGAAGTCTTCTCCCACCAATACCACCGATTGTGATATTCCCTCTAATTTGTTTCTTGCAGACCCTAATTTTGATCAATCTGGTCCAGATGACATGCACATTGGAGTTGAACTATTTTTCTGTATATGAAAGGGCCAGCAACTATCTTTGTGGAAGAACTTGCCAAAATTACAACTCATAACCATGGAATTGGGTAGAGGGAGGCATGGTTTGCAAACATTCAAAAGAAGAAGTAATAAGAGATGTAACTGTAGCAGCCTGTAGCCAATTGATGAAGAGTTATGCAAGGTTTGGGGGATTGAAGAAGGGTTTTTGCATCCGAGTCTGACTTTAGAAGAAAAGGTTTGTGAGAAACTGTTTAAGGAAACGAGATTCAGATAGTCGATTTGTAGTGAAAGTGCTAAATAAAGATTAACCAGTTGGGATAATCTAAAGCAACGGCAATGCAAAGCTTTTTCCTACTTGAGAATACTTCTGGAGTTATCCAAAAGCCAGAACTGGCTGATTTTTCTCTTTTTATGATTTCTATTTTCTTTCTTGCTGCGAGGGTACTAAGATGCAAAATTGATAATCGCTAAATAGGGTGTGATCTTTGTCCGGCTTGGGATTGGGATGACTGTCAATTGTAGGATAAATAAATTGTTTATAAGAAAAGAAATTAATAACTAATGGAATAAGAATAATAATAATCAGCAAGTATCAAAAACCCCGAACTGGGTATTTACTAATTTTTGCATTTTTCATTATTATTGATAATTTCCAAAAATTCGTTATTAATTATAGGCTAAACAAGCGGTTTAAAACAAGATTAATAACAAATGGAATAAGCACCTCTTATGGGAAGGTATATGAGTCCATGAAAGAGGGAGAGATGAGAGGAAAAAAGTATGAGAACCTAATCAGATATCTAAAAGCCAGAATTGGGAAATTTACTCCTTTTTGCTGTTTTCCATTATTATAAATATTTTAAGTATTTTATATTATATTTTTATTGATTGTTGGTCAGATAAACAGTTTGTAAAAAAATAAATGAATCAAAAAATAGTTTAAAATGGGTATAAAAATTGGCAGATAATCAATCAAGTCAGATTTTGTAAATTTATTCGTTTTTTTGCTATTTTCTATTATTGTTGTTATTAATTTTTGTATTTTATCTTATATTTTTGTTTAGAAGAGGCTAAATAGATAGTTTATAATAAAAGAAATGAAGAATAAATGGAATAAGTATTAAAATTGGGAGAAATGAATAATCCAGGACTGGCTATAATAATTGTATCTATATCTCTATAATTTTATATACATTTTTTTTTAAAGTTTATTATTGGTTAAATGTAGAATAAATCCAACAATTTATAACTAAAAACTAAATAAATAACAAATGGAGTAAGTGCTGCTTTCTAGAGATTTTCANAAAAAATGTAGAACAGGAAGGATAATAGACAGACGCACTCTATTAGGCATTTCTGCCACAACCGACAGCATATAATAACATCAACTAAGGCTTCAGGTGAAAATAAGCTGTTAGTTCAAACGGAGGGTGATTAGGAATGGTAATGAATAAGGTTAAGTGGACCGACAGATTACAAGGATAAAACAAAGTGAGTGTTAAGCTCATCAGGTGACCTGTGGAACATGGAAAAGGCTGTAAGATGGGGTTTACAGGGAACATTCTGAGAGGATAAGACCTCAAGGAAATTACCTGCTGTTTGAAAGTTTGTTTCAGCCCGTTAACATAGATGAACCAATGGATGAGTGGGGTGCCTAAGGACAGAAATTGTACAATTCAAGGACGGCAGAAAATACAATTTTGAAGAGAAGCAGTAGAGTCAAGGAAGGATAGAAAAAGGATTCCAGTAAATAATATAATGAATCAGTGAATCCCAGTTATGGAAGGCCACATATTGCAAGCTTTTGTCTTCCATTAATACAGAGAGTCAATATATCAACAGTTAATTGTATGAGTGGTTCAGGGAAGTGGTCCAATAGGACTGTTGATCAATCACAACATCCTTCCTGTATCTCAAAGGTACTTTACCCAAGGAACAAATTTAAATTTAAATCAAATGGATTTCAATTAATGGATGAGGTGGTTCCTATTACAAAAGGTGGCCTCCAAGGATCATTAAGTGTTTTAAAAACAAAAAAATTGAAGAAATTTTTTTATAAGACAATCACTTTAAAAAAAAAATGCATTAACAAATTGAATGTGTTTCGCCTTACCTTTGAGATAGTGATCCAATGTTACCGACCTCCCTCTCAAAAAAAAAGAAAAGTCTTTATTAGCAAATTGTTGCTTCTGGTTGAAACAAATATTTATAGACGACAAAATTATGTTTCCATGGAGAGTGTCCACATAATTTATTTAATTATTAATAACTGCTGATCGAGTTATATTTTCATTTTTCTTGTTTGCATGAAATCCTGGGACAATAATAAAATATTAATACTAACATGCTCACTAACCTGACTGCCAGTAGAGAAAGTTAATTGTGACCATTCGTAAATCCCTCATAGTTAAAGAAACAAGTCAAAATCAGATAATAGTACACAAGGTACATATATAAAATAGATGTTATATAAATGAAATTTACCCTCTGAAGGCAACAGTACTCGCCTAAAAACAACTACTGTGAACCAGCAAACTATACACTGTTTAATATTCACGGAACAACTTAACGCACTGTTTAAATAGCACTTTATGAAAATATATGTAAAAAAAAAAAGAAGTAAAAATGGCTCAACACCCTTAGAAAAAGAAATGGGAATCCAAGTATGCAAAATAGTTCATAAAAGGACATAGGCTGTGTTAGGACTAGAATAATAGTTAGTTACTCTAGAGGTGTATGTATAGACTCAGAGTGGCAGAAACAAGCCTGTGCATAATTAGCCAGAAAGAAGCAGTGGAACATGTCCTCTGTTGGTGTAAATGCCTATTTATGTAGGCCGAGATTCCTTGGGTCTGTGATACAAGATTCCTTTAAAAAGCTTTGTAATCTGGTAAAAAGCCTTAAGACAGGATTCACTGATTCATATTATTTACTGGAATCCTTTTTCCATCCTTCCTTGACTCTCCTGCTTCTCTTCAAAATTGTATTTTCTGCCGTCCTTGAATTGTATAATTTCTGGCCTTACGCACCCCGCTCATCCATTGGTTCATCCATACTGGTCATGATGTGCAGGACATATACTGATACCTACTCTAATCTAATAACTTGCACTGAATATGTCNAAATTGAATTATGAATAAGTAACCTAACCTGTCCCAAATTCTAACCCTAGCCATGGCCAAACCTATGACTTAATCCATCTCTAGCCATAACACAATCCTGTTATGTAGAAATATTTATGAATTTCTGTAATTTATGCCAAATTCAATTTGGATTCAAAATTTGCACTCACATATCTTCTCAGCTTCACGATGAATAATTAAATTATGAATAAGTAACCTAACCCGACCCAACCTTAACCGTAGCAATAACCCTACCTAATCTTTAAAAAAAATTAAACAACATATTCACTCCACCCTTTATCATTTTTAAAAACCCTACGTAACCATAACCCTAACCCTAGCCAGAACCTACCCTAACCAGTCTTTAACCATACCCTTTTTTTAACTAAACTAACCCAACCCCAGCCATAATTTTGTCCTATAGGAATATTTATTGAACATGAGTAATTTCTGGCAAATCCAATTTGGATTCAAAATTCATACTTATATATTACTCAGCTTTGGGAAAATTGAATCATGTATAAGTTAACTAACCCGTCCCAAACCCTGACCCTACCTAATCCTTCTTAACCTAATATTAAATTGGCACTCTCAACACGACACACAAGAATGGAACAATTACACAGAAATCAAACATGTGCCCTAAAGATTATCTCAATAAACATCAAAATGTTGGCACGATAAAGAAAATGTTTTTCTAAAACCACCAGACCGCAGCTCACGATCTTCGAATAATCATCGACTAACGATCACTAATCACCACACACACCTAATATTAAATTCATAATGCAAAAACATATCCATATTAAAATAACCAAAATTCATATTTATCCCTTGATATTTTGAAAAATTATATCCATGTAAAATGCAATTGATTCTCCTTCTTTTTCACATCAGAATTAGGCTTGCATCCTGTTGCGTCTTCACTGAGCATCTTTTTCGTTCCCTTCCTCTGCCCCTATTAGATCCCAGAATTCATCCGTTCAGTCGATGTGGAAAAACAATCTTTCTTTTTTGTTTGATTCTCTCAACCATCGACTATATTCCCAATTCCTTTTGAATGGCTCCCCTCAATTCCTTGACCCTCCATAAGAATTTCATTTGTGCATTCGTTGACAACATGCATTAAGTTTAACAAGGTCTATTTTCATCAGTTGGTACATCCAACTTGAAGGGGGGATTATAAAGAGATTGACCATCCGATCATTAGGGTCATTGATGGTAGACACAGTAAACTTATGATGAAACAGCCCTCACCAAGACTCAAACTCATTGTTGAAATTGGAGAGGGCTAGACTAAGAGGAGCGATAGGACTACTAACTGGTCACTGGCATCTGAGAAAACATGGGCATATACAACAATGATGCAGATTATGCAATGAGGAGGAGGAAACAGCCATCCATGTCATCTTCAAACGTGAAGGAACAGCTCAATGGAGATTTATCCTGAAATACAAAAAAATCTAGGGAATGAATTTTTTTTTTTTTTATGGGCTTCCAACATCTAGGCCATTTCAGCCCCCAACTAAGTTTATATTCTATTTACGCTTTCAAACACTACATTCAGAAATTTTGATCTGTATTTAGATCATCTTCAGGGCCTGGGATTTATATACATTGTGTAAATTATACAAATACATGTAAGATGTGAAAAAATGAATTTATACAATAAAATTTTAAACTCAAAGTATTTGTACTCACTCAAAGTGTTTGTTTTCTGTGTAGATGTGTCATTACTGTTTGTATTTAATTAATAAAAGGGAAGTACCAACCCTTAACCAATTTATTTCCTTTCTACAAAACAAAAATGAAAGTGTACCATAATAAAATATGATTTCAAACAGAATAAATCAAAAAATCTACATTTATTTAATCAAGTGGAAGATAAATTGTATTATAAAGAAATCTCATAAAATCTGTCTGTAGATTCTTTAGAGTATTATCTACATCTATAGGTTACAGGGGCGTCTAATTTAGAACTGCCTTAGAAAGCGCAAAAGCTCTATTTATAAATGCCGCAAATGGTCAATTGCATAAAGAAGAAGAAACTAAATTCAGTTTGCAAAAAGAATACCAAGGGAATTACTTTCCACAGCTGACATTCATATTGAGGATCAGAAAGGAAAAAAAATACTAGAATGTCGTGCTCTGTTGGATAGTTGTTCCCAATCCAATTTTATTACTTGTGCTGCAGCTGAAGGACTGTGCCTGTTATTATCAGCAGTTATTAATAATTAAATAAATTATGTGGACACTCTCCATGGAAACATAATTTTGTCATCTATAAATATTTGTTTCAACCAGAAGCAACAATTTGCTAATAAAGACTTTTCTTTTTTTTTTGAGAGGGAGGTCGGTAACATTGGATCACTATCTCAAAGGTAAGGCGAAACACATTCAATTTGTTAATGCATTTTTTTTTTAAAGTGATTGTCTTATAAAAAAATTTCTTCAATTTTTTTGTTTTTAAAACACTTAATGATCCTTGGAGGCCACCTTTTGTAATAGGAACCACCTCATCCATTAATTGAAATCCATTTGATTTAAATTTAAATTTGTTCCTTGGGTAAAGTACCTTTGAGATACAGGAAGGATGTTGTGATTGATCAACAGTCCTATTGGACCACTTCCCTGAACCACTCATACAATTAACTGTTGATATATTGACTCTGTATTAATGGAAGACAAAAGCTTGCAATATGTGGCCTTCCATAACTGGGATTCACTGATTCATTATATTATTTACTGGAATCCTTTTTCTATCCTTCCTTGACTCTCCTGCTTCTTTTCAAAATTGTATTTTCTGCCGTCCTNGGTTAGTGAGCATGTTAGTATTAATATTTTATTATTGCCCCAGCAGCTAATATAAGTATGATCTTATAAATAACATTTGCATGTAAGCAACATTTTGTTTATTCTCTGCACCTTGATTTATAGGCTACCTAGATTGTAAAATAAGATCATGATCTATGAATTGTACTTATGAATATTATTAGAAATAAAATAAAATATGTTTATTAATTTACACAATTGAAAAATTCTGGAGGTGCGCATCTTTTTCCTTCTAGTCCCATTTCTTTGTTTTTTTGATACATTATTCTGGGAATCATTTGTAATAAAATTATTGATTAATTCGAATAAAGCAGATTCTTTTACTTTTTTTATTATTTTCTGTTATAATATATTTTATTATATATTCTATTCTATTCATCTCTTTGATCGATCGCTCTTTACTAGCACTATTAAAGAGGCATAGATGACTAAAACTTGTCAAAGAGTTCTATCACGCTTAGAATAGGGAAGACTGGGACGGTTCAGACTCACCTTGGTCCCGTTTCCTGCAGAACAATTCGCAATCGGCCACATGCTGTAGGCCTTCTGCAAATAGAAGCAGCATCAGCATCAGTCCCCAGGTGACGGTTGCCATTTCGACGACTCCGGGCAAACGACTGATGACTGAACGCATGGAAAACCAATAAAAAAAGGCGGCTGGTTCTGAAACGCGCAACCAACTGTCAAAATGGTGCCAGCCCGATCGGCAGAGAAATTGACTAGCCGACCGGAAAAATGCCCCTTTTTCATCGAGATCCAGACGTAAAACATGGTGGAAGAAGAACGCTGTTATGATGACTCATGATCTCACGATTCACGTACGTCATGATCAGGAAAGTGCAAATCTCGGTATTTTTGGACGGCTGAACATGTGATATTATTCAGATCTGTATCTCATGATTCTAAATATTCTGATTCTTTCAATGATCTATAATCAATCAACTATCATTTTTGAGACCCCCTTCCATTTTTACGGGAAAAAATCATTCACTTAACGGCAAATTTATCGCTTGTTATGTCAATAATGACCTGGACAGTACTGTTTCCACATCTTATCATTTATATGAGTTTTTGATCATAATTTCATCTATGATGGCGAAAAGATTATGACAAATCATGGCTTGTTCAAATGGGAAAGCCACTGATAGTGTTTGGGTTGAAACCTAAACTTTATGTATACCAGATATAAGCCTTAATGTTGTTGTCTCATGATTTCCCCCATGATTACGATCATTGTATGATTTCGGAACTACACGGGCTACTTCATGATTCTAAGTGATCTGAATCTGTGCACGAACATATATGACGGTAATCTTTCTTGGATCATGATCTTTCTTACTAATATGTAAAAATCATGGCATGATCAAATGGCAGAACCGCTAGATCACTTTTGACCAGAGATGATCTGCGCTTTATCACACGTGACAGTGATTTGGGGTTTTGATCATGATTTCGTCCACTATGAATATAAATCATGGCATAATCAATCCCGGCGGGAAATGCCGCCCCCGGCCATGGTGTCAAGTTGGCACACCTGTCTGCCCTCCCCCCTACGCAACATGCGACCGGCGCGGATCAGTCCCGAGACGTCCACCCCCCGAACTGGTGAGGCGCGCCCTCGATTCGATCAACAACAACAACAACAACGCTGAGAGAAACTTTATATTCAACAAAAGAAAGAAAATCTACGCTTTTATTTTTGAATTTTTTTACGAACGCGCGCCGATTTCAGGAGAAAATTTTCTCGGGGGTGGAAAAAACTTTCGCCCTCCAAAAAGATAATAATAATTTTTTGTGAAAAATACTTTTTTTAAAAAGATTTTTGTTAGTTTTTCTAAATTAATTAATTTTTCTAACACAACTCACAAACACCTGAAATTCAATGGATTCAAAACAAAGCACTTAGGTGAGCACTTTTTTTTTTATTTTAAAACTTTTTATTTCTTAATTACTCCATTATTCCAATTAGAAATCCGTTGACAAAAAAAAGCTTGAAAAATAATAAACATCCTGCATTTTGAATCTGAAAAATTCTAAAATTCTTTTAGCATTTATAACCTTTTTGGCCCTCTCAGTTTTTTATATTTTTAATTGCCTTAATTTAAATTAAAAACAGATTACGTTTTATTAATAATCTTTTTAAAGATTTTTTCGTTAGTATAGTGTCTTGAGATATTGCTTTGATACATATTTTATTTTATTTTTATAAAGGGATAAAATTTTATAACAGGAAGGAAAACGTCCAACTTCTTGGAGGAGGGGAAACAGTTCTGCTATACCCTATATAATTGGTTTTTTAACTGTTATTTTTCTTATAAATATCATCTCTTACTTTCCAATTTTTGAAGTTTATAAAAAAATTTCGAAATTTTGCGCCCTCTCCAAAAATTGTAACAGGTGGTCCACGGCACAATCTTTTATATCGGGGACGTTGAGTAAATATGTCCATTTTATTCTGTTTATTATTTACTTGTATTTTTCATGTTGGTTTTTAAAGTGTACGAGGTTTATTTTAAAGATTTTAGAGGTGAAGATGTTTATCGACTAATTTCATTATCATTTGTGTATCGTTAACTTGTTTTTTGCTTAATTTTTGTAAAACGAATTTTAACATTTAACGTGTTTTTTTAGTAATATCTAGAAAGATTGAAATGATGTACAGTAGCCTTCCTAAAATTTTGCGTCCCTTCCTAAAATTCAATCGAAATTTCATCCAATATTAGTCGATTAACTCCGGGTCCATGCGAAAATTTATTCATTTGTTCTTTAAATTATTATTATTATTAAGAATTCGTAATCTTATCGTGTCCAAATCTTATTTATTGTTTAATTGATTTTTGCACTGAATTTTTGCATATTGTAAATTTTGCGCCCCTTCCCAAAATTGAAATGGCATTTTTTCATGGGATAACGTTAAACTCAGGTATGTTGCAGAAGTTTTAAGTTTATCGACTAGTTTCTGTCATTACCTTTTTCCGTTTAATGATGTTTTTTGTATGGTACTATAACGTTTACGATGTTTTTTTTGAATATTTAGAAAAAATTCGCTCCCCCCCCCAAAAAAAAAAAAATTGAAACAGGAGATTTGTCACCTTGGGTTTGTCTAATTATGTTTATTTTATTCAGTTTAATATCTATCAAACTGTTTATTTTTTCAAGTGTTTTTTAATTTTGCATTTCAATGTTTTTTGTATTTAGAAATATTTTAAAGGTGTATGTACCTTATTCACCCTCAATTTTTGCCCCCGCCCCCGTATTTAACGTAATTTTTCTATTTGGACGTTTGCGATGTTTTCTTTTAATATTTAGAAAAGAAACTGGAGGTGATAACAGTCTCCGAAATTTGCCCCTCTCAAATTTTACACCCCAAATCATACAAAAATTACCCCAAAATTTAAGTTCCTACATTTTTAAATCTTATTTTCTTTCACACAAAATTGTTATAAAATGTAATGTTAATTGTGTTTTTCGAACTCCGGTTTCCCTTGCATTTGTCATATTTCGTACAATTTTTTAGAAAAAAATCGAGAAAAGTTTTCTACAATTCGAGTTGATTTTTTTTTTTTTTTTTTTTTAATTGTATTGTCATATGAGTTTATATTGAAGTTCACTGGGTCAAAAGTTTGTCCCTATCCCCAAATTGAGCGCTCCCTCCCAAAATCGTGTACACATTTTTTTCTTTTTCAAGTCTTTTCAATTACCTCGGAGATCATTGGGCACAAAAATATACCCCAAAATTTAAACGTCCACATTTTGTTTATAAATCCTATTTCCTTTCACCCAAAATTATTGTAAGATGTAATGTTTCTTGTGATTCTCGAACCCCAAATGGTTTCCCTGACGCTTAACATATTTGGAAAGATAGCTTTTTTCTGATTTTTACTTTTTTTTTGTTTTGTGGTTATGTGTTTGTATTGAAGTTCAAAAGGTTCTCCCTAACCCCAAATTGAGCGCGCCCTCCCAAAATCAGATCCACATTTTTTTTCCTTTTCAAGTCTTTTTTCCTCTAGACCAAATGATATAAGAGATAATAGATATTATATAAGAGATAATTGGTCAAGCGGACCACGAAACTAGTGAATTGAATAAGATATAATGTTTACCAGTTTCTCGAACGGTTTTCTAGGTATCTGACTTCTAAAAATCGTATTCAGAATTATAAGCCCCTTCCAGAATTTGAGTCAATTTATTTCTTTATTCACGTTAGGTATGTTTTTGTTGGCTCTTATGCATTATCTTGCATATTTATGCATTCTTAGGTTTCATGTCTTCATTATCCCGTGCCTATTTTTAATTTAAGCTAATTTTTACTAGCCCCGGCCACAATTTATTTATTAATTTTCTCTTTTTAAACCTTTTCTGTTGTTTCTTGCGGGCCTTTTTTTAGCGTCTCAGTCGCACGCAGCGTAAATAAATAAATGGAATCAAAATAGGAGGCCCCCAGTGTCACTGGGCTGTTTTTAAACGTGGGGGCCACTGGCAGCCGTCCCGGCCAGTCGCAGCGATGCCACACGGACCCCCGGTCCCTCTTCCCTCCTGCTTTCCCTGGCCCAGGTCCAGGATCGATGTGAGCGTAGAGTACCGCGGTGCGGGTACTTCGCCCGTCTCGGGGACGTCCTATTTTCGACCCGGGTTCACCGGCATCAGCTGCCAAAGTGTCACTCAACGATGACAGTCAGGCTAAAATTAACTCCTCAGACGATCTATTGCAGGTTTTTTGTGCCTCACCCTTTCTCGCCCTTGAATTTTTGTATTATCATATATCAGCGTGAAAGTATGTAAAAAGGAAAATGCCTTTTCTTCCGTTTGTTCGAAAACCGCCTGGAAATCAATCAAACTTGGCTCTCCTATAAAATATTCAAAGGGGAATCGATCACCCACCAAACCGTACACACACAACCGACTACCTTTGGAATTCATGATTAGATCATGAAAATCATAGCTCATGATCAAAGAATTTGAATTTTCGGTTCGACGAATCCAGTCCCCCTCGGAAAAAATTGATTTCTGTAATGATGATTTTTTTAAAAGCTAGATTAAAATTATTGTAGTGTATAGTTACTGTGTATTAATTCAAAATTGTATATACATATTTATTAGTTTATGTTGTATTTTCAAGCGGTTGTTATTTATTCAGTTTTCTGTTATTTCTGGGCGGATTCGGTCGAAATTTTTTGTAATTGTTTAATATGTAGATTTTTTAAAAATCGTTATCGCGCGATCTTGTTCATCCTCCAGGCCTGCATCCCGAGAGATGCGTCGGAGGTGGAGGCTCCCTGGGTTGCCAATATTGATCCTGGATGAGGGGGGGCCCGTTTCCGAGGCGGGCCATGGGCTGCGCCACAGCACCGCCCGGCCACCCCCACGTCTCGGTCAACCATCAAATTTTCAAAAACCGGCCTATGGCGAAATGCCAAAGAACCCCGGAAGAATCCCAGAACACCGGAGGTGAAGGTCGAGGGCAATGTGATAAACAAGGGCGAAGAGGGAAATGGCTGGGTCGACAGGATACCCTGCGCGCTGAGTACTCCATTACCTGCCTCCCTACCTTATCCGGTTGGAGCGAGGCGAGAGAGGAAGAGAGAGAGAGAGAGAGAGAGAGAGAGAGAGAATGATAGAAAGAAGGAGGGAGAGAGTGAGTGAGCGAGTGAATGAGAGAAAGAAGACGAGAGAGGGTGAGTGAGTGAATGAGAAAAAGAAGGAGGGTGAGTGAGTGAGTAAGTGAGCGAGTGAATAAGAGGAAAAAAAAGGAGGGAGAGTGAATNAATGATAGAAAGAAGGGGGGAGAGAGTGAGTGAGCGAGTGAATGAGAGAAAGAAGAAGAGAGAGGGTGAGTGAGTGAGTGAGTGAATGAGATTGAGTGAATGAGTGAGTTAGAGAGTTAGTAAAAGGGTCGGAGAAAGAGATTTGAGAGGGAGAGAAACTGTGAGAGAACGAGAATGATAGTGGGTGGGAGGGAGATAATGAAAATACCGTTCTCTCAAAAAATATACATCTCTTCAATATTTTACTGTACATAAAAATATGTGTTATAAAAAATATTATATAAAATCATATATAAAATAATACATAAACTTTTTTAATGCCCTTATGTGCTTCCAATTAAACCAGAGTACATTTCGTTGATTATTTCATCATATATAGTTTGGTGCGATAGGGAGGTTGCGTAAAAAAAAAGGGCCAGCGGAGAAGGTGGGAATCGAACCCACGTCCATTCATATAATATAAATGTAACGTATATGTTTATGCAGTAGATTCATGAGGTTGCAATACTGTTGCAGTCCTAGGCAATGTTGGGACTGATTCGGTCTTCAAAGAAATTTGAAATCGTCTATTAAAATTTAAATTATATCAATTTGTAGACATATTTAAGATAGTTCTGTAAGATCTAGATAGTTATATTGATTCTTCAGTCAACTATAAAAATGTGTATTTATAATGTGTAATTAATGTAGGCTCTGATGATGACCTTAAAACAGGAAACAATTGAATTTGCTTTTTCATAAGGACATACCGTCATCTAGATTGTACGTGCGTAAAAAAGTGGTCGGTGCTTTATTTAAATTTATTTATTTAATTTCTTAAATAAATAACGGAAATTAAGAATTCCGTTAAAAATTTAATAATAAATAATTAATTATCTGAATTATTTATTTATCTGGGTTGAAATGATTGAGTCAATTGTCGGCCTGGTCGTCAGCGCTAGCGGGCTCAACCGGTTAGTGAGCCGCCTCCACCGAGAGGTGGCAGCAATCGGACCGTTCAGGCCCTTTGATTTTAAATTAAACAAATAGCCAAATGAAGAAAGAAGAAAAAAACCCTGGAAGAAGATAAAAACAAATCTAAAAAAGGAGCCCAAGAGCCGGTTTTTTTAAATTTAGACCTATCAGCCACGAAGGGAGGGGGGGCAAGGTTGTGTTTTTCTTTTTTAAACATATTTCTCCCACGGCCGTTCAAAAAAGTAAATAAACAAACCCCCCTTGGAAGTGCGAGATCGTGAAACACTCCAAAAGTGTAGAGAACGCGCTGGAATATTTTCCAGGCGGGTAAAGTGAAAGGTAAAAGTAGAAAAAACGTCAGGTAAACAGCGAGACGATTTGGCGGCACACGACCTATTATTTTTTTAAATTTGACTTTTATATAATATATTCCCTGACGTTTTTTGTTCGCAGTGCCGGCAAGCTGGCCCACCAATTCTGGTTCTCGTACCCGCCCGGGGGCGGCTCGGGGAGAGGCCAGACGGACGAGGAGAAGAAGGAGAAGGCGGCCGCGCAGGCTGTGGCTGCACAGCACGCGGCAGACCACCATGCTGCCGAAGCAAGGAGACTCCTCCTCGCCTCACAGTCCAGGTCAGGAGAAAACATACATTTATACATATTTCCATGTCATATTTTAGACCATCCAAGTATCGCGACGTATGGTGTAACTCGGCAGGTTTTAAACATCTAATACACAGATTTAACCTACGAGATAACAGTTACGTAGTTGTAAACATATCGATTTGACTTAGACTGATGTACCCTTTAAAGTTTCATTAGGTTATAAACATAAAGAAATAAAATAATGAATGCACTGATGTAACCCGTAAGGTAACAGTAAAGTAGGTTGGTTATACGCATGTGGTTATGTGTGAAAGTTTACGCAGTGGTTAATATCCGTGTTAAGATTTTTTTAACTTTGTCAGTAGTCATAACGAACGTAATAACTCATGATAAAACCACCTCCTACAAAAGTTAACTAGGTTATAAACATCTAGGTATGAGATACAATGATATAACCTCTAAGGTAACAGTTAAGTGAGTTATATGCATAGATGTGTAAAAGCTATTGAAGCGTTCAACTGGTGTGTTAAGATTTTTTAAAAATTATTTGTCTTGATATCTCGTGCTAACATAGCATAACCAAATTTTTCACCGAAGATGGCACAATGCCGAAACGCGTTGGAAAAACTCAAAACCCGCTTATGGAAACAGACCCAATAAGTGCGCCGGTTCAACATGAGCTCTCCGACTCGCAGACCCATCATCAACTATACCCTATAACGTTAAAGTTAAGTAGGTTATAAACACCTAGGGGGTGACATAAACCAATGTAGCTTGTAAGGTAACAGTCGAGTAGGTTACAAATATCTGGAAATTAGATACACTGATGTAACTTCTAGGTGACAGTTAAGTAGGTTATTTCATGGTTTGGGAGGATTCAACTTCTTCAGATTTACTTCTGCCACAATAAACTTAGCTACAATCGTAATTGTAAAACCTGTAAGGTAACCGTCAAGTAGATTATAACCATGTCCAGATGACTTAGAGTGATGTAACCTCTAACGTGAATGAAATCATACTAGGTCACGACATGTTTATAACCTATTTAACTGTTACCTGACAGGTTAAATTTGAGTATGTCATCCCAACATGTTTATAACCTACTTAATGTTGCCTTACATTTTATATCACGGTATATAACCCCTAGAAGTTTATAACCTGTTTAACATATAACCTGGTTATAAAGACATGATGGTCGTATTGCTATATTATGTCCACTATGAAAACGGATAAGTCAAAAAATGTCACCAAATATCTATAACCTACTGACAACTGTTATCTGACAATTTAAATTTGTTTATCGAAACTAGATGTCTATAACCTGCTTATCGGTTATTTTAAAAGTTACGTCAGTGCATTTATTGCTTACATGTTTATAACCTAGTTTACTGTGACCTAGAGGTTATCACGTGTCCGTGGTGATTTTAGCACGGTCTATCGTTTCAATTATGAAAACGGATAAATATTCAGATATCGTGAGATGCGGTCGGGTGTGATGTAGGTTTCAGAAAAACATTTTCTTTATCGTGCCAACGTTTCGATCTTTTATTGAGATCATCTTCAGGGCTCAAAGTGTTTGTCTTCTGTGTAATTGTGCCATCCTTGCGTGTCCTGTTGAGAGTGCCAGCATTGTGTTTAATTTATGTCTCAAGGATTTCTGGTAGTATGAATGACAATCGACCTTAATTTCGGGTTTGATGTTGTTATTTGGCCCATTTGTTTATTTTGTGTTGTTGCTTTTAAATGTCCTTTGTAAACAAGAACGGGATAGATCAAAAAGGCCGTCGTTAATTGTATTTAATTCGGGTTAATTCGAAATGGACCAGCCGGTTCGAACCGGGTTGAACAGCGGCTGAAAGGCGTATAAACTATAAAGCCAAAAACGTGGTGGGGGCAGCGGTCGGGGGCGAGTTAAAAGTATGTCGTGCCGTTCGGGGCCGCAATGGTTATCACGGACCGGCCCGGGTGGTGTTGGGGCGGGGGCGGGGACGGCGTGGGAACGGGTGCAAGAGAGGGGATCCGCATCGGGGGCGGCAGTCGCTCGGGGTTGCTCGCCGGTTGAGGACCGACCCGGCCCGCTCTCTCGTTCTCTCTCTTTTTTCTCTCTCTCACTCTCTCTCTCTTTCTGTCCTTTCTCTCTCACCCTCTCTCTCACTCGCACACACTCGCTCTCCCTCCCTCCCTCTCCCCCCGCGCCTTTGTTTTGCCCGTCCCCCGTCCCCGCCCCTCCCGACGCCGAACCCGGACATGTCTCAGATCGTGCTCTGCTCCCTAGGCGAGTCGGTTGCCCTCTACAACGCAAACAACAACAACAATAACAACTCAAATGACAGCAACAACAACCGGCCTGGATCCCCTGCACAACCCACCATCTACCGGTAAGGCGAAAAAAAAGAACTACCTGTCTGCTCGTAGTTCAAAACAAGAAAACCTAGTGTACGTGCCGTCTGTTTTAATAATTAAAATGACTCAAGCTGCCGTATCACAGGACGGTATCCATGACAAAATTGCATCGCGTGAATTTAAGGTATATTGACTTTCTCAAGAGACCACCTCTTTGTTTTTAGGCCGTGCACACAAATAAGTGGTTTTTTTTTTTTACGACCGAGCTCCTATGCAGACATGTATGTTTTCCATTGGGAGTCGCAATGTCATTAGACAATGAGGTTCTTTAGAGTGCACACTTGGTACATAGGCTTTATGACACGTTTAAATTCTCAAATTAGGAGCGACTCACCGCAGAACACATTCTATGTTTCTGTGAAGGTGTAGGTACGGGTTCTTGCAACTAGGAGAAGAAAAACGCAAGCAAGATCCTATACTAAGAAGCCTCTGGCAAAGCTATAGAGGCTTATTAACAGACCTGAAGCTAGCCAGTTAGTTATAAAAAAACAGGGGAGCACAATAGATCGATTCAGGTCGAGGTGCAGTAGGCCTTATGGCCGCTTCTTTTATCTCTAGGAGCGACTAACCTCCGCTCGTGGTAGATAGTGTGAACACCGTGAAGTTCGGTGTAGAAGCCACCACATCCCAGACTAATCATGCCGACTTCTCTCGCTTGCCTCTTCCGAAAGGTCAATATTGTGCACTTAACAGTGTGCCGCATGTAAAGGAATACCCGAAAGGGCTGAAATGCATCAATGCGCTCCGTAGAAAGAGGCAACTCTACCTTTCTGAGGGGCCTCGCCAGCGTCGAAAACTACTAAAGTGGAATTTCTAGCCACCCCCTAGAGGAACCTGCCTTCGGTAAAGGAAGCCCATAAGGGTACCAGCGAAAAACAGGCTCTTCTCTAAGGAGCCTCGCCACTAAGCCACTGGACACCATACAGTTGGACTGGACTTGGACCTTTCGCTGCCCCGTAGTTCAGATGGTTATGCACCCTCCCCCGTCTATGCAGACATGATCTGGTACTCTAACCCCGTGTGACTCTGATTCAGCAAGCCAACAACTCCCTTGCTGCATTTCGACGGACTTGGTAGGCGTAATCTTTGCATCCACGTGTGCTATACGCTTCCTTCGTCTTATCTTCCAAATGCACGCGGAGAGTCCAGGAAACACGAATACAGCTTGTATTTGTGTTTATGTTGTTATCCTATGCAGACAAGGATGTCATGCTGTACTTGCAACCTGAAGCAACTCTTTTTCCAAGCTCCTCAGGTATTAGGTCTTGTACGCCGCTGCACGATACAGTTCACCTCCGCTGCATAACTGTAAGCAGTTAAGCCATGTGGCTCTCATATATCTAAGATTCACCATGTCTAAATGGATTAATTGAGGAATCCCAATCGAATTGGTTCGATCTATCGGGGGTATGGGGGTCAATGAATCAATAACAGAGAGATTGATGCGATTCCTGCACTCTTGAGGCGATTACCGATTGAACTGGATCTATATGGATTGTAGCGATTTCCAATTGTATTGTTTCCCAATTAAATATTTGTATTCTTAGTTTAAAGCGATTCCAAATGGAAAATAGTTTCTACTCGCCGAAAGGAAAAAAAGGGAGTAAAGGAAAGATTCAATGAATTAAGAATCGTTTCAATCCCCAAGTTGGAATCGCTCCAACGAACAGAATGGCTCCATTGGTGAATCGCGTCAATGAGTTAAGAATCGATTCAATTTGGAATATCTTCCAGATTGAATCTTTTTTTAACATATTGAACCCCAAGCGATTCTCGATTGGATCGACTTGAGAGAACATCATAATCTAGACATACGCACATAACCTATACATTAATAACTTCCATGGGTTATACATCCATTTCTATTAACATAACCTAAACACTTTCAGCATATACATATACATATATATATATATATACAAACATTAGAAATAGTTCCATTAGCTTTCATGGTCCGATTGACCAAATTACATCTTTCAAGTAATTAATATTTTAGTAACGTATTGGTTGAGATAAAAAAGTCAGGGTCACGTGCGGGATTCAAACCCATGACCTTCGGTTAAATACGCCGCTGCTCTACCACTTGAGCTATCGTGACTTCGATCCACTTGGACACTAACTTCCCACCTCAACCCAATTATAAGTAGTATATATGTTATAAATAGTATAACTCAAACATAACCTCGTATGTAACCTATAAACTTTCGACCTTCTTTTCGTATAGAATGGCACCAAGTCAAACCTAACCTAAACTTGTAGAACCTCCATGCCATATCCATTAAGCCTTAACGGATTAGTTAGTACATAACCTATACATTTATAATCTTCATGGGTAATACATCTATTGTTTTAATTTGAACATAACCTAAAAACATTCAGCCTTCTTGGTGTATGGTCACATATATGCATGGTGCCAACTCAAACCTCCTTGCCATAGTTTGTACAGTATCAACTGGCACATAACCTATACAGTTAAAACAGTTTTGGCATGGATTTTGTATGAAGGAATTACAACACCTCGACATAACCCACTCTTCTATAATCTCATTGCCTTGTTAGGAAGGCATCAACCTACACTGCCTTAACCTCCTTGCCATATCTATCAAGTTTAAATGGCATCAAATCCTACCAAACCTACACACTTATAATCATGTAATATCATCCGTACATCATGTATTAACGATTATAACTCTGAAATAACTTACACACTTTCAACCTTTTCATACAGGCAACTTGTGTAAATAGTACCTCCTTGCCATATCGACCATGTTAGAAAGGCATCAACTCGTATATCACCTACACACTTTCAACCTTCTTTACATATATGATTAGCATCAACTCGAACTTAACGTACACTCCCTTAACCTACTACCCATATCAATCACGTTTAAATGGCATCAAATCCTACAAAACGTATCCACTTATAACTTCCATGGGTTATGCATCCATTATGTATTAACAGTTGTAACTCAAAAATAACTTTCAACCTTCTTTTATAAATCCAAGATATCTGAATGGTACCAACTCAATTACAGAAAACGATCAAACTTCGTTTACATGAAATTCAACAATTATTATCAAAAACTTATTTTTTTAAAAAGAGTAAAATATGTATGTTTGATCTTTTTTTTAAATAATAACTTGCGGTGATATGATAATTCAAGATCGCGTAAGAATGATAATGCGGAATCCGAGCAGTGCGTCGATACGGTTCTGGCTATGTTCCTAGGCAGAAAAAACGTGTCACGCCTAAAGGGAAAATCGATGCTAATCGTTTTTTAACGGGTTTTCTAAAAGGTTTGACGTTAAGTTCGCGGGGTTACTGTGTTGTGGGATGGTTTGAGTCCGGGCTTTATCGGGATAAAAAAAACCAACCCGCAGAGGGGAAGAATAATTAGTATGCGTTTTTGACGTGATTTCCGTGATTTAAATTAATATACGGTCGGTTTTCTTTTTGACTTTTTTCAAGTCAAAGCCGTTCTGCTCGCATACGGCGGCGATGGAGTCGATCTGTCTGTTGTGCTTGTCCAGCTCGTCACCCATGCTGACAGCCATCGCCTTGAGTCCAGAGACGATCCCGTTGACGAGGTCAATGTTGTCGTCCGTCTCTGTCCTCCTCGTTTTAAGCCTGTCCGGGGTGTCGCAGTGTGCCTGGGGTGCCGGTGGACGCTGAACGACGGGTAAAGGCTTCCCGGATTCGTCTTTTTCTTCTTTGGCTGGCTTCTTCCCCCACACCTTGCACGGTATGAACATGCAACACCACGCCATCTTCTGGAGCGACTCCTTCGCCTCTTCCAGGTCCTCCTTCATCTTCGCAGCACCGGCAGATATCCGCTGTATCTGCTCGCCCTGGGCGGCGAGGGCGTCCACCGTCTCAGCCCCTGCGCGCTCGCTCTCCTCGCACAAGGAGAGCATCCGCCTGCTGCTCTCAAGGCACTCATCCTCAGTGAGGTCGCACTTAAGCTTCAACTCCTCCAAATCCATGAAAGTCGAAACACTTTTACACAACAAAATCGTTTATAAGCAGCGACAAAAATAACACATGTTCAATCTCCCCCACATAGCCAGATATTACAAAATTCAAACAAGCATACATTTACAAGCATATAAACTGTACCGATAATATACTAGTAAGGGAGTATAGGTTATTTTCGAGTTTTAACCGTTAATACATGATGCATGGATAACCCATGGAGTTTGCAAGTGTGTGGGTTATGTACGAAAGGATGTGATTCAAACATCATGGATATATAAAAAGAAGTTATAAGTGAATAGGTTATGTAGGAATAGATGCCGTTCAAACTGGGTGGGTTTAACAGGGAGATTATAAAGGTGTAGGTTATATATGAGCCGATACCGTTCATAAATGTTAGATATATGTTGTTAAACTTGCATACAGTATTTTTGAGTTACAACCGTTAATACACGATGCGTTGATAACTCATGGAGTTTACAAGTGTAAGGTGATGTAGGCATTGATGTCGTGCAAACTTGACGGGTTTGGCAATGAGGTTATAAAGGTGTAGGTTATGTTTGAGTCGGTATCATTCATAAATATTAGATATATGATCTTGAACTTGTATAAATTATTTTTGAGTTGTAACCGATAATACATGATACGTGGATAACCCATGGAGTTTCCAAGTGTATAGGTTATGTAGGTTATAAAGGCATAGGTTATGTTTGAGTCGGTACTATTAATAAATGTTAGATATATGATGTTGAACTTGTATAGGTTATTTTTGAGGTAGGCTTTGAGATATATTAATACACGATTCGTAGATCACCCATGGAGTCTACAAGTGTACAGGTTATGTATGAACTGATGTCATTCATACTTGATGGAAAATGCAAGGAGATTATGGAGGTGTAGAGGTCATGCTCGAGTTGGTATTATTTATTAATCGAGCGAACGATTCCGTTAATGAGTCGATCTTTAAACGAACGAACCGTCAACAATATGGTTAATCTGTAAACGAAAGATCCTTTTACTAGGCGACTGGACCATTAACAAACGGCCGGTAAGAAATTTAGTGAATTACGGAGTGAATCATAGAATGAACGAGTGGGTCAGAGATTGAATATAATTGTATAGATTATGTTGGTACCTTCCGTATATGTTAGCTGTACGCTATGAAAGTTGACACTGTATCCTAATTTAACCGTTAATATATGATAGATGGATAACAGACGGTGTGGTTTGATAATGAGGATACTAGGAAGCGGCGTTTGTGCTCCCCAGGCACTGCACCCTTCTGGCTTATTGTACCATCCTAGTTCCTTAGTTCAGTTCAATAGACCCAATCCTTCTTCTTAGAAGTATCAGGTCTTTGACTGTTGCTACAGTTTCATTCCCTAGATTTTTTTCGTATTTTAGGATAAATCTCCATTGAGCTGTTGTTTTGCATTCGAAGATGATATGGGTGTCTGTTTCCTTCTCCTCATTACATAATCTGCAGTTGGGAAAATCGTTGTACATGCCAATGTTCTGTAGATGTTTTCTCAGATGCCACTAAGCGGTTAGTGGTCCTACCATTCCTCAGAGTCTAGCCTTTTCCAATTGGAGGATGAAGGTTAAAAGTGTATAGGTTATGTACGAATTGATGCAGTTCAAACTTGATGGATCTAGCAAGGAGGTTTTAGAACTGTAGGTCGTATTCTAGTAGGTTACATGGGAGTAGTTTATGTTCTCACCTTGTTATGTTCAGGTTTTTTATCTGTCTCAACTCACTGGACGTTGAAAGTGTTATACTCATTATCTTGTCTGATTTTAATTTGATATGTTGTGAATATTCAACTGCCACGCTATTTTGCGTTTGAGAAGTTATAAATTTGCAGGTTATATTTTTGACACTCGATCGGTATAGCCGGCTGATTTTTTGTTTACGGGTTATGTACTAGTTGTTGCTATCTTGTCCACGATAGTTTACGTATAAATAGGTTATGTCAACTACATTTTAGTTATGCTTTAACTAATCCAGGGTCTTTTTTGTTTTCCAGTTGCAGGGCACCGATAGCCAGCATCGAGTTTATGGAAGAGCTGTCTGAGAATATGGGCTCGAACTCGAGGCAGCTGACGCCTGGCCTCAGGTACAGGAACCTGGGGAAAAGCGGACTCCGGGTCTCGAACATCGGTCTCGGTTAGTCTTGGAGCTCTTTTTTTTCTTTTTTTGTTCCTGTGGTGCCCCAGGTGACGGGGGCGGCGGATCGATTGGGGGACGGGGGAGGCTCGGCGTTGTTCCGGTGTGCCGCGGCGGCAGGGAGGATCGATCCGCCTGCCCCGACCTCGGCACATTGACCTTCATCCGCCGGCTGACTCCCCCTTCTAAAAAGAAATTTTAAAAACCGTGGGATGTGTCAATTTTGTTCGTTTTTGTAACCCTTTCCACAGCCGCCTTCTTTACCCTTTTCACAATGCCCTGCCATATATGCGAAATCCGGCGAATCGCCAAAATTGGTGCATTATGCTTTCCGGCCCCCACCTCTTGCTGCTTCACCACCCCGTCATACAAAATCCAAGTGTGTTTTATGTCTGTCGTTACATCATTTGAGTTTATGGGTCATCGTCTTGTTCTTCCAGGGGCCTGGGTGACGTTCGGCGGCGGCGTGTCGGAGCTGGAGGCGGAGGCCGTCGTGGAGGCGGCCTACCTCGCGGGCATCAACCTGTTCGACCTGAGCGAGGCGCACACGGGACCGAGGGCGGAGCTTTTCCTCGGCCAGATCCTCAAGAGGAAGCCGTGGCCGAGGTCTTCCTACATAGTCACGACCAAGATCTACTTCAACTCGAAGTGAGTAGCAGGTGGAGTAATACTGTTTTTTTTTTTTTTTTTCAAAACACTTCTAAAAATCTATTAGGCCAGAATCGATATTCAAATGAGTCCAAATGGTAACGTAGGAATTACAAATGGCCGATCAAACCGCTAAAAATCGAATGGACTCGATTATCGTTTCTTGGACTGATCGATTATGATATCAACCCCATATTTAACTGAATTCAAAATTCACTAATTTCGTGGTCTGCTTGACCGATTAATACATTACAATTAATTAAGGTTTTTAGTTGAGATGAAAAAAAGCTAATGGCACGAGAGGGATCCGAACCCACGATCTTCGGCTAGATACGCCGCTGCTCTACCACCTGAGCTATCGTGACCTCGATCCACTTGGACATCAACTCCCCATCTCAACCCCACCTTATGAGTTTTCCCTCCTTTTGCCATTTTTCAAATGTCGTGTAATCGGTTTGGATTCTCGACGACAATTGAAATGGCGACGGAGAGCTTTAGTGAAGTGTACTTCATTTTAATTCATTAAATTCACTAACTTCGTGGTCCGCTTGACCAATTAATACATTACAATTAATTAAGGTTTTTAGTTGAGATGAAAAACCTTAATTAATTGTAATGAATTCAAAATTTGGAATGACCGATCAAACTGTCAAAAATCTATTAGGCCAAAATCGGTTCTTGAACTGATCGATACTCGAATGAAACATATCAAATATATCAAACAGCTAAAAATCTAATAGACAACAATTGATTCTTTAAATGATTGATTATCATGGATCAAATTTTGAATGAAAACCAAAATGGCGTCGTAGGAATTTGCAAATGGCGATCAAACTGATAGAAATCTAATTGAATCTAAAATCAGTTCTTGGTCTGATCGATTATCATATGTATCGATACTCTAATGAAATTCAAAATCCCCATTACGAATTAAGATTGGCTAATCAAAGTTCTAAAATTCTATTAGGCCAGAATCGATTCTAAAACTGATCGATTATCATATGAATCGATACTCGAATGAAACCCACAATGGCGTCGTAGGAATTGCAAATGGCCGACTAAACGATTAAAAATCGATTAGATTAGGATCGATTCTTCATATTGATAGATTATCATATGAATCTTTATTCAAAATGGAGACGTAGTAATCGATTTATCATTGTAAATAGAATCGATTCTAGGAGTATTATTTTTATGTGTTTTTTTAATTCAGATCCGATGAGAGAGGGTTGAGCAGAAAGCACATAATCGAAAGCGTGAAGGCTTCTCTCGTCCGCCTGAAGCTTGACTACATAGACGTCGTCATACTCCACAAGTGCGATCCGATGTGCCCGACCGAAGGTGAGACCTGACGCTGAAGTCTTCCGCCGCCTCGTTGTAATTTTTTGTTATTTAAATTTCAAGAAACGGTCCGGGCGATGAACCACGTTATATCCCAGGGCTGGGTTATGTACTGGGGCACTGCGAAGTGGTCACCAGTCGAGATCATGGAGGCGTACTCAAACTGCAGGCAGTTCAACTGCATCACGCCCATCATCGAACAGGCCGAGTACCACATGTTCTGCCGGGAGAAGACAGAGCTGTACATGGCCGAACTGTACAACAAGATCGGGGTCGGTCTCATGGCCTGGTCGCCAATCGGAATGGGGCTCGTCTCGCCCAAAGTCGACGACGCCAACGCACAAGTCCTGACGCGATCCGCGCTCAAGGTAAGGTTACACAAAGGTTCTACAGTTTGTCAAGTGATGGTCAAGGATTACATTGAAATGTACAACCATCGCGTATCTCACAACCGGTCTATTTCAGCACAACAAGTACACATCGTTTAGTTGGAGCGAAGATGAAACGTTGCCAAGCAGCAAGGAGTCCAAGGAAGTAAGGCCAAAAAAGAAGGAGTCGAGTTTTCTTAAACTTCCGCTTCTTTCTATTTTTTAAAGGGGTGTTGGGGGAAAGAGAAGTCAGAGAAGGTGGTTGGCCAGTCAGAGAAGCTGAAGCAGGTGGAACAGATCGCTGAACGTCTCGGCTGCTCCTTGACGCAGCTGAGCATCGCCTGGTGTTCGAAGAACGACTCTGTCCAATGCCTCCTCCTCGGGGCGACGACCGTCCAGCACCTCTACCACTGCATCCACAGCCTCCAGCTCGTGCCGAAGCTCAACTCGACCATTATGTCCGAGCTGGACAAAGTGCTCGGGAACAAGCCGGCGAGGGCGCCCATGGTCTCGACCCTTGCCCTCAGATGACAAACAATGCTGCCGCCCCCTGGGACGGCAGCGCCCGAATCCCCCAAGACGGACGAGTCGCCGACCGAATCGAAACAGCAGAAGATGCCGTTCTGCACGATACAGTGACAGTATGCCTCGTCACCTCCATAGCTCCACTGTAAGCATTCAATTTTCTGCCTCTTATATCTAAACAAAACCAATTAATTCTACTCTCATTGAAACGATTCTCTTTGAATAGTTCTAATTTAATCGATTTTGCACTCGTATCGATTATCATATGAATCGATGTTTAATTGAATCCAAAATGGCGACGTACAAATTGCAAAATGGCCGACCAAATTGCTAAAAATCGCATCCGCTTTAGATTCGATTCTTTAAACTGATCGATCAGCATATAAATCGACATTAATTGAATTCAAAATGGCGACGTAGCAATTGCAAATGACCGACCGATCGCTAAAATTCGATTCGGCTGGTATCGATTCTCGATGAGCACGATTATCGATATAATGAATTGATTATCGATATGCAGGAATTGTAAATGGTTGAGCGAAATATTGAGTATGCTAGAATCGATTTTTCAAACTGATCGATTATCATATGAATTAATACGTAATTAAGTCCAAAATAGCTACGAAGGAATTGCAAAATGGCCGACCAAATCGCTAAAAATAGAATTGGATCAAAATCGATTCTTGAACTGGTCAATGATGATGTAAATTGACACTCAATTGGATCGGAAATGTCGATCTAGGAATTCAAATGGCCAACAGAAAAAATTCTAGCATATTGACGATTCTTCAAACTGATCGATCATCATTGGAACGATTCTAAATGGAATCCAAGATGGCGACTTAGGAATCGCAAATGGCCGATCGAATTGGCTATCGGTCCAAGAACGGATCGATTATTGCTTCGATACTCAACTGAATCCAGAATTGGGACGTAGGAATTGGAAATGGCGGCAGGAGCCGAGAAAAATTTATATCTGCCTCATCTGTTTTTTCCTAATACCTAACGTGTTTACCTGTTTTGTTTATTTATTTTTTTCAGTCTGGTTGGTGTCTATATTCAAGGAGGTACGTTTCAAATGCCTCGTATCCTGCTTTGCAAACTGCCACAGCAAGCTGACAGACCACGGCTACAAGCGAAATATTTAGACATGTGAGACGAGTGCGGCCAATCCTCCACCAACACTCTAATGATTTCTTTTTTACAGGCGATTTTTTACTACTTCTTCATCACCGTCGATGGACGTGGCACAGTTGTTTTTCGCCAGAGCGATTTCATCACAATAAAAAGCAATCGTTTTTACTTATTAAAAAATATATATATAAAAATAATGTATAAAAAAAATATGCAACGTCTTCTTCCTCAGCGACGCGCACATTTTTTTCTCCCGATATGTATAATGTATATGTTTTTTTGTATTTTTTTACGCATAAAAATATATCATTTCTGATATAATTAAAAAAATACAGGAAATGTATAAATTGAAAACAAAAACATACGAAAAACATTAATAATACATTATTTATACATTAATAATATAATAAATTAATGAATTGTTACTAATTTTGGGGTGGGGGTTAAAGAATTAGTCTCGGTATTGAACCCCCCACCCTGGATCGTCCAAACGTTTTGGGTTGCGGTGGAAGGGGTTAGTTTTCTACCCAGCCCGTCCACACACCCGGGCACAAGGTCAATATTGATCAAAAAATTGACTATTGACTCGATAGTAATTTTTATTCTTCTTCTTATTTTTTTCTTCTCGAATCGATCTAGCCTCGACACGCTTATATTTAGTGAACCTCAAAAGTACGGACGCGGCCGTGGGTCCGCCAGGCCTCGCCTTGTCTCACCCGCCCGCGATTTAAAAAAAAAATTAATAATACAATAGAATGTAAAAAAAGGTTGTTAATTTACATATTTCACACGCAGAATATATTGATATTAAAATTAACAATAATATTAGATTGTAAATATTTCTACCGTACTATTTAATTGATTGATTGATTGATTATTAATATTGTAAAAAACATTTTTGACTAATAATTAATTAATTAAAATATAAAATTAACCATTGGGGCGATACCGTCCTTTTATTTTTCTCCCTCCTTCGATTTTATTGTAATCAATTAATTTTTTCTTCAAATAATTACAATAAATAAATAAATACCAATAATTGTAGCGCTAACTAATTAATTTTTTTAGGGGGTATTATAATTTAACAAAAAAATATTTAAATCTTTCAGACAGCATTAAGAGTAAGTGCTTTCGTAGTAGGGGTATGTTCAAACGGAATTTATAGCATTAAAAACATTAATTAAAAATAATTAATTTTTTCGGGTTTTCAAATATGACTTGGGGTAAGGAATGGTTATGTATAAAATGGAGAGAGGTTGTAAAACTGTTGTCGAAAAATTGGCTTTTTCCTATTCGGGGGGGGGGGCAAAAATTGAAAACAACTAAATAAATAATTAGACAAGAACTTACACAACAGCGAAATTAATTAATTATTGTTATTCAATATTGTACAATTGTAATTGAAGGCAAAGGAGTAATAAAAAAAGACAAATATTTAAAGATTTGGGTTTTCTTTTCACCCCGTCATCAATATCACTCGATCAATCGCACCTTTTCACTAGCCCTCGTTCATAAAAGCTCAATCCATCCTAGTCGTTCATCGCTCTCTTACACCCGCATAAATTATTGCCCATTAGTTCACACTCACTCGCACACGTTTCTCATTCATTCACACATACTCGCCGTTTTAACTTTGTCTAATACCTCTCCTTCACCCTTAAACATTAATTCCTCATTCACATTATTATTATTCCTGGTCGGATTATAACAAGTCTTATAGCCCGGCATTACAGTGAGCATTGTTATAACAGTAGTACAACCCGTCCTTAAAAAAGTGCCTTGTTATAACATTAATGTAACCTGTCATAACAGTTGGCTTTGTTATAACAGTTGTATAACTTGTGCTTTCTTATAACAGTAATTTAACCTGACAACGGTGGACCTTGTTATAACAATAGTATAACCTGTCATATCAAAGTGTCTTGTTATAACAGTGAAATAACGTAACCTTGTGCTTATTATCACAGTAATATAACCTGATATTGCAGTAAGATGGAGGTCACGATAGCTCAAGTGGTCGAGCAGCGGCGTATCTAGCCGAAAATCGTGGGTTCGAATCCCGCTCGTGACACTGACTTTTTTATCTCAACTAAAACCCTCAATTAATTGAAAGATATTAATTGGTCAAGCGGACCACGAAAACTAGTTAAGTTATATAAAGAAAGAAGACGGTAGAGGAATTCCCAAGGAGCATATTTAAAAAATGCATATGGGATTCTGTCTGGACCAGCCGCCTTATGATCTTTTAGTTTGTTTACAACTGTGAGCAGTTCTTTGAAAGAAATTGGACTATCTAGAGAAGAAACACCAGACTTAGGTTCCGCATAAAAATAATAAGATTGGGTTATGCTTATGGGATTCAGAAGCGCCTGAAAATGTTGGGCCCAAGAAGAAGCAGAAATCTGGTTACTAAAAATGAAATTCTTGCCCTTAAGTCTATGTATCAACGTCCAAAACTCTTTAGAGTCCTTTATGAGTGCAGTTTGAGAAAAATAATCCTTTTTCTTATTTTTACAAAGATTTTTATAGCAGACATTTGCTCTTACATAGGCTTTCCACACAATTTCTGAGTCTGTCACACGGATGAGTTTTAAAAGAGAAAACGATTTCCTCATTGAACTGAGACAATGATAATCAAACCATGCATTTCTATAGAACATTTAATAGGCTTAACAGTGCCATTTCCCGCTGCAGATTTAATTACTTGGTTATTCAGATATCGATTAACGGTCACTAATCTCTACACACTTTAATTACTTGCTTGAATAAATTTAATTGAGCATGAGGATCTTTTGGGAGAGGGTAAGGCAGATCATGTAGTGAGTTTAGTGTTTTCCGTTTGTATTCATCCTGGAAAACAGCATTCCACTTCATTTGGGGAACTACAGGAAGTAGGGACTCCACTTCATGGTTTCTTAAAGAGAATTGCAAAGAAATAGGAAGATGGTCTGAGAATATTTGAGATAGAACTTTGAAATCCTCAATCATAGTAGATAGAAGAACTCGAAGCACATCATAAATTCCCATTGAGACAATAAACGTAAAATCGCCATTTAAATCCCCAGGAGACCAACCATTCAATATTAATAAATCGTTTTCACCACAAAACTCCAAGAAGAGTCTGCCAGCGTATTTACTTCCTTATCTTTTGAAGATCGAGTCAACCTGAAGTTCGACGAAAATGGACCCTAATTCCTCAGGAAGGGACTGTGCAGTGCCCACTCTTTCATTAAGGTCACCTATGATTATTAAATTAAACAGAGGTTCTCTATAAACACGAGGGTAGACAGTAAAGTATCTCTGTTTTAAATCTATCGAGAGAACATCCTTGTAAAAAAGTCAGTGCCACGAGCGGGATTCGAACCCACGACCTTCGGCTTGATACGCCGCTACTCTACCACTTGAGCTATGA
Source organism: Cimex lectularius (assembly GCF_000648675.2). Taxonomy (NCBI): domain Eukaryota; kingdom Metazoa; phylum Arthropoda; class Insecta; order Hemiptera; family Cimicidae; genus Cimex; species Cimex lectularius. Next base: position 2,018,731 of record NW_019392637.1, on the reverse strand, counting down.
CTTCGATCCCCTCGGGCACTAACTTCCCATCTCAACCGCACCTTTTGAATTTTCCCTCCTTTTTACCATTTTACAAATGTGTAATCTATTTGATTCTCGGCGACAAGTGAAATGGCCACGGAGAGCTTTAGTGAAGTGTACTTCATTTTAATTAATTAAATTCACCATTTTTCGTGGTACATTCCCATTCTCACCGGCGCAATTCTTATCACGATAGTGATCTAAAGTTGCATGGATCCTTCGACAAAACGAGAAAAAAAACGCACTTTTAAATTTACTCTCTCAGCTCTGAAAATAAATCACAAAATGACACGGAGAAACACAACAAATATTCTTTAGATCTTTGAAAAATCAACGAAGTAAGTTTTGAACCATAAAGAAAACAAATGACCAGTCAAAAAATTAAAAATTGTAGAGCCGATCTTCACTCTGTAGCAGCACGCAACCAACCAATTGTTAAAACAATATTATAACCTGCCATAACAAAATGTTTTGTTGTAACAGTAGTATAACCTGACATAACCGTGGGCCTTGTTATAACAGTAATATAACTTGGCATAACTTTGTGCCTAGTTATAACAGTAGTACAACCTATCATAACTTTGTAGCGTTTTATAACAGTATTAAAACCTGACACAAAATTTGCCCAGTTATAACAGTAGTATAACCTATCATAACAACGTGTTTTGTTATAACAGTGATATAAGCTAGATTAGCTGTGGGATTGTGATAACAGTAATATAACTTGGCATAAGCTTATGACTTGTTATAACACTAATATAACTTGACCTAAAAGTGGGCCTTGTTATAAACAGTACCTATCATAACAAATTGCCTTGTTATAACAGTACTATGACCTTACCTTGTGCCACGTTATAACAGTAATAATACCTGATATAACATTGCGCCTTGTTGTAACAGTAGTAGCGCCCTGTTATAACAGTCGTATACCGTGACAACATTGGCCCAGTTATAACAGTTTTATAACCTCATGCCTTGTTATGAAATAGTGTAACCTGTCATAACCATATGCCCTTCTTTCCTTTATCCCTTCCACGGAGTAAATGTACCACTGCTAATATCAAGGTCAGTTAATGGGTTCCTGTAATTATTATTTATTATAACAGTAGTATAACCTGACGACCTTATTCACTTTATTCTTCATTCCTACCAGTAAAATGGCCAGTTACGACTTTTATATATTGAATAAATCTTGTAATTGTTGTATTTATTATAACAGTGTTATAATCTGACTTGGCCTTATTCACCCCTCGTTTCTTTATTCCCTAGAGTAAAATCGCCAGTTCTGTCCGGTATTGCCCATATCTTCTTGTATTTATTTTTTTGTTTTATTTATTATAATAAAATAAATGTAAACTGACAAAACATTTTATGTATGTTGGATAAAATTTTGATAAAATAACGTGGACATTTTTTCCATTGGGGAAATGCAAATAAAACATTTTTTAACAAAACCGTCTCATGTGTGAACAATCTCTAAATTCTTGATCCATCATATGTTTTCGGGCCAGTAGCATTTTTTTAATACAGTAGTTGTCATATTTATATTTTTTCTTTACTTCATCGTCAGATTTAGTGGCAGCATAGAATTTAAGTTGTTGTTGTTGTTTCTTTAGAGAAGAATTTAGCAAGAGGCAAAGGATATGCTATCGTTATTGAAGGGTGAGTTGGTTTTGGTTTTTGGATTTTTTTTTTTTGGTTAAGTATTTTAATTGAAATTCGAATAGACGTTTTTTGACCCATGATTTTTTTTTCCGGCCAGGCGAGATTCGTAGCCGCTGCGAGAGAAGCACGAAAAGCTAATTTTGGAAATAAAGCGCGGGGTTTTTCTTTTTTTCTTTGGTGGTTGGTTTTTCGTTTTTCCCCTCCATTTTTTTTTCGTTTTTTTTTACCCCCTCCCCCAAGTTCAAATGTGCTCCGTCCAAAGATGCTTCGTCCAGGAGAACTTCACGGACGCGAGGGCAAACGGGCGGAAAAAGGAGCTCGACTCTTATGTAAAAAGAAAAATAATCGAATCATTTTTGCAAAAATAAATTGAAAATTTAATTAATTTTTATTTTGGGGGGTGGAAAAAAAGGCGAAAGACGATGGACCCACCAGGTGCAACAAGACGAACGGCCACGCTGATCCTGACGAGAAAGAGAGGAAGAAAAAGAACGAAGAGGCATTCGCCAGATGGGTCAAAAGCAAAGAGAAAAGGGTAAAAAAAAAATTTAGTTTTTTTAATGAATAAAAACTTTAAACTTTTTTCTACTTAGGAGTTGGAGAAGAAAAAAGAGAAGAAGCGCGAAGAGGAGAGGAGGAAGATGCAGAAGACGCAGAAGGAGGAGCAGGACAAGAGGATAATCGCCGCCAACAGGGAGATGTGGCTGCAGAAAAAGAAAGCTGCCATCGAAGGTAAAAAAAATATATTTAATCCTCAAAATAATAATAATTATAAAAAAAACAGCGGAAAAACAGAAGAAGAAAGATGAAGAGAAGAAACTCGAAGAGAAGGAGACACTCAAGAAGAACCTGTCGAAAGAGGTCGTCAAGGTCTGGATGGGTATCAGCCAGAGGAGGCCTAAGCCGACCCCGAGCAGCATATTCTGTAAGAAAAAAGACCACCCCCCCAAAAAAAACAAAAAACAACTAAACATTTCTTTGTTCTCCAACAGCCAATTCTCAGGTGAACGTCTCCTACAAGAACCCGGAACCGTGGAGGGGCGTCCTTGACGACTGAGGCCTCCGTGTACCATCTCCCAGTTAACACCCGGAGGGCGAGAGTAGTGTGTTAGAATCGAAAAACAAGAAGGACTCGTTAATAAAACGTGTTAAAATGATTAAAAGACAACAAAAACCGAAATTATTTAATTTTAAAAAAAATTAAAAAATTAATTTATTTGATCCTTGGGCAAGAAGGGGGTGCGCAGAAAGGAAATTGTACTGTTTTTTTCTATTGTAAAGGATGACAGGAAGGAGATCATGTAAAAAAGAGAATATTAAGTAGATTAATTTCGCGAACGATTCGGCTACTGAGTCGGTTCATTGATTCAACTCAGTGATTGTTCACCCCATGAAGAGTTCAGCTACTGAATCTAAACTTTGCCTCATCATATCTGTGCTTACTCTACTCCTGAACGATTCTACTGAGTCAGATCTCTGATTCAACTTAGTGATTGTTCAACTCGTGAACAGTTCATCATCTGACTCTAATCTTTGATTCAACTCTTTTTTCTTACTCAACTCGTGAACAATTCGATTAATTGAATCGGATCATTGATTCAACTCACTGATTGTTCAACTCATGAAGAGTTCAGCTACTGAATCTAATCCTTAAATCACCTCTTGGTTCTTACTGAACTCGTGACCGATTACTTAATCGAATCGGTGATTCAACTCAGTGATTGTTCAACTCGTGAACAGTTCATCATATGAATATAATCTTAGATTCATCTCTCGACTCTCGGTGCTTATTCAAGTCGTGAACGATTCTACTGAGTCAGATCATTGATTCATATGTCGATGCTTATTCAGCTCATCGACGGTCCGTCTACTGAATCTAACTTTGACTCATCATTTCGGTACTTACTCTACTCGTGAACGATTCTTCTGAGTCAGATGATTGTTTCATCTCAGTGATTGTTCAACTCGTGAACAGTTCAGCTTCTGAATCTAATCTTTGATGCATCTCTCGGTTCGTATTCAGCTCATCAACGATCCGACTGCTGAATCGAATCCATTGATTCATCTCTCGATTCCTTTTGTATAAGTCCTCTTTTCTATGATTCTCATGGATGGCCATAGGGTCAGAATCTCTTCAGGAAATCTCTTCAAATTCTCTTCTTCTCCTTCCCCACCAGGGGCTCCTCCGTCTCCCTGGCCGGAGTGGGGGCCAGTCCGACGCCAGACCCGGACCGCGAGGCCACGTCCGCGATGGGCCCCTCCGACACCACCAGGTGACAACAACAACCGCAACAACGTCCAAAAACAGGTAAGAAGTTTTCTTTCTTTTTGTCAATACTAAAGTAAATTTTCTCATTTTCTTTTTTTCCCCGTCCGTTCTATTCCATTTTTTCACGGAGGACGGTGAGAGGCTGTGTGAGAAAAATCTGGACCAAGGACATCCCACCGGATCACCTTTCTAATCCTCGTGAAAGTCTCTTGACATGCGGTCAGAGGGAAAATTAATCGAGAGAAAAAGAAAAATCTTTTGAATACAATTTAAACAAATAAAAGGACACAGCATCACGATCCTTCCTTCTCGCATCAATTTCTTTTTTCAAGTTCAAAAACGAAAACGAAAACAAAAACCTGGAGGCGGATCCCCCTCCACGCTCGATAGAATTTCCTACCTAAATCTGTTTGTCTCAATATATAAATTTTTTCTGGACTGGTCGAAAGGTTTTGACGGGTTGTTCAGTATAAAAAGAGTGTGATTGATTGATGTATCGATTGATTTGTAAATAACTTTTTTTTTAAATCTTTTTCACCCTTTTCCGCCAGGGATGTCGGAAAGGAGCATCCCCCACATCCGTGACATATTCGGATCCGAGCGGCACGAGACGACCGCGGGCGAAGAGGAGACTTCGGAAAAGGCGTGGCGGCGGAGGTGCAAGAAGAAGTCGGAAGAGGAGGCCAAACACCTCGAGAGACACCTCTCGATGAAGAAGACGATAAGGAAGAAGATGATGAGGGACCTGCAGCAGGCGCTCGCCGCCGAACAGGAGGAGGCCAAGGAGGCGGTGGAGTGCGAACAGCCGAAACAGGAGAAGGAAGAGGAGAAGAAAGGCTTCTGGAGGAGGTTCACCATGCGCAAGAACAAAAGCTGAAACCGTTTCTTTTATTTAAAAAAAATTGTTAAAGATCTTTCAAAATTAACTTGTTTTGCCGAAAATAGCCGAAGACTATTCACTAAAACCTTCAGTTGGCTCACTAATCGCTAACCAAATCTCTGACATTTCGATGCTATCTCTAATTCTATTTGCCACCTCCGAACCGATCAACCGTTCACAGACATAGAACGACTCAACCGTTCGTAGGTCCGCTCACTACTCAACAATTTGAATGTTCGTTGGACGACACAATCTTTCACTGATCCTCTCACTGTTTGGCTCGTTCCTTAATAGATCCGCTCACCGACTGGTCTATTGTAAGGTTCGTAGATCATTTCGCTGATCGACTCGTTCGTTCATAGATCTTCTCACTGATTAAACAATGTGAACTTTCATTGAAAGACACAATCATTCATATATCCTGTCACTGTTTGACTCGTTCGGTCCTAGGTCCTCTCATTGATTTAAGAATTTCAACATTCATGAGAGGGCTCGATCTCTCACAGATTGACTGACTGGTCCTTGTTAGGTTCATAGATTCAATCACTGGATTTATCTTTTTGAACTTACATCCTACGACTCGTTCGTTCATAGTTCCGCTCACTGACTTGTCGATTTGAGCTTTCATGGGATGATACAATCTTTCACAGATACTCTCACTGATTGACTCGTTCGTTCATAGATCCTCCCATTGATTTAACAATTTCAACATTCTCATAGATTCACTCACTGAATTTCACTGAACGACCCTTCGTTCAAAGATTTACTCGCTGGTTGACTCGTTCGGTCATAGATCTTACTCTGACTGGTCGATTCATTCATAGTTCATAGAACCGCTCATTGGATTTATCCATTTGAACTTTCATGCAACGGGTCAATCTTCCATAGACGCATTTGTTCATAGAGCAGCTCACTGACTGGTCAAATTTAAGGTTCATAGATCCGCTCACTGATCGAATCGTTCGTTCATATATCCTCTCATTGATTTAACAATTTGAAAATTCATGGGACGACTCAATCTTTCATAGATCCACTCACCGATTTATCCACTTGAACTTTCACTGAACGACTCGTTTGCAATCAACTCACCCAACTTAACTGACGTTCCGATCCAATCATTCACCTACTCACCGAATCGACTCACTGATCCAATCGCTTCTTTATAACCTTCTCACTGAATCGACTCACTGATCTCATCTCTATTTCAATAACCTTCCCACTGAATAGACTCATTGATCTAATTTCTATTTCAATAACCTTCCCACTGAATCGACTCACTGATCTAATCTCTATCTCAAAAACCTACCCACTGAATCGACTCAGCAAATTTATCGCTGTTTAATCAACTACATAACCTCTCACATTTTTAACCGACTTGACACTGCAATCATGATTATTATTTTTTGAAAGATCTTTTTGTATATAAGTTCCTACCCCTGGGGGGAAAAAACGAATCAATCGATTTTTTTTAATCGACAGCACCATGCTTCCTAATTAGCGTTAGTCCTAACCAAAGACGACTGTTTTTTTTTAATGATTATTATATAGATTCGTTGGAGGTGCGGTACCTATTATTTTTGTAATTGTTCTAGCCCCCCTCCCTAATTTTAATTTTTTAACCAATTGTGCCTTCTGATTAACAATTAGACATAAATATATTTAAAATGTAACAAACACAACGGCCCCTTGTAGATTTTTATTATCCCTGAATATATTATATAATATAAATATATATTTTTTATCGACTAATTGTAAAAAAAAGATAGATAATGTATTTCCGTGTATCCCCATCTTTTTTGTTTTCTTCCGTCCTCCAAAGCATCAAAAGCTTGACTTTGTGATAATATTAGATTTTTAAGGCTTCTAATAAAAAGAGGAGGGGAGACAGAAAAATGATATGTAATCCTATGTGTATTTTGTAAATATATGTTTTTAAATTGATTTATTTTTTATTTTTAATGTTTGTTTTTTCTAGAATTTTGGTGGAGGTGATTCTAAATTACAAAAAAAAGAAAAACTGATGAGGTGCTCACCATCAGACTGACCAAACGAACCAATGAGTCAATTAAAAAAAAAAAAAAAGTATAAAAAACTATATATTTACAACCAAATACAAAGACACTGTTTTAACATAAATAATCACAAGTAAATATTAAATATAATTTTTTTGTGTTAATTAAAATTTTTCTTATTCTAAGACATGTGCTAGTCGACCTTCTTCGCCTGCCCGGCGTAGCTCTTCTGGTAGAAGTTGAGGAAGAGGATGAGGAATGTGACTGTCGTCGCGCTCATGTAGATGGTCAGGCCTCGCGGCAGGTTGCAGTCGAACGCCAAGAGACTGCTGAGGTAGATCAGTATTACAACGAACTGGCCCTGTTCAAATTAATTAATTAGAACAACAAGAATCCAACGGTGAAATTCGGAACGTACGAGTTGCAGTTTCGTGATGTACTTCTTCCACCAGAGGTACTTCTGAACCGAAGGGCCCAAAGCGGCCAGGAGGTAGTAGCTGTACATAACCACATGCACGAAACTATTTATCAAGCCCGGAATAATCGCCTGCTCGCCTGAAAAAGTAAAAATAAATAAATAAAACTAAAAACTATTAAAATAAATAAAATACCTCGTATGAACTTGAGGTACGCCCAGGTGGAGACGAGCATGTTGGAATGGTGGTAGACGTGAAGGACGCTCACTTGGTTCTGCTTCTTCCTCAAGACGAAAAACACCTGGAAATCGGACGGAAACAATATATAACGATCGTATCGACTAAACGGGGGGCCAGTTGATTAGCCAGTCGCTCGAAGTGTCATTCGTCCACTCGTTCATTAAATGACCGAACGATGCTATCATGAAATCACGGAATTGTTCTCTCTCATCGTCAAAAGTTCATTAAGTGAACGAACAGTTCATTGATAGAACGATTATATCATGAAATCACGGAATTGTTCACTCTCACCGATCTGTTCAATTTTTGAACGATTCGTTCTTCGACTGACAGATTAGTTAAATCTCTTTTTGAATCATTAATTAAATGGCGAAAACAATCATTGATGAAACATTACATTAACTGACCAAACTGGAGTCGACCCATTCGTTGAATGAACGATTCTATCATGAAATCACTGAAATATTCACTCCAGCAATCAATAGTTCATTAAGTGAACGAACAGTCCATTGATAGAACGATTCTATCATGAAATCATAGATTTGTTCACTCTCAGGGGCGAATAGTTCATTAAGTGAACGAACAGTTCATTGATAGAACGATTCTATCACAAAATTACCGAAATGTTCACTCTCAGGGACGAATAGTTCATTAAGTGAACGTACAGTCCATTGATAGAACGATTCTATCATGAAATCACAGATTTGTTCACTCTCAGGGGCGAATAGTTCATTAAATGAACGTCCAGTCCATTGATAGAACGATTCTATCATGAAATCACTGAATTGTTCACTCTCAACGAACTGTTCAATTTTTGAACGATTCTTTCTTCGACTGACCAATCAATTCATTCTTTCTTTGAATCATTAATTGAATGGCCAAAATAATCAATGATTAAACATTACATTAACTGACCAAACTCTTATCGACCCGTTCGTTGAATGAACGATTCTTTTATCAACTGAACTCAATGAGCGAATCGTTCAGAGATTTATTCACCCATTAACAGAATCTTTCACCAAGCGATTCATCCATTTTTCTGCTCTCTCACTGAGAGATTCGTTAATTTTTTCTGCTCACTTACTGAGAAGCTTAATCATTCCACTGTCTCAGTGAGCGATTCACAACTCGTCCATCGTTTTGTTCACTCATTGAGCGACTCGTTCACCGGATCACTTATTGTGCAACACGTCCATTCTTTCGTTCACTCAGTTAGTAGTTCATTCGTTCATTCTTCTGCTCACTCCCCAAAACACGCGTTCATTCCTCTGCTCATTTACTAGAGACTCATACATTCTTCCGCACTCTCGCTGAGCGATTCACTACTAGCCCGTCCATTTCACTCATTGAGTGATCCGTTCATTCACCTGATCACTCGCTGAACAACTTGGCCAATCTTTTGTTCAGTCATTGAACGACTCGTTCATTCACTTGGTTATTCTCAGGATCACTCACTGAACAGCTTGTCCATTCTTTTGTTCACTCACTGAGTGACTCGTTCATTCACCGGATCACCGCCTCACACAACATTACTATTTCCACCCTACACTTCCACCTTCATGGGGGCTGACGACGAACCCACCTCCGCCTCCGCCTTTCCCCACCAACAACTTACACCTTTTCATCTTAACCCGCCTACACCACATCACCTTACCTCAGCCTACCTTTAACATCATTCATTAAATGGCCGAACAATCTGTACAGAGTGACCGTATCGTTCACCGATGTCTCTTTCGCTCTTTCGCACTCTCACTCCATCTTGCCCAGTTTTTAAGTCACTTACCGTGTCCAAAAGCTCGATCACCTTGGAGAAGAAGTACCACCACGACATGACGTTCATCTATAGGAGAACGGAAAAAAATGAATAAATTTTTTTATTTGCGTGTATTGTGGTAGCTCGTTTCCCTAACCAGTTCGATGTACTTGTTCAAGTGCCTCTCTTGTGGCACGCAAGCGAATTTGTACAGGTGTCGTATCGTGTCTAGGTCGAAAACCTGGCTCACGACCCAGGACGAGAAGACGACTTGGTAGAGGTTGTACCCGACGAGGACCATCTTCAGCTCGAACGGTTTCCGTTTCTCCATTATCTTGGGGCCGAGCTTAAGGACGAAGTACAAGTAGGCGCTGAGGATGACGACGATCGGGATCGGCGAACCCATCAGAAACCAATTGTCCACCTCTTTATCTGCAAAAATAGTAAATTTTTGATGAAGCCGGGGTGGTTAATTTGCAAAAAATAAAGTATATGCAGGGTACCGCCTCGACACGCAAGATAATAAATGAGGCATAAGAAGAAAAAATACACTTACACTGCATCGTATGCTCCTGTTATCCAGTCCGGGGTGCGATATGATGAGCAAGAGCTTTTGGGGGCGACTTTCACCCCTGCCCAGATGAATTTATTTCACCCTCTCCCCCCAAAGCACAACGTTCTCCGAAACTCGTCCGTGTTACCGTTATTGTTTTCCAAAATTGGGGAAAATCGTTCGAAAGGGGTTGCGATATTGAAACGAGGAGGGAATATGGAAAATAGAAAATACGCCGGGAGGAGGGGGATCGACTTTCATTTGAGCGGAAAAATGTTGTAACACGACCTGGACGGATTTAGAATAAGCTAGGGGAATGTTTATATTTCGATGGGAATATGTACTGAATAATTTTGGAGCTCAATCACACGACGGTTCGTTCAACTAGCGAGTCGTTCATTAACCGGCTCACTGATGCGCGGAATATTCGAAGAATAGTTGACGCACTCTTCGATTTGAACGTTTATAGATCCGCTCACTGATTGATCGACTCGTTCATTCATAGCTCACGGTTAGGTCGACTCTTCCGTTTGGAGGTACGCGAGCTGGTTGGTCGACTCGTTCATTCACAGATCCGCTCACTGATTGGACGACTCGTTAATTCATTGAACGGATCACGGTTTGGTAGAATCCTCTGTTTATTGGTTCGCGAGCTGGTTGGTCGACTCGTTCATTCATAGATCTGCAAAATGATTGTTCCAACCGTTCGTTCATAGATCTACGAACTGGTTGTTCTAATTGTTCGCACATAGATCCGCTCACTGATTGGACGACTCGTTCGTTCATAGAACGGCTCACGGTTTGGTCGACTCCTCCGTTTATAGATACGCCAGCTGGTGGGTCGACTCGTTCATTCATAAATCTGCAAAATGATTGTTCTAATCGTTCGCACATAGATCCGCTCACTAATTGATCGACTCGTACATTCATAAATCCGCTCTCTGATTGGACGACTCGTTCATTCATAGAACGGCTCACGGTTTGGTCGACTCGTTCGTTCATAGATCTGCTCATAGTTTGGTCGACTCTTCAGTTTATTGGTACGCGAGCTGGTTTGGCGAATCGTTCGTTCATAGATGCGCTCACTGAATGGTTGATTCGTTTATTCGCAGATCCTAGAACTGGTTAGTTGACTCGTATGTTGTTATCTTTTATAGATCCGCTCACTGACTTATCGATGCGAACTTTCAGTGATCGCCTCACTGGCGGATCGAATCAGGCGGTCATAGATTCGCTCACTGACACGACTGAGTCGACCAATCACTGAGATGATCAATGAATGAACTTGTGCACTTCCAAACCGGTCATCTTGAGTGTAAAAACTAAAAGGGAAATTCGAATCGATAAGTCAGTGAGAGAATCTATGTCCGATTGATACGATGTCAGTGAGGCGATCACTGAAAGTTCGAACAGATCAGTGAGTGAGTGAATCTATAAAAGAACGAGTCGATCAATCGAAGAAGGTATGAATCAATCTGCCGGTGAGTCGTCCTATGAACGATTCGATCTGCCTTTCAGTTTGAGTCAGTTAGGAGATCACTGACAGTTCGAATCGATATCACTGAGCGGTTCTATGAACGAACGAGTGGAGACCACGGTCAGATAAACAGACACGCTTTGCCCTTTTATCCACAAAGAGGAAAATTTCACCGACGTGGACCCCTTTAATCCGTCACGTGGACTTTCACTCCCTCGAGCTATTCTACCCATCTTCGGGTCGGGCGTTGGCGGAAATCTGGACAGGAGGAATTTTTCTCTTACTATCCAAGGACGAGAATAAAACATAAACACGTTCCACGGCCGGTCAAACTACAGCCTCTCCCCCCCACAACAGACGTCAAATTCCTGCAATTATTGGATTAAAAAAAAAAAAAAATCACCAAGTCCATTTCCATCCGGGTTCGGAATTTTCCCAACGTCACCCTCTGCTCAGCCACACCTTCCTTTTTAAGAACAAGCACATTTCTCGACCTATTTTATTATTTATTTTAATTTTTACCGTTGAGATTTGGTCAATAGGCTAGACCATAGGGCCAAAAAAAAACTTTTACCACAAGGTCATTTTGTTTTTATATATCTGGCAATCGAATTTCCTCGCCTTACTGTGCCGTACCGTTTCATTCCCCCATTTGACGCGCCTTACGACAGTTTGCCACCCCCCGCCAGTGGATCCATGGGAAGTGGACGATTTTCCCATAAGTGTGGGAAAAACGAAAAATCCATCCCCAAAGCAGTTTATCGTAATCGTTTATTTTTTCCTACACGGGTATCAATTATCGACTTAAAAAGACAATGGGTCGCGCGCTTCGCCGCTTAGTACACATGTTGTATGCACGCACAGGATTAACCGGGACAATTCGAAAAAATCCTCTCTATGATCTACTCGTTCATTATTTGAACCATTCATTGACAAATAGATTCATTTGTTAATATAACTGAACCCGCGGTATATTCATCTGATCATACATTCTCACGCTGTCTGGTCGGCCCGTTCGACACATTTCTTCACAAGTCCGATCACTGACTTATCGACTCGTTCTTACATCGGATCAGCTCGCTGATTAGTTGTTACGTTTATTCGTAGACCCGCTCACTGACTGATCGACTCGTTCTTTCGTAGATCCGCTCACTGACTGATCGACTCGTTCTTTCGTAGATTCGCTCATTGACTGATCTATTCGTTCATTTATAGATCCGCTCACTAACTTATCGATTCAGACTTTCAGTGAGCCCCTAACTGACGTGATCGTATCAGTCGGCATAGATTCGCTCACTGACTTATCGATTCGAACATTCAGCGAACCTCTCACTGAGAGATCGAATCCTTCGGTCAAACATCCGCTCACTGACATCGATTCAGGCTTTCAGTGAGCCCCTGACTGACGGTATCGAATCAGTCGGCTTAAATTCGCTCACTGACTGATCGACTCGTTCCTTTACAGATCCGCGCACTGAATGATTCGTTCGTTCATAGATCCACTCATCGTCTGATCTATTTTAACGTTCATTGATCCTTTCACTATTCATCGGGTGGCCGATCGATTCAATCGTTCATAGAGCTCCGAGCAGACCGACTCTTCCGCTCGATCCGTAAAGAAGAGAAAACGGAAGAAAGCCTTTTACTTTTTACCGTTCTCTCAACCGGGTCCCCGGAGTTTTTTTTTCAGCCTCTGTCCACCCTCCTCTCCACCGTTTGGTCCCATTCTTTAGGATCCGTAGCGGGCCGCCCCTTTGTCCCAATCGGCCGCGGCCCAGAAAAATATCACACCCAGTCTGGCCAACGGAACAACAGATAAAGATCCACACGAGAATTGGGATTATTGAACTTTATAGGAAAAAGAAACTCAAACAGATAAAAAGTCGGGATAAACTCGTTTTGAAATGTATACATGGTGCACCGGTCAAACGTGTCGTTTCTTTTTGATCACCACCACATTGACTTACCAGGTTCGTAGTATCCACTTTTGACGTCCTTGTCCAGCTCCTGGTACTTGAGCACTTCCAAACCGGCCATCCTGCGGGTTAAAAAAACAAAACAATTCGTTGAAACGACGGACAAGAAATGAAAAGTCACCGGGGAGCGCTCGTGGCACCGCCCGGTATCGGTCTTTTCCCCTTCACCGCACCATCCTATCCCCCGCGGCTTGGAACTGGTTTTTCTATGCAAAAAACAACTCGCGGCCGGTTTGTATACAAAAAAACACATTCGCGAGAACGATGAAAAAAAAAAAAAATAAATCGCCGCAAAATATAAATGAACCTGCACGACTGGCTCAAGAAGAGGCGTAAAATATCGAAAGACGAGTTTGGACACGGGAACGGCCAAGACCTCGGGAGGGTCATGGCCTTTGGGATGCTTTTCTAAACACGATCTCTGATTTAAAAGGCTAAAAGATCGACTCGATTAACGATTCAAATATTTAACAACACTGAACAATTAAAACTGACCGGGCGAACCAACAATTTAATGAACGATAAAAACTAATCGGTCTTGCCACCGAACATACCCAACAACCAAAGTGTCGCCTCATATCTCACCTGTCGATCAATGTTGCTATATAATACACCCAATGTATCGATCATTGTCGCCACATAACACTTTACGCAAATCAATCAGTCTGCCTCACAATACATTCAAAATACCAACCCGTGTTGCTACTCATCGTATTCGATCAGTGCTGCCACACAATACACCTACCTATCAATCAGGGTCGCTACATAACACTTTGGGCGTATCAATCAGTCTGGCCTCACAATACATTCAAAATACCAATCAGTGTTGCCACTCATCGTATTATATCTGTCAATCAGTGTTGCCACACAATACACCGAACGTATCAATCAGTTTCACCACATAGCCCATTGAGCACATCAATCAGTCTAGCCTCACAATACATTCTAAATACCTATCACTGTGGCCACTCAACACATCTAACCTATCGATCAGTTGCTACACAACACGTCCAATATATCAGTGTTGCCACATAGACATAACTGAATGTATCAATCAGTGACGCCACGTAACACGTCCTACTTTACGCATGTCAATGTTGCCACACAACACATTCTACACACGATCTAGTGTTGTGACCCAACACATCCCACTTATCAATCAGTGTAGCTACAACAAATTTGAACGCACCAATCTACTCAATGAACGAACAACCCAACCATTTCACTGATTATTAGAACCGATTCAATGCACGAATGAACAATTGACGAACTACCTGAACCATGGACCCGGACATTTAATAAAAAACTGAACCGATCAACTTAATGAACGAACAACCGAGTCACCGAGTATCTGTACCTATGGCCCCGGGCCGTCTTTTTTTTTTTTAAATAAATTAATTTATTTTTTTAAAGGTGGTGCGCTTAACTACGCAAAACGATGCCCTATCTTTCCCAAAGAAAAAAATTTACAAACCATTCACATTTCCCCTTTCACTTCCAGGGACACTTTAAACATTGTAATTATCACATTACCGTGTGTGAAACGGAGTTTGGCAACAAAGGTGTCCCTGCGACTGACCTCTGGCGCTGGACTTTTGTCGGGGGCGTTCCTGCGGTCCCGAGCCGACGGACGTGGTCGGGACAGCGAGACCGGGCGGGCCCCGCCTGGGACAATTACGACAAGTGTCGACTTTCGCCCCGTTTGGCAAAGTCATCTCGCCATATGAAGGAAGAGCCATAGAAAGCGCATCGTCGGTGACGAAATTTTACCGTTTATCTATTTATCCGTGTTGGGCAAGTGTTCGAGACGAGTGGCCTACGTACGCGCCCGATCGGGTCCGATTTATGATTAGGACACAAATTAACATAGAATAAGGGGCGCGACGGCCGGCTATAATCCAAACACTTGTCATCCGTGTATTGTACATGCCGACAATTTCGTGAAATCTCGATCAATTTTCATATTGGGTTGTTAAATAACGAAACCGTTTACCAATGAACGTATTTTAATTGGCCTTCACTGAATAAACAAATAGCATTAGGATTGAACGGTTCACTGGCAGAACGACCGGCTCATTGACATCTCAATCAGTCTGACAACACAACACATCCAACGTATCAATCAGTGTTGCCACATAGACATAACACACTCCATATATCAATCAGACTGGCCACACAACACGGCCAAGGTATCAATGATTGTTGCCACATAGACGTAACACACCGAATATATCAATCAGTCTGACAACACAACATATGTAACGTATCAATCAGTGATGACTCATAACACACCAAATTTGTCTATCTGCCTTATGTACACAACACAACTAACAGATCTAACAGTGTTGCCACACAACACATTCTACACAATTATCGGGGTTCCACACATCACGTCCAAGGTACCAATTAGTGTAGTGCCACTAACACTCTAAACATATCAATCTGTCTGGCCACACAACACAACCAACGAATTAATCAATGTTGCCACACAACACACCAAACATATCAATCTGCTGGCCACACAACCAACATATCAATCAGTGTTGCCACATACCACACCAAACATATCAATCTGCTGGCCACACAACCAACGTATCAATCAGTGTTGCCACATACCACACCAAACATATCAATCTGTCTGGCCACACAAACTAACGACTCAATTAGTGCTTCCACTCAACACATTACACTTGCGATCAGTGACACACTAAATACTCCAAGTATCAATCAGTGTTGCCATTTGACACCAAATTCTGCAAGTATCAATCAGTGTTGCCACATAACACACAAAATACTCTAAGTATCAATGCAGTCCAACTTATCAATCTGTCTTACGTACACAATACATCAAAAATGGTATAGTGTTCCCGTATAACACGTCCAACATATCAATATTAGAACGAACGACCGATAATCAAAATGCTGATCACTGAATCGCCGACTGGGTTCCTTAAACGATCCCCTCGGTCGATTTACACGATAACCAAATGAAAATAGTACCGAAAGGAAAATAATACAAAAACACTAAGGCAAAACTTTTGATTTTTTAAAATTCTGTTTGAATTTTGACAAAATATGGACGGCTGACGATGACGAAGGGTTTTGATTGAGCGAGGGAGGCTGGTGATATTTTCCCTTTGGCCATATTAAATTCCGATTTTCATGAATGATAACCATTTTCGCAAAATCGTTTAAAAAAAATTTTTTTAATGTTTAATATTGTTAAATAAGCTTACCTGTTTTTTTTCTTTTCTTGACTTGGTCTTGGGTTTTCCTTCTGTTTTCCAACTTCACCGGTCAAATGCCATAAGCTTAATTATTTAAACTTTTTTTTTAATTATATAATTTTTTAAAGAGATTTTTTGGGCCCAATTTTGACGACTTGCGTGTCGTCTCTTCCTCACTCTCTTCGGTCCTTTCTCCTGTTTCCCTTTTCTGGTCGGAGTTACGGTGAAGACTGGACCTTGGGGGCGGACGCCGGCTATGCCCTCCCACCTTCCTCTCCCACCATTCCCGAAGACCGCCACCGCCCGTACGTTTGTTGTAAATTTTTATTTATTTATTACTATTAATTTTTTGTAAGTTTTACGACGAGGTTAGAAGGCCAAATAAATTATTAGAGTCAGCCTTATTGGGCCTGACATACTAATAAGCAAATACGATTCTGATAGATTGAATGAAAAAAAGAACGATTGAAGGACCGAACTAATCAATTAAACATGGAATGCTGGAGTGAACTAATCAACAATTTAATGAACGATCAAGGAAAGGACAAAACGACACTCTGAACCAAGGAACTAGAAAGTGAACTAATCAACAATTCAATGAACTATCGAGTGAATTAATGAACGATCAAGGGATTAAACGAACTATTCACTGAACCAATGAACTATCGAGTGAACTAAAGAACGTTTAAGGGATTAAATGAACTACTCACTGAGCCAATAACCTGTCGAGTGAACTAAAGAACAATTCAATGAACTATCGAGTGAACTAAAGAACAATTCAATGATCTATCGAGTGAACTAACGAACGATCGAGAGATTAATCGAAATACTCACTGAACTAATGAACTATCGAGTGAACTAAAGAACAACTCAATGAACTATCAAATGAACTAAAGAACAATTTAATGAACTATCGAGTAAACTAAAGAACATCTCAATAAACTATTTAGTGAACTAAAGAACAATTAAATGAACTATCGAGTGAACTAATGAACGATCAAGTGATTAAAAGATGCGGACGTCTTTAAAACCATTAGCAAATTTCTAAACGAGTCGCAAAAACAAATCTAGTAAAAAAATAATAATAATAATAATAATAATAAAATAATACGAAATGTAAATGAAAATTTAATTATTACATTTAAAAATCATTAAAAACTGGCTGTGGCTAAATAGCTGATGAAAAAAAAAAGTGATTAAACGAACTACTCACTGAATCAAGGAACTATCGTGTGAACAAAGAACAATTCAATGAACAATCGAGTGAACTCATGAACGATCAAAGGGATTAAACGACCTGCTCATTGAACCACGGAACTGTTGAGTGAACGAAATGAACGATTCGTGGTTGATTATTTCGAATGTATTCCCGTAACGAGTTTTCCGGTTAAAAAAAGGAGCGTTCAGCAGCCTTTAACCTGGGCACAATTCAATGATTTATTAAGTGAGAAATCCTTCGGACAATTTTGATCGTTTATATGATACGTGTTGGAAGAAAAACAATCCGATGGACCTCGCCTGCGTACATTTTTAGATAATAGGTTGGTTGAAAAAAAGAGAAATTTTTTTTTACAAAGGACTGTAATTCTTAATCCCAAGGTTTTTCGAGCCAGCCCCCCCCCCCACGACGGCCGCGTACTTATCGTATATGTCTGTATCCATTTTGTCAGAAATTCAATTTTGCAATTTGTACATATCGATTTTTAAAAGCTTCTCGAGGCCGTATTGAAAAATTATTTTAAAACGGAGTTGGTTTTTTGTTTGTTTCTTGTAAGAAACGGCGAAAAACTTTAAAAGGCTAAGGGAGGGGGGCAAAACAACATCTTTCGCCTTGTGAGGACACACGCGGAGGTTGCATCGCCTAATGGCACCCGGAGGGGCTTAATTAAGCATTATGCTAAGACAATCCACGGTTTCCGACACGGGGTTTGCGACACATAATAATAAATTATTAAATTGTTAGCCCCACCTTGGACTAATACGAGTGGGAAACAGAAATAAATGAATTAACGCAAGAAACTCGTTGCAAAACAAGGATTAGCCACATAGCACTCAAATCTGGGTAATTATGAGTATAAGTTACCTATCCACAAGTGTTACAAATAATACATTTCTTACATATCAACTAGATTGGCCAAGCAACATAGGGATCATTGTTGCAGGATAAAACAATCAGTTTTGCCATAAACGCGTCAAATATATTAATCAGGGTTACAACAAAACTCATCCGACATAACAATCAGTGTTACTACAAAACGCATCCGATATATAGTCAGTATTGCCACACTACAGATCTGACACCATATCAATCAGTGTTATCACAAAACACATCCGACGTATCAATCATTGTTGTCACAAAACACATTCGACTTATCAATCAGGGTTATCACAAAACACATCCGACATAACAATCAGTGTTACCACAAAACACATCCGACATTATAAATCATAGTTGTCACAACAAATCCTGCGTATCAATTAGGGTTATGTTGGAGGGCAATCGGGGCCAATTAATCAGTGTTACAACAAAACACATCCGATATGCAGTCAGTATTGCCACACTACACA
The DNA here is from genome assembly GCF_000648675.2 of Cimex lectularius. Taxonomy (NCBI): domain Eukaryota; kingdom Metazoa; phylum Arthropoda; class Insecta; order Hemiptera; family Cimicidae; genus Cimex; species Cimex lectularius. The sequence goes on along the minus strand of NW_019392637.1, from coordinate 1,999,674 downwards.
TCCGACACCATATCAATCAGTGTTATCACAAAACACATCCAACATAACAATCAGTGTTGCAACACAACTCATTCGACTTATCAATCAGGGTTATCACAAAACACATCCGACATAAGTGTTACTACAAAACACATCCGACATAACAATCAGTGTTACCACAAAACACATTATAAATCATAGTTGTCACACAACAAATCCTGCGTATCGATCAGGGTTATGATACAACACGACAAGCATGTCAATCATGCTGTCATTCGACAAATCTCGTACTTCAGCAAAACAGACCAATTCGTTTAAAGGCAAATACAGAAATGCATCGTCCTTAATCCCCTGGATTATATCAGTGTGTTCAGGCACTGTTGTCAAAGTGGTTTCTTTTTTCTTGATTATTTGCAGTTTTCATTGCCGTTTGAAAATTAACGCGACTTTCTAGTCCGGCCGGCTGGTTTTCTAGTCGTTTTGACGCTTTTCCAATTTTTGTAAATTCCTCGAATTCCGCCTTTCCGAGGGGGGGGTCCGTCGATTCTCGCTGTGCCCCGAGGCCCGAATGCCCAACGGCGTGTGTACCCGGGAGGCGAGAAATTTTACGTGAACAAACGAAAATTAAAATTATAATTTTATGTTTTATGAAATCTGTTGAATGGAAAGGCGGTGACGACCTCCGCGTCTTTCTCACAAGGTGGGGGAGGGGAAGGCGGTTTATCGAAAATTGCTTTATTTATTTTTCTTTTCCTTCTCCAATTCAATGAGAGGAAATTGTTTAACCCGAGCCGGGCACGCAATTCGGGCTAATTTGTGCAAATTTTATTAAACAATGGGACAAGGAGAATAAGAAGACAATGTCGTGTGGGACCCCGAAAATTAAAAGGAGAAAAAACCTCCAATCATGTAAAATCGACAAAAGTAAGAAATATTTCAAAAAAATAATTAAATCGGATAAATTAAAAGGGAAGATATTTTTAAAAAGTACTTTAATTTTGCAGTGTATGCACTTCATGTTTATTTGATCACTCACTCAATCGTACAATGGTTCAGCAAATCGTTCGTTCAGTCAAAAGTACAATGGCCAAGTGAATCGTTCATTAAGTATTAATTTATCGTTTCGAGTCTTTAGTTCACTACATCAATCTTTAGTTCGGTGAATTGTTCGTTCACTATACCGTGTGTTATTTCTTTGAGTTCATCGTCAATCGGTTCTTCGAGTCGTCCTTTAATTTGTTTTCATTGTTTATTATTTCAGCGAGTCGTTCATTTCATAAGAAATTTGTTCAATAAATCGTGCGTTGGCGTGTTTTTCGTTCGTGCATCTATGATTCGTTCGTTCGTTAAAACAATCTTTAGGTTCAGTGAGTAGTCCGTTTGTTCATTATACCGTTCAGTGTTTCGTTAATCGTTGATGAATTAGAGAATCGTTCATTGGTTCAGTTCACTAAATCGTCCATTTTTTCTGTGAGTAGTTTGTCCGTTCAATCGATCATTGATTAGTTCTTGGAGTGGTCCGTTTTTTTTAGAAAGTTTTTGTTCGTTGTTTCTTTGAGTCATTCGTTCGTTCACTAATAAATCTTTAGTAGAGTCGATCGATCACTATATCAATTCTTTAGTAGAGTCGTTCGTTCATCAATCAATCTTTAATTCTGCAAGTCGTTTGTTCACTATACCAATCTTTAGTTGAGTCGTTCGATCACTATATCAATATTCAGTTCAGTGAGACGTTCGTTAATTATACCAACCTTTAGTTGAGTTGTTCGATCACTATTTCAATTTTTAATTCAGTGAGAATTCATCTAATAATCATCAGTCCAGTGAGTCGTTCGTTCACTATACTGTTCATCGGTTCAGTCTTTAATCAATTAAATTCTTGGATTCAGTTAATCGTTCATTCATCGTATCAATCTTAGTTCACTGAGTCGTTCGTTCACTATATCACATCATAAATCTGAGTCGTTCATCTAATAATCCATCGTCCAGAGAGTCGTTCGTTCGTTCACTATAAAGTTCATTGGTTCAGTGAGTTTTTAATTGAATAATTCTTTGATACAGACAATCGTTCGTTCATTGCATAAATCTTTGGTTCAGCGAGTCGTTTGTTCACGACGTCAATCTTTGATTCAACGAATCGTTCATTCAAATATGTTTTAGTTCGTTCCTGCGAGTCGTTCGTTCATTCGTATTTGTTAAATATACTGTTCATTGATCTAGTGAATCGTTCATTACTTAAAATTGTAGGTTACTATTTCTGCTAGTCATTCGTTCAAGCACTGTGTCGTACATGGGTGCAGTGAGTCGTTCGTTCATTCTTTTGTTTTAGTTCTTCCATCCATTTGTGCTACTTTAATGTGTACATTTGCATTTTTCAGCTTATTTCTTGTGTTTGTGAGTGCTTTGATGTTCTAATTTGCAAATAAGTAAACAAAAATTGTACACTAACATTATTTTTAAATGTTTTATTGTTTTTTAAAAATAAAATATACCTTCTTTCTTGTGCTTTTTTTCCTAAACAACAATTTACAAAATTTACACTTCATGAAAATAAAATATTTTTTAAACTTTGGAGGGGGGCAAGCAAGGCTGTTCCCTCAAGAGTCAAAACTTTTTTTTCCTTTAATCGTTCTATTTACACTTGATTGGGAAAAAATACGATGTAAAATAGAGGAAAAGACCTGTGCCTCACGCTTTTCCTTCAACGTCCGGTTCAAGTACGCACATGAAACTCTCCTTGCGCGCCAGGTCGAGTGTCTTTTTGAGTACGTGTAGACGGCGCTCGAGCCTCCTCTTTGACTGCTGGAGCACTTTGATCTTGGCTCCCTGTTTCTGTGCGCTGTTCTTGTACCTGCAAAATAAGTTTACATACTTTTATAAAATATAAAATTAAAGGTAATAATTGATAAATAATATTGTTTTATTGATTGTATTGAGAAGAGTAGTTATAAATGTATAAAATGAAATAAAAATCAAATTACCTTTACCTTTGAAGTTCGAAGGCCAGTTTGCACTTGGCCATCTCATCCTCCATTTTGGCAAGCTCTTCGGCACTGTTGAGGGCTCGTTTTTCTTTCTCCTCGTCTTGTTTGACAGCAGCATTAGACTTGGGCAGGATAGGCTTGTCGGCCGAGGCAGTCGTAGTCGTAGCAGTCGTCGTTGCCAGGGAGGATGTTGACGGACTCTTGTCCTGCGTCTTGACTAGTGGTGGCGCCTTGAGCAGCACCTGCTTCTGGAGGCCTTGGCCCTGGAGGAGGAGGAGCGGCTGCTGCTGCTGGCCCTGGACAATGAACGACTGCGGCAGCGAGATCTGGACCTGCTGGCCGCTTGGGTTCGGAACGCGGACGAATGCCTGGCCGTCTTGTGTCTTGACGACGGGCACTTTGAGAGTTGTGACCGGTGACATCGACCCCTGGTTTAAAGACGTGAGCACCGGCAACGACCCTTGGGGCTTCGGACCGCCGCCTGTCCCTGTCAAAACCACTCGAGATTCTTCGACATCTCCAGGCTTAAATTTAATTTCCTGCATCTTTACATTTATTAAAAAAAAAAATTAAATTAATACAAAAATTGATCAAAATTGGTCGCATCGAAGACTTACCCGAGTGATGTCGAGCCCTTCAATTATCTTCTTGACAAGTATCAGGCTGTTTTTGCAGTCCATGAGTAGGCCACGTTTTCTCTCGCCCTCCGGCCCTTTACGTTTGATCTTCTTGATAACAACTTTGTACGATTTCTTTATCGAACCGTCGTTCTCCTCGTCGAACTCGGCGATTATCTCAATTTTCTTACCAAGCTTCTTCGTCTTCTCTTCTTTCTGTTCGAGCCCTTTCCTTATTTCAGGCGGCAACTGGTCGAGATACGAACTAAAAATAAATTTTAAAAATTACAGAAGAGAACGTCGATTGAACATGGCAAGTCTGTGGGAGGAGTAAGTGAAACGATAAATCGACAGTTCAATTGATTTAACAAGACAATCTTCGGTCAGTGAGCTAGTGAGTGAACAGTTCAGTAAGCGAAGTGATCCTGTCAACAGTGCAGTAATTGACGGTAAAGGTCGATTGATGGTTCAGGGAGTGGGCAGGTAGGTTAAGTGATTGAGCTACGGGGAACTCAACAGGGACTAGTTAAGAGGTAGAAAGAGTTAACAAGTTAGTGAACAGTTCGGTGAGTGAAAAACAAAAATAAGTGAGTGAACGGATCAGTGAGAAATTTTAATGGTATATGGATCTAAGAAAAGTTAGTAGTAAACATTTAACAAAAAAAAAGTATAGCCAAACATTTAACAATTCAGTGAGTAGAAGGATCAGTGAGTGGAAAGATTAAAGAAAAGTTCAGTAAGTGAGAGGGTCAAAGTTCAGTGAGCAAACAGGTCATTTAACAGTTCAATGAGTGAAACAATTAAAGAAAAGTACAGTGAATGAACATATCAGTGAATAGTTCAGTGAGTAAATGTGTCAAGGTAAAGTTCAATGAGTGAACGGGTCATTTAACAGTTCAGTTGGTGAGCATCCATGTAAATAGTTTCAGTCAGTCAAAAAGTGAACAGTTAAAAAAAGGAATCATTGTCGGTAAATGAGGTCAATGAGTCGTTCAATTTGTCCATGATTTAGCCAAAGAGGGAATGAGTAAATAGTCGAAAAAATTTAAACAATGATACTTACTCAGGACCTTCGTCTTCAGAGGACGATTCTTTGAGTATTTTCCGTTTCCGAGTCGCTTTGAACTTCTTTGATTTGTCAGGTAGAAACTTAGAAGGTATCGTACCCCTTCGTAACCTAGTCGATGGAAGTACGGATCCTGGAGTTTCAATAAAAAATTACTATTATTATTACTTATTTAATATTTTAATAAGTGTTAACTGACCAGGCGTTGGGACAAAGTCTTTGGCCAAGAAGTGCCTCGAGCACACAGCCGTCGTTTCTGTCATCGGGCCTGAATACTTGGAAGCGACGAGCCAAGCAGCCCGTACGGGTTTTTCATTCGGGAACGGATAGAAATGAAGTCCGTCGCCCTGTTTCGTCAAACAGCCCTCAACGCAGCATTTAATGCCACTCAGCTTGGACGACTTTCTTGCTTTCTTTTCTTCCTCTGCAGTCTTTCTGAAATTAGATTAAGAATTTCTATTTAGGGTTCTGAGTCGAAAAAGGTTTTTATTGTTACTTCTATTTTAAAAAAAAAATTACTTTGGTGAAAATTTTGCCTTTTTGGCTTTTTTGGCTTCTTCGTCTTCTTCGGGCTCGGACTCCAACTCATGCCGTACGACATGAGTCGACTTAAGACGCGACCGGCCCTGCTTCTCGGGCGGCGCCTCTTCACGCATTCTCTCCTCACGTCGTGGCTTCTTGCTTGGCACGGCGTACGATTTCAGCTCAGTCTCGTTCTTTTCGTCAAAGTCGGCGAGCGTGAAGTGATCTGAGCATATGTAAATCGGGTCCATCCTCTTTGGGTGGACCTTCGTCCATTCGATCCACTTACGCCTAGCCTTTGAGTCCTTTGGGAACTCGTAGAACATGAGCGGCTTGCCTCGTATCCTAGTCGACTCCGTGTTCGGGCAATCCCCTACGCAACATTCCTTCTCCTCCTGTCTAAAATATCAATAAATATATTGTACATTTAACACACAAAAAGTTAAATAATAATTACAGTTTGTTTTCATTTTCTAAATACACAGTTGTCGTGTTCTCAGGGAGATCGCATTTAGATAGGAGAACGTAGGCTTCTGGCAGTGATGGATCGACCTCTTCGGTTTTCTCCTCCTCCCTGTGGCTCGGGGACGACAGGCATTCGAGCAACTCCTCTTCGGTTATTTTCTCGACTGACTCACTTTTCTCCACCGGCTCTACTTCGCTTTCCATCATCCTGCTGAACTCTTCCAGGTCGTCGTCGTCCTTCTTTCGCATCGGCTTTTTGAGTATGGGAGGGACAGTTGACTTCCGGGCGATAGGCTTTGTGCCCCTGGCCGGCATCGAGACAGGTTCCATGAGCATGACCTGCTCGACAACCACGTCTTCGGCGGTCTCGTTCTTCGGCAGGTTGAGAGTCGGTATCGAACCAGGCTGGAGTGATACACTCCTGTTCTCATGGTCGCGTACGAGCTGCTCCTCTTCAAAATGGAGCGAGCACACGTACTGGACTTGCGCCCGCCCACAGGCCTCAATCCATTTCATTTTCACAGCTTCGTCGCGGGGACATCGGAAATAATTGATGGCCTCATCACCGCTCAAGTGTCTCGTTATATGGTAACTGCTGTTGCAGTTCTTCACTGCACAAAACGTGCCTTTTTCTACATAAACCTTTCCCTCCATCTCTCAATACCATAACTGCAACAAAGCAAAAATAATACCTAATTGATAAATATTTCAGAAGTAATATAAAGTGACAAGCCTCCAACTGATTAAAAACTGGGACATCTCAATTGAGGCTGAAGGGACCAACAAACCTATAAAATATCCAACTTTAAAAAAAAAAAATTAATTGGCCAAATGAACACTTAATATTCCATTATTTTATATATAAACATAAATATTTGGGCTTGTTACCTTTCATTGCTAGATACGACCGTGACAGTCGACTGGTTATCAAACCAGCCCGACAAAAGCCACTCAAAATTAAAAAATACACGAAAAATTACTATTAAAGATTTATTTAGCAAATTGAAAGTTAATTATGAGTAAATTTAGCATAAATAATCGTATTGATTGAAACAAGCTGTCCGATCTAGACAGAAAGGTGGAAGGTTTCATCCGTGACTGGAGCAGCAACAGAAAAGAGATCTAAAATATTAACTATTCAACAAAAGGCTCATTTTAATCTTTAATCGAACAGTTTACCATTTGATAGTTGTTAATTTTACACAAATAATTGGATTTGTAGACAATGGTGAGCTGATACAAGTCATGGGGTCGACCGGTTATCTATCAGACCAGCGAAACTAATAAAAAAAACACAGGTATTATCAAATATTTAACAAAATACATTTTTTAATATTTAATACATCAAACTAGGAGTGTTTATGAGTAAATATAGCATAAATAATGGTAGTGGATGACATAGGCTGTCTGATCTGGTCAGAAAAGCTGAAGGTTTCATCCGAGACTGAATATTGACAGAAAAGAGACCTAAAATATTTTAAAAATTTAACAAAAGTGATTTTAATCGTTAATCAGCCAGTTTACTGTTTGAAAGTTATTAATTTACATTGGATTTGTAGACAATGGTGGGCCGACATAAGCCATGAGGTCGACCAGTTACCTGTCAGACCAACGAAAATAATAAAAAAACAGGTATTATAAAATATTCAACAAAATGCAGGTTTTAATATGTAATATATCAAACTACGAGCTATTTATGAGTAATTATAGCATAATGACACGAGCTCTCCAATGTAGAGGTACCGCAGCTAATTGGTCAAGAGCTTTCTGATAAAATAGGACGACCGATCTGTCCAGTAACAGCTCGAAATCTGCTAAATCTTCGATTTGCAATTTTTAATGGGTCAGTTAAGTAGTTGTGGCCAATATTAATGTTAAATGCAAGACAGGGATCATTCCGAAACATGGCCATTGCGGAGAGCAATGTTTCTTGCTGCTCGGATAAGACCCGGGGAAAAGGAAAAACAAAAGCGAGTCCATTACGTTCCCAATGGATAGGACATAAGAAAGAAAAACAGAAACTTGTTTCTTTTCTTTAGGAAAAACTGCATCAAAATAGAAATTTATTTGTTTTCCCGCCATTTTTTGTCACAATGCTACGGCGTGTCCGGCCGGTTCGTCGGAACGGGTCCCGATTGGAAAAGAAACAAACAAATTTACTTATTTTATTCTATTTTAAATATTTTTGATTATCATTTAAGTATTTTGAACGAGTTATGGATGAAATCGAAGGGGGAGGAGAAACAAATGACTGACGCCGGTATTTTTGTGGTTTTGAGATCTTTGACTGATATGTCGATTGGATTTTGAACAAAAGCCAAAAAAAAAAGTAATATTGATTTTTTTTCTCAGAACAAAAACCTTCGTCTGCATCTTACACAGAGTAATCGAGTTCGGTTAAAACGTATTAAAAATCGCTAACCTCGCCGTCGGGCTGGTGTCTGGGAAGGTCGCGGCGTGGCTCCGGCTCGTCCGGCCTCCGCTGGCCGTTCTTCGACGCTTTTCTGGGTCGGCGGACGCTCGAATCGGCGGCGTCGGCGGCAAGAGGCTTCGTTCGGAGGCTCGCTGGCGGACGGCGTCTCATGAAACACAGTCACCCCGAGGTGTGTGAAATCCAATATGGTGATTCGGTGAACCGGGCCGGCGGCGCGGAGGTGGCGCCACCACAGATCAAAAAGCTACCGACATATCAGAACGACAGATTATATTTATTGAAAAATAAAAAATCACCCCGAAAAATATTATTGTAATCGTTTTACGAATTTATGATTGAATAGTTAAGCAAGCGAGAAGGTCAATAAGTTGGTTCAGAGAGCGGATAAGTGAATATTTCATTGAGCTAAGGGGATTGAGTGAAAGTGATCACATTACACTAAGTTAATTACTCAGTGTTTGATTGATTTAATGAATTTGTCGGTGAATAGTTAAGTGAGTTGGGTGGGTCAGTTGATATTTAAGAAAGTCAGTGAATAATGTAGCTATTGATTAGATAATCAACTGGTCAGTCATTATTTCAGTTAGCGAGTTGATCATTGAATAGTTCATTGAATGAAGGAGATCAGTTGAAATTGATCATATTTCGGTAAGCGAATTACTCAGTGTTTGATTGAATTAATGAACTTGCCTGTGAATGGTTCATTCAGTCGAGTGGGTCAGTTGATATTTAAGACAGCCAATGATTAATATTACTATTGATTAGATAATAAACTGGTCAGTCATTTTATCAGTGAGCGAGCTGATCAGTGAATAGTTATTCAACAAAGGGGATAGGTTGAAATTGAGTGAATAGTTCAGTGAGTGAGTGGGTTAGATAATATTTCAATCAGCCAGTTAATCATTCCAAGTTTATTCCATATTCCAGTCATTAATTGAATCAATGATTCATTGAGTTATTGAATTGGTGGGTGAACGGTTCGGTAAGGATTTAAAAATTTCAGTTTCAATTAAAAATAAACTTTTTTTTAGTTTACCCCTTAAAAAATAAATATTTAAAAAAACTGGGAGAATCACATCGACACTGAAATAAAAAAGTCGTTAAAAGTCCTCTAGCTAAAAACAAATTAGGATTGGGCGCCCCTTCCACAATTTTTGTTTAATTTGTTAAATAAAATAAGTATGATAAAATATTGTAATTATTTTTATATCGTTTATTATTTTAGTTTTCATGTCGATTTACTTTCATTTTGTTTTTTGTGTATTTATTTATTTTTTTGTTGTTTTAGTGATAGAGTTAAGTTGGTCACATTGCACCATCCTACTTCGTCTCGTGTGTGCGTGCCTTTCTCGTTGGAGACATGGTAAGTTCATGTTTATTTTTTATCCATTTTAATCTCAATTTCCCTCGACGATCTTGTTAAATAAAAATTAATTAAACGTAAAAGTTTGCATTTTGAATGGAATTCAAAATTTGACGGGGTTTTTAAATTGTTTTTTTGAGAAAGACCGTCACGTCGGTCCGACTCTAACCCTTCGTCGTGGTCGTCCACTCTGCAGATTTTCTTTTCACTCCCCGTATTTTTCGTGTGTTTTTTAACCCAAAAACCTAACTTTTTGTTTTGAAATTTTACAGACGAAGGGTACATCGAGTTTTGGTAAGAGGCGTAACAAGACCCACACCCTATGCAGGAGGTGCGGGCGGTCTTCCTACCACATCCAAAAGTCGAAATGCTCCCAGTGTGGATACCCGAGCAAAAAACTGCGACACTGTAAGTTGATTTTATTTTTTTAAATTGGTATAATAATTATTTACTGATCCAAATTGTCTCGTCAATTTTATCCCTGATTTAAATACATTATCTCATTACACATTTGCGTTGTAAACTTGTCAGTACATTCGTCATTCACTTTGACGTTCGTGTTCGAGGCTTAATAACTATTGTTTACCTTCGTTGTGTTATTAAACGTTTTATATTCTTTAGATTAAAAATAAAGAAAAAAAACAGTTGCAGTCTGAACAGCCCAGGTCCTAGATTTGCCATGCTCTACTACCGTCCAGGGTAGTATCTCGCCACTGAAAGTCTTGATCAAAGAGAAGTTAGTGGTCGACAGCGATGTACATGGTAGAGACAATAGTTTTATTGCTTTTACCACGTTAAGGAACCGTCATTTAATGGCTTTCTTGATAGTAAAACCCAAATGGTCCGTAATGCGTAAAACAATCGTCAGAAAAGAACAGCCTAATCTCTAGACATCCTGCATCAGGTTCTCGCTTCTCTCCTACTTACTTTCTCTCTCTCTCTCTCTCTCTCTCTCTCTCTCTCTCTCTCTCTCTCATCACAAACTTCCATGGTGGCTCCAGACGTGTGGGATTCACCAAATGCCAAGTGAAGATTTGCCAAATCCCAACTACTGGGGCCAGGTGCTCGGTTATTCGCTGACCAACAATATTCAGTGCTCTCCTCGCTCAGATAATTGTCGGTTTTCTCATCCACTTCAAAGTGCACAAATATTCATGAAGTTGGTATCATCATCGTTTCGAGGTACACCTGTAGTGGAAGCTAACGTTATATTTGTATAGAAATAATAAAGAGGGTAAATAAACAGAAAGTTTAACTGAACACTATGGTTTCTAATTAATAAAAATAAAATCAGGGTAAAGAAAAAATAAAATGAAATTTGGGATTTAATAAATCAATATAATTAAAATAAAATGAAAATGTGCCTTTGAAAGAAATACCTGAATTACTCTTGCAATAATTGGCCAAATTAGAACAGTCCTTTCTCTATTCTCGGGTTCAGGTCGACACCTGAACACCAAGGCCCTTGATTGCCTGGACTCTACCATTTTACCCTCTCGAGGAGGCGGTGATTAGACCTAATTTCCCCACACTCCTCTATATTGCCTTGACAAAGTAGCCGAACTCAAAAGTAGCCAAACATTACTTATTAATCGAATCCCGCTCGTGCCATTAACTTTTTTTCATTTCAACTAAAAACCTTAATTAATTGTAATATATTAATTGGTCAAGCGGACCACGAAATTAGTGAATTACTTATTAAGTAACTATTAAGTACATTACTTAGTTACTTCTATTTATTTTTTAATAATAAACGATTCCTAACTAGTATAGATGTATTAATGAAAGAAAAATGTAGCTTTATTTCGGTTGGCCCAACTTAAGTCTTTGAGTTCCTCCACAGTTTGATCCAAAAATTGGTTGGAGGTTTTCGATGCATGGAAACTGATCGAAAGGTTCTCTCTCTCTATCTATCTATCTCTTCTTTTTTGTTTATTTTCTCCCAATTGATGATACCAGGGGAACTTGAGGAGTTCCCCCTGAGCACTGCAGCTTTAGTTTAGAGCTTATTGTACTTCCTTCCTGGCTCCATTTTTGGTGGCACATAACAGGTGTGGGATTTTGAGCCCCGGTGTTCTTCAATCGAAGAAACTAATTTTTGAAGGGGGTTTAAACCAAATTCAGGGTCGCTGGGATCCAATCCTGCCCCAGACCTTCTATTGATGAGTGCCGTGGGAATTTTTTCAGTTGCGGCCACCCTTACGCATCAAAAGTCTGGAGACAACGGTGGAACTCGATCGGACTAGCCGAGAATCTATCGCCCTAACCACTTGGCTACTGCGGCCCCCATACTTCTTTACTGCTATATATTTTTCAGTAATAAACTTTTCCTAAGTAGTATAGATGTATAAATGAGTGAACGACATAGCATTGTTTCTGTTTGTTAAGAATGGTTGGCCCGACATAACAGTCTTGGAAATCCAATAACCAATAATTTCAAAAAGTATAAATATCCATGTAATAAGCTTAACTAAGATCATTTTTGACCCAAATGTGCTTTCCTCCTGGAGTTGTCAGTGCTAATTAGTTATTTAAAATACAAAATTAAAAACTAAAACAATTCAGGAACAGTCTAGATCAAAGTATAGTCTTGAAGAAAAAAGCAAATTCATTTCTTACTGCCAAGTTTTCAACCACCTATTTTAAGGTCATAATCAGGGCCTACATTAATTTTACAATAAACTCTAAATCATGAATGTATCAATGCTCCAAATTGCGTTTATTGATCTCTTGACAAGCAGGAATATATTGAAAAGATGTGTCAGTTATTACAACAACAGTAATTTATAAATTACAGTAAACTTCCATTTGAATCTCTTGCAAAATTTTCTTTTGCTTGGTTGTCACTTATCGGTGTCATGTGATAAGCCGTCGGCTATTTAACCCGGCCACTTGATTTCACATGTCTTCTAAATTAAAATAATAATAATCCACTTATATGTATAATATTTAGTCTATATGTAAACAAAAGCCAAATTTAGTAAAAAAAAAACATTTGTGCAGCATACAGCATGTCTGGAGGTAATTCCTGTCATACAAGAGGACGGCTTTATGTCCCATCTAATCAATGGGTGTCACGGCCAAAACCATGAGTGTGTAAATGATTTAAAACAGACAATTTACCTCTGTACGATTTTAGTTCCTTAACATTTGTGAATATAGTCTGGCGAATAGGGATGGATATCGAACCCAAAAACATCAATGTTTGGTTTGGCTATCTCCCCCCACCCCATTAATTGTATTTATTATTATCCTAAAAGCCAGAGAATACTTTTTATTTCCTATGAGACTATAGGAATTGAAAAATAAATAATAAACTTAAAACAAAAGATAAACAATGAAAATTATGAATTAACACACTAGTATTAACCATCGAAAGGAGGAGCAACAACGAAACATTAAAATGAAAAACCTCCCTTTTTCATACTCGCTAGACAGTATTTCTTCCGTGGGCTTTCTTCTATTAATTTTAATGGTGGCATTGACTATCGATGAAGATTTGGATACATTTGTCTTGTTTTTCTGAGCGATATAAATTAGAAGTGGTCATAAAGTGCAATTATATTTAATATGATAAAACCACAGAATTTTTTTAAAGTCGTAATGATAATGTTTGATCGGGTCATCGATGGTTTGAGTTAAAATATAGATGTTATACAAAAATCGGATGGTTGGCCATCGATGTTTTATAAACATTGAGTACTCAATATCCATCCCTTGTGGCAATCCACCGCCAGCCATATTTAACCTAATTGCTTGATCTCATACATCATATTAAAGTTTTAAAAAACCTCATAATAATTTTTGGTATATAAACACTAGCTAATATTGGTTATCTAGATGAATAGTAATCTCTTATTTTTCTTCTTCTTCAATTTCCAAAACTTGTATCATTTGGATGGGATATCAACCTCTTTATTATCTGTTTAAATGTACAATTAAGTGACCCTAGGGGTTTAAACTTCAAAATCAGAACATTTTGTAATGTTCATCCGCTAAACCTGTACCTGTTTAGATACCTAAACCTACCTAACCTTTAAGGTTATTCTCTAGGTTTTCTATTCAGTTGTGAAGTTTTATAGTTTTTTCTATTTTTTTCCTGTTTTATACACTCTCCTGGGGTAAATACACTTGAATATTAGTCATTTATCTAATTATGGCAAAATTTAACTAACCCCTAAGGGTGCACAAATTTTATGTTTATCGTTTGTTTCATTAATTTGGCACTGAACCATGTTAATCCGTCCTAAATCTGAATATACTTGTTAAGCACATTTTAATAAAATTCACCTTGTAAACTGTTATATTTACAATCGTTTCATTTTGCACCTGACAGATAACTGGAGCGTCAAGGCTCAGAGGAGGAAGACGACCGGAACCGGTAGGATGAGGTACTTGAAGGTGGTTAGGAGGCGCTTCAGGTGAGCAAAGTTTTATTTTACCGACCCTTATTATTGGCGTTCGGTGTTTTTCTCACATCAGTTATTGTTCGCAGGAATGGTTTCAGGGAAGGCCCCCGTCCTACTAAGAAGGTTACCTCGTAGTATGTCTTTGTTTATTATTTCCCTTTTAAAACAAATAAAAAAACAGTTTTTTAAAACTAATTAGTTAAAATTGTATGTTTATTTCTGAGTTTCCTAATGCTGTTTTATTTCCCCTGAATATTCAAATTTTGAACAGATAAAATTGTAGATTTATATATGGTTGCACATATGCAGAATTGAACCTATTACCTCCCTTGGGTGGTCTGTCGTTTTATCCGTACCACCACCCAAGTTAGGCCCACCAAATGCATGCAATTTTCACCTAAAAACATTTTTTTTCTTATTTATATATCAATCAAATAGAAAGATTGGAGTACTCGATATTCCACTGTTTACCCTCTCACACTTTACATTCATGCTAATAAATTCATTAAATCTCTATGAATGCTCTTTTAAGTTGAATTCCTGCACACTTCGTGGAGCCACCCTTCAAATATGCGGGACGCATCAAGCATTCTTTGATCAAGAAGTAAGTGGCCATGTGTCACTATCGCATGTATTCCCCAATCGGGTGGCTATGATGCCTTTTTTTAAATTATTATTATTTATTTAGGTCCTTCAAGGGCCAGAATCAATTCTTGATCCAGCCCCACTGTGTTTTTTCTCCCTCCCCTCCTTGGGCCGCCAGTTTGTAACATTAAGATGCATACATGCTAAGCAAATCAAGCTGAACGAAAGACAATCAACTGATTCGATTCGATTATTTGCTTTAGAGTGTATGGGAAGTGCATCAGAGCCAACAGATAGGTTGGCCTTGGTCAAGGTTTGGATCTTCTAGTGGTAGCATCAAAATGGTCTACGTTTTGACTGCAATTCCACATGGCCGATATATCGGGGTCGAGTACTGCCTTTAAAGGAAGTCATAAAGAAAAAAAAGTTTTAAGATATAGTTTATTCTATCGATGCACTATGATTAATGAAAATTGCCGGTAATTAAAAAGAAAACATTAGATAGACAAGACTACAAGTCATTAAGGGGGAAATTTGTTTGGTATTCTAAGATGTATTTCCAAGAAAAGGCCCCAGGCACTGTGTAAAACTCTTGATTGTTATTATTATTTTAATTAATTAATTTTTTTGTAAACTTAATTTTTCATTAAGCATTTTAAATATGGGAAATATCAATTGACCCTTTTACGTGACAAGTCTATAGCATACTTACTTGGCTTTTCAGTTTTATAATTGACCAACTCTGATTTTTAAATTAAAACAAGACCTAACAACACAAAGTCAGATCAGCTATTGACAACTCGCTGTAGCCCCAGTATAACTTTCAACTTTGAATGGAAGTAGGGGATGATCTTATGTGGTGTAACCGATCTTAATTGACTTTAATAACGTCCCTTCAAAACATAAAATTACGGAATACAAATAAATTGTATGAGTGAGTGGATTTATTAGAGTGAATGGGTAGGGGCTGATGGTGGACCCCAAGCTGTATGGTCGATGGTGGAATATTTATAAAAGTACCCCGTCGACCCCAATTAGATCAGTTGTTTATTGTATGCAGGTCGATGAAGCACTATTGTGTACCCCATCTACCAAATAGAACTAATGAAATGTATATGGGTGTGAATGTGTGTTGTAATATTTCGCATGCGCTCGGGGCTGAAATGACTGAGCTGTCGGATGCCCCTTAAAAAAATAAATAAAGTGGACTGGGACAAACGCTTGATATGCATGATCAGCAATACACCCTGCTTAGATGGAAACAGTAAAGGTGGTCATTCACGATCGCTCCCAACAGTACAAACGGAGCGACGCCATTCCAAAAACACGTCAATGGCAAAACTGGACTGGCGTGCCGGGCTGCGCCGAATATTCGACCGGTCCAAACTTCATCGCGCCACTCCAAACATCTCCAGCGCGACGACGGCATGGCGCGTTTGTGAATGGGAAACCTGGCGTGAACGGTGGAATATTGGAGCGCTGGCTTTGGTCGTGAATGGGAAAACCCGCGTTTTTTGGCCCAGTCTCCGTCTTTCTGTCACTGAGCAAACTTCTCCGTCGTACATCCTCAAAAAGTCAAAAACGTTTATTCGTTATTGGCAATGACATCCAATCAAGAATTTATTGTTGAGGTGATTGAATTGTTTAAAAGTTTTATCATGTTTATGGAAAGTGGTGGACAATGATTACTACGATAGAAATAAAAGAAATTCGGTCCTCGACCAGACTTTTCAAAACATGGGATACAAATGCAACGAGAGATGCGGTATTGATAACGCCTAAGCGCTGAGCAGAAATCGTAGTAGAGAACTTAAGTTCTTCGTAGTTCATCCCTGTAGAAATCGTAATGTGGCTGCCAACCTTTCATGTGGAGTGATGATTTCCCTCATGTCTGTCTTTTGTTTTCTAATCAAGGGAGTAACAAGCTGGAGTAAATATAAATAAGACGTTTTATCCATCCTTCAATAGGTCCTCCAATCAGCGGGTTCAAAAGAAAGACTAATCAAATCGATGTGGGTATTAGGGGTTCTGTTCAGGAGCCAATTCTTACACCATTTCCTCATCGGTTTATTGCTTTTTATATATAAACAAATAGCAGCGTAGCACAAGAGATCGTCATACATTTTGAGGAAGTATTATTCACTAGTCGACGATCGGGGAGCGTCTGGCTGTGGAGCGAGCAGTCGGGAAGCCCCTCAAATTTCAGGCACTCCAAATGGAACTAACTATACGGCTCCGAGCGATCGTGAACGGACACCGTTAACCCATGCAGGTGAAAAAAGAGTATACCTAAGATTAGGATAGAAATAAACAAGTATTGTTACAAGAGTATCTAGTGGTATGAAAAAATCAGCGAATAAAATAAAAGAAAGTACTTTAATTTAATCCCTCATACGAAAATTATATTGGGCATGTGTGGAGGCTAAAACAAGTGTTTTTTTTTATTTTCTTTCTTTCTTTTTCCCCTCCCCTTGTCGTTATTAGTCACCCAACAAAATCTGTCAGACGGTTGAGGATTTTTCAAGGGATACTGCCTTAATTGCAACCCCTTTAATGGTGGGGGTGAGTTCTCCAGTTTCACTAGGGGTGGTGCAAGTGATATCAAGACGGCTACGATCGATGATGCAAACAGTGGAACAACACGGAATGAAAAAATATCCGGTGTGAAAGACGTGAAAATATAAGTACACTAACGCATGTATTAATTAAGTTCAGTTAATAAAGTTAGTTTAATCTTTTTTATATATATTTTCGCGGGGGGAATAATTTTAATATTTATGCGGATAATTTTAAGTTGGCAGCACTGGTCGCTGTTTAAAAAACAATCAGTTTGCAATCCGTTGTGAAATGCACACGGTCCGTTTTTTTAATATTTTCGTGCGCCGAATCGACAAAAAAACGGCCGTTATTTATGGAAAAGGTACGTAAAAATGTTTTTAATATACTAAAAAAAATTAAGTATACTCAAGGACAAAAAAACCGGACACTCGTATTTTATTATTTATTTCAAATTATGTATTTTTATCGTAAAATTACAACATACTTATTTTAAAAGTAAACCAAATAAACGAGATCAGTAATTCATGAGTTACAAGAGCAAAAAACAGGCGGAAAATCGTTTAGTTGCCTAATTAATTTTTAGTCATATTTTATTTCGACGCCGCCATGCTGCATGAATCACCCTGCCATAAGACACGGCCAATTAGTTAATTACCGTCTATAGCTATAGAACTTTTTTTTTGGAAAGTTCTTTTTCTGTTTATATGTAAATAGGAAAAAGAAAATTAACAATGTTTTAATTAAATTTTAATGTTATTTGAGACAGTTTACTGAATTTCACAAGATGGCGGCCAACATGAAAAATTAACTTGTTTTTTTCCCTTTCTTCTTCTTTTTAATTATATATCCATAAACTGTAGTATAAAAAACGAGTCATGCTATGGGCTGTATGAATGTATAAAATGAAGGTTTGTATAATGCAACTTGCCGAAGGGCATAAAATAAAGGTTTTGCAAGGGTTATCAAGTTCGATACAGAGTTCTTTCAATTAATTATTCTTTCTATGCAAGTTCTTGGTTGAGATAAAAGAATAATTAATTGAAAGAAGTAACTTGGTCAATTAAATGTAAATGGATTAACATGCAATACAAAGGTTATACAGGGGATGCTCAACCCTAAATATGAGTCCGTTTATGTTTAGCGATCTAATTGACCAAATTACTTATTTCAATTATTTATTCTTTTTATGTAAGGTCTTGGTTGAGATGAAAAATTAGTGTCACGAGCGGGACTCGAACCCACGAATTCCGGGGTATATGCCGCTGCTCTAACTACTTGAGCTCATCAACCATCTCAGCCGAAGGTCGTGGGTTCGAGTCCCGTCGGTGACACTAACTTTTTCATCTCAACCAAGACCTTACATAAAAAGGATAATTAACTAAAATATAAGCTTACAGGTTTAAGCCTAAAAACAATA
The DNA here is from genome assembly GCF_000648675.2 of Cimex lectularius. Taxonomy (NCBI): domain Eukaryota; kingdom Metazoa; phylum Arthropoda; class Insecta; order Hemiptera; family Cimicidae; genus Cimex; species Cimex lectularius. The sequence continues at coordinate 1,981,274 of NW_019392637.1, read as the reverse complement.
AATATAAAAAGTTGGACGGGATTTTATTTGAATTTTATTAAATTATATTTCATTCAGATGTTTCTATTATAAAATTAAGGTTATAGAAGGATTATACGTCAAGGGTGAAGGTTATACAAAGGTTTTCTGTTTAAAAGGTAGGCTACACGAATTGATCATTCGATAACCAACTGAATCGGTCATTGAATGACCCCACTCCTTCGTTCACTTATTCATTTTTGATTCGTTTGGCTATCCGTGTTCACTGCTTGAGAAGCTCGTTCACACGATGATGATCTGTACACTGTCTGACTCATTCGTTCTCTGATCCTCTCTGAATCTCACTTACTTTCTTACCGAATCGTTTGCTTACCAGTTTATTCGTTAAGTTAAAGGATCGTTCTTTCACCAAACCGCTCTTTATTTGTTTGGTTCATTCTTTTACGATTCAATTTTCTCCCGGATGCGCTCTCCAGTTAGTCATCGTTCCATTGATCCATTCGCTCATTTGTTCACCGATACTCTCCATGACTCTCACTTTCGTACCAAGCCGTTGTTCACTGATCCATTCATTGATTCGCTCATGCTCTTTAGCTAAACGGTTCGTTTAGAACTACACACTTCATTGTATTTAATCTGTGAGGTTTTTATCTTAGCGTTTTGACCAAAATTGCACGTTTTTTAAAGTTTTGTTCATTATTAAAATGCCTTTAGGCTTATAGTTCAACATGACAGTATGGAATCTTTATTTTGAAAATATTCTGCCGGGTTGTTGAGGGCGTGGGTCCACTCAGTTTCGCTCTCAGCCGGTTGCAGTGACTTACGGTTTTTTCTCACAAGTCCTGGATAAGTCGGATCAATCTAAACAGGGCTTGCGTAGAGAGTGAAGTCGGTCTTGGCGTTTTCCCTCTGTCTTTCTCTCTCATGTTGTGTTTCTATGTATTTCGTTCGAAACACACTGGTTGGGGGGCGGGGGGCGAAGCAGATCGAACAGTTTCTAAATTAGGTCAAAACGGACCGGTGCGTGACTGGGTTCCGTTTCGCGGGGGGCGGAAACCTTGAGACCCGTACGATCTATAACGACGACGCGAGGGGCGGACGGTGAAATATACAGAGAGAGAGGCAGTGAGAGAGAGAGAGAGAAATAAAAAAAAATTAAAAAACAACCACCGTGGGGTGGGGAAGGTGAGAAAGCGTTGTGGTCGTCGCCAAGGGGAGGAACGTCTGACGTTGTATGGAGATTGCCGCAGTGCATTCGCCACTTTTCTCCCTCTCTCTCTCTTTACCAGTATTCGCCGTCGGTGATGGACGAGCCCAAAGAGAAGATCAGGTATGAAACTATCATAAATTTATATAACTTACATAAACTTATATACAAATATTGCCTAAGCTAATCCTTCAAATATGTTCAAACACATCATCCACCTCTACCATACCCAGCGATATTTAAAACATACTTTTTTACAGAAAGTTTTCTATTTTCAACAATCGGTAGTAAATTTTATGTCGTATAAGTATAAAATGTAAGCATTTTTTAAATCCGGTTTTTGTTTTAAAAGGAGGTTATGCTATGGTTTCCGTGATGAACCGTTTCAGCCTTGTAGGTTATACTATAGTTTCCCTTACAAAATGAAAGTTGTATTAGGATTTGTCAGCTTAGTAAGATCTATCTACCTAAGAAGGCTTCTTTGGTTTCATCAATCTAACATGAAGGTTATGCAAAAGTTGTATACATGAAAAATAAGAGAGTGGTTATACTGTTTGGTCAGGTTAGAAGGAAGGTTCTACGCGCTTTTATTACCCTAAAATGCACTTAAACTATGTAAAAGTTATATTCGTAAAAAGAAGAAAGAGAGGTTATACTATGGTCTATATTTTGAAAGGCTATTCAAGGTTTTGTCTTTTTATGCAATGTTTCGTCAGTTCAGAAAAAAAGATTATACAAGGTTTTTCAGTTTAAAAAGGTTATACAGGTGTTTGTCAGTTTAGAAAGAAGGTTTTACAGGTTATGTAAAGGTTATATATGCCAAAAGAAGAGGAGAGGTTATAGGTTTCCAGTTTGAAAAGTTATACAAGGTTTTTTTTTTTAGTTTAGGAAGAAGGTTCTACAAAGTTTTGCCAGTTTAAAAAAAAAGATTGTACAAACTTTTGTCAGTTTAGAAAGAAGGTTATACCGATTATGTAAAGGTTACGCATGTCAAAATAAGGTTATACTATATAGTATAAAAAAGTTTGTACAAAGTTTTGTCAGTTTAGAAAGAAGTTTGTACAGTTTTGCTAGTTTAGAAAGAAGTTTTTACAATGTTTTGTCAGTTTAGAAAGAAGTTTGTACAAAGTGTGGTCAGTTTAGAAAGAAGTTTGTACAGTTTTGTAAGTTTAGAAAGAAGGCTGTACAATGTTTTATCAGTGTATATGGATAACAATACATATAATAGAGTTTAACAAGCTAATCTCGGTAATGCATTTCACACATCCTTCGTCCTTCTTTTATATGCGGGGCTGATGGACAGACGTTAAACTTGAACAAAACAAAAAGAGTGAGAAAGAATGCTGTAAACACACAAAAAAATAGAGATTTGAAGCCGTTTGTATAGACAATAGAATTACACAGAGCGGAAGCACGCACATTCGGAAAATTAAGGAAATGACTATTCTGACAATTCACATAGTTTCGCATCACCTGAAGCCCCTTCCCCCAAAGAAACCCTCAAACGGAAAAAACCAAAATATTTTATTAGTAAGCCGAGTCAGCCTTTTTTTTAGCTTGCCGCAGTCAAATAATCTAAAGTCTATATAGAATGTATATAATCTAAACATACAATAGATTACTCATTCCTTCTCAGATCCACTCGCTGATACTCATTCGTTCACTGATTCGGTTACTTTCGTACCGACAGTTTTTTTTTTTTTTTAAATTATATTTTTTTACGAGGGTCTTTCAACTACGAGGTTATATGAACCCTTGGGGTGCTGATGTTTTTAAAAAAAAGCCCATTTGTAAGGATGTCGGGTTCGAATGCAGGGCTGCTGGATTCGAACCCGGAACCTTTACCTTACAGTGATGAGCGCCGTGTCAACGCCTAAACCGTTGCGGCCACCGACGCCCCCATCTCAGTTTGTTTACATATTCTCTCCAACGGAACGGATTGTTCGTTCGTTGTTCCATTCACTAACAGACTAATCGTTCGTTCACTTGGTGAACGGTTCATTTGTTTATTAATCCACTGACTCGTTCGTTCAATTAACCACTCACCCATACCTCTTTCACCAATCCAAATATATTAATTAACTCACTCATTCGTTGATTGATCCACTTTCTGACATTCGTTCGTTCAATGATTCTTTCACTAACTGAATCTTAATCGTACCATACACCGACTGACCGAATCGTTTGTTTCTCAAATCCTATCTAACTCAACACATCGTTCATTCACTTATCTACTGCCTGACTCTCGTTTGTTCACTGATTCACTCAACTATGTACCAAATCATTCGATCACTGAGCCGTTCACTTAATCGTTCGTTTCCATGATCCACTCACTAGCCGACTAGTAAGTTCACTCATTCTCGGTCTTTCAACCGAATCGTACGTTCACTGATTCTCGATTTCTTACCGAATCGTTCGTTCACTATCCAATCACTAAATAAACGTTAGTTCGTTCACGGATTCGTTCACAAAGTCACGCACCCACTAGATAAACGGTTTATTTGTTCGCTTATCCACTCTCCCTACGATTCAGTCATTAGTTCAGTGTTACACTCGCCAACTGACCGATTCCTCGTTCACCAGTCCAATCATTTTATGATCCATTAACTAATTCACTCATTCCTTGAACGATCTGCATTCGGCCATAAGTTCGTTCAATGATTCATTCCCTAACTGAATAAGTTTATTCACTGATCCAATCACTAAATAAACGGGTCGTTCACTGATCTATTCACAAAATCATGGATCCACTCACTAGAGAAACGGTCTTTTCTTTCAATGATAACTCGTCAACTGACCGATTCCTCGTTCGCCGGTCCATGTTATGGACTATGATTTCTATGTTCAACTCATTCGTCCGTTCAATGATCTCACTAACTTGCTCGTTCACTGAATCGTGCGCTCCCTGATCAACTCTGTAAAACGAACGATTCGTTCAAAAACCTCACTAATTTTCTTCATTCACAGTTCCACTCTCCTAATGGCTTATTCGTTCGTTCAATGATTCGTTAACTGACCGAATCGGTCGTTCACTGATCCACTCAATAACCGGATCGTCCTTATCTACTTCCTGGCTCACTCATTTTGTTACCGGACGTGCCGTAACTCCCATATCAAAAGGCCCGCTCATTCACAGATTAACTCATTTTCAATCATTAACTCATGTTCGACTCATTCGTTCGTTCAATGATCTCACTAACTTGCTCGTTCACTGAATCGTGCGTTCCCTGATCAACTCAGTAAAACGGCCGATTCGTTCGACCAAAGATCCTCTCATTAATCAAATTATTCGTTCCCTGATCTTCTCAAGCCACTCCCTGAAACGTTCGTTCACCGGTCGCTAACTTACGTCAATTCTTACCGAATATTTTCTGACGTTCGTTCGTTCACTGATCCATTCACACGAGATACACTTCTAATCGCCGAATGACCGTACTCTCCAATCTTTATTGCTCATATTTATCTTTAATTTGAATTTATAATTGTTTTGGACGTTTTTATGTAAGATTTGAGACCGGATAGAACGGTCGGGAAACGGACTTGTTCTCTCAAATCCAGGATTGGCACAGATTTACAATCGTCCGAGGGGAAATTTGACGCGAAAACAAATATTTTTTAAAATTTATTTTTTACTTGCCGCCCTCACCGTCCTTGACCCTCATCCCCCGGGACCTAGTTTTCTTTTTCGAACTGGAGGGAGGCCCCCGCTCCTCGTGAGCCGGCGGGTCCTCAGCTCCCTCGGAACGAAGACACACTCGCCGGCAAGGCATTGGACATACGACACACAACAAAGTGAGTAGGTCGTTTTTTTATTTATTTATTTTTTTTATTTTTATTTTTTTTTTTTGTACCGCTGTGTCACTGTTTTCCTTTAGTTAAACACACAGAATGTCACAATTATGTTAACCGTATTTTTTTTTCTCTCCGTGTAGTCTCGCTTCTTTTCCCCTATCCCAGAGATGACTCACGTCAACCCAACTGTCGGTCCGTAACGTCTCGCTATGTTATGCTGCCATCACAATATTAAAAGGCAAAAAAATTGGACTGGACGTATTATCTCTTTTTCATTCGATTTTTCGACATTTTCGTATAAGAATACGCTGTCCAATATTTGGCCCGCAGGGTCTCGCTTTTTCAGAAATATTTCCAGGATAACTTTTTTTAAAATCGAGGTTTATAAACACGGTGTTTTTTTTTTATTACGAAGGTCAGTTAGATAGAATTTTTTGGATGTTTGTTTTAATTATGTTATATGTAGGTGAGAAAAAAAATCCCACTGACACACTAGTCCACATAAAGGAGAGATAGGTGTTTTTTTAATCATTTTTTTTGTCCTTCCGTGCTCATAAGGAGACGGTAATTACAGAGATGAAAACGATGAAAAACCGGTCTGCCGATCATGACCCGATTTTTTCACAGATTTGACTTTTGCCAGATTTTTTTTGTAATTTTTTTCTGATTTTTTTTCCCTTCGGCATACCCCTTTTTCCTGTAACCCGCCCTTGAGCCGATTTTAACAATATCCTTGCTTTTCTTTTTTTGTATATTTATTTACTTTCGATGGCTTGCTATTTGGCACTTTGTCGATTGTGGATAGACTGAATAGTTCAGTCATTCATTGATCCGCTCACTAACTGAATCGTCCGTTCATTCAAACGCTCAGTATTGCTGGTTTACGTCGACGAGCCGAACTGATCGATTCCGCTGAAAAACTCACTAGCTGAATAGTTCGTTCACTTATCATTGACAACTAACTTAATCGTCCGACATTAACAGAGTAAGTTGTATATACTTACGGAAACTGAACTGACAAAATCGTCAAGATTTTTCACAATTCGCTCATTGATGAATTGAATCGTTGGATCAATGATTCAATCACTTACTGAATCGTTCGTTCGGTGATATGTTCATTAACTCACCGAAATGTTTGTTTACTGATTATTGACAGATTGATTCTTTCATTTTCTGAACAGCTCCTTAACTGAATCGTTCGTTCGGTGGTATGTTCATTAACTCACCGAAATGTTTGTTTACTGATTATTGACAGTCGGAATCGTTCGTTTACTGAGCCCCTTTCTAACTGGATCGTCGGTTCAATGATTCAATCACTTACTGAATCGTTCGTTCGGTGGTACGATCATAAACTCACCAAATTTTTTTTATTGATTATTAACAGTCGGAATCGATCGTTTACTGAGCCCTTTTCTAACTGGATCGTCGGTTCAATGATTCACTTAATGAATCGTTCAACGATACGCCCAGTAACTCACCGAAACACTTGTTTACTGATCATTGACCGCCTGAACCTTTCGTTTTCTTAAATGTTCACTAAAGTGAATCGTTGGTCCAGTGATTCAATCACTTCAAGAATCGTTCGCTCACTGATTCACACTGACGTACTCGTTTCTCCGATCCATTCGCTAAGTCACCCATTGGTTTACGGATTTACTCACAAGATAAACGATCCATTCGTTTGCCGGATTCTCCCTCTCACTCATCGAATCCATCCCTCCATAATTCACACACTGACTTCTTTCAGTAATTCCTTCGTTTACCGATCGTTAACTGAACTGAATCGTCCTTTCTCTCTCACTCGGCGTCTGACGAACCGTTCGTCCGACGATCACTCCGTGAAAATGGCTCATCTGTGCACGGGGACTCAGTACCAGATTTTAATTTTCGACGGGCGAATATTTTTTTTTATTCCTCCATTAAAAATTTCAAATCGTTAGGTCAAGAATTAGAAAAACAAGCCATAATCGGGCNTTGTCTTAAAAAAAAATAAATAAATAAATAATAATAATAATAATTTAAACAAGACTTGGGAAATTTCAGGTGAAATTATTTGTTTACGCCGTGTAATTGATATGCCACATTTTTCACCAGTTTTCCTGATGTCCTCTAACGAGAAATAAAATTAAAATTTTCATTAATTACTATTAAAGCATTACTAATTAATTCAAATTGAAGGACGACAGGATGATTAAATCGGGAATTTGTTGTGGAAAAGGAGGGGAAAATAAAAAAATAATGCCTATTTATCGAAGTCTGATCGAAATATGAAAGATAAGGCAACAAAAGTGGCAACTAGGCATCGAAGAAACGAACGATACACGAATAATTGAAGCCTGACGAAGCGAGGAGGTGCGGGCCCACGGGGAAAGTTCGAACGTATACGGACGCCCAAGGGGGTCATCGTGACGAAGGTCAGTGGGGCAGAGGTCATCTCCGAGACACCATCCGCGCCGATCTCCCTCGTTTTGTCCATCCGCGCTTTAATTCATCGCGGATTTAATTAAATCGTTAAATAGTTCAATTTGTCCCATTGTTACTTTTTTTGGTCGTGGCTCGATAAGCCTTCATATAAGTACGGACGGTATGGATTTGTGAAAGTCCGCCTCCCTAAAACAGAACGAAGTACAGTTAGAAAGTCCTGCCGGCAGTCAAGCTCTCATCCCCGGTTTTATGGTCTAGAAGTCTAGATGATAGGCACGATTCGACTAACAAATTGGATAAAGGATGTTCAAGCACTGCTGACAACGGGGTAATAGTGATTAAAACGCTGAGCCGACGCATGATACGTTCACAGATTCATTCACTAACTGAATGGTACTCTATTGATCCTCGTTGGAACACGCCACCTGATCCGCTCATTAAATGTCCAAATCGTTCATTAGTTGGTCCATTAACTGACAGAGCGAATCATTTGTTCGTTTTGGGAACCGTTCAATAACTGAATCGTTAGTTTAATGTTAATATCACTTACGGAAACGTTCAGCAGTACGCTCACTGGCTCACCGGAATACTTTTTTACTAATCAGCTCATTATATGGTCAAATCGTTCGTGCAGTATTACGCTCACAAGCTCACCAGAAAACTTGTTTACTAATCAGCTCATTATATGGTCAAATCGTTCGTTCAGTAGTAGGCTCACTGGCTCACCGGAATACTTATATACTAATCAGCTCATTATATGATCAAATCGTTCGTTCAGTAGTACGTTCACTGGCTCACCGGAGTAGTTGTTTACTAATCCGCCCATTATATGGTCAAATCGTTCGTTCAGTAGAACACGCACCCATTCAGTCGTTCGTTATTTGGTCTAGTTAACTGACCGGCCGAATCTTCCGTAGACCAAATCGATGGTTCAATGATTGGCTTATTGAATCTTTTAGTGATACGCTCAGTAAATGCCTAAACGCTCATTCACTGATGATACTGACAGAGTGAATCTTTCATTCTCTTCAGAAAAAGTCCAGAGGCGACGGTGGGGATCGAACCCACGACCGCGGGATCTACTAGCCGAGAGTCTGACGCCTTAACCACTCGGCTATCTCCAGTAGTAGTTTACAAAAGTAGAAACTGGCCAAGACGCACAGGCGGGATCGGTGTAGGAGGGAAGAAAAGGAGGCTGGGTAAAAAAAAAGAAAGAAGTTGGAACTGCCGGAAGTTACACAGCTTACTACGTGAATCGTTAGTCCACTGATCCAATCACTTAAAGAATCATTCAGTGAACGCTCACTCACCGAAATTATTGTTTATTACTCATTAACGGAGTTAATCTTTGTAGATACATCCGGTCACTAACTGAATCGTTGGCTCACTCATTCAATCACTTACTAATCGTTCAGTGATACGCTCAATGACTCAACGAAACGCTTCTTTACTGATCATTGCCAGACTGAATCATTCGTTGTTTCAACCTTTCCCTAACTGAATGGTTCAATGATTGAACCCCTTAATGAATTGTTCGTTCAGTAGTCCTAACTAGCCTAAATGCTTGTTTTTTGATCATTTACCGACTAATCTTGCCTTTACGGAACCTCTTAATAACTGAATCGTTCGTTCAGAGTTACGCCCTCTAACTGACTAATCCTCTACAGATCTGCGCCAATGGTCCAATGATCTCTGTGATGATAGTGATAGCCTCACTAACTCATTCAAAGTTCACTCTTCATGTGGTTCTGGATCGAAAAATATTTGCGTAAAATACCCGGGGATGGAAAAATAAATAAATAAAAATAAAACTGAAGGAAAAATACTCCAAGTCGTGATAGAACGGTAAACCACTCTCTTCCATCGACCTACAAATTCGACGTTGGACGTGAACTCGTCCTAGGCAACGGTACGCTGAAAAACCGATGTAATTTCCACGGCCCCCTTTTATATTTTTCCTCTTCCGGCAGTTCCAACTTCTTTCTTTTTTTTTACCCAGACTCCTTTTCTTCCCTCCTACACCGATCCCGTCTGTGCGTCTTGGCCAGTTTCCACTTTTGTAAACTACTACTGGAGGTAGCCGAGTAGTTAAGGCGTCAGACTCTCGGCTAGTAGATCCCGCGGTCGTGGGTTCGATCCCCACCGTCGCCTCTGGACTTTTTCTGACGCCTAAGGGGACCGGTGGCCGCAATTAAAAGAAATTGGCACGGCACTCATCAATGGAAGGGGCGGGATCGGATCTCAGCGAACCTGAATTTGGTCCCAACCCCCCTTCAAAAATGAGTTTCTTCGATGGAAGAACACCGGTTCATATTTGTGTTGTGAGCCCTCCCCCAAAAAATATGGAGCGAGAGGATAAAGTACAATAAGCTGTACAGCTCAGCTGCAGTGCTCAGGAGGGAACTCCTCCAATCCCTGGTTCCAAAAAAAAAGTTAAATTATTCAATGACATTGAATCGTTCGTTCAGTGATTCGCTCAGTAACTCACCGAAATGCTTCTTTACCGATAATAAACGACTAAATCGTTCGTTCACTCATTTTCACACTGATTGGTGGACTCGTCCTTCCACTGATCCAATCGCTAACTCATTCGTTCACGGATCCATTCTTCCAATGGCTCACTCGTTCGTTCAATAAACCACTCATTGATCCACATGCTAAACATTTCAATTGTCCTCTGATCCATGCACTTAACAGCCGGCTCGTTCCGTTCACCCGTTCACTAGCTCTCTCATCCGTGCCCTGATGACTCGTTCGTTCGTTCAGTAAACATCATGCGTTTGTCGAAACGGCCGAATTCATCAACAAAAGCCAATTTAGTATTGAAAAATAAAAAATAAAAACCCATCGTGATAAAAGGGGCCATAAATAAAGACGAAAAATGTTTAACTTGAGACGGTTAGTTCAGCGGTCCACAGTGAACCGTGCGGCAAAGAAATTAACAAGGAAAAGAAGGAACACAGTGCCAAAAGAACGATCAATCAAAGTGTAATAAATATTTTAAGGCAACAAAACCTTTGAAACGATTTAGTTTTACTTTTTGGGAGGAAATTTAACTGAATTTAAAAAAAACAGCTGGCTGACCATCACAGACGTTGGGAAAAACAAAAACACACAAAAAAACACCGGACTATCAAGGTGGGCAAATGTAGTTTGGGCAAAAAAGTAGTTAGATAGTTAGTTAGTTTTTCCAATTTTTTAAATAATATATTTTGGTGTGTGTGCGCGCGCGAGTTTGAAAATACCGCGTCGGAAGAGGAAAAAAGAAAGGAGGAAATTTAAAAAAAAGGACTTTGTTTTTCTCCGAGACGACGATGGCTCTGGGTGGCAGTGGAAACGAGCGGACATCCTCCGCCTTCAGACGATGAAGTAGAGTAGCCCCTTTTTTTCTTTCCTTTTCTCTCACAACCTGAATACAAAAATAAGTAATAAATAAAAATTAAAAAATTTTGACCAAAACCCAAAAACTGCCAATTTTTCATTTTTCTCCCTCTCTCTCTCTCCCTTGCCCCTTTCGCCAAGTCTGAATTTAGACGCGACGTTTCTGTTCCAGGATGGAATTCGAAAGGTTGCCCGACTTGACCAACAACTCGACAATGAGCACAGGTTCGTAGTCTCAAACGAAACAAAATTCCAAATATTTGCGATTTTTTTTCGGTTATCGTTTCAGGTGAGGTGGACAATTGGTTCATGATGGAGTCGCCGTTCCCGGTGTTGACCCTGACCTCGGTCTACCTCTACTTCGTCCTTTGGCTGGGGCCGGCGATGATGTCGAAGAAGCAGCCGCTCAGCCTACAGCCTCTCATCGTACTCTACAACGCGGCGCAGGTGGCCTTCTCGTCCTGGTGGGTCTACAAGGTGAGGAGTGTTGAGGCAGTTGGGAAAATGAGAGAGAACGAGTGTGACTAAGAGAGAGAGAGAGAGAGAGAGAGAGAGAGAGAGAGAGAGAGAGAGAGAGAGAGTGCCTGAGAGAGGAAGAGAGTCAGAAGGTGAGTAAGTGAGAGTCAGTAAGTGAGTGAGAGAGAGCGAGAGGGAGAGAGAGAGAGAGTGAGTGCCTGAGTGAGGGAGAGAAAAGGTGAGTGAGTGAGAATCAGTAAGTGAGTGAGAGAGGGAGTGCCTGAGTGTGGGAGAGTCAGTGAGTGACTGAGTGAGAGTAATGCCTGAGTGAGTGAGTTAGAGAGGGAGAAGGAGAGTTAGTAGATGGTGAACGGTAGATAAATTGAGAGAAGGGGAGAGTGAGTGAGGGGAAGTGAGAATTAGTGAGAGTGAGAGGGTGAGCAATAGATGAGAATATGTGAGTGAGAGGGAGGGGGTGAGAGTGTGAGGGTGAACAATAGATAGATAGGTAGAGAGAGAGAGAGAGAGAGAGAGAGAGAGTGAGAGAGACGGAAATTTTAGTGATGACAATGTTTGATAAAAATTTTGAACATCTAAAAAAAATTTGTTTTCAGGTTGCTGGCATTTTTAGCGTTTTGAAAGCGAGCGAAGTCATCAATGCTGCTTGCAGGCCTAGCCTCCTTCCTTCGGCGATTGCAAACCAGGTGGGATTTTATTTATTTATTTTTTCCATCCACAAAAAAAAAGTTTTATCTTAAGTAAAAGCTTCTAAGCGACGATCCTGCCAAGGGTGAACAGATAAACGGGAATTTTATCTTCCAAAATTGGGCGTTTAGGGAAATCACTCGTCCTCCAGATTGGAATTTTGAGATTTAAACTGGCACAAAAAAAAATCCTTAATGCATTTGGCCTCTTACCACAACAGTGTTCAAAACATCAGATGACATAAAAATGAAACGTATATTTATGTATTTTTTATTTTTCAGTTCGATGTCATGGGCTGGTGGTATCTTATGTCAAAGTTTGTCGAACTACTTGATACGGTAAGATGATAGCTACCTTTCTGTTGCCATAAAACACATTCACCATAACAGTCATTATTTCTACTCAACATATCAAACATTTCTATCAATGATGCCACACAGCATATCGAAGTGTTGCCACACACCACCACACGAACAACAGGCAACATTTATGTATCGAAAGTGTTCCCACCTTATACATTTCACGTATCAAACTGAGTTGCCACATTTCCATTCACGTGTCGAACAGTGTTGCCACATTACACATTTCACGTACCGAACATTCTTGCCAAGCAACACATTTGACTTAACGAACAACAGGCAACATTTATGTATCGAACGGTGCTGCCACCTTATACATTTCACGTACTGAACATTCTTGCCAGGCAACACATTTCACGTATCGAACTGAGTTGCCTCAAAACACATTTCTCGTATCGAACAGTGTTGCCACATAATTCCGTTCACGTGTTGAACAGTGCTGCCACAATACACATTTCACGTACTGAACATTCTGGCCAGGCAACACTTTTGACGTATCGAACAGTGTTGCCTCATAACACATTTCACGTATCGAACAGTGTTGCCACATAATTCCATTCACGTGTCGAACAGTGTTGCCACAATACACATTTCACGTACTGAACATTCTTGCCACAATACACATTTCACGTACTGAACATTCTTGCTAGGCAACACATTTGACGTATCGAACGGTGTTGCCTCATAACACATTTCACGTATCGAACTGAGTTGCCACATAATTCCATTCACGTGTCGAACAGTGCTGCCACAATACACATTTCACGTACTGAACATTCTTGCCAGGCAACACATTTCACATATTGAACTGAGTTGCCACATAATTCCATTCACGTGTCGAATTGTGTTGTTACAATACACATTTCACGTACCGAACATTCTTGCCAAGCAACACATTTCACGTATCGAACAGTGTTGCCTCATAACACATTTCATATAACGAACAGTGTTGCCAAAAAAACGATCTATTTGTGTTTTTTATCGTTTTTCTTATATTTTGCCAAGATTTTCTTCGTGTTGAGGCGGAAGCAGAACCAGGTGACGTTTCTCCACGTCTACCACCACACGAACATGGCCGTTTCGACTTGGGCGTTCATCAAATACGTCAAAGGTCATCCACGACACGAATCCTTTTTTTTTGGCATGATTTTACAGTTTTTACGACGTCGAAAATCCTTTTTTTCCAGGCAGTCAGACGATGATGATCGGTTTCTGCAACACGCTGGTCCACGTCGTCATGTACGCCTATTACCTCCTCTCAGCCCTGGGGCCCAAAATCCAGAAGTACCTCTGGTGGAAGAGGTACATCACGAGGCTACAAATTGTAAGAGGGGACAGTGGAAATATTTGTCCATCATGCTGCGTTATTTGTTTCATTTGGTGTTGTTGTGAATAGGTCCAGTTCCTCATAATAATCAGCTATTTGGTGTCAGTGATGATCGCTCCGTGCCAGGTCCCGTCTGCGTTCATCACTTTCGCCGTCGGCAACACGGCCTCCTTCCTCCTCTTGTTCTACAACTTCTACATCCGCGCCTACCCGAAGAAGGCTCCAGCGAAAGGGGAATAACGCTGAACGCCCGGCAGAGCCGATGCCCGACGCCGTTCCTCCTCCTTCTCCTCCTCCTCCTCCTCCTGCTGCGTTGTCAACGGAGTCGACGACACTTAAAACACAAAGGAATTGGAAATAAAAAAGTGTACATAGTACTTGTAAATATTTTAATAATAAAACAAACAAAAAAGCAACAAATCGGCTATGTATATTTCAGTCAATTGTTTGTACAGTGTATTATTTCTTTTCTGTAACAAGTCCCAAAACATACACCCCACTCCTACTGGCCACTACATCGTCCTCCTACATATATCTCTTACGAGTCCATCCAACATATATACCTACCAACCAACATTTCTCACATCTCGAACAATGACACCACGAAACACAGCAGTGTTGCTACAAAACACATCAAACAGTGCGGACATTAAACACATCAGACAGCATTGCCACAGAACACATAACCATGTTGCCACAAAACACATCACAAACAGTGTTGCCAGAAATCACATCAATGTTGCCACAAAACACATCAAACAGTGTTGCCACAAACACATCAAACCATGATGCCATAAAACATCAGTGTTGCCACAAACACATCAAACCATCATGCCACAAAAGACACAAAACTTGATGACTGTCCATCATGTGTACAATGCATCTTATGAGGAGATTATGAAAAGATAGGAACTAATCTAAGGTAGAAGAAAACAAAACCAATTGTGATCATTTTATTTATAAATCATCTTCTTATAAACTAATTTTACAAAAGCAGTTTTTTCTCAAATAAATAATTATTACTTGGCGTTCCCAAAAAATGAACTATAGGAATTTTTAAAAAATTCAGTTATTTTTCTTTTGTTGACTCTTGCTGTTCGAACTTTGGGTACTTGCCCTGGACTTCGGGCCAGCTGGTTTCACCTAACGAAAGACCTTGGACGACAGCAGGGACTTCGTTCAACTGGTTGTACATGAAAAACAAAGAAAATTAAAAATCAAATTTAAAAAAAAAAAAAAAAAACTAAAGAAACTTACGGGAATTCTGACTTGGGACATAGAGTCACGCTCACGCAGGGTTACCGTTGAGTCTTTCACTGTGTCGAAATCAATGGTCACACCATAGGGGACTGCGATCTCGTCCGTCCTGGCGTAACGACGTCCAATGGAGCCACCCGAGTCATCCACCTTGTGGCTGACGTTCTTCACTTTTAATGCAGATGCTTCGGGATTAAAAAAAATAATTTAAAACAAAATAATTTATTGCCTTATATTTGTATATTTTTGTTTTTACCGAGCTGCCGGATGAACGGCTGAAATTCGGCGTTAGAGCTGAGTGGAAAAACGGCACACTTGAGCGGCGCGACACTCGCCGGAATTTTGAAATACTGCAAGGGAAAAATCTTTGCTAGATTTCTTGTACTTAAAAAAGAAAGAAAAAAAGATACCGTTCTCTGCTCGTCTGACTCCCTCACGGCGAATGTGTGCTCAAGCAAGGCGTAGAGTATACGTCCGATGCCAAAAGCAGGTTCCACGACGCTCGGCGTGAACTCTTCGACATGCATTGTCTTCTCGTACACCTTGAGCGACGCCATGTCTCTCGTAATCCGGCGCACCTCACCATCCACCGTCAAGTCATAGGACCTGGAGGGAAAGTGAGCATCGTTATGGGTATATATATGCTTTTTAGAAAAACTATATGCTACCCAGTAGTCGATAGTGCATCTTCCATCGTGTTCAGTACGTCGGAGGATGCGTTGACCAGTGCTTCCGACACCGCCTTAGCATCCTTTTTAAACACCTTACCCACAATGCCTTTATTCACTTGTGCTTCTATAAAAAAATTAATTAATATAATTAAATTTAAAACAAAACTGAACAAATAAAAAATTGAAATAATTACTGACCAGTCACGGTCACAGTTTTCGGCTCGGGGAGTTTCTTCTCTGCAGACAGCCTGACCCCCGTAGCTTTAGTGTGCTGAGTCAGGTCATACGCCGAACGATCAGCACAGCCTACACACTCGACCCATCCCTAAGAAAACAAAAAAAAACTGTCCAGTGATTACTTATAAATAATCATTGAGATCGTTAAGATCCAGTACATAGGATGTGAGTGCTTCTGCATCCCAGCAGTCACAAGCGTAATGAGCCATCTCTTGGTTCATATGCTGGCGGAAACGCAGTCGTTCTTTGTCTATGCCTACATTGAGCAGGTATGCGTGGATCCTCGCCATGTAGTAGCCAAGAGTCTCGTTGTTCACCAGCCCCTGGTTTATTTATAAACGTCAAAAAAAAAAAAAAAAATGCATATATACGACATCAATCACCGTTTTTACAGCATCTCCGATTTTGACATTTTTCGCTGGTTTGCCGTCCATCTGGTCGCACGCCGAATAGAGCATAAGCTCAGATTCGGCCACGGCATCGAAATTCGGGTGCGACTTGTCGCTCGGGTCGCAGAAGTGTTCGATCTCAGCCAGTGTGAACTCCCTGATTGATTAAAATTAATTAATTGAAGGGAAAAAAAAGGAAGATGAGCAGACTCACCGTACCCTCAGCAGGCCAGACCTGGGCGAGATCTCATTACGGAAAGCATTTCCGATTTGTGCCGCAGCGAACGGCAGCCGGCCTTGGTTGAACTCAAGCAAGCGTTTAAAATTGACAAATATACCCTGAGCCGTCTCCGGCCTCAGGAAACTATAATAAAAATTGATAATTATCTGAATACAGTGGATTATGTGATTACGACTGCTGTGTCTTACCCCTTGACGAGCCCCGTGGGGCCTATTTGTGTTGAGAACATCAGGTTGAAGTCAATCGGCTCTGTCAGATCATTCCCGGTGAGCGGTGATTTGATCTTGAAATCGGTGAGTACGTCTGACATTTCCTCTTTTGTCATCCCGTCAAGCTAAAACGGCTTAAGTCATCACTAAAACAAAAAAATCTTACGAATGACTTTTTTACCTTGACGAGAATATCGGCGATTTTTTCCTTGACGTCCTGCGCTGTTCCTTTCGACCCTGCTAACTTCTCGAGGCTCGCCTTGATGATGTGATCGAGCCGGAAACACTCGCCCGTTTTGACGTCCTTGACCATCAAATCTGCAAATCGTTCCACATGCCCTGATGCCCTACAATACAAAAAATATTTATATTTTATAATTTTTTTTCTTCTCAACTTACTTGAGGACAGGCTCAGGTGTCAGTATGGAGCACTCAACTTCACTCATGTTCTCCTCAATAACGAAGAAGCTCCTCCAATGGTTGAGCAGGTTGGTCTTGAGCGCGCAGCCCATCGGGCCGTAGTCGAACTGGCCCGTGATCCCGCCATATATGGCGAACGACTGGTCAAAGAAGAAACGGCGTTTCAAGACATCCTCCATCTTGGCCCTGTCGAATGAGACCTGCGGCGAAAGGGTGAGCTCACGGTCATCGAGCGCCTTCTTCCGAAGTTTCAACTCGGCTACGGCCTTCTTCACGTCAATTTCGGAGGCGCCTTCGCTCTTCAACTTACGAACTAAATCACCCTTAGTGGAAAAAAAAATCTTTAAAATATGCAAGGTTCTACAACTGCCAACAATTTGGGAAGGTTATAGTCTTTCAAGTAAGATTATATTGTGTTTAAAGGTTATACTAGATCCTTACACGGGGGGGGGGAAGATAAATGAAAAATTCCATAAAACCCTCCAATCCGCAACACTATTCAACCCAACCATCCCTAACCAAACCTCGAAGATCGTCAGATGAGACAGTTTGGAAGATCATCAGATTTGACAATTAAGATGATTGTCAGACCTGATGGATGGAAATGTTGTCAGATCTGATGAATGGAAATATCATCAAAACTGCCGGTTTGGAAGATCATCAGACTTGACTGTTTAAAAAAAAATTGTCAGGCCTGATGGACAGAAATATTGTCAGATCCGATGAGTGGATATATCTTCATAATTGACGGCTTGGAAGTTCATCAGACTTCACTGTTTGAAAAAAAATTGTCAGGCCTGATGGATGGAAATAATGTCAGATCCAATGGCTTGATGGATTGTCAGATCCAACGGTTTAGTACTATCGTGTCACATCCGATTGTTTAGGAGGTTGTCAGACCTGATGGATGGAATTATCATCAGATGTGACAGTTTGGAAGATCGTCAGACTTGATGACCTAAAAAAAATTGTCAGATTTGATGGTTTCAAAGATTGAAAGGCCTGGGAAAGCATACGCATTTAGTGTGACCAGGATGCAAGTATGTATCTGTGCACCTTTCATATATTTTTTTTATTAACTCCTATACAGAATTGTATCGGATGAACCTCAGCTTGGAACATTGTTGGAGTTGAAACAGCCACCTGGCGTACAAAGAAGTCCCAGGAAAATTTTTTTTGATTTCAGGAAGAACAGCGAACGACCTTAATACTTCTCGAGAGAACGACTCGATTGAGCTGAACTAAAAGAACCAGGAAATTATTAGCCAGAAGGGAGCACAAAACTCCCTCTTTCTAATCAACATAATCATCATGATCACCATTAATCACTATTTGACCAATGATGAAATAAACGCACGGCAAGGGTAATGGGGAAAAAAGGCAGATGTCCTAGGGAGAGAAAAAAAATGGATCCTAGGAACGATACATTTTATGGCGTAAACTATGGTTTCGTAAAATAAAGAGCTGAATGACAGAGAACGGTGTAAGATGGAACTGTCAGATGAGCAATGTTACTATGTAATCTGAATATAACTAAACAAGAGAAGAAGATTACCTGACATAAAATTTTGATTTGTTAGGATCAATCTGGATCGATTTATCGTTCGTTTTTGTCGGGTCTTACCTGTTCTTTGACTGAGGCGCGGAGAGGCGCCAACACCTGTTCGTTGGCCGAGTCGCCCATTGCTGTCTTCTTTATAGGCACGTCCCTGTGCTTTTTTTTCGAACCCCAGACGCAGCGAAGTAGTGACGAGAATGAGAAAGATCTGACAGGTCGCATGTAACGGTATCGACGGACCCACAACGTGGACCAGTCGGAAAAGGGGAGGTTCCGACCGAATTGGGAGTTTGGGACAAGATGGCCCTTCAACTGCAAAACCTAATCAAAATAAACAATTCAATTTAACTATTTTATAAATTATGAAAAACTATTATTGATTTATAAATTATGGTCTCATTGTGTATGTACATTATATTTAAAAAAAAAAAAAANATATATATACACATATATACCGATTTGAAAACCTACGATAATTTCAACGGAGGGGGCGCTATTCCAAGAATGACAAATTTTAATAAAATAGATATTTCCCGTACAGATTTATTAAAGAACGATTAATTATCTATCGACAAAAACACTGATTTATAAATCAATAATATTGTAGCTATGAAAAATTTGAACTTTTTTTTTGTCATACCGAACCAAAGACACATAGAGCGTTGATTTTATCCGGAAACGAGTTCACCATAATGGACAAAAATCCTACTTGATTCATTTTTCCTAATTAAATTTTATGGAATGCAAACATTTTCTTTTTAGAATTCTTCATTTTCAAGTTTGCAATCTCTGGAAAAATTTAAGGATTTTCTTGATTATTTGGAAAATTCACCGGAATAGTGCGGCCGAAGATGCTCAGTTCTGCCTTAACCAGAAGTTCAAAAAAAAGGTGAAAATTGTAAAAGTTACTTACCTAATCGCATTTTAATCAGTTTATCCTTCTCCTATGGCGTTTTTTTTTTTTATCATACTTTATGCTTAATTTATACGTATAAATTGTTTAAACTTCCCGTAGTTCGTCTGGAATAATCGGTGCTGTCAACGTGTTTATAATTATAAAAAGTATTTAAACTAATTTAAAAACAAAAATGATTTAATTTTTAATTAAAATATGAAATAAAACGTTAGATTAAATAATAATTTACAGAAATGGGATTTTGTTTATTGAATCGTTACGTTTTGGTATGAGATTTGATTGACTTACGGATGAAAATTTTTTAAAAAATTTAAAAAGTGAAAATTGTTCAATTTATTTACCGAATAGCATTTAAATCAGTTTATCCTTCTCCTACGGCGTTTTTATCATCTTTTATGATTAATTTATACGTATAAATTGTTGAAATAATAAAATTAATATTTGATTCCACTTTGGAGATGGCTCTGGAAAACGATTGTTCGACTGGGATAATCAGTGCTACCAACGACTATACCTATACAAAAAATAGTATTTAAATTAATTAAAAAACAAAAATTATATAATTTTTAATTAAAAAATCAAGTAAAACGTTAGATTAAATAATAATATATAAAAATGGGATTTTTTATTGAATCGTTACGTTTTCGAATGAGATTTGATTGATTTACGGATGAAAATTTTTGAAAAAGTTTAAAAAGTGATTCGTGAACTATCGAGTATTTAACATTGTGTCAATACGGTATTTGTGATGTTTTTTTTTTTTTTTTTTTTTAAGTATTAGTAAATTTTTTTTTAAATTTACAAGTCAACACTGTCCATGAAGCGGTCTCGTCGTAAACTCGGAAGCCGGCCATGAGGTTATTGATGTTTGTACTGCTGTAAAGTGGTAAAGGCCGGTCCTGTTATTTTCCCCCCTTTGCAGACGTTTTTCCTCCCCGATTTGCACGATTTCACCCTTTCGGGGGTCGGTTTTCATCAGTGATCAACGTACCGGACGGGCACCGAAGATGGACCTGCCCAAGGCTCCTCAGGGTGAGTAAACAAACAGGATTTTTCAGGTTTTTTCTTTTTTTTCACCCTCCTCCTAAAAAAAGTTATCACAAGAAAAATAGAAAATTATTGCTCATTCTGAAACAAAAGACAAAACTGTATTTATTAAATTTTTAAATTCTATAAATTGCCTATGGATTTGCCCTACGAACAGGGAACAGTGGAACATGGTAGGATTTATCTAGGTTACGATATACTGGTATTCTTTTACCACCACCATAAGATTTCATATTTATATATTTTATCAACTTAAACAGGCCAGATAGAAAATAAAATAAAACAATATAAGTTTTGACTTACTGCGACAAGCCTTCATTGTTTCATACAGATCTGCCTTGCGTAGGTTCATAGAAAGTTTCATTACTGTTACCAGTCTTGGGGAAGGAGGCCTTTATTGCGAGATCTCGCTTTCAATCATACAGTGTACCCATTGAAATACTATTACAGAATGCCAGGATGACACTGGCCGATTTTACCTTAGGGCCTGTCTGTCATCCCCTACATAGCTAAGTTTGTGGAATTGAGGTACACTGGTTTTCGCCTTCAGAGAGTCCAAAGCGCACTCCACGTGATTCGAGCCGACTGGAGTGCAGCCCCCAGGTCCCACGTGAACCCTCTCGTCAGATTCTTGCTGGAAAATGGAGAAATATTCTGAAATGCAGAAAGAATAGGCTAGGTCGACACTTAGTATGTGTCCATGAAGAATGTATTTATGATGAACGTGCGGTGCGAGAGGACGATGGTGGAGCATAGAATACCACCTCCTAATATGCCCTAATTTATTTGGTTTTGCTTTTTCAGACATAGAATTGAGGAACATAATCGACAAGCTGGCTCAGTTTGTCGCGAGGAATGGCCCAGAGTTTGAGCAGATGACAAAAAACAAGCAGAAGGGTAATCCAAAGTTTGGCTTTCTCTTCGGCGGAGAGTATTTCAACTATTACCAGTATAAAGTCACTACAGAACAAGCTAGTTAGTTTATTACCCATGATTAATTTTAATTTTGATTGAATTTTTTTCTTAATTTTGCTTGGTTCTTTTTTGAAGGGATTCATCAACAGCAGCAGCAGCAGCCACCACAGAACCTCTCGCTGAATAGCCCTCAAGGTTTGACAACAGTTCTTGGAATACTGTTAAAATATTCACCTTTTTTAACATATACATTAGGCCAGGTCAAGGATTTTCACCATCGGATCTGATGATGAGAGCAACATTCAAACTGTTGAATCGACCCATCAGATCTTACAATCTATCCAAATGTTGGATTTGACATTCATACTGTTGGATCTGATGATTTTTGAAATCGTCAGATCTGATGATCTTTGAAACCGTTGGATCTGATAAATTTTGAAACCATCAGATCTGATCACTTTTGAAAACGTCGGATCTGATGATCTTTGAAACCATCGGATCTGATGTTCTTTTAAACTGTCGGATCTGACAATCATTCAAACTGTCAGGTCTGATGATTTTTCAAATCCACTCTTTTTTTCTTTTTTTTTTCTAAATACGTAGGCCAGGTGAATTTTGTGGCGCAGTGGTTAGTCCAGCAGCAGCAGCAGCAGCAGAATGTCGGCCCGGCCATGGGTAGTTTCATGCCGCCATTGACGGTCGAGGCTATCACGCAGCAACAGCAGGCATTACACGAACAGACAACGCAATCCGAGCAGAACCTCAATGCCCAGCACATGGTATCATACTGATGTTGGAATTAAAAAAAAAAAAATCATACTTATCTTTTTTTTTTCTACCCCAAGGTTTTGATGCAGCAGCAGGAGGCACAGGTTGAAGAGGCAATACGTAAAAGGGAGGTGGACATCGTCAACAGGGAGGCCGACGAGCTCGGTGTCAACCTGAAAGACTTTGATGCGATACTCCAACCTATAATCGACTCCTGCACCAAAGACTCAATTTCGACGGGCAAAGCGTGGATCCTCCAGAGGGCGACTTCAAAAAGCATCAATGACCTTTTGACGCGTTACTTGCTTTACAAGTGAGATTATTATCCTCAACTTGTTAATAATTCTTGTTATACTTTTATTGTGCAAGAGCTGGCTAGGTGACATTTATGAGGATTGTCAGCAACAAGTTTTAGAAAACAATAGAGGGATAACAATACAATCTAGTCACATGGGTCATCCTAATTTTTTTTTTTTTTAATAAACAAATTATCCAATCTTTGCACTTAAAACAAATAAACTTAAAAAACAAGCTATCAGAACTAACAACCATTCAAGCCGTCAGATCTGACGATATTTCCATCCATCAGGATTTATAATCTTTCTAAACTGCTGGATTTAAGAATTTAGCAATTTAGCAAATCATAGGATGTCAATCTTTAAAACCGTTCTTCATTGACTCCTTCGACCAGTGAAAAAAGGAAAAAAAAGTCTAAGATTTTGTGCATTTGCCCAAAAAAGCATTTACTGTACTTTCGACAAAACAAAAGTCCAAAGCCTAACAGTGCATGAACTAAAATAAAAATTATCTCAAAGGAAAATGTAAGAAGATAAAACTCATTCCTGTTATTTTATTTCTTTTCAGGGTGCTCGAGCCAGATCGAAAGTTCAGCCATAAACTACATCTCATCTACCTAGTCAATGACATACTCCACCATTGGTAATAAAAGTCACAATTAACAAAAAAAAAAAGTTTGATTTTTGCATTTATTTGCCAGCGTTAGGAAGCATATTGAAGATTTCAAGCTCGCCCTTGAACAAGTCGTCATACCCATGTTCTGCAACGCTTCCTTATCAGTCACTGACGAACAGCAGATGAAACTCAGCAAGGTTTTTTAAATTATTATTAAAACATTTTAATTATTTTATTATTATTACTTTTTCGTTTTAATCAGCTTTTGACGATTTGGGAGTCAAAGAATCATTATTTCAACGAGGAGATAGTGTCGCAGTTGAAAGACCCGACAAACAGCTGGGCGAAGTACAAACAGCAACGGCTGACGGACAATGCTGAAATCGTCGAGGCGATTGCGTCGCAGACGAAAGTCGCACTCACCACTTTCCAGTCGCAGCACCTTGCCTTCATCTCGCATGCCCACCGTCAGATACAAGTACTATAATTGTTCACAATTGTAAAATTTTATTTTATTTATTGTTTGTCTGGCGTCCTATTCATGTTTTCCATGTTAACGAATTTCTGGAGTATCCAACGGCTTTATAATCAATCGTAATATGGAAAAAATATTGTATTAGAATGTATTTCGACCCCTTGTCAACCATCCATAGGATCTGATGTTTTGCACCGTCGGATCTGATGATGTTCTCCACTGTCAGATCTGATGATGTTTCTAACCATCAGATCTGAAGATGTTTTGCACAGTCGGATGTGATGATGTTTCAAACTGTCAGATCTGATGATCTTGCAAACTGTTAACAGCTAAATCTTATGATATTACAACCACCAGTTCAAATAATATTGTATTTATTTTAATTGTTTTTTAAGACTTTAGAGCAGCAAAAGCAGCAGCTGGAAGCGCAGAAGCAGCAGGAGGCAGTCGCCGCAGCAATCAACTCGCAGGACTTCAAAGTGGACGAATTCAACACGACTGCCGCCAACGTCCTTCCCCCATTGCCAGCCCAGGAGAGTGAAAGGGAACTAATGAATCCTCAGCCTCCACAGCCGCCATCAAGCCAGCCGCCACCGTTCGACATAGTCATCAACATAAACCAGCCTCCACCCGGTTTCCACTTCCCTCCTCGTAAGTTGTGTCATAAATTTCGTAAATTGTATTCCGCCCGTTTAATCAGAACCGTCTGCAGGTGATATTGAACTGCCGGATCTGACACGGCCACCTCCTGGTTTCCCACCAGTCCAGCCAGAGATCCAGCCTGAAGACCTGCTCCCGTCGCTGCCGTATTACGACCTCCCCGCTGGCCTAATGGTCCCATTGATAAAGGTAAATTTTAAATTTTAAGTTTATTTAAATAAATTAACTTTTTTTTATTGTTTGAAGCTTGAGGATTTCAATTATAAACCGCTCGACCCAGATGCGATACGGCTCCCACCCCCAGTACCACCAAGCGACAGGCTTCTCGCTGCCGTCAAGGCATTCTACTCACCGCCAGGGCACGAACAACCACGTGATGGGTGAGTAATCAAATCCTTTCACCTTTGCACCCCTCAACCTTTTTCAAGTCCGAGAATCGGCCTTTTTTCTCTCTCTCTCTCTCTCTCTCTCTCTCTCTCTCTCTCTCTCTCTCTCTCTCTTTTCCCTCCCCAAGCCAATAATTTTTGTTCTCCTCTTTTAAAACTTTTGTAAAATATTTTCTCTGTTTGGACGACAGCTCAAACCAGTCAAGGACAATCTGTAGGGGCGAAAATGTTGATTGGTAAGTTCGCTTTCGAAAAATTCTCGGCCATTTTTTTTTTCTTTTCAATCCTTCCTCATTCACACCTGTCATAAGCAGGAAATGGAAATTATAATCGCAAACTTTCTTTTTTTTCCCAAAACTTTACAGTGACGGCTGGGAGAAGTTAGGCCTTTATGAGTACTTCAGGGCAAAAGCTGCGGCCAAGAAGCAAAAAGAACTGGTAAAATAAAAAAATTAAAAAAATGTCAAATTGCATTTAATAATAATAAATTTAAAAAAATTTTAGGATATAGAAAGCGGCCATAGGCAGCCTTCGAGGTCGCCGAGCCCGGTGAAAAGCTTCCAGGAGAATGCAAGGACACCGCCGCCCAAAAAACGCTACAGCAGGTATGTTAAACGATATTGATGGTAATATGCTGGATACTTGTAGCGATCTATTAAATTGTCAGATCTGACCATTTTCCAAACCGTTGCATCTGATGTTCTTTCACCATCAGATCTGATAATCTTAAACCATCGGATCGGATAATATTTCCATCTTTTAGGTCTGACAATCTTTCAAACTCACTAATATGACAGTGAAACAAATCATTGTATTTGAAACAACTTCCAAACATATTGTCTATAGTAAATTTACCACATTTTTACAAAAAATTTACTATTAACCAACTATGTCGCAAGAATTAGTTAACATTACTTCAACTTCCGGCAAAAGCACCTTTGATAATTTTATTTTCTTAAATTATATAAAAGCTATATAATACATGTTTTACTTACTTTTTATGATTTATATTACTATTTAATAGTAATATGCTGTAAAGAGATATAAGTTGTCAATGAAGGTCTTGAGGCAGTACCTGAATTAAGGGTGCTGCCTACGTTTTGCAGCGAGGGGTTTCTAATTGGTATTACTTTACACTTACACACAATTACACTTATACAATTTAAAATTTGTCCGTAACCGTAATTATAAACTTATAAAGCCGTAGTCGGAGTCGTTCGAAGGAGAGGGAACGCACCAAGCCAAGGAGGTCAAGGAGAGAGCGTTCACGTTCACCACACCAGAGGAATGAGCGTAACGATGAAAACACACCGGTGCGTGACAACAGGAGCCCGACGCCACCTTCTTTCCTGTAATAGAAATTTTATTTAAAACAAAAAACAACAGGATATTCATCTTTTTTTTTCTTTTTTAGCGGTATTGGTTCTTATCAGGCACCGGTACTTGAAGATAGGCTGTCTGAGGCGAACAAGGGCCACCAAATGCTTAAGAAGATGGGCTGGTCAGGCGCCGGACTCGGCGTTAAGGAGCAAGGGATTGAACAGCCAATATCCGGTGGGGATGTGCGCGACCGCTCCGACCAGTACAAAGGAGTCGGAGTCAACCTCAACGACCCATACGAGAATTTCAGGAAGAGCAAGGGGAAAGCGTTTATCACAAGGATGAAGGCACGGGCCGAGGAAAGGTCTTAGCAAAAGGCCGACGAATCGCATTCGCCCGATCCGAAAAAATAAGGGATTTTTTGACAAATTGAGATGTTTCTTTTCTCATTTTCTTTTTTTTTTACGGATCAATTGCAACATAAAACCATGATTGTAAATAAAGAAATAACCCTCATAGTTATGATTATTATTATTATTATTTAAATAAATTTTTTAAAATTATTTTCTTTCATTATTATTATTAATATTATTATCATTAATCATTTCAATCCATGCTGGTTAAAATGGGCGACATACAATATATGTATTAATTAATTAACAAATGAGGTGCAAATTATGTTGAGAACCTCTTACGATGATCTTCCAAACTGTGTCAGATCTGACGGTCTTCCAAATGCCAGATCTCATGATTATATTAAACCTTCAGACCTAACTATGACACTGTTGCATTTGATACAAACTGTCGAATTTGACGATATTATTAAAGCATCGGACCTGACAATTATCAAACTGTCAGATCTGATGATCTTGCAAACTGTCGGATCTGAGGTTTTTATTAAACCGTGAGACCTGACAATCTATCAAACTGTTACATCTGATGATCTTCAAAACTGTCATATAGTTATCTTATATAATGTAGTTTGGGTTGAGTCTGGAAGGCCGAGTACTTTTTTCATTTAAAAAAAACAAACTTGTTTCTTGTATCAAAATCGCCATACTTGACATGTGGAGCAAAGAATTGATCAGCAAACATCATTAAAGAGGAACTATTTAGCTGCATAAGGGATCAAATTATTTCCAACAAAATTGCTACAGATCTTGTCGAATATAAACTAAATTTTTGCAAATAATAAATTATCTTGATCCAATTTTCAAAAGTGGGAAAGAAATAGGGGGCGGAAAAAATTGTCTGGATTTTTTAGAAGAATATAATTTCATTTTAATAATAACGGTTAATAAGTTTCCTGTTTTGCACTAGCCTGCTGTTGAAGCTGTCGAGGGCCGCTTCCAGCTCGAGCCTCGGATCACCACCGTCAAGGCAGAAAACGGAGCAACACTTTCTGGACTTTTTATGACGGAATCTGCAGAAAAAAAGAAGAAATTTTTCTTTTTTTTTTTGTCACTGTCCTTTTTGTTATCTTTGTCTAATTTAAAACAAATAGTAATGAAATAAAAGATTCTTTTTTTTTTAAATAAATTGCTGTATTCATTGAAGCGTCTTGACTCCCCATTTGCCCAGTTTGCTGTTCTTCTCGACGAGGAGGGTCACGTGGCCGCGCCGACTGGGCTGCTTTTTCTTGTCCGGCTTCGCCTTCTTCTCACGCTCTTGCTCCTGGAACTTCATGAAACGCCGGCACTCGTCCTGGCCCCCTTTCGATGTCGGGTCCGAATCGCCCTCATCTATCGTGTAACCGCTCGCCGTACGGCCCTTACCCAATGATCTGTAAAGTGCAAAAAAACCCCCTCGGCCTTTTTAATCCCTGCCAACGGTCTGAAAACATGAGAAACATCCCCACCCAAAACTGAAAGAAGGTAAAAAAAATCCTACCTGTGACAATGACAGTAAAACACGACATCGTCATCGCTACTGGAAATGCTTCCAATGCTACAAAGAAAATTAATTTACAATAAAAATACGTTTTTACATATATATTATTATCAAAAGCTATTAAAAGCTGGTCTAGTATAACCTACAAACAGTATAACCTTATTTGTAAGTTTATAACCTTTTAAAAATTTGTTTACATTGTCAAAATATGAATACTTATGAATTTATTTCTTATTTGAGATAAATAAATAATAATAAAAAATTTACACATAGCCAGCGATGGAAGCTACAACTGTTAGCTTTTTTGGGTGTGGAAATCAACTAATGAATCTAGTGTAAACAATAAACAGTATAACCTTACTTGAAAGGTTAAAACCTTTTTAATTTTACATTGTCAAAATATCATTACTTAAGCATTTATTGTCTTATTTGATATGGATAAATAATAATAATCAAAAATCCACACAAAGAGTAATGAAACCTACAACTGTTAGCTTTTTTGTGTGTGGAAATCAATTAATGAATCTAGTACAAACAATAAACACTGTTACTTGTAAGGTTATAACATTTTTTAATTGGTTTACATCGTCAAAATATCAATACTTATGTATTTATTGTCTTATTTGATATAATCATTACTTATGTATTTATTGTCTTATTTGATATAATCATTACTATGGATTTATTGTATTATTTGATATAATCATTATTTATAAATTTATTATCTTATTTGATAAATAATAATATTTGATATAGATAAATAATAATGACAAATTCACACTTGATCAGCAATGAAAGTTACAACAAGTAGCGTTTTGTGGGTGGTTGTCAAGTAAAGAATCTAGTGTAAACAATAAGCACAGTATAACCTTGCTGGTAAGTTTGTGGTCTTTATTGATCGTTAAAATGTTATAACCTTACTGGTAAAAAAAATGTTATAACCTTACTGGTAAAAAAATGTTATAACCTTACTGACCTTATTTCAACCAAAACGTTAATTTAATTTAAAAGAATTCATTTGGTCAAGCGGACCACTAAACCTAATAAACCTTATAATTAAATAATAATAATAACCTCAATGACAATGGGCACAGATAATACCTACTTAATAACCAAACAAATCGGGAAAGTTGCATTATAAAACAAATATAAAAACATACCTGACAGGGCTGTGACACTCGTGATCTGTAATTATCATAAAAATATAAATATATTTTGTTGTTTTAACGAGCTTTTTCACTTACCACCGCTCCTGCTCCTGGCCATCTTGGGATTTGACAGGGCGCTCTCCGAGGAAGGCTGCATCAAGGAGAAGAGGGTAAAAAAATAAAAACGCTTTAATTTATTTTTAAAAGGACAAGTTTTCATTAAATTACATACTTATATATTTATTTTGATAAATAATAATAAATCCACACATAGGCAGCTTAAAAAGCTGCAAATTCAAGTAAGGGGAACTGCAATAGAATGACACGGTATAACCTTAATTGGAAGGTTATAACCGCAACGAATATTATTTCGCAATGACAAAATATCAAATTACCTGTAAATTTATTATGTACAGATAAATAATAATATATCGACATTACTCAGGGATATAATGGTACGATTTACATTTTTTGAGCCGGGAGGGGTCCAGATCGGGATCTAGTACAGTGCCCTCTCCCTGACCGGAACTTCGGTACTCCAAAAATTATGTGTGTGTGTGTGTTTTAGTGAACTAGTGAGAGTTTGTGATTGAATACCCTTCATAATCCGAATTTTTCACTAATTGGAACAGCAACAATTACTGTTACTGAGAGAGCACAATATAACCAATAAACATAGTATAACCTTATTTGAAAGTCATAACTTTACCTAAAAGGATATAACCTTATATAATTTGTTAATTTTTCTTGTGTATCATTTTTATGTGTGTGAAGACTAGTTTTGATTTTTTTTTTAATCTTAAAAAAGCTCACCTGGTTGCAGGCGCATTTGCAACAGCTGCGCCTCCCGTCGTCCGTCCGCTCCCTGAAATAAAGCTCGTACCTCTTGCAAAGCTGGCAGTCGCATATGCTGTCCAACTCCGGCCCGGATACGACGGGAACTTACAAACATTTGAATATTTTTATTTATGAAGCAAAAATTTAAAAAAAAAAAGGTTCTAATACCTTTGTTGGTACGAGTGGCGTAGTGGTGGGCGACTATGTACTCACGTACGCTGCCCTTCTGGGACGGCGACTTCTCTAAGGACCTGCTCTCAAATGGGAATATTGACGAGCTGTAGAAAAAAATGCCTAAATTTGTTTGTTTTTCTGTGTGTGAGAGAGAGCGTATGTAAGCGAACGAGTTTTTGCTTTTGTTTCATACCAAGAAGAACAGTCGTCGCACCTCTTCTTCGACATGGGAGAAGATCCGCCGGATTTGATGAGCCGCCTGCTCTTCTCGGACTTTTTCGAGTCTCCTCCTGAGAAGAGTTTCATTGATGAAGACACACGAGGTCCGTTCAAACACCTACAAGAAGAAAAAAAAAATTGATTGGGAAAAAATTGATAAAACGAGCCTTACTTGCAGTATACGTTGTTTTTCGTGTGGCAGACCGGGTGCTGCCTGATTATCTTCGCGTCCGTCTTTTTTCTCATCGTGCAGCTCTTTAAAAGAAAAAAAAATTAAGAAAAAAAATTTCACCTTTCAAAAATTTTACCCTGGATGAGACGGTCGCAGGTATCATGGAGTGTTTACCATCGGCTGATACTTTTTCAGTCGTCTCCACGATGGCCAGTTTGGTCGAGACTTCCGCCTTAGGTGCTATTATCCCCTTTTTTGGGTTAAAAATTGATTTAAAAAAAATATATATATAGAAGTAAAGACTTAAGGTGGGTGGTGTACTCACCGGGAAGATGGAACAAGGACAGAATAGCAAGTCTAAGTCTGCAGAGGTCTCCTTCGACTTGTATCCCGTCAGAGGAGTGTAGAGGATGTCGGCCAGAGTCGAGGAGAAGATGGCGAGCCGGATAGGGTCGTTTTTCGCCGCCGGGAACTGGAGTAGTTCCATGGATATCCTGGAAGTCTCCAGCTCCCTGTGTAAATTGCCGAGCGAGGCGAGCTGCTTGAACGCCTGGAAGGAAGAGGTTTTATTATTATTATTATTGAAAAAAAAAATTATATATATCAAAATATAAAAACCGGACCTTGTGAAAAGTGAAACGTTCGTTGAAGACGAGAGGGAACGTCGGCCCGACCTCCTTCGTCACGTCGGACACGCCGAACATGGTCACCTTTATGAAGACCGTACCTTTGGGACAAAGCCATACCCCTGGGCAGTTTACCTGTAGCATAAAAAAAATTGACAAATTTTCTACAAATTCATCTCATAGCTGCCAGGTCGTAACAGCTAACAATACTCACGGATAGTAAATCGAAGAAAACGGACACGTTGTACACCTTACTGAACATTGCTGGCCATTTCCCAGTCCGTTATGGGGAAGAACTCGGAACTAATTACAAAAAAAACAACTTCGATGGTACGCGCAAGAGATAAAAGAAACCTAGGCTCTTGGAGGAAGAAGAAGAAGAAGGAGGTGAAAAGGGGAAAAAGCTTTAACGATCAAACTTTTACAGCTGTTTTTTTCCTGTTAATTTATTTATCACCATCACGCCAGGCCTTTTTTTATTAATCGATCGACCCTGGAGAATCACCTGACGGCCTCCTTCTCCTTCTCCTGCCCCACGCCAGTTTTGATTCTAAAAGCCCAAACTTCGAAGTTTCCAACAAAAACACATAAAAACAATGAATTTTATTATCACCGTTAACACAATTCAGGTGAACTTCAAACTAAAAAAACATTAAATAACGCCTTAATTGCCAGTTGCCATCAGCAACCATTTGAAACAACAAGAGTTTATCCAGGGGCTCGAGTTGACTATGACAGGATATCGAATGGAAAATAAAATACAGAGGAGAACAAATGAATAAGAGCATAAAGAAATCAATAATTTATTGGTAAAGTTAAATCGAGATAAGGTCTAATAACAGCAGCTCAAAAAGAATGAAATCCCGTTTGTCGTAGGTGTTGATTTGAGGTGAGAACTTGTGAAGTTTAGCGATGTTACCAACAACCTCAACATATTAGCCTGCTTGAGGTGGTAGCAATGTTACCAACTTACAACCTCAGCATAGTTGCCAACCTGAGCTCCGTAGTAATGTTGCTAACTTACACTTCATAACATTTGCCTACATGAGGTTGTAGTAATGTTGCCAAGTTACTCTCAGCACAGTTGCCTACTTGAGGTGGTAGCAATATTGCCAACTTACAACCTCAGCATAGTTGCCAACCTGAGGTGGGTAGTAATGTTGCCAACTTACACCTCAGCATATGCTCGAACCTGAGCTGGGTAGTAATGTTACCAACTTACAACTTCAGCATAGTTTTGTTGCCATCTATACCTTAGAATAATTGACCACATTTAGGTGGCACCAATGTTAACGATCTCAGCGTGAACTGCCTTAGGGATCCAATTCAGTTAGGATTCGAAGTCTCTTCATGTTTCTTTTGATTGTTTATTGTTTCTATCTTTTACCAGGAGGTTTGAGAATTGTCTCTAGTGAGAGAATTTCATCGTTTCATTTAGTCTTGTTGATAGTGTGGATCATTATACTACAAAAGCGTTCATGTATCATAGTAGATACTTTCCTTACTAGGGCATTTTCTATTAAATCTTGAATGTCATGGGGTCAATGTTTTGCGCACCTAATCCGTTTTGATTTGAAATTCAGCACCAAATTGAATTCGTTACTTTCTCGTAAGGTAAAAACGATTTTGACACGCCTAAGAGTGGGACATAGTAGGCTTACCCAAACAAGGAAACCTCCAAAGCTGTCATGAACGGTCAAGACATCCTGTTTTACATATTTTTTACTTTGGAACGTATAGAATTCCTTATGATCATTTATGAAAAATAACAATTATATGAGTGAGTTGGCTGACGCGGGGACTACACGTTTAAGCTAGTTAAAACTTAAAGAGCCCCGATCAAAACTTGAAGGACATGTACGGTGGCACTTAACCGAGGGTTGTTGTGACTGATGGTGTTATCTCGACCTTTTCTGTCAGTTTCTGTATTTCTATAACACCATAACATTGGCCTTAAAGGCACATTATAAACAATATTTGCTGCCTGACTGCAAATTTATTAAAAAAATAAATTATAATTTCCCGGGAAGGGGATACACAGGCTATCAAGTAGAATCAATAATAGACAAATAATAGCCATGTATCAATAAAGTTTTCTTTCATGAGAGTTAATTAATTAGACTGAGTAAAATTAGAAATGTTAACGTGTAAAATAAATGAATTTATGAATTATTTAAATGACAACTTACTTTTTATTAATGGTAATAAAAAGTGCAATTTTTTGTTGTATCGATGTTGATGTACTAATCGATTAGCTTGGCCGATCATCTAGTATGAAAGAATGTATAAAAATTTTGTTCTTATTAATTACAATTTATTGTTTTAACATTAAATATATGAATAAAATCTTTGAATTTGATAAATTTATTAAGTGAATTGACTTATTTAATTTATATTGCTGATTGTGGTGTAGGGAAGAGGGGCGGATCGATTATCGATAGTTTTGGGCAGAGGTTCAGGACACGTTTTACTGTTAACCCTGTTTCACGACTTCTGTTCTGAAAAGGACCGACCTTTTGATTTAAGAAGTAAATTCATTTTATTATTCAAAAGGGGTTCGGTTTGAGTTTGTGGTGGAAAAATAAATAGTTTTTGGGTTTTTTAATTATTTTTTCAGATGCCGGGCGCGGATGAGGTCAAGTCGAGCTGGGCGGACGAGGTTGAGGAGAACGTCGAGGACATCCCTCGGACGAGCGAGGTGGTCGAAAACGGTCTCAAAATCGTCACAGAGTACAAAAAGAACGAAGAGAACAAAAAGGTACGTTTTAAAATTTTGATTAAGGTGGTAAAAATTTTGGAGAAAAAATATGCTTCATACCTTGGTAAAGCTAGGATCATCATCCTCCATGTGTATCCTGGGAAGTTTAATGATCTGTGTTCAATTTGAACTATTTGCCATAAAAAATGTTCCACTGTTTACAGTGGATAACTGTATATCTAAACATAAGTAACTTCATTTTAACCATTTTTTTAATTGTAATAAAAAACAAAATTGACATTGCACCATTATCAGTACGTATTGTAATGCACCATTGATCCTTCATTGCCATCTTGATCGTAGATAATCATAGATAAATGAAATTTTTATTAATTTGCGTCAAATTATTTTTTTCCTTATAGATTAAAATAGTAAGTACTTACAAGCGTGAGAGTCGTATGGTATCGAAGTCAATCGCAAAGAGAAAGACTTGGAAGAAGTTTGGAGCGTCAGCCGACGACAAGCCCGGACCCAATCCAGCAACTACAATAGCGACTGAGGAGATATTCATGCAATTCATTACGAGTAGGGAAGAGGATAAAACAGATGATGATGCGCTCGAGAAGCTCAGAAGTGAGTAGTCTTGTTTTATCCTAATGTATTTCAATGTTACTAATAATTTTTATTTATAGCGATGGTGGATAAGACAGTGAAGTGTCGTATGTGCAATGGAGACCATTGGACACTCCAGTGCCCTTTCAGGGACACGAATTACATGCCTGCAAAGGCCGTAACACCGACTGTGAACGTCGAGAAGAAGCTTACGACTCAGGTGGACGACAAGAGCAAGAACAAGTATGTTCCACCAGGGCTGAGAGATGGAGCTGGGAACAAGAGAGGCGAGTCGATGGGCCACCTACGACACCGAGACGACGCTAGTGCCATTCGTATATCAAATCTGTCAGAGTCGACGCAAGAGGTCGACCTCGAAGAGCTGGTCAAGCCGTTTGGTGACTACAACAAGATCTTCCTTGCCAAGGACAAGACGACCGGGCTGTGCAAAGGCTTTGCGTACATACACTTCAGGAGCAGGCAGGCTGCAGCGAACGCCATCAACACACTCAATGGGCACGGATACGATCACCTCATCCTCGG
Source organism: Cimex lectularius (assembly GCF_000648675.2). Taxonomy (NCBI): domain Eukaryota; kingdom Metazoa; phylum Arthropoda; class Insecta; order Hemiptera; family Cimicidae; genus Cimex; species Cimex lectularius. Next base: position 1,946,344 of record NW_019392637.1, on the reverse strand, counting down.
CGCGGACTGGTCCAAACCCCAAGCCCATCACCAATAGTTTCATTACAACTAACATTAAAATACTTCAATTTAAAATCCCGTATCAATTTTTCTTTAAGAAATGGTTTATTGATGAAAAAATGTTATTGTCCTTAAGAAAAAAAAAATATAATAAAACTTTTTAAATAACTTTAATAACAGTTTTAACTGAGTTGCTTTCATTGCTTCCTTCCAAGGCCTTCGCCTTTCTACTTAACACCATACACATACAATTAATTTTAAATAAAGTCCAATCAATTCTTTTTACTTGGTTCCATGTTGATATCGTCAAGAGGCCTGTCTGGAAATGGGGGGAAAAATTGAGAGATCTGTGTTAATGGTAGGTAGTAAGTGCAGTGTGAATTACTGACTTAGGTGAGTTTCTTGTGAGTGAGTGAATTAAGCACTGAATGTGGGCAATTTCAGCATGAATGCGATTTCAGTGTGAATAACTAGTTGTGTGAGTTCTGTATAAATGACTGTTGTATGAGTTCAGTGTGAATGACAAGTTCTGTGTTGGTGAGTGAATCAGACTGAGTTAGCGAATGACTGTTACAGGACTGCCATGACCGTGGTTAGGGCGTCCAAATATTTGCCACTAGCAGTTCTGGGTTCGAATTCCGACAGAACCCATGGTTTTTTAATTGAGAATAGTATTAAAAAAATTATTGTAAAGGGCTTAACTCTCCGTATGACTGATTGTGAATTTAGTGTGAATGATTTGAGTAATGTGAACTAGTTCAGTGCGAATGACTCGATAATAAATAAATACAAAATGTGATCGATCGTTTAAAAATAATGATGCATAAAAGATAATCAATTGAGAATGAAGATTAACGAATCATTGCCGGAGCTCACCTTCGAATCTGAACTCCGGGAATTGGGTCAGGTTCTCCGGATTTGAATCTTTAAAGAGTTGCCTCTTGAGCATCAGGTATTGGTTCGACCGTTCCCTTTCGAGCTCGGGTGTCGGATCGAAGAGGGCGCCTCCACTGTAAATTTTCGTTTTAAACATTTATAAATCTTAACTCGTCTGAATCTATACTTCGCCTTGAGCTTCTGGTCATACTCGCGTATCTTGTCGACAAATAGCTGCTGTATCGGGTCAACCGCCTTCGAATAAGACCGAACCGAAATGCGTACAATACTGGACGACATTTCTTCTACTTTATTTATCCATTGACAAATAATGAAAAAACATGTGTTATTTTTGACATGAAAATGAGCCAAAAGGCTGATTTTTCATATTAACTTTATTTAAAAATATTACTTTTGTTAACAATTTATTTCTGTAAACTCAAGCAATAGATAAAGTAATTGTAAAAATTAATTATTTATGTTTATATAAGTGGTACGGCCTTACCATATTTTAAATTCTCCAGTTTTCCTTTCAAAAATTAAGGTTTGTTGAATAAGAGTAGTGATGGCTCAAATCTTCCATATGCTGATCTTGCAGTAGTCAATAATAAATGTTTTTGCAATTATTGACTTTAAAATATATTTAAATGGTTCATTCACCGACCTGATTGTGTACAAATTTTCTACTCGATAATACAAACCTGTTTTTCATCCCAAAGATAATTTTTTTAGGGTGTAGACCAGCCCGTTTACAAATTATTACATTTCTTGTAGAGTGAGAACGTACAGTTGACAACGTAAGAAAACACCTAAACTATTTAAGTGTTCCCTAAGACTTTTTTTTTTTTTCTCTCGATATCTTAAAAGCAGTATATCTTATTGCATACTGACAATTTGAATTTTTTTTTACATTTGTATTAAGCCTAGCTTGATATATAGTTCATTTCTTTCATTTTATCGTGAGAGGGGGGGAATTGATGCCTAAAATAACAAAAATCACTTTATATTTTACATCAACCTCATCGACGATGAGTCTTACTTCGACATCTTTTGGCCACCTGCTGCACTTGAACGCTTCTGCGTACCTCCAAATTTGTTAACTTTAAACCTTAAATTTATTATGTGTTGAACCTCATGTACTTACCTGCCGTAGATGATATGGACTTGACAGGGCAATGGAGTAAGGGTAGTAGTAGTAATTATTAAAAGAAAAAAAAACCAAGAATTTTTTTTACTTTTTTTTTGGTTTGTTTATTCAAAATGCAAATGTTACGTGAAAAATTAGTAATTTTGGTATTTTTGTACATTGCGTTGACTTGTTTTTTTAAGGGTTTTTTGTTTTTAATTTTTTTAAATTTTTATCTTTTTTTTGCTTTTTTTTTGTTTTAAAGTTACTTCAGTTTTATGCAGTCGTGGAGTGTTTTTTTTTAGATCGATTTTACATACATTTTTTTAAATATATTGAAGTGTATTTAGCGACTGCTTCACAAGGAGTTGAAAAAAAAACTTTTTTCCCCGTTCTTTTGATTTTTTCTTCGTGTTCCAATTATTTTTTTCCCTCATTGTTTTTCAGTTTGCAATAATAAAAACCGCGATTTTGTTTAAAAAAATTGGCCTGCGGCCTGGTGTTTTTATTTATTTGTTTTAAAATAAATATTTGCTGTTTATATATTTTTTTTTTGTTTACCCAAATATCACCTAAGGCGTCCGCGGTTCAGAGCTGTCAAAAATTAAACAAATAGGGCCGGAGAGAAAACAGACAAAAGCAAGTGCTTTTGGGTGTTTCTTACCATATTCCCAACCATAATAATTTAAAAAAAAAATTGCTGACTCATCCCTTCGTCCGTATAAGCCGTATGCGATGACTGCAGTGCGTCTTTGATCCTGGTTGTTTTTATTTTCTTTTTAATGTTATTTTTTTAACAAACATTTTATTTATTTAACTTTTTTTTGCTTTTCCTTTAATAATAAAACATCTGAGATCAAAATTGTTAATATTTTTGTACGTACATCTGCATTTCTGTGGTAACAAAACCATTCAAAAAATCTACATTTTACAACCATTCATACAAATTGTTTGTATTATTTACTTAATTATTTTTTGTATTTTTTTAATGTTTTATATCCACTCACTTCTTTGCTCTTATTTTTTATTTTCTATCGTCAATAAAAATGATTAGTGAATTCCTTTTTTTTGTGGTTTTTTAAAAATTTATTTTAAATTACTTTTTTTGTTTTTTGTTTAAAGGAGAAAAAACACTAAGTTTTAATTACAACCAAATCGGGTACGTTTTCCCCATCTTTTACAGGCTCACAACTTAAAATAAAACAAAAAATTAATATATAAATAAATAAAAAAATTTGTACATAAAATTGGGTTTTCAAATTAAAAATAAAATAAATAATCCATAATAAAATTAAACAATTCTTCAAATGGAATTGGAGGAAAAAAATCAAATAATGACCAAAATCAATTTTAAAAAATAAATAACCGTTCACACAAAATACAAAATGAGATTTTTCAATAAATCAAGTTATTTATTGATGCAACGCGAAATAAAAAAAAAATAAATAAATAAATAAAAATGTATACCCGATTGAATGTGTTAAAAAATAAAAATGATAGGCATGCACTAGTTATAAAATAAAATGTAAAAGGGGAATAGTAAAGATTAAATTCTTCGATAGTCCCTTCCTAGAGCGGCGATCTTCGGCTTTGCACCGTTCTTTTAAACTCGAATCCCCGTTATATTATTTTATTTTTAAATAATCACACACATATATATAAAAAGAACAAAACAAGCCTCGAGAAAGGGATTCTTTTTCAAAGAATTCGCGTGCTTATATTTTTTTCTTCTTTATATATATATAAACATATATATAAAGTTACTTCATTCAGCAGTTTTCATAATGAAATTTTTTAAAATCATAATAGAGAGATAAGAAAAAAAGGGGAAAAAACAATGAACATATTTCTGTTGTAATAATTAAAGATGATGATGACTTAAGCGGCACTCTCATCGGTCGTGTTCTGCACTGCTTGGCTTATTTCCTAGAAAAAAAAGAGAAAAAATGGGGCAAACGGGAAAAAAGTCTTATCAAAAAATTTGAAAAAAAATTAAAACAAAATAAAAACCAACAAAGCCATGCATATCATGCTATACACCAAGGAGAAAAAAAGCTTAGTAATGGGTGCACAGAGTTCACTGAAACTTTTTTTTTACCCAGTGGTCCCTAGGAGGAAAAATATTAGACACGTGTTACAGCATCGTTTGCCAATCGGATCTTTAAGAGCAGAGAAAAAATAAATAAATATATATTTCTATTGATCCACACGAAACTTTACAGTCTTAGAATATAAAGCCTGGACCCCACATGACTGCACCGTGTGACATCCAACATCTGCCAACTTGCAGTTCCATACCATGTTGGACATTTTAATGTGTTTATATATATATATATATATATATATACACACACACACACACACACACACACACACACACACACACATATATATATATGTGTATATATATATACACACACACACACACACAAGAAAAAAGTGACATTTTGCACGTTCAAGCGCACAAATATTATGAAACAAAATAAGCCGACCCAATAAATACTGTTATTTGTTCTTAAATTAAAATAATTAAATCCACACCTTTTGATAGATTAGTTTATTAAAATATAATTCGAAACAAAAAAGAAGAAAAAACCGGATTGGTTAGTCAGGCCAAAATTTTTTTTATTATTCAACAGAAAAATTGCCCCTTTGGCACATTGACTTCGAAATTCAAAAAACTACTTACTTTCGCCGGCTCGGCTTTTGCTTCTGGCTTCGCAGCATCATCGGACTGCTTTAATACATAGAAAAAGAAAAGAAAAAAACACAAAATGAAGAGATAGGAAAAAAAACAGAGAAAAATCAGTACAGTGCACTCAGTGAAATGAGGAATTGAGGTAACAAAAGGAATTCTCAAAAAGATGTATAATCTAAGCTGGTCTTTGCCTTTTCTACGACTCTTCCCCCCTCTCTCACTGTTACTCACTCACTCTCTTATCTCTTGCTCACTCGCTTTCTCTAAATCTCTCTCTCTTGCTCTCTCATTCATTTTTCACTTCTTTTTTTATGCAAGACTTTTATAAGAAGCACTTGAACTTAAATAAGCTGGAAACACATACATAAACCAAAAGAAGAAGAAAAAAAAAACACCAGGGGAACCTGCAAAGGAAGACCCCAAAACTAACTTGGGAGTTTAAGAGGCCTTCGAAGCCTCTTTAACCCACATAAACCGAGAATTGGAGGTCAATCACCTCGCATCGCCTCCTGCAGATGTGGGAGGTTTTCAGGAAACTACTAAACCAGACGATGAAACCATTCAAATGGAGGAGGTGGATATTGAAAAACTGCACCTCAAACCCAAGAAAATCTCAGGGGCTTAAGAGGTTAAAATGGCAATCGAACGAGCCTAAAAAAGGAGGAGCCAATTCTGAAAAAAAATCAAGGAACAGAACCAAAACCATAATGTTCAATTCCCGACTCGAGCATTGAAGCTGACCGCAAAGTACAATTTGATGAAATGAAGCTGCTGTTGGCCAATAATCGAACCACCAGTACACAGTTTGGCGCATTAGTCAATTTGCTGACTATGATCCCCGTTATCAATCTGGTTTTACATACATTTTTTTAAATATATTGAAGTGTATTTAGCGACTGCTTCACAAGGAGTTGAAAAAAAAACTTTTTTCCCCGTTCTTTTGATTTTTTCTTCGTGTTCCAATTATTTTTTTCCCTCATTGTTTTTCAGTTTGCAATAATAAAAACCGCGATTTTGTTTAAAAAAATTGGCCTGCGGCCTGGTGTTTTTATTTATTTGTTTTAAAATAAATATTTGCTGTTTATATATTTTTTTTTTGTTTACCCAAATATCACCTAAGGCGTCCGCGGTTCAGAGCTGTCAAAAATTAAACAAATAGGGCCGGAGAGAAAACAGACAAAAGCAAGTGCTTTTGGGTGTTTCTTACCATATTCCCAACCATAATAATTTAAAAAAAAAATTGCTGACTCATCCCTTCGTCCGTATAAGCCGTATGCGATGACTGCAGTGCGTCTTTGATCCTGGTTGTTTTTATTTTCTTTTTAATGTTATTTTTTTAACAAACATTTTATTTATTTAACTTTTTTTTGCTTTTCCTTTAATAATAAAACATCTGAGATCAAAATTGTTAATATTTTTGTACGTACATCTGCATTTCTGTGGTAACAAAACCATTCAAAAAATCTACATTTTACAACCATTCATACAAATTGTTTGTATTATTTACTTAATTATTTTTTGTATTTTTTTAATGTTTTATATCCACTCACTTCTTTGCTCTTATTTTTTATTTTCTATCGTCAATAAAAATGATTAGTGAATTCCTTTTTTTTGTGGTTTTTTAAAAATTTATTTTAAATTACTTTTTTTGTTTTTTGTTTAAAGGAGAAAAAACACTAAGTTTTAATTACAACCAAATCGGGTACGTTTTCCCCATCTTTTACAGGCTCACAACTTAAAATAAAACAAAAAATTAATATATAAATAAATAAAAAAATTGTACATAAAATTGGGTTTTCAAATTAAAAATAAAATAAATAATCCATAATAAAATTAAACAATTCTTCAAATGGAAAAAAAATGGAAAAACTGCACCTCAAACCCAAGAAAATCTCAGGGGCTTAAGAGGTTAAAATGGCAATCGAACGAGCTTAAAAAAGGAGGAGCCAATTCTGAAAAAAAAATCAAGGAACAGAACCAAAACCATAATGTTCAATTCCCGACTCGAGCATTGAAGCTGACCGCAAAGTAAAATTTGATGAAATGAAGCTGCTGTGGCCAATAATCGAACCACCAGTATACAGTTTGGCGCATTAGTCAATTTGCTGACTATGATCCCCGTTATCAATCTGGTTATCTGTCAGTTGCTATCTGCAGGGCAACAACAATATGGATCGAACTGTGTCATAAGCGATACCAGGCACTAATTTTAATGCTGAAGTTAACTAAGCTCTTCTTACGGTACCTTCAGTATTATCAGATATCAAGAATAATCATTAAACTGATTGCTACATATTCGACATACGCAACTACTATCAGTACCAAAATTAAGCATGTTTTAGTAAAAAATTTGCTTCTAGTTATTACAAAAAAATGGGTAAATATCAGTTAATAAAATCAATCAATTAAACAATAAGCCTGTAGCACAAGCACCACTTTCTAGTATCCATCATACATATCTCTCTCTCCTCTCTCTCTCTCTCTCTCTCACTCTCTCTCTCTCTCTCTAATTAAAGATGTCTAATTAAAGATTAAAGATGTCAGAATTGTAAAGGAAACAAATGAATATATATATCCCATTCACATCCTCTGCCAAATAATCTTTCATTTGTTTCCTTTAAAATTCTGACATCTTTAATTTTTTCCCCATTCTAATTACCGTAAAGATTGGAATACCTAAGTTCAGATTAGGGAGAGAGCACTGTACAAAAAGAAAAAAGTAAAAGAGAGCTTTTATACAAAACTGTACAGGGCGAATCATGCGTAAAGCCGTGCTCATGAGTAAATAATGGCTTAAGTTTGTCAAATTTGAGCCTACCTTAGGTTGTTTGTCCGCCGAAGAAAGAGATCTGTTGGGCCGCCTGTACCTCGGTCTACCGCGGCCGCGTCCACCCCTTCCACCGCGTTCTCCTCTCTCCTGGTTGTTTTCACCACTAATATCTTTGCTGGGATCTCCGTCGCTCTGTTTATATAAAATTAAAATCAATAAATTCACTAATTTCGTAGTCCGCTTGACCAATTAATATATAACAATTAATTAAGGTTTTTAGTTGAGATAAAAAAGTCAATGGCACGATTAAAATCAATAATTAAAAAGAAAAAGGAGGAATTAAAACTCGGCGCAAGATCTTAAAATCAATACATAATTAAGAAACAAGGGATGTGATAAAAAATATGCTTGCGTTCATAGAAATCTTGACCCAAATTCAATTTAATCAATGACCTTTTATAACACAGAAATTTGCTGGATGAGCAGAAAACAGGTCACCACTTTTTCACCCCTATTTTTATATATATAATACACTTTTTTAATCAACTTTTAATTCTTTTACAAATCCCCCAAATTGTATGAGCTTAAAACGAACTGGAGGATGCAGAATGTATAAACTGAAGGCTTTACTACGTACCTGGGCGTTGTTCTTGCCCCCTCCTCTCCCTCCGCGAAAGCCGGGGTATCTTGATCTACGACCCCGGCCGCCGCGACCGCGACCTCCGCTGCCACCACCCCCTGCACCTCCTTCAGCACCGACCTCATCACCGCCGGCCTCTCCTTTCTCACCATTTTTGTCGTTCTGAAAATTTAATTTTACAAAAAATCAATTATTGAAATTGTGGCACTGTGCAGGTCGATATAAAAACAGTACACACTTCAGCTAAAATAATTATTAAAAAAGAAAAAAAAATTTGACTTACAACTCCTGGGCGTCCACGATAGTAGCCGGCACCGCCGCTGAGGAACCGTTTGTTCCTGAACTTGCGCTGCTTGTTGTCGCGGTTGGCATCGTCTTCTTCGCCGCCTTCGTCACCGTCCTTCTGGCTGCGAACCGGCCTGGTGCGTGGGCTACGGTAGTACCACTGGCGGTGATAGCCACGCCTGTTGGCTGCATACGGGCTCCCTTTGACTGCCTCGCCCCCCGGGCCAGTCACATTGGCTGCCTCGTTGCCCTTTTCACCGGCTACAACGTCAAACTCGACTGTCTCGCCATCTCCGACTGAACGGACGACTTTTTTTGGGTTGTTTTTGGCAATTGCCGACTGAAATAGGGAAGGCACAAGATTAAATAATAAGATCAAAAAGACAATAATCATTCCTCCACTCCAGGACTTAACTATAAAAAACTAAAATAATTATTATTATTAAAAAAAGGACTTCTTATCAATTTAACAACCAAGATTCAATACCAGTATGCATACCATTGAGTAGTTAAACCCTTTGGTTTCTCATTTTTGTATTTACACTAGGGATAAAAATATTTTGTTTTTCAAAAAGTTGCTTACTTGATGGACAAATACGTCATCTCCAGTGTCATTCCTGCAACAAAAGAAGAAAAAAATGAAATGTGTAAATCCTACTATGTATATTGTAAGATCAATAATTAATTAAACATGAAAGCTTTAAAAATTGAGAAATAATGTGTCGTATGTAGCATAATTTCGCATCACACCCTACTAAAAGTATGACACGGGGAAGGGTATTCAAGCTGGGCAACTGGCTGACTGTGCTCTGGATCCTTCTGGCCGTACTCATCCGGGACATTCTTGTGACCAAGTTATCTATTTCACTTACCTCTACTGAGCTAAGCGCTTGCAACTTAGATCTAAGTATGCCGGTTTTCTGCTCACCTTGGTCTATAAGGCAAAGTTGACACAGAGCAGTTTTGGTCAATTGGACATCATTCCAAACTTTGAATATTTTGCACAGTTGTCGATTCGATGGTCGAGCTCTGTGTGAACTTATCCTGAAGTCTAGCAGTGCCGTGTTTTGCGAGGGTGCATCCATTTCACGATCGCTCCTGCCTCATTCAAGTTTACGTGGCAGAATTAGAATGGCCTTAGGGTGATTCAAGACATAGTGACTCTCCCTATCTAGCCTGCACCCTCAGACACATTTTTGGGCCAAAGCCCACGTATGTGTCCAGCACATTGAGACAATTGGCTTGAAGTGTTCCACTTAATTAAAGGGTGCCACTGACAGTGTGTAGGAATGCCACATGGAATGAGAATTGTGCGAGTATCCGGATACCCCGATTTTTCCCCGGAGGAAAAGGGTCATTAAATTGTATATAGTAATGATATTTTGTGCCTCCTAGTGTATTTATTGGTGACAATGTGTAATTTGAGAGGGTCGATGAAGTACTCAATATTCAATGAAATGTAAATAAGAAAAAATTTATTTAAGAGTGAGTGAAAATGAATGGATTTGCTTTTATGGACTGATTGTGATGGGGCCAAAATGACCTAGCTGTTGATTGCTCCCAGAGACAAACCAAGCCTGGAAGAGGATATGATTGACGTCTGATTCCTGTGGTGGTGATTCTTGTTGTCTTTCGGTAATTTATTGACCGGAATTGCCGGTGAGCTAGAAGAGATAGGCTTAGCTCTGCACCCATGTGTATGTGCATAAATACATGTATGTGAAGATTTGGCCTTATAATCTATAATCTAATCACTAGGAGTGTCGGTGTCTTTGTAAAACAAAAATTGTTCACTTGATTCAAACCGGGGACCTTTACCTTACAGTGATGAATGCCGACACTTGTATTTGTATTTTCTTATTTTCCATAATAACTGGGTATAAAGATCAATATTTGACTGAAAACGTAAACACAGCAGTAATAACTAGTTGTTTACCTTTCTAGTTGTTATTAAACCTTTTATATTCTTTAGATTAAAAATAAAGAAAATCAGTTACTGTCCTTACAGCCCCATGAATTAATGAGAACAACATAGCATTATTTCTGTTGGCCCAACATTACAGTCTTGGAGATCCTCGATTTAGACCAAAAATTTGGAAGCTTCTCTTCCAAATTACAAAAATTGGATGAGGTTTTCTATGCGTGGAAACAGATCGAAAGTATATATTTCTATTACTGCTATTTATTTTTCAATATATCGAGATATATCATTCTCCAGTTCTTCTCCAAGCCCTATCGGCTGTCAGAAGACCTCACTCAACAAAACCTTGATTCATCCAAAAACAACATCTTAGTCCCATTTTGCTCAGCCAATTGATTCCTTGCAAAACTTAATCGAGCTGTTTGGTGCCTTATCAGAAGTTCTGGACCAGCGGCAGGTCTTTTCGCACCTAATCCAGCTTTTGAAAGTCTATGACTTACAGTGAATTTGAAACAATAAAACGATCATCTCTCATGGTGATGATCTGAACCATGCCTTTCAGGTGGCTCCAGACATACAGTATATGCCAAAAGCCAAAGAAAGGTTCGCCGAATCCCAACTAGTGGGGAAGGGTACTTAGTTATTCACCGAGCAACTTAGGTGCTTGACTAGCTCAACTAATTGTCGTTGCCTTGTTTGCTTCTAAGTGCATAAATATTTGTGAAGTAACCAAACACAAAGCATCCACTTATTCGGGAACAGTACTGTATGTATGTCAACTTGATGTGATCATCGATAAATAGTAATTATTTTTCGATAATAGACAATTTCTAATTAATATAGATGTGTTAACGAAAGAACGTCACGTTATTTCTGTTGGTTAAGAACGGATTAGCCCAACATAACCGTCTACAATTCAGGGTTCTTCGATCAAGCTGAACCAATAATTGGGAACACTTCTCTTCCGAATCACAAAAATCATAGTTTTTTGATGCGTGGGAATAGGTCAAAGGTAAGATGGGGCACTTTGTCCATTTCACTGCATCCGAACATTTTACTGTTGTTATGCTCCCAATATTTAAGTTCAAATTGTTTACCGTGTTTTATGAGTTTGGTAGAAGTTACTATTTTCGTTATTATTTTATTTCGGCCGAGTGTCCTGGAGATGAGAAGGCCTCATTCAGTTGATTTAACTAGTTGAAGGGTGTCAAGTAGAGTAACCAGGTAAGCAAAATGATCGTGAATCGCCCCAACCCTTTCACATGCAGTCAACTCGTCCGCTCAGGCTGGTACAAGTGCCACTAACATTCTCATCCCCTCTGGTTGACTCAACACAAAAGATTCGGCATTCGTCCTTCACACCAGTCGCCTAGTTGAGACAACTGAGTTCACCATGGAAAGCATTGCAATTCCAAGTTTCATTGTGAAGCAGTTCATTGAAGAAATTCGTATTAGTCCCGCGAAACGGGAAATGAGGTGTGGGGACAAAATTAAAAGAAAGCATGGAGGGACGTAGCACAACAGTATTTGAGAGAATGCGCCCGTTTCCCAATTTTATAACAACGGATAAACCCACACTTTTCTTTACTGGGTTTCCTCTTTTTTTGCTTCTCTTTTTGCAAGAAGTGCTCCTGCTTCCCCGAGTTCTAATATTGTACTGACCTTCCGTTGGAAAGAGACTCCAGAGTTGCTGGTGTGAAACCAGCAAAGTAAGTCTTCACACGGCAGTAAACTAACCAGTTGGCAGTCATCCGTACAACTTATTTGAATCAACCCAACCGCCTTGTCTGAAAGAGGCCTAAGTTCACCGGGCGAGTCAACTACATCTATCCAGTTTCAGACACCCAGCAAGGTTAGGGGCCTGAACCAATGAACTTTATTTTGAATTCCAAATCACGAACTTTATCTGGCTACTAGATTTAGGGCGGGTTTTGGGCTTCAACAGGGTTTAAGGGTAGTCTGGAAAGAGTATGTGCTTGTCACCCCGCATACAAGTAAATTATAATTTAATTTTAACTTCCTTTTCTTATTTTTACTTATTCTTTTTTTCATCTGTAATTTTCTTGCTTACGACCAGTGGCCCTAACATATCCGTTTTGTCTGTACGTTGTTTTAACCTAGGGTGTATTTTAATTAAGCGTGGGCGTGTTTTATTTTTGTAATACTCTTTATAGCAACAACAACGACAATATATAAGTCCGACTTTTCTTTTGCCGACTTCTGCCAAGTCTGCGCGTCAATATTAAAAGGTCGTATTTTCTAAGTTTTCTTCGAAATAGGAAAATATCGATTTTCCAGGACGAGGTCTAGACGTGGGCTTTAGTGGGGATGGTGTCGGGGGGATGAACCAACCCCCTTTGTCCAACACACAACGGGCAAGAGACAGTTTATTTTTTAACTACAACTGTAAAGTAATTTATGATTGTGGCATTACGGGCGTTATAGAGAAAGCTACTACCGGCAACTGGTCTGGATTAATAAAATGATCCATATCCTTTGCAGTCGCTTACGTGGTAATTGATTGATAATTTTGTAATTTACTATGAAAACTTATATGTTTCGATGATGAAACAACTACCGGCATGTCAAGATCTCCTTTAAGTGTTTTATTTATTATTTTATAGACCAAAAAAGGGGCAGAAACAATTAGTCTTAAAAAACTTTGTGACTTTCAATATTGGAATATTCGGCCGATCCATAAACTTCGACACGCATACATCCAAATAGGTTTGGATAAGTGTATGTCCAAAGTTTTGATTTTAACGGTAATTTTTATTGTAGGTTAAGTACGTAGTAAAACATTTTAAATCGTTCGTTGGGGTTTTTTTTTTTTTTTTTGTTTAACGTGTGTGTAGATTTCAAGTTAGCCTTCTATCAAATGTATGTTTTAATTACATGATAGGGCAATTCCGCCCAATTGATTTTTTTTTTCATTTTTTCGTTAAAAGAAAATTCTACCCTTAATTTGTCTCATTGTTTTTACCTATAAACATTTGTTTACGCTATTTTAAATGGGGTTTTGGGAATATCAATTAGAAGTAAATACTCTTAATCCTTAATCCAAAACAAGTATGAAGGATTTGTTTACTTTTTAAGGAATTTAAAATGTTTATTCAGTCTGGTTTGAATTCTGAAGCAATAAACTAAAATTTAATTTGCATCTTTGTTTTCATAATTCCAATTTTTAAACATAAAAATGGCACTTAGTGCTGAGGATGTTGGGCGTGGTATGGCACCTATTGATGATGGATGTTCCATCGGGTATGCGGCTATTGCTATCGTAGTTCCCTACGAACCTCTGCACTTAACAACGTAACAACACTTAGGTTCTAGACAAGGTAACAACCACAAGATGAGTTTTTTTACTTTGAGAATTTTGCGAAACAGGCACCTTGTTGTTCAAGCGATTCATCAGCTCCAGGAAGTTTGAGGTGTCCAAATTTCTGAACGCAATGCTCGAAGATTAAATCAGTATGGACTGATGGCTTTTCGCCCAGTAAGAGGATCAGAATTGACCAGAACACACAGAATTGCAAGGCTCGCATTTGCTCGAGAACACAGCCATTGGTCTTTGGACGATTGGTCTTTTTACAGTTGAGTGCAGATTTGCTCTACTATCTCGATGGGCGTGGAAAGAGTGTGGAGAAGGTGCAATGAAAGGTACGAAGCCTGTGATTTTCCCAGAGCCAACCTTTTCAACGTAGCTCAGTGATGGTGTGGGCTATGATCTCAATGGAGAGTCTCACAGAGTTGGTTGTTGTTCGTGGAGGGCCACTCGTTATGTGGATGAAAATTTGGAACATCATGCCGACAATCCTATTGTAATCACGTTTGCTCGCATAGTACAAACCTTCAATAGCATAACGTCGGGGTCTTAGCCTGGCCAGCCCGTTCTCCAGACTAGAACCCCGTCGAACGTTTATGGAATAACTTCAAAAGACGAACAAGAGCACGTCTTGATACACTCCACGATCTTGAAAGGACTCTTCGTGAAGAATGGGCTCACCTCCGGCAAAGAGACATTTCCAGACTGGTAGAAAATGCCGAGGCTTCTTCGAGATGTGATTAAAGCAAGAGGAGGAAATACGCGATATTTAAATTCCAATTAAAAATCTAATTAAAACAAATTTTATTTGTCCGTCATTTTTTAAATTTTCCTTAGGAATTTACATTTTTTATGCTTTTTTGGACAAAGGCTCAATTATTAAACGTAAAAAACGCAAAACTTTGATTAATATATAAAAACATGTACAAATCAAGTTATGTTACAAATGGGCGGAATTTTTTGCCTGTCAGTATAGTTAATTTTATCTGATTGAGGAATTATTTTAAGGAATCAATGTATATCTCACTAAAGAATATAGAAGTGATATGTTGTGACTTTGAGGTGTTAAACTTTATTTTCCAACGATTGCTCCATTTTTCAATTTTTTTAAATTTGTTTTTTGTTTATAGTCCTTTGTATACCAATGGTTTATTGGAAATTATGGAAATTTATATAAGGTTATAGAGATTTCTCATTAGACTTTCGAAGACCTGATCAATTTTTTCTGATAATTCCCTAACATTTTCTTTATGATCCAGAGGGTTTTGGGGTAATGAGCCCATCTCAGACAAAAGGGAGAGGGCGCAAGTATGTGTAATACATTTATCACCACAAAGGCATGTTGGTATAGATATTTCCATGAGGTGCTTGTGGTTCCTATTCGTGTGTCCTATAAATAATCGACATAGTACGACCTCATCACGCCTGGAAGTTTGGAAGGATGTTTCCCAACGTATAACAATCTCTTTTATGTTTGTTAATTTGTTGGAAGGAGTTTGTTTACACCCATTTTCCCCAATTTTCAATTAATTTAAGTATGAAAGCAGACTATATACCTTCAGTATTTATTAAAACTAAGATGATGGAATTGTTCTGTGCAGCTTTTGGTGCGCTGTCAGCCAGCTCATTTCACTTAATCCCGACATGAGTTGGAATCCAAATGAAGGAAACGGAAGAGCCGTTCAGAGATTTTTTTTTAAGTTTTGCCAAATGTTCCGAATTATTGGATTTTTGGAGTATGGGTTCTGTATTGCTTGAAATGTACTATAAGAAACAGAAAATATAATTATTTTATGGTGACAGATAGAGGGATCATCTAAAACATTTAAAATGGCAAATATTTCTGCATTATACGAACTGAAAAGTGAGTGTAAAAGAAAAATAGAAGGGTGACCCCTCAATTACATAAGAACATATGTGATTTTTCGGAACCATCAGTGTATATGATTAAAGCATCATTGTTACATTTGTTAATTCAAGGGATCTTTGTCTGAACTCTGTAGGGTTTGTTTCCTCTTTTTTCATATTTGTAAGAGAAAAATCAAATTAAACTTCTGGAAGTAGTCAGGGAGGGGTTGGGGCTGGGTTATTTTTCGGGTTTGATCTGGATCTATATTTGATTGTGTAAAATATTTAGTGGCCCGATATATAAATGTTGTAGGCAGTTTAGAGTGGTTTTCATAGAATAATTTAACGTTAGGATCAGTTTTTCAATTTTTCGTATGTGATTTTGTAGCATAAGTGAAGCTACTATAGAGACTTGTTAATATTGCTTATGTGGCATTCTCATTTGTGGGCATAACGGAAAAATTGCGTACAACAGCGGAGCGAGTATTGACCCTTGTGGCACACCTTCGAGCATTTCTTCCATCTCAGATGTCTCCGTACCGTGGTTTACTGCGAAAAATCACTCTTTAAGATATGAACGTAGACAGACAATAGGCCTGGGGTAAAAATAATTTTTATATAATAATCCCTGATGTCGTACTTTGTATAAGGCCTAAGAAACTTCTGGAAACATTCCAGTACGGTTTCCGCTCGAAACATCAAATAAAAAAATCTTGTAACTTTGTGAAGTTGATGAGTAACGGAATGATGGCCAAATTGATGGTCTGATAAGATGTATGAAGTAGCAATTATGATAATCCTTTTGTAAATTAATTTAGAAGGAACGGTAACAAACTAATATGACGATAGGATGATAATAGGGAGCTTACATTTTTATGAGGCTTTGGGATCATTTTAACGTAAGAAAGTTTCCATCGTATGGGGAAGTGTGTAGTTCTCAAAATTGCTTTAAATAAAGAAGTCGGAAAGACAATTAAAAAACAGTTTAAAAAAATAGTACGAGAAAAGTGCAAAACGACAGATTTTAATCTCCGAGATGATATTCGGATCTAATCGCGGTTTTTGTGGTGTTTTTTTTTACCACCGTGCAGAATTTTTGACCCGTACACGTCCCGTAAACGATTTCCTTGTAAAACATTTCTTCGACTACAAAACAGGGGGAAAATGGATAATTATCTGCGATATGGAATTGTCAATATTTTCATCTATTATTATAAGAGGTTTTCAAATCTAAAAGTTGAAAAGAATCTGCTGGAATGTTAATTTTAATCCAAAGATAATGGTTTTTATTTTTGTTTTTTGCCCCCCCCCCTCACAAACATTCACAAAAATACCCACCACTTAAAAAAAAACTTCCCGTTTACTTTTAAACCCTTAATTTGGGGGGAAAAAACATTTTTAATTTACGTCTTTTTTTTTTAATTAAAAAGGGTAATGATCTCTTTTGTTTTTCTTTTTTTAGTAAGAATTCGCAGGCGAACTTGGCTAGGGCCATGCCTCCCGAAATAGACCCAACCCTCCTGCCATCGGCTTCCTGCCAGGGGAGATTCCGATTTAAAACGGGAAGAAATCAAAAATTAGGAGAGAATTTTTTTTTCAAATAAGGAGGAGGGAGAATATTTTTTAAAGTACCAGGGTGATTATCACGCAAAGAAAAAAACAATCGTTCGAATCGAAACGGGTGCCATTGTCTACTTCCAACATGTTTCGCTAGTCTATCCAACAAAATTCTGATTGAAAAATACTTAAATTAAATTGTTAATGTTAAAAATTGGAAAGAAGGTGGGAAATAATCAAAACCAACCTGGAAATAAACAAGTTATGTTCCAGGGAAAAATTTACGGCGATTTTAAATCGGGACTTTGGAGTTTCAACTGGGTGAGGGGGTCCGCGAGTCTTCGCTTGTTTCACACCACCTAGATCCTTTCCCAGACGGATTGCCGGGTATAAAAATAATCTAGACCTTTTTTTTCTGGCACGGCCCCCGACAATGGACTTCCTAGACGGCAACCAACCCCGCTTGGCTGTCCGACGTAAAGCGGGTCTCGCTCTGGCAACGCGAAAGACAAAAATAAATTAAGAAAACTAAAAAAAACTGCAAATTGATTTCTTTTGATACCGGCTTTTAAAAACAAAAACCCTAAACATTTTCCACACGTATTCACATATAAAATCCGCCTTCCGAAACGAAACCTCGGCCGACGACATTGTGGGCTAAAAAGGATTTTAAAAAAAATCTTTGCAAATTTTTCATTTTTCCCCACTCACCTGTTGATAAATCCGTATCCGCTCTTTACGTTGAACCATTTTACTGTTCCCGTCACTTTAAGAGCTGAAATAAACAAAAAAAAAAATTTAATACGTCACAAATTGCTATCGATAAAAGTTATGGGCGGGCTTAGGGGAGAAAACAATGTCGGAACCAGTGTCTCCAGTATCGATGCATTTTATTATTTTTTTATGAAGTTAGAAACAATTATTTATCAACATTTATCCTAATTTAATTAAAAAACGCAATACTGATAATTAAAATTTGCAAAAAAATTTATATCTGGTATTTTCAGCCGTAGTTTAAATGACACGGGGTTGAAGCACAAATTTGCAGAGGGGGATGGTAAATTCCCCAACCCTGCCAAACTGTATAATCTTAACAATATGCACATTTTCAATTAAATTTATAGCATAACTAATAACATTTTTTTTCAATTGCATTTTTAAGTTGGACAATTATTACATAACGACTTCTACGAATTGCATGCCGAATTCTTGTCTTATCTGAATTTAGTGCTAATGTGTTATTAACCCCCCCCCCCAGTCAAAGAACCAACTGTTGATAAATTTTGGAAAGGACAATAAGGATAATAATAAAAACAAAATAGAAGGAAACGATTCTGCACGATTCGAGACACAAGGAAAGTCGAACTATGCCAAATTAACTCAAAGGATTTAAAATGGACCGGTTAACCGACGTCAAATGATACCATAACCATAACTAACAAGATCATGTTCGTACAACTGATAATGAAATCCGTCCTAGTGGGCTAATTACAATCTTAAAAACAGAAACTGTGACTATAAATCAACACGATGATCATAAACTGACCATTGACAAAATCATGTGGCAATTATAGAAAAATATCATAGCATTACATGAACTGGCTGTCTGAAGCTCATAGTAATCAACAATATATTTTTTCACGTTCACTTGAAAGAGATGCCATTGATTATGAATAAAGCATTCATTGCACGTTAATTATTGTCAAAGCCTTTTTTCTGACTTATTGTAGGGCATAGTAAATAAATAAATTAATTTGTCAAAGCTGGCAGGAAATAGCATGGTGACATGATCATTACATCCATAAGACGGGTGTTTATCAACAATTGATTTTTTAACATATTGACCTGTGAAAAAACTGCGATTGATTATTGATAATTATCGCTGTTTACTGTTTTAAATGTTAATTTTTTTGTCAATGTAGGACATATTTAATCAAATGATTTTGATCAACTTGAAAAATATCATGGCTGAAATGATCATTTTTGTCCAAGGCATTGGTGATTAATCAACAATTGATTTTTTTATCACATTAAATTGGAAAAAATATTATTGTTATTTATCGTCAGCGGTTTTTACCCTTTGAATCTTTTTGTCAATAAATTGATTTGTTCAACTTGAAAAAAATATCACAGGTGACATGATCGTTACCGTCCATGTGATGAGTGTTTATCAAAAATTAGATTTTTTATATTAACCTGAGAAAAAAATGAGCTCGATTATTGATCATTACCACTACATATTTAGTGTTTTAAATGGTAAATTATCACAATCGTCCAAGGCATTGGTGATTAATCGACAATTGACTTTTTTATCACTTTAAATTGTGAAAAAAATGTGCTTGATTATTCATCATTATCAGTTTTTATCCTTTAATTTTTTGTCATCGTCAATTTTTGTCAATAAATTGATTTATTTAACTTGAGAAAATATCATCGATGACATGATCGTTATCGCCAAAGAGATGAATGTTCATCAAAAATTGATTTTGTTTTTAATCATATTGACCTGTGAAAAATGTGACTGATTATTGATCATTATCGGTTTTTACCCTTTAAATTTTTTGTCCGTTAATTTTTGTCAATAAACTGATTGGTTCAACTTGAAAAAATTGCATTGTCCATGAGATTGGCGCTTATCAAATATTGATTTTTTTTATCTTATTGACCTGTGAAAAAAAAAACCCGATTGATTATTGATCATTATAGGTTTTTACAATTTGAATTTTTTTGTCAATAAATTGATTTAAATTGAAAAAATGGCAAGGGTTACATGATCGTCATCGCCCACGAGATTGGTGTTTACCAAAAATTGATTTTTTTTATCATATTAACCTGTGAAAAAAAAACGCGATTGATTACTGATCATTATCGGTTTTTACTATTTGAAATTGTACATGTAAATCTTTTATGGTAGTTTACTGAGTTTAATAGGAGAGAAAATAAAATAAAAGTAAATGACTGATATGCCAATTATAATATAGAATTGATTATCACATTGACTTGGAGATGATCATGATTAACAGTATAATGCAATTTTTTTCAAGTAGTGTATGGCTATTAATAGGTTTTTTAAAGTTAAAAAATAATAGAAAAACCATCATAGATGAAAAAAGAAGAGAACAATCATGGCTGATATGATTGTATGGTGTTAACGTGGTCAGATGGTGTTTTGCTCTGTGTGAAGTTCGATCTAATAGTTGCGAATTGATCTTAATCACATTGACTTTGGAAAAATGCTATTGATTATTGAACAATGCCGGTGTTTCATTGTTTGAAAAGAAAGCTTTTTTTTTTTTTTTTTTTTTTGTCAGTGTTTCAAGGTAGGTAAACCTATCAGGATTTTAAGATTTTTTTCCAACCGTTTTGTTATATTAAAGGTGATTTTAAAAAAGGACTGAGGGGAGGAAGAAAAAACTACACGGTTGGATCGATGTGGGGAAGACAAAATCGGGCGTGTTGAGAACGGCCTGCCGAGCGGGGGACGCGAGGTTTACGAAAAAAAAAACTTAAAGACGAACTGGCGAAAAAGTCAAAATAAAATTATTGGTTCTTTTTTTTTATAAAATGAAAAAAAAAAGAAAAACAGAAAAGGGAGAAAGGGAAAATGTATAAATGGAGGGAAAAGGGGATCCGCAATTTTTTTGGTGGGAAATCCGTGTATGGGGACGGGGGCCGGGGCGATGGCGGAATGGCGACACTCACCCATGAACGGCTTGACCTGGCCCTTGTTCTCGGCGGCGGCTGGTGTCTTGTCGGTCTGGCCTCCCGAATTTTCCTCGCTCTGGATGTTGACGACCACCATGATGGTAAATGAAAAACGGGAAAGGCCTCAAGCTGAGGTGGTGTGCTGCTCCTCGTTATTTAGATGTTCTCCCCTCTGATTCTCACGCACTTCTGCTGATCGCCGGCTGCCGGGGACGCCCTCAACAGCCCCACCGCTAACGATCAGTGCGTCGTACTATAAAAAAGAAAAAAAACACGAAACTAAATATAAAAAAACCAACAGAAAAATCGACTTTTAAAACCGTTCCTTCAAACTAGAAAATATTTATTTATTACAAAAAATACAACAGGAGAAGTATAAATAACGACTTGCAACTACAGAAATAGAGGACGCAGCGAACGCGGATTGTAAGGGCGGGAGTTATGAAAATTCGACGCACGATTTTCAAAAATAAACCACACCAACAAAACCTCTACTCTTTAACAGATATAAAAAAACTTAAAAAATATAAACACACACACAATATGACAACGCATAAAAATTAAATTTACTAGGAAAAAACAGGCTATATAAATGCAAATAAAAACGAAAAAAATTACTGTCGCCATTGTACTTTTAGGCGGCATCTATGAAAACTTTATCGAAATTTAAAAAAAAAAAATCGACCATAAACTAACCAATTTATAATAAAAACAATTTAAAAAAAGGTTAAAAGTACAAAAAAACAATATTTTATAATTTCATTAAATATTATTTGTTAAATAGGTCTCAAACAACGAATATAATTCAAACTTTTAACAATTCCAATTGCATTAATTGTGGGGGTCCTCAGGGAAGTGTTTTAGAGCAGTACTATTTCTGAGACTAATTTGTTACTATTTTTTAATATATGAGAATAATTTGCGATAATAAATTAAACTTTGTTTTATATTGATGCTTTGGTAAAGAAATTTAGAAAATTATTTTATAAATTTACAATTTATAAAATACGACCTACTACTAATATATAAATATAATATATAACAACCTTATATATCATTAAAATACTGTATAATACTATATACTACTAATACTATATAATTTCATCAACAATCATTTGTTAAATAGGTCTCAAACAACGAAAATAAGTCAAACTTTTAACAATTCCAATTACATTAATTGGGGTGTTCCACAGATAAGTGTATTAGGGCCTGTACTATTTTTGTAATTTACATTAACGACTTCCTTATTAAAAACCTTACTATACCTAAACTCTCCGGTAAAGTATTGTGAGTTGCTGATGATACAGCTATACTTCTTACTGGCAAGAGTTATTACGATAAAATAAAAAATATTATCAATGAAATTATAGTAATTAAAAATGGTTAGATAGTAATTTCTTACTTTTAAATGCACATAAAACTAAAATCATTAAATTTAGTCTCTCAAATCAAAATCTACCCGAAAATATAGTATTACATTCCTGTGTAAATTCATTTGACTCTAATTGCCTGATTGTACCATTTTCTAAACAAGTGAAATATTAGGGAATAACTTTTGATAGTAAACTTTAAGTTTCATATTGATTACCTTGATAAAAAAGTTTAGAAAATTATTTTATAAATTTAAAATTTTAAGAAATATTATTGAGCCAGATTTAACGAGATCTGATTAGTTTGCATTAGTACAATCGTTGATAACATATGGGATTTTAGTTTGGGTGGTACCACAAAATCTACAATTTCTTATAATAATTGCTAAAAATTGTTTAATAGAAATATTGCTAAAATAGAAGGTACAACACAAAACAACTCGAAATTGATTTTAAGATGCTAAAAGTGAAACAATTATTTTTGATGTATTCATGTATTCATATTTATAAGCATAAACATTAACTCATTATGGACATCAATTACACTACAAGAACAAATGCGTCAATAAAATTTATTTTTTCTAAAGTAAGCAGTTCCATGCATTATAACAATGCAAATAATGAAGGATTAAGATTAATATACCAAAACTAAATTGATATAAATTACTTTCTTTCTTATGATCAATTTAATTTTTTTTATACATATATAATTAAAGAAGAGAAATTTTTAAAAGTAGTGTACTAATAAAAATTATTTAATATTATCTAATTATATAATCAATATTCAAATAAATTGAATGTATACTGCTACCTCTTTTTTTTTGTTGTTGTAATGTATAAAACTATTTGTGAGCTCACAACTCCTGCTCTCAAGCACAATGTTTTTAATTTTATTTTTTGAATTCACTAGTTTCGTGGTCCACTTGACCAATTAATATCTTTCAATTAATTAAGGTTTTTAGTTGAGATAAAAAAGGCAGCTTCACAAGTCAGATTCGAACCCACGATCTTTGGCTAGATAGGCCGCTGCTCTACCACTTGAGCTATCGTGACCTCCATCCACTCGGACACTAAATTCCCATCTCAACCTCACCTTTTGAATTTTCCCTCCTTTTTGCCATTTTTCAATTATTTTTTGATTTTTAAAGTTTTTTGTTTTCGTTTGCCTTGGACAAATGAAAGACAATATTGATGGATCAAGATTGTTTTTATTGCCAACAACCATAATTGCAAGTACACATAAGTGTGTGATATTTAGTGACAGTTAATTAATGATTACTTGTAGATCTTGAGATGCAGTCTGGTGTGACGTAGGTTTAACAAAACATTTTCTTTATCGTGCCAATGTTTTGATCCGTATTGAGATCATCTTCAGGGCCTGGGATTTATAAACATTGTTTAAATTATACAAATATATGTAAGATGTGAAAAAATGAATTTATACAATGATATAAATTTATCTTTTTGTGTGTACGTGTCACACAGTAATGACATATTTACACAGAAAACCAACACTTTGAGTGAGTACAAATACTATGATTGAGTTTAAAAATTAAGATTTTAAAATTTAGAAACCTACGTCACACCAGACTGCATTTCAGAATCTCCAAATAATTAATAAAAATAATCTTTTTTATCACATCCTACATGAATTTGTAAAATTTAAACAATATTTATAAATGCAAGGCCCTGAAGATGATCTCAATAAAGGTCGAAACATTGACATGATAAAGAAAATGTTTTTCTAAAACCTGCATCACACCAGACCGCATCTCACGATCTCCGAATAATCATAATTAATACATAAGTAAAAAACAAAGGAACAAACTTTTTTTTTAGGGATGGTTAGTGGATACATGGTGGTGGGACTTGTGTCACTTTCCTTATGGGTATGCAATAAGTGAATCTTTTTACTTTTTTCTTTAAAACATGAAAGTTTTGTTATTTAATTATATTTAATTTGTATAAAATGACTATTGAAACATTATATAGATCTAAACAGACCTCTGTATCAAATTATAAAAATACAGTAAATAAAAATCTACCCCCTTGGGATGAGGCACCTTTCATTATCCTCACATGCATGGACCTGCAAGAAACTTAACTTATTAACTTTTATTACCTTAACTTTTATTTCCTTTAGTGTAAATTACACAACGGTATATTTCTTTCGTCGTTTTTTTTAAATTATTTACATTAGTTTTCTTCATGAATCTTTTTCTGTTAGATAAGAACAAAAATGTCCGGGCTCTCAGTGGAACTGGCAAAATGCTCCACGGCTGCCTTGAAATTTTTGTTTTTAAAAATTTAATTTATTTTTGTTTTAATTTGTTGGATAAATGATGATAAAAATTTAATTTAGAAATTAAAATATTTTGGCAAATAGGTGGAAATATTATTTTATTTATTTATTTATTTTTGGATTGGAGGGAAAATTTGTCGGTAATATGCAATGTAACCTACCGAGGGGTTATAATGGCGGCACGAGGCCGGCCGCACCCCGTTATCTCATGAACGAGTCGATTTAGTCGATCCCGCTTTGCGAACGGGCTTCACGAGTTGTCCGACAATTCTTCACATCTGCGACACACGCGTTTAAAGAGAACCAGGAGAGACGATGTCCTGGCCGTTCCAGGCGAGCGCGAGCGGCCTCTTCGCCGGCTACGACTCCAGGAGGTCGAACAAGACGTCTCAGGACAATTTGGACGAGTGAGTTTTATCAATGTTCTATTATTAAATATAAAATAAAAACCACGACCCTTTTCTTACCGAACATATCCACAAAATTACTTCTGTATACAAAAATGAAATCCACCTGTACCCTATATTTTTATCTGTTTAAATCAAAAAATATATTTAGTTTCACCCTCTGAGCAAAACTGCAAGATGGACGACACTGTCAACCCTCAAAACCTTTCGCAATATTAACAAACAATAAAATTGTTTAATAAAATGAAATAAACAAATGATTAAATATCTGTAGTAAATGTGTAATATTTAGTGACCGTTAATTAATGATTATTTAGAGTTTGAGGTGCGGTTTAATGAGATGTAGTTTTAGAAAAACATTTTCCCTATCGTGCCAACGTTTCATCCTTTATTGAGATCCTCTTCGAGGCTGTTGTTTATAGACATTGTTTAAATTAAACAAATACACGTAAGTTGTGAAAATGAATTTATTTAATGATGTACACAAGATAGAATAGGCTTAATCAATGTGTTCACTCAAAGTGTGTTTTCTGATAAGATGTGTCATTGTTGTGAGTGTTAGAGAGTGTTAGTGTTTGATTTTGAATCAGTGGTGAAGGAACACATTGATCACAGATTGCTGTAAAAACAAACACAGATCACTACATCAAATTTACATCACAACGTACCCTTCATACAGTAATAAACATGGCTGAAGGGCTACTTCACAGAGTTATTACCCAGAGCCATTATGACAAGAGCATACATAATACATATACTATATAATAATAACTACCCATTGTACAACGTACAACAATGACACAACTTATCAGAAAACACATACTTAGAGAGAATACAAACACTTAGATTAAACCTATTCTAAATTGTTTACATTTCAATTCACTTTCACATCTTACATGTATTTGTATAACTTGAACAATGTTTATCTCAATAAAGATCCAAACATCGGCACCGTAAAGAAAATGTTTTTTCTAAACCTACATCACACAAGACTGCATCTCATGATCACCAAATAATTATTAATTAATGGTCATTAAATACTACACATAATTCAGGAAAATATAGAGAACAACCCCAGCAGTACTCCAAACCTTTTTAGGGTGCAGATTTGGTTACATGAAATGTTTTGGCGCTTCATCCTTGCCCAACCTGTCTCCTGTTATTGTACAGAATCCATTTATCATCGCACGTGTTGATTCGATCTAAGACATGGGCACGAGATAAGAGACGTGCAAATTTCAAAGTGTCGATTTCTTTCGGCCTCGGTCAGTTTGCATGTAATCACTTTTCGATTGATTGAGATTGAGCGATTGAAAAGAGCTGCTTTTCTTTACCAATTTCCTTCAGATGGCGAATGGTTGATTGGTCAATACAAATTTTCTTCAATCAACGTTTTGAGTCTGTCATCGCCCATAACGGAAGGCCTACCTTGACCTTCCCTGTCTTTGAGATTGAAATCTATGAAACCATTGCTGCACCGAGCATCAAGGCTAATGCTTCCTTAGGTTGGATCTTCATATCAGCACAAATAAATTAGACGAGAATCTAGTTAGTTATAATAAAAAATCTACTTATAATAAAAAGGAGAGAATCTAGTGTGTACATATTTAATTTGGCAGGTCCTCACTCTTCTAAAATTTAATATAAATTAAAATGTTTTGCAGAAAAGGTAACAGTTAAAAGTATTATTATAATACATAAATTAGATTTGACTTGACAAGCACCTGCGAATATGTTTTTTTTTTCTCCCCCCCCACCAAAACCTGCATTAATTAAAGAATCAACCCAATAAACACATGAAATGTATGTTGGCATTTATTTTTTCCATTTGCTCATTAATATTATCTACATTTGCATTGATGTGAGCAGACATGTACAATTACTGATTTTTTAAATATTTATTATGCTAATATGTATTTATATGATTGTATATAGTATTATATATATATGGTATAGTATAGAGAGTATATGATGGGTCAAAATAATTTATAAAAGAGATATCTTGATCTTACAGTTCATTGAGCAATGAGGGTGGTAAGCGTTGGGTGCACAACAGCGACAGCGACCGGCTCGGCGTAGGCCAGTTCCCGTGGTTTGGCGACCAACAAGAGGCGTCCGTCAGGAACCCCATGACGCCTAAACAGGTGAAGATACGCTTGTCAAAGCCCGGGAGCCGGTTCACTGGCCTGTCCGACTCTTCGATTGATGAATCGCGGGAAGAAGCGAGCCAGAAAGGCGAATCGTCTCGCAACGTGGTCCAAGCACTCAAGGAAATATGGAGGAAGCGTGCTTCCGGGCGGGTCGATGAAAGTGAAGATTCGTTCAAAAGGAGCAAATCAGAGCATCATCACAACCTTTATATGTCTCAACTTGAGAACGACAGTTTCATCGATGCTGATCAGAAGTAAGACAATTCCAAATTATATATTATACAAAAATAATAATAAATTATATAGTAGGAGCGGTAATGAAAGAAATACAAATAACAGAGAGGATGTACCGAATGGGGAGGAGAATCGCAACGGTAAGAGGTCGCGTTTACCGAACGACACAGCCGGTCCTCAGCCAAAACGTAGGAACAACGAAATACTCAGCTCGCTCAGCTCAAGCGTCGGTCTGCTCGGGCTTTACCACCTCGTCCCCGTCCGTCGCAAACGTAACTTTTATAATAATTCCCCCTCGTATTTTTTTATTTTTTTAAATATAATAATTTGCAGGTGTGAAGATGAGCAGAAAGAGAGAAAAGAGTATGGATAAGGTCAAGGAGGAGATGCGAGTGAAGATGACGGACACAATGGAAGACAAGTGCATTGGTACGGATAAAGTTGAAGATATTCCGAAACCGGCTCCTGTCCAGGCGAAAGTCATCGTCCAACCTCCTGCTGTACCCCCTCAAGAAGAAACCTACAGGAGACGCTGTGAGTTGTGTAATATAAGTGTCAATTGCAAGTAATTTTTTATTTTTTTATTGTTTAGCTCCTATTAGAGAAAGGAATGTGACCGATGCAGCGGCGAAGACCATTTTGTTGTCGGCGCTGAGTAAGTTTGCACATGTTTATCCAGAAATGACGCCAGTTCCGAAGCCAGGGCTGATGGGTCCGGAAGAACCGCCATCGGCTGCGCCACCGCCAAAGCAGGAGTCACCAGGCTTGTCTGGATTCCAGCTCAGCACAATTGCCCAGCTCGCCAAGAAAGCCGAACAGACAAGTATGAAACCGTCTGACTCTACAACGCCATTTGCCATTTCCACCAGTGCTGCCAGTTCTTCGTTTTCATTTATGGCGACCTCAGCTGCAACATCTGCCTCCAAGCCTGAGGTAAATTTAAACTTCATCAAACCTCCGGAGCCGAGTAAATTTAAAGATGATTCGACCAAGACAGTCACGCCAATGTCTCCTACAACGCCGGTTGATGTCAGCAAGTTCAATTTAACACCGACGAGTTCGACTTCAACAACGCAAGTCGCTCCTGTCGGATTTTCATTTGGTACGACGACTTCTTCGGATTCTACACCAAAAATGTCGAGTTTTGTTTTCGGTGCTAAGGAAGACAAGGAAACAAAAGAGCCGGAGAAAAAAGAAGCACCTAAATTGATTGGAATCACTGCTCCAGTGCAGAAAGATCCTGTAGAAACACCAAAGTTTGTTTTTTCATCAACTACAACAGAAGCACCGAAATTTGGTGCAACCATGGCAATGACAAAGTCGATTTTTACTGCTACCCAGTCAAATTCATTCACAAGTCCAGCCGTGGAGAAAATTCCGGAAAAAGAACCTGATAAAACATCTTTTTCCACAGCAGGTGGTTTTACATTTAACAAGAGTACAACACTGGCCGTGCCAAATTTTCCATTCGGCAGTGGTAAAACAGACAAGCCGCAGTTTCAGTTTGGTACTACAAGTACGAAGCCTGGAGAATCAGGAGGTTTTGGTAATCTATTTTCTGCGACAACATCCAGTTCTTCTCTTTTCAATGCTACCCCAACGACCACGACGACGGGTCAGTCTTTCACCCAGCCCTCTTCGAGTTTCAACTTCAGCGCACAGAAGCCTGAAGAGAAAGGCGGCTTCAAGTTTCAGTTCGGAAAACCTTCAGAGCCAGCTAAGTCAACGGCTTTCAATTTCACAGCAGCGTCGACATCCTCGTTCAGCAGCACACCGTCAGCCCCCACAGCGACTTTCGGCACAGCAGCTGCGACGCCGTCAACGACTGTGTCTACATTTAACAGTAGTATGTTCACACCGAGCTTCAGCACGCCAGGGACATCAACAACGGGGGCATTCGGATCGACTTCGATGCCTACTTTCGGTGCGGCGCAGCCAGCCTCTTCAGCCCCGCAGTTTGGTACTACGCAAACGGCGCCAACATTTGGAACTCCGACGTCCAATTTTGCGACACAGAGTTTTGGCTCATCATTCAACCAGTCAACGCCGTTCACATTCGGTGCCCAGTCAACGCCCAAGCCTGCTTTCAACTTCACGGCGAGCACGCCACAACAGCCCCAACAACCTCCCGGTATGTTCCAGTTTGGCGCGCAACAGAACCAGACGACTAACGCTGCTCAACCATTCTCGTTTAACGCTGGAGGTTAGCCAAAAACAAAATAGCTTCTACTGTTTTTTTAAATTTATATATAATTTTTTTTAAATCTGATTAAGGTTTGTTTTCTTATTAATTAAGAAGTGGATAAGGTATAAAGTACTAAATAAATTTCAGGTTTTAGCTTTCCTACTGGAGGATTTGTACCGGGTGGTGAGTTGTACATCGAACACGCCAAATCCCTTCCCCCAATGAATAATTAATTAAACTAACCATTGAGTAATAAAATCCATGTCTATTATTCCCTCCAGCTTTTATTGTCAATTAACCACCAAAATTAATTAATAAACAAACTTCTTTTTTGTTCATTTTTTACTTCATAAGTTTATTTTTTTAAAACAATTTATCACTTATTTATTTCTGTCGCAGTTGGAGGGCAAATGTTCAACATGGGAAGTGGTAGCGTGACAGCAAGGAGCCGTCACATGCGCAATCGTAAGAAAACATTCACCAGGTAAATCCCTCCTTCCGTTAAAACCGTAACCTGTGATTAATACAATTGTCCTTCACAGGTGAAATACCAGCGCTAAGGTGAGATCGTAGAGGACGTTGTAAAAAGTAACAAAATCCAATTTGTATTTATTTTTTGTTTTTCCTATGCTGGACTTTGTTTTCAAGGGTTGCACTTAATAAGCGTCAACATTGAATTTTTTTAAAAATATATATAAGTTTTTTTTCTCACCATCTTTTATTTTCTTTCTTTCTTTTTTTAAACTTTTTATTTGTTTTTATTATCTCTTTGAAATACATTAATAAATTAAATAAAAAGGTTTAAAAAAATTATACTTTAAAATAATGTAAATAGTGAATAAAGTATATTTTGCATTTTACGCCTTGAAATTTGTTTAAATTTATTCAACATTTGGTTCCATTTCAGCGTTCCAGGCGATTAAAAGTATAAAATACAGAGATAAGTTTTTTATGGAAAGCATTCATGACTTACAGCATAATATGCTTTGTACGATAGTGTTGTAATTTTTTTCTTACCTTTGTCGAAAATTAAAGGTACATTGTAATATTGTATTTTTAATTATGTAAATAGAAACACTTGTCTTTATTTAATTTATTCTCAAGACAGGAAAGAAATAGCTTGTGTTCTGTTATATAAAAGGAAAAAAATCTACTTTGAATTTATGGAATGATTATTGAAGTTTATGATTTCAATGACATGGATGATATTAGACCAAGGGCCTGAGCGAGGAATAGATTTCTGGAATGACCGGTATGATATATTTAATTTTTTTATTATAATTACCATGGATCAGCTTGATAATAATCTATTTATTTTTTATTATTAAACAAGTTTATTTTTTATTGGCTATTTACATTTTATTTTATAAATTAATATGGTACATATTTATCTTCTCTGGTATTAAACAATATGCTTTCCCCTTTATGTATGTTGTAGCCTTGTTTATATTCCATCCCAGGTGCCTTGAAAAATAACAATATTAAATATTAACAGTACGTAAATTTGAAATTTAAGACTTACCGAATACCATACTTCGGTCCAAACTTTGACGTCCTCTCCCGGTGCGAGTAGTTCAGGAGCGTCGAAAAGTGGTATGTCGAACTGTTCCATGAGCTCGTCCTTCTGGTCGGCGTACCTGCGCCTGAACTCGGCCCATATGTTCTCCTTGGGCTTTTTCCAGTCGATAAGCTTTTTGTCGTACTTGGTGTAACGGTCGAAATCAATTCGCTCTATGTCTTCAACGACTGCCTCGACGTCACCGCCTTCCGACCAGTCGTATACTAACAACTCGGCATGGGTCGAGATCTCGGGAAGGTAAGTACACTTGTACTCTTGTTCGATGTCGAGGAGGTAATCATCAGTCAACGCCTTCGAATTCACCTCGTGATCCCGGCCCCTCATAACAATATTCTCTTTCACCTTGCTCACTGGCATGTCGAGATAGATCACAAGGTGAGGCATCATCAACTGAATGATTGTACTCTTCTTTACTACATTATAAACACTTTTCGCTAATAAAAGACAAAAAAAAATTAATTTATTTTAAAAAAGGAATAAAGATTAATTTTCTTACATATGGAGTACAATGTTAACAATTTACCTGATTTTTCCTGGAAAATGAACTCAAAACGTAAATTTAATATTAACATAACCGTAATTTATTTGAAATTAGTAACCTGAAAGAGCGAGGTCAGGTGTGGTAGAACCACAGAAACCAAATTTAATCCTTTAATTCCTTAAATTTGATGATAAGAAAGGGTTCTGACACTATTAAAATCTCTAATGCTAATGTTACAATTGGATGTGAATTCTTTTGAAATTTTGTTCTGACAAGTATGTCCGAAATCCTCAGAACAACCTGGTTACACCACATATTTTCTGTTAATGTCGGAAATTATTTAATTTTTTGTCTACCTTTTAAAAGTAATTTTTCATTTAATCGTTTGTAAAACCTTCCGCTCAGTACGCCCCTTCTCTAAACACTTGTCACGATAGCTGAAGGTGAAGGGTAAGAATCCCGCTCATGACACTAACTTTTTCATCTTAACTGAGACCTTACATAAAAAGAATAATTGATTGAATATTAAAAAAAAAAAAAAACATTTAAAACAATCATCACACTCCACATAGCCTAATTCATCAACAATTTATCTCTTCTTTCCCAAATAATCCCAGTCTACAATAATCCTGAAAGGCTAATAACTAGACCCGAACGACAAACCATTACCCATTTTTTTTAATTGTCAGTCCCTTTCACCCAAAGAAGCCATCGCATAGAAAAATGGATTTCTTTCCCTACTTCGTTCCACCCACTCCTTTTAATCAAACATACAAATAAAAAAACAATCTCACTAACACGACACAACAATGACACAGAAAACACACACTGAGTGAGTACAAATTGATTCACTTGATTGACCCTAAAATTTGTATATTGCGTACATCATTGTATAAATTCATTTTTGCGTCTCACATGTATTAGCATAATTTAAACAATGTTTATAAATCCTAAGCCCAGAAGATAATCTAAATAAAGATATTGGCACACTAAAGAAAATGTTTTTCTAAACCTACATCACACCAGACCACATCTCACAATCTCTAAATAATCTGTTGTGATAGTTTTTGCCTTTCACTTCCAACAAAAACCGATTCTTAATATTATAAGAATATATAATTTTTATAATTATTTTGAAATAAACCAAACCCCTCTAAATACAATGTCAGAACCCACAAAAAACCAAATTCTGTGTTCTGACATGCACTTCGCTGCCAAAATAAACACTTTCATTGGATCTCGTCAGAATTTACATTCACAGGAACCTTATTCGCCATATCAGCCTTAATTGTACTTGTTATTTTATAAAAATTAGTATGATAGATGAAATGTACCTTCTTTACTCATGTAGCCATTTTTAGTCATGGCCTCGACGAAAACCATATCACTCCACGGCGACCTCTCAATGATGACACCTTGCCCTTAAAACGATACAAAAATTTACACCTGGAAATTATTATATAGTATAATGCGCGTTACCTGTGCTCAAGACATGGGCGAGCGCGTCGACATACAACGAATAGCGCAGCCTGTACATCCAAAACTGGTAAGCCGCAGCGTTCATATGAAAAGGGTCCCTGCAGAAGTTTTTGTCGTCGTAAGACCGGACAGACTCGGGCAGCTGGGGGTCAAGCTGTCTCATATCATACCCGTACGGGTTGATATACCTCAAATCCATGTGGGCGTCTTCTATATGGTACATATCGAGCTCTTCGGCGAGTTTTTTTGCGAATTCCGTCTTACCTGACGCAACGGGTCCGTCGACCACGATAAGCTTGGTGTTCTCGTCGAACCTGGCACAAAAAAAGAAAACACTACAAATACAAAATCCTTCTTTAAACCTTTCTACATACCTTGATGTAGTGCTATCGAACAGCATGCTATACCATAACGGGTAAGTTTTGTTCTTATAATCGTAATAATCCTTTTTCTTGTCCATGTCGCGGTACGCCTTTCCGTATACCGTCCTAGCCAGGGCGACCATGGGCCCGGGCCGGCTCAACCGCATCGCCAAACCAATCAACGACATACTGTTAACACTAAAATTATTTTTTTAATAAGGAAATTCGATTTTTTTTGTGTTTTTCCACGGGAAAAAAATATAAATAAAATACCCCCTATTGAAAAATCCTGATCAGCTGTACAAAAGAGGTTACGCCGAACCTTCATATAATAAATCAGCTGTTTATACTTTCCCGCCTGAATTGCAAAATACAATCCCAAATAAATTTTAACGTATAAAATCATCCTACGTTTTTAAAAAAAATGTTTAAATTGTATAAAAGGCAATAAATTATAAAAGTGTTTAATCTGGATTTAATATAAGTAAGGTATATTAATTATAACGTCCTGTTTTGTTTTTGTGTTGTCCTTTGTTCGATATAGTCGATTTCCAATTGGCTATTCCAATTTCGAGACACCAATAAAATTTTAACCTTTCTATCAAGTTATTGATATTTACCGCCCTGAAACCCCGATTAGTCTGCAATTGCAGATACTTATGAGTCTTTGGTTTTTGAGGGTGAAGTTTAAAACTTGAGGATATCACAGGCCATTTCGGATGCGATTTAATGGTATTTATGTCCTCGCTGCTACTGTATCTTTTTCTATTCGTATGTTGTAATATTTGTTGGAGTATGAAAAGTTTTTTTTTTTCATTTTCTGACTGTTCTAAGTGAACTGTTAGCAAGAACTGTCATGGCGAAGAGTCTTTTTTTTATTCACGTTTGATTTTTTTTATATCATTTAATGCGTCCGACCGTCAGGAGACATGTACTGAAACAATGAATACTAGGTATAATGATACCCTAAAACGGCTGGATTATTTAAAAAGTATGGGGTACAATATTGTCCACCTATGGGAGTATGAATTTCGTGAATTGCTCAAATCAAGCATCTCTGAATGTTCCCTCTCAGTTATATGACATGCTTATAAATTCCAACTACATTGTGAATTATATTCAGGAAATCAATGATAATGTCACCTGTGTCAACTGGGAGAATAAGGAAGATACCCTTCTCAAATTGTGAATGTAGCAATTGCTGCTTATACTACCACTCAAGCCCGCCTAATACTGTACAACTACCTCTAAAAATTAGATGATAGTTTTGTACTATGATACGGACTCGATTGTATATAAAAAGAACTCAGTCTATAGAATAGGAACCACCTGTGGGGAATTATTTAGAGGATCTTACTAACGAGCTCCTAGAGTACGGCAAAGGGAGTTTTATCATCGAATTTGCTTCGGGTGGTCCAAAAAATTACGGTTACTCCGCCAAAAGTACAAAATTGAACAAAATAGTAAATGTCTGCAAAATAAAGGGAATTAAATTAAATTGGGAGAATCTGCAACTAATAAATTTTGTTGCAATTAGAAATATGATTTTGACAGACGAAGAGTCTCAGAATAAAACATTTTTAAAAAGTAAAAACATTAAAATTACACAACAACATAATTTTGCATCAATGCAGGAAAATAAACTTAGAATAAATTTAATGAAAAGAGTTAAGTATGAGGACTATAACTCCTTACCTTATGGACATGTCAAAATACGTCGGCTAGACAATTAGATTTTTATTTTACTGGAAGTTTATTGCGTTAATTTATTTAGGAGAATTTTTTATGTTTTTGTTTTTCGTTATTTATTTTGAGAGGGTTATTTTATTAGTCTAGAAATATATTGCGTTAATTTATTTAGAAGTATTTCATTATGTTTTTGTTTCTCATTATTTATTATGAGAGGGTTATTTTATTTGACTGAAAGTTTATTGGATTAATTTACTTAGAAGAAGTTCTATATGTTTAAAGATGTTATTAATTATGAGAGGGTAATTTGACTGGAAGTTTCAACCCGATTTGAAAAAAGAGGAGGAGAAAATGAATTTAAAATGAACATAATACTCTAAATTACGGCGACTGATAAAATGGGGTCTAATTTAATGTCATCTTTATCAAATTAAAAATAAGATAAATTAAAAAATACAATATACAAAGAACGGTCTATAATACTTTGTGTGCGAGGCATGCTCAATGATGCAGGCGTGGTCAGATTAACGGCATGGTGACGAAAGAGACATGCACAAACATGTTCGCCAAGTAGAAAGGGTGGGCAAAGCATGCAAGAACATATAGGCGCGGTCAGATTACCGGCGTGGTGACGTCACAAGGTAAAAATAAGGGTGGAAACAACCATCGTCAAACCCCCATGGTGTTTTTAAAAAAGTGACGTCACAAGGAAAAAAATAAGGGTGAAAACAACCCTCGTCAACCCCCCCCCGTTGAATTTAACAAAAGTGACGTCAATTGTAAGCCCCATCAGACCCGACGACTATGTTGGGGATGCCTGGAAGGAGGAAAAGAGGGGGTAAAAACTGTCTTTTTCGCCAGACGCCAAGGAAGGTGGAGGGGTAAAACCTGTCTGCCCCAAGTGTCCTATACATTACTAGATCTGTTTTGTTTTTTGTGTTGTCAGCAATGGTTTTGCCTCCTCTTGGTCCATTTCAAACACGGATTCAAAGTGACCAACATCTCAAGACATTTCAATAATTAAAATTATATTAAACATCGTAAGTTAAAAGAAAATCATATTTCAATGTATCATCGTTTTCATGATTTTTTTAAATGTAATTGTATTTATTTTGGTAAAACGGGGAAAAAGTATTTCTTTTTTACTTTCCGACAGTTCTAAGTGAACCGTTAGAAAGAGCTGTCATAACGGAGTCTTTTTTTTATTCACGTTTGATTTTTTTTAATATATATATCAATTAATGCGTCCGACCGTCAGGAGAGATTTTTCTTAAAAAAAAGCTAAATTAAAAAAAAATAAAAAACGACCGTCCCATATGGTCGGCTGATGGTTAATTAAATTCAACAAGCACACATGTAGCGAGGAAAAAAACCGTTGGTGGGTAGGAGACGAAAAAAAAAGAAAAGAAAAGAAAAGCGCGTGGCTCTTTGGTTCAAAAAGGCGTGAGAGGCGCGGATGGAGTGAAGCCGGGGGCCAGGCCGGTATATAAAAAAAAGCAGTTCGAAGACAAAATGGGTAAGGGAAAGATGCCGCGTTGCTCCTGCAACAAGTACAAATACGATTTCAACGACGGCAGGGGACGATATCCGGCCGGCATCCAGAAGGAGGACCTCCTTTGGGCCTACTTCGTCATGAGAATGGTAACATTTTGATTTATATTATAATTAAAACATAAAATTGAAAAATTAAAAAAAGCAATCACAGTTTCTTTAAATGAATTTGATAAATCTAGCTTATTTTGTGCTCTAGTTTAATTTCCGTTCCCCCTCCATACCCTGCAAAAAAAAAAAAAAAACCCAAAGAAGCATGATCAGTAAACACAAGATCATATTTTAAAAATGTATAATTACACGAATAATTACATTTAATGTTAAATAAAGCATGATAAAAGTTTTAAACTTTATTCAAAAATTTCACTGAAAATAATTTCGTAAGGTTATTTCTAGGGTTAGGTTACAAATGTGCTAGGTTCTTGGTGGGAGGGGTCATTAAATTTTATTCTACAATGAAATATCAATCGTCTACTTCTAGAGTTGAAAATTGGAAAAAAATAGAGCATTTTGTGCTCTGCTCTTATTTATTTTGTTTATCTTTAACAAACAGAATAAGTACATTGTTCTGAACTAATCATTGCTGGGGGTGGGGGTATTCTGATTTCCAGAGGGTTTCAAATCATTTTTTTTTCTTTTTTTTTTAGATTTAATTAATGTTTTATTCCAACTTTTCACTGATTTTTATCCAGTGGTTATATTATACTAAATACTAAAGAAAAATATAGATTGATCTAAAATTCCATTTTTATTAGTGAAAGAAGGTGAAAGATTCCTGAACAAAAGAAATTCTCGACAATTTGTAAAGTCTAAGTTGGTCTTGGTATTTTGTGTGGCTCTCATCCTCATTTACTCTCTCTCTCTCTCTCGCTCTCTCTCTCTCTCTCTCTCTCTCTCTCTCTCTCTCTCTNCACACACACACACACACACACACACACACACACACACACTATCTTTCACTCTTACTCACTCACTATCTCTTTCTCTCTCACACTCCATATTTTTCACTCACTCACTCTATCTCTCTCATTCAATCAATATCTCTCTTTTTTAGTTGGGGAGGAAGTTAAAAAAAAAAAATTTTTTTAAATAAAAATTGGTTGGATTTTTTTTAACTTGAAATGTTGGCGACACTGGTATATACTGGGTCTAAGTCAAAGATGGTCTTGCTTAAAACAACAAATTGTCTATTGTCACTGTTCTTTTGGCCTTCGGGTAACCAGTTGAAAGGTGTTGCAGATCTGCGAGGTGCTCAGCGACCCAGAACTCCTCAAGAGGATTCAGGACAGGCAGAAGACCGGTCCAGCGACCATGTTCGACCTGGCAATGATGTGCTGCGCTACGAAAAACCCTGGAGCGTTCCAGGATGCCGCCAATGCAGCCAGAGCACAGAACGCCGCCAACGCCAACAAACCACCTGGCGAATCCATGCCAGAAGACCAGGGCAAAAAACAATAAATTAAAAAAATTCACTATTTAAAACAATTTTTTTTTTAATTCATTCTTAAACTAGACTTTATAGGGAGCACAAAATAACGCTAGCGAATTAAAATTAATTAAGGAAAAAAACATATTTTAAGGAACGACAAATGCTTGTTTAAAACAGCTTAAAGGAAATTTATAGATCTGTGATGTACTCGGCGAGCCATCGCTCCTAAAAAAGATCCAGGCACCATCTCCGTCTAACAACATGACGCCTTTCGACCTAGCGATGCTATGTTGCGCCGCTAAAAACCCTGGTGCGTTAGACAAGGCACTCTCAGCCGCAAGGGAGGCAGAGCAAAAGGCGAAGGAGGAACAGACGAAGGAGAAAGTGGAAAAGTCAGAGAGGACAGAGCATCACACCGCATATGAGCAGACGACCAAAGTGATGACCACTCAGAATACGCGGCAACCATCCACCAGGCAGCAGGGCAACAGATAACTCATTTCATAAAAAACAAAAAAACAAAAAAACCTTAAATAAACTGCTGATTAAAAATGAATAAATAATAAATTAAAAAAATGAAAAAGAAAAAGTTGTCTGATATGTGTTTAGCACATGTGCAAATTACTTAAGGGTCATAAATGTCATAAAGCTTATAACTAGCATGTAGAATTATTAAAAATAGATGATCGGTGATATGAGGCGGAGAAGCTCTTGAGCATATTTACGTGGATCCTGCAGATTCTGGACTAGGAATAGGCCATATTATATATACACGAGGAAAGGACGTGTGATTTGAAAGAAATATGGGCCAGTTAATCACTTCTTGGAAATTTTTACCTTGTATATTAAGCATTGTTGATGTGTACGATCTGTCCTTTCTACAAACGAACATTGTAGAAATAAACAATTAACTTTTCTTTACATGAAAACTTAACAATTATCCTAAAAACTTGCCATTTGGTTTATAATCAAATTTGTTAAGTAAGGAGTAACTTTATTATTAATTTATCTTTTTACCTAATTCTGGGTCAGAAGAGACAACGATAGGGATAGGGATAAAAGAGGCAGCCACAAGGCCTACTGAACCTCAACTTGAATAGGTCTATTGTGCTCCCCTGTTTTTTGTAACTCACTTGCCAGCTTCAGGTTGTTAATCAGCCTCCATAGTGGATCCTTAGTGCAGTTTTTCCTGTCCTAGTAGGACCTGCATCTACTCCTTCACAGAAACATAAAATGTGCAGTCTCCTTCTCTTCCTGTCAGTATCTGCACAGTGTTTCTTCTGTCTATACTTCTATCCGGCGCATGTTCTTATGTGGCAGTGTCTTGTCAGGAGTCGAACTAGAATCCTGGTTCGGTGTTCCAGTAGGAGTTTGCCTGACAAAGATAAGTAAAGATTTGCATTTAGAATCCACATTTACTCTACACCTCCATTTTAAAACTTCACATTCTCCTGAAATTAAGTATCACATAGATTTTTTTTTGGGGGGGGGAGGTTATGAGTTTGCGCCGCAGGAGGCCCAACAACAAGAACCCAACCCTGACAGCCCCAAGTTTAGAGGGAGAGTACTCCTTTTCCATTTAGTACATTTTTTTGAATCTTGTCAGAGGTAGATAAAAATTATTTACATCTAGATATAACAGAAAAGTTCATGTCTCAAGGTAACTGGGGCTACTATGCCTACTCCCCTCTGTCAGTCACACCTGCCATAACCTGACCCTTCAAAAAACATTCGCCTCTTTCTTTTATATTCCAGACACAACATTAGAATGTAATCCTAAATGAATAGGGTTAAAGGTTCATTTATTCCTTAAATCCTGTTTCAGTTATCTCTATTCCATATGATGGACTTTTTTTCTAAAATAATTTCCTTGAAAACTCTCTTGCTGGTATGTATGTTGCCATTCCTGTGATACTTCTGTAAATAAAACCGTTTAATCTTCTCGGTCTTCCCTACATACCATTTAATCAATCCCTGTCTCAACATACCTACATTCTTCCCATAGCTGGCAATAAATCCAATGTATGTAATTATAGACCCATTTTTATCCAATCCATTTTTTCCAAAAATATTTTAATCTTTGGTTTGCAAAAAGTTAAATCATGATCTAAAAAAGGTTATTATTCCACAACAACTGGCAGATCAACGGTTACTGATTTGCTAATATATCAAAATTACATTTTAAACCCTATAGCCGGTGATTGTCAGGTTGATTCTGTAAGTGTAGATTTTTCCAAGGCCTTTAGAGTCAAAATTGATCATAACGTACTTATTTAGAAGCTAGAAGTGAATAGAATATCAGGAAATCTAAAGCTTTGGCTGCACTTTTATTTATCTGAATGCACCCTAATAGTGAAAATCGCGTCTTTTAGAGTCCCTTTTCTGTTTCATCTGTGTGCCACAAGGTTCTCATCTTTGTACTTTTCTCTTTCCCCTTTTTATTAATGATATTCACCTTTCTCTATATATGTAGTTATAATGCTTTATTATATTATTTTTATATAGACAGGGTGTTTAATTAAATCTTTATAATGTTTATTTATAAGCATGTTATTGGCAACGCCATTGCAGGGCCTCGGGTCCATCTTGGGCTAGATTGAGGGGTGCTTCCCCTGACTCTGAGATCAAGGAATCTTCAGTGAGCTTGGAGGAGGTGTCTAACTGAGCCCTCCTCGATAAAGCCCTGCATCAGTTGCGAGAGATCCATGAGGTTCTGTCTTTTCTAAGCCTGGGAATGCCACCAGGGTTTGCAGGGGCTTTGCTCTGATCGGGCCGAGCTGCACCTTTGACTTGTATAGACTAAAGGATTAATGATCAATAACCTTTATTTATGAAAAAAAGAAGGGTGGAAAAGGATTTTATTGTCTTATTCATAGATGTATAGTATAGTGTGTTTTATTCTTCATTAATGTTGAATTAGTTATAAGCATTGTACATTCTTTGTATTTTTTTTCATCTTACTTTCGTATACTTTTTTATTTAAAGAAATAAGTTTTTGACCCATAAAAAATAAAAGTAATAATAAAAAAACTAAATAAAGTATCTAAACTTATCTTACAAAGATGTAAGAACAAATAGAAGATGTAGATCTATTAGTCGGGGTGTAATATACTAAGCCCTTTAAGAACTATTCCACCATACTGTGCCTATAGCACACCGGTGAGTCCTATTTCATCAAGGAACTTGATTAGTAGGCCCGGTTTAAGTGGTTGAATTTCTTCTACAGTCACATTGTACATCCAAAAACACTTCCTCCTGAGAGCAAGTAGCACCACAGTTTGTTAGTAGGAATATTGGTGTCTCCTCTGCTTCTTCTGCATGTGCCATGTTGGATTATGCCAATCTTCTTTAAATGCCCATGTTTGCAGAATCCTATTAGGATTCACAGTTTTTCCCTGCTTTCTTTGATACATTTTTTTAACCTTCTGTCTGAGGTACTCATTCATATGCCACAAAAGGGTTCTAGTCCTATCACCCATGGGTGTTCACTTTCTTGTTGCCTTCTACTCCCACAGCAGAGGCTGACTTTGTTCCATGTACCTAATATGTTTAATTTAGTTTTGCAGTTCAACACCATCTTTGAACTAATGATGAGCTTAGTGCTTTAATGGCAGCATGGCTTTGTTCTTGGTTTTGTACCCTTTAGTCAAGTTGAATTGAGTACATCTTTCGATCACTTGAACCTCAGCTTGGAATACTGGTTTATTTTTCTATGGGGTCTGAGTATTTGGTTCCAGGACTGAATACTCCTCCCCTGTACATTCTTGTGTTCTAGATCCATCTGTGTACAAAAATATGGGGCCTTTTCCTCTCGTTCCCATTCTTTTTGGTACCTAAGTTTTTTTTGGAATTTTTGATTAAATTCAAACATCCTACTCATGTCGTCCCTTGGAGTGGAGCTATGAGTATTGGATGATCGTTCATTATTTTGTTGTTATCTCTCCATTCATTCCTGTTGGATATTTCTCTTTAATAATACTAATGATAGTTTTCTGTCCTCATTATCATGTAGTGTAAGGGGATTAATATTAATACCTTTTCCATACCAACTGTGGAACGAATATTAAGAAATATTTTTTAAATTTCGAGGCTAATTATTTGAAGGAATGAAAATTAGAAAGGTGGATGGAGAGGAGAAAAGAACTGGA
This sequence comes from Cimex lectularius, assembly GCF_000648675.2. Lineage (NCBI taxonomy): Eukaryota > Metazoa > Arthropoda > Insecta > Hemiptera > Cimicidae > Cimex > Cimex lectularius. The sequence goes on along the minus strand of NW_019392637.1, from coordinate 1,904,227 downwards.
CCCAAGGGAGAACCATTTGGAACCATTTATGTTTTAGTTCGAATATTTTGAAAATATTAGCTTTTATATTCAATTAATTATTCTTTTTATGTGTAGAGATTAGTGACCGTTAATCGATAGTTATTCAGATATCTACATCACACCCGACCGCATCTCACGATATCTGAATAGCTATTCTTTTTATGTAAGGTCTTGGTCGAGATGAAAAAGTGAGTGTCGAGCGGGATTCGAACCACGACCTTCGGCTCGTATTGAATAAGGATTGCATCACTAGTCTGGTTACTTTTAATTTTTTTTGTTTTTTTAATTTTATTATTATTTTTAGATGGGATGAGGGAAATTTTCAAACTTTTAGTTGTAGGTCCCGATCTTCTTCCTGGATCATCAATTCCTTGGTTTCGTTTTGTGGAGGGGGGCGTCTTCACGGCGCATGCTCTTTGACATGAGTCGCTTCAGTAGCGAACAGGACAATGTGGTAAAGATGTTTGCCTCGTCGGGGCCCGTTTCGCAGTTTTATTACCAAAAGGAATAAACTCACAGTGAATTTGAAGAAAAAACAAGCAGAAAAAAAAGAAGGGCGACCGACACAGGACGAGATTTTATTTCTTCAATCCACAAGATCGGAGGAAACTACGATCCGTTTGGAAAGAAAAATCCGGTGAGTACAATGTTTCATTTTTTTTTATTCACGGCCTCCAAACACGGAACCTCCCATTTAGGTTATGATGTCATGTTTTTCAGTCCTTTTAATATAAAAAACAACTTCGGATTTATTTACTTTATAATTGTTTACTTTTGTATTTGTTTAAACTATTACCGGTGTACGGTAGCAGTTTCTCACTTCGGCCGGCTCGCCCTTTGGGAAAACGGCGTGCCGAACTCTGGAACAAGGGTGTTCTCAATACCAACAAAACCCATACAAGACGTAAAATATAAATAAAACCCAATCTATAAAAAAAAGAAAAAATATAGTGAGTAAAAAGGTCGAAACGGATTTTCAATTTTGATTGACATAAAAAAATAAAAACAACCTGTCCTTTTCTTCCAATAAAAAAAAAACAAAAACAAAACAAAAAACTTTATTTAACAGATAAATTGGAACTAATTTTTACATATGTAAGACAGTTTTTTTTTTCTTCTTAAGATTTCCCCTCTGTCGGTGGTCTTTAGTATTCAGTTTTTTTCTTAAATCGCGTCGAGATTGGAAGTGATTTTCTAGTACGAACGGGTTTTTTTTCCGGGAGAGTCGGCCGCCATTGTTGTCAAGGGGTCCGGCCGAGCGGTGGCGATCCTTCCCGACCCAGGTTCGTTTTTTTTTATTATAAACTTATTTATTAAAAAAAATTAATAATATTTTTAAAATAAAAAAGGAAAGGTTTTTTATTTTTATTTTTTGTGTGTGTCAACCCTTCGGTTTGTTAAATGGGGCGAAGGGGGCGCCCTTCCGCAAATTCAAAGACTTCTTGTTTTCCACCGTCGTTACAATGCTGCCAACCTAGTCTTCAACCCGAGTGTGATTTTTCAGCCGTGTTCCAGTCACAGTTGTCATTTTAACTCGAACTCTCATAACAAGTCCATTTACTTGAATAAGCCGTGATTCTCTTGTCGAATAAAAGAACATTTTGTCGAAAAGAATAGAATAAAAGAGTAAGTACTTACAGTTTAAAAAGAAATCAAGGCATATTATAAAGCCCCCTCTGATTATCTAAGTAGTTAAGAACATTAAAAAAAAAAATATATATATATATATATATATATATATATATAAATGAAAAAAAAACCATGTCGACCATGACTCATGTTCCAAATGATTCGGAGAAAACCATAATTAATCACAAAATATTAATTCCTTGATAAATTTATCTATTTACTACAATATATAAAAAAAAAGATTAAATAACCTTGTCAGTATGTTTCAAACAAATATTATTTAAATCCGCGGAAACGTTATTGTTATAAATAATAAAAAAATATAAAAAAACTGTAAAATATCGAATTAGTCGCGTTACAATTTTACAACGTACTAACAATTTAAAAACTCATTTTTCAAATACAAACTGCGCTTTTATTATCCCTAAATTTGACCAGTCGAAGGACGAGATTACAGGGTTATGCCTACAATGTTGTGAAACCCATCTCACTATACTAATCATTAATATTACAATGATTTTTATAAACCCATTTTTATAATTAAATTTACAATCGGCTAATCGTTAATTTATTTCACTGTATGAGTTACGGTTTTGTCCTTTTCAACCTTCTATATTACTGTGTCTTCTGCTTGTAAGGTGTGCTTGGAAGGATATTTTTTAATTATTTTTGTATTGTTTTTGGTACCATATGTCCGTCCACATTGGGTAAGATTTTTTCTATTTGGTTTGCGGCGCTAATCTGTTTGACTTTCATGCTATAATATCTCCATATGGTTTTATAGCAGAAACTGGGAATCAAACTGGTCGCACCCGTGTCCTAACAATCATAGGTCTTGAAGGTGGTGGATTGTCTTGTGATGATGAATCCTTTTAGATATCTTTTTTCTACAAACTGTGATGACAGGCACTATCTGACCTTTTCACTTCGGTTCTCGCTCTTACGCTTGTTGTGATTTTGACTCACATTTTCCCACTTCATCTCAAGTGACACATATAATCAGCTTTAGATTATGAAAATTGCTTACCTTGTAGGGTGTCGACCCCACCTAGGACCTAGGAACCTTGTGAGTCTTGGATGAAGAGGCTTTTTACCAAGTCGGCGAGAGGGCGTTGGCTCCGGAGTATGACAATATTTTATTTTGTATTGTTTTGACCTATCTTTCCAACTAAGCTTGGCATATTGGGCTACTCCTAGATATATAACTGTAAACTGATCCTGAGAGAGAATACAGTTTATTTGTAGAAATTGTGCATATAGATTTAAGCTAATTCAGCTTGATTCTTAATTTTTCCTCCATTTATTTATAATACATAGCATATATGTTGTTGTGAGTTTGTAATTTCGCCTAGAATGTCTTCATTTACAGGTAATGGCAATTGGTTTGTTTTGCTTACAGTAGTAATTTTTTTTTGCCCTTCCTGGCTTTTTATTAATGTCTGGGTCTTCATTGGAGGGAAAAACTTATTTTTTTGTGTTACTGTAAGGGCTGGAGGGAAATCCTTCCTGGCATTTTGTTCTAATCTTTAGAATCATATCCTCCTTTTTTTATTTTGTATTTTAAATGGTGCAGTTTTATGAACTGGGTCAAGACAGCAATGTCAAACAATGACTAGCTTTGTTTTTTTTTCTAGCCTAACAAATTCCTTCCAGTTTAATTTGCAGCCGTTATCAATTGATTTGTTTTTAAGATGTTATCTGTAGATAGTACAAAAAAAAAAAGGAAGGTAACATATCTATTAAAACACCAGAACAATGGCATTTTAACAAAGGGTAAAATCTGTGACAACAAATGATGATTCAGTTTATGTTTTTGTTTTTTGGTCGTAGCAAATTCCTGTCACCCTCGCCAGTTTATTGGGAGAGGTTTTGTCGACAGTACAAACTGTTAAACCTGTCTCGGTATCAGCATAAGGTACAACCATATCAAACTTTGTTCTGTCATATGGCAAGTTTTACAAATTCCATGTTGTTCAGGTTTTTTTGTTCTTTTTTCCTTCTTCAAATGAGAGGGTGTTACAACTAGGAAGTCATAGCCTAAGAGTGCTGTTTTTGGAAAAAAAAAGCCCATTTTTAAGTACAGTGCTCTTTTTCCCTAATCCGAATTTTCATATTCTGAAAATTCAAGAAGTCAGAATTTAAAAGTAAACAGGTGAAACGTTATTTGGAGTGAAATGAGAACTTTTTGTTTCTCCTGCTTGTACCACTATTACACCAATATTACATGCGTATATGCACTTAATAAAAATTTACATTACATTAGATCATACAATTAATCTTAATTGTTAAACAATTTACATTTTTTTTTAATTTATCATAATCATTCACAAGAACACTTTATTCTGGAGGCCATTTAAGCCCTCTGGTTACCACTTTTCTTATCGAGATGCTCTTTCTGCTTCAAAAAGTCTGCTATGAAAGATAATATGGTCCCATTGGATCACAAGGCAACTTGCATCTGGCAGAATATTACAATGATGAAGATTTGCTCTGTTTTTTCCATAACCTGACAACACTTGAGTCACCTTGTAGCATACTGCAGTGTTACACTTGACTCTTGCCCCTATAGATGGAAAAAATTCTTTAGTGAGCATGCCTTTCCCTGTTGTCTGCCAGATTTGTTCCCACTTTTGTTGTCAGCTCTGTTTTTTTGTGTTCTACATAAGTTTTCGGGACAAATTCGAAGGTTACCTGCAAATTCTTATCTTCCAATGCTTATTTTGCCAGTAAATCAGCTCTTTCGTTACCCACTTCACCATGTGAGCCTGGACCTTAATGAATACTACATTCCATTTCCGCTGATTAAGACTCAATAAGGCTAGCCGAATTCTATCCACCAAGGACATGTGGTTGTTTGTTTGGTGATCATGTCGAGAGATATTTGACTATCAGTCAATACAATTACATTTTTCCTATGTAAAAGATCATCAATAAGCCATTCCAAATAATTCAATATAGCCAAAAGTTCAGCATGGTGTTTGAACAATGTTCTGCAAGACAAAACTATCTCTCCAGAAATGTCTTATAAACCCAATAAGCCACAAAGGCACACCCAACTTTGTTATTCTTCTTACTACCATCTGTTTAGATAGGTAGTCTGAGTTTTGGGAAATCTCAAATTTCTAATTTAATTTCAGGAACCAATCCCGGTTGTATCAAGTTGTGGAGATGAGGGAGAGTGTGTGAAAAATAGAAAATAGAGAGTGAGTTAGTAAGAGGGAGTGTCATATGAAAGACCAAGACCAGCTTAGGCTTTATGTATTTTCGATAATTTCTTTTGTTCGGTGAATCTGCTAAAAAATATATTAGATCAGTCTACATTTTTCTCTGTTAAATATAATATGTTCTGCTTAAAAATGAGTGAAAATTAGGAAGAGGAAATGAAGAAAGTTTTAAATAATAAAAAAAGAAATATCTTTTAAAACAAAAATTGTCAGTACGTATTTTCACACCCTTTTTAATCCGAATACCCTCTTGGAGCAATTAGTACGAAGAGAACACTGTATGCCTAGTTTGAATGGATGACCACTGGAAAGGCTTTTTCTTAAATAGTAACCATATATTTTTCAATTTACACTCTTCTGTATTATTTGGCGTTTTCCTTTACTTGTACTACGCTCTATTGAATCCTATGTACGTTTATTTATTTATTTTTTTAATTTGACCCATTTTTATTCCTGTTCCAGTGTTAACGCATCGGACGAGACTTCACTTTCATTTCCCTCTTTTTTTCCTTTCAACTGATTCTCAGAGAAGAGACAGGGTCGATTGTAAGAAGAGGAAATAAAGGGACCGAATTGGAACAAGAAAAAGACCAGCATATGACTCCAAACTTCGGCTTCATCTTGCAAGAATGCAAAAACAAAAACACCCCGGTACTGGGCAGAGCCAAGGTTACCGATACAATGGAAACAACGGTGAGTGTTTTTTTTATTATATTTACTACCTATTAAGAATTGATTGCATCCATCCTGGCGGGCTCTGCTGCACAAGACAATTTTTATGTGATTTGTATGTGACAAGCTGAACAGCTAACTTATTTTAAAACACAATGGATAAGTTTTAAAGTAAAAATCTATTTTTTGTTTTGTTTCAATTTATAAATTTACATAGCAGATGGATTGACACAATGCAGGTGAACAGTTCACTTAGGATTTACATAGAAATCATAGTATGTACAGTGTGAGATGTCCCTGTCTATTTCTCGGGACTATCCTGACTATTAAAAAGAGATATACATACCTAGAGTACTAAAAATAAGAAAAATAATTAAGAAACTAAAAATTCTTGAAAATAGACCTTTTTAATAAAACAAATGAAAAAGAAACTATTTACAATGAAAATTATCTATTTACTTTTCTAGCCAACACCAATATTAGATACAATTTAAAGGATAAAACCAAATTCGACCACACTCCAACACAAAATATTTTTTTTGCAAGTCGGCCCTGTAGGCGCCCTTCTAGTTCCAACCAAGTTTTGTGCACACCTGAGGGCTGAGCCCTACTTGATCCTCAGGCAGGGGAGGGCATTGTTGTTGTCCCTCTCCCAACTGGTAGCCAGGCCGGAGTGTGACACCACCCCCCACACGAGGGGTGAGAAACTGAATTCATACTGTTGCCAGTAGGCATGCAATTTCCTTTATATTGCCAGACAGCTGGACTTTAGTAATAGTTTGCTTGTGTTTAAATAATTGAATAATAGAGGTCATGTCATATCAGAAGCTAGAGATATGAAGACAATACCAGAAGGGGCTCCCCCGGGCCATACTTGGACACAAGAAGAATGTTCTCACTCAAGTGTTTTCTGTGTAATACAAATACTTTGATTAAACCTAAAATTTCTATATTGTGTACATCATTGTATAAATTCATATCTTACATGTATTTATATAACTTAAACAATGATTATAAATCGCAGGCCCTAAAGACGATTTCAATTAAGATTGTAACGTCGGCACAATACAGAAAATGTTTTTCTAATCACACATCACACTAGACCAGATCTTACGATATCTAAATAATCATTTATTCTTAAGGACAAACAAAAGAACTGAAAAATAATTATTTGTTTATAATAAATAATTCCATGTTTTTATAAATCTAATTTAAAAAATAAAATTTGCATTTAAGTTCATACTTCTGTAATAAAAAACGTTACTTATTCTTTTACCTATACAAGTTTCACAACTTGAATTATAAATTAAATGTAGTGAATTAACAACAAACAAATCACTTTATTTATGACAATAATGAACGACTGCTTATTTTATGACTGTGAAGCAAAAAAACGTTATATATTTATCTCAATGGTTGTAATTTTAAAGTTTGTTTATTTTATGTATGTATTTATTTACTTTTACATTGTTCAGCCAGTTCCTTAAGTATCTCTATTACAATAAATGCAGGATGTAATATATCAAATAATCATTAAAAAAAAAAAATTAAACATTTATAACATCGTGTGTGTGGTGATTAGTGACCGTTAATCGATAATTATTCAGAAATCGTGAGATGCGGTCTGGTGTGATATAGGTTTCAGAAAAACATTTTCTTTATCGTGCCAAAGTTTCGATCTTTATTGAGATCATCTTCAGGGCTAAAGTGTTTGTCTTCTGTGTAATTGTGCCATTCTTGCTTGTCGTGTTGAGAGTGTCCAAACTCTCGACACGACACGCAGGAATGGCACAATTACATAGAAGAAAAACACTTTGAGCCCTGAAGATGATCTCAATAAAGATCGAAACGTTGGCACGATAAAGAAAATGTTTTTCTGAAACCTACATCACACCAGATCGCATCTCACGATTTCTAAATAATTTATAACATCACTAAACATCACACATTAGTAAAACGATAACACTGACAATAAATCATCATGGTGCGTGACAACAGCGTTGAATAGTTTTTTTATTATATTATTTTTTTTAAATAGTTTGAATTTTGTATTGGCGATTTTTATGAATGGTAGACAACCACCTTAGAATATGAGTTTGCCCTCGTGAGGAGGGAGCCTAGTAGTGAAGGGGTCGTTGACCCCCCTACGCACAAGTTAAGGAGAGTCGGGTCGATAGAAAAATCGATATCTTCCCCCCCTACCACACCCCTCCACAATCTCTTGTAGGGGGTGCTGGATTTTCCTTTCCCGGCTTTCTAGTGGGGGGGGGGAATAAAAAGTCAACACGTGTTTTTAATTGCACCCCCTGCCACATAAGTTGAAAAAAATATTTATTGTTTATTTATATTATTTCTTAATTATTGCCCCTACCTGATTGTTTGTGGGGTTACGACCCCTCCATCCCTTATATCATGGGTGACGCCAAAGTCCAAACCGGCAAATTATGCTTTGAAAAATGTTTTTCATCATTTCAATTTTTAAACATGTATACACTGTGTTTGGCCTAGACAAGTTAGCTAAGAGCAATTTCGAAATGAAAGAAAAATGTGTTTTTTAAAAATAATTATTAAAAATTGAAACTAGACCAGTAGCGTAAAAAAGTAAAAAACACGTTTTTTTGTTACATAAATCCGAATTTTCTACACTCTAACGTTACTTTTCCTCGAATTTTCACATTATTTTTAGTTTCAGCTCGAAATTACCTTTTAGACTGGCCACTTTTCTTTTAAAAATTACAAGTCTACTTGGCATAATAACAACACAAACACCATGAAATTTGCAAAATTGTAATTTTGGAACAACTTCTTTAAGCTGCAGCTCTGTTACATTAATTAAATTGTATCAAAAACCAAGAAACACAGATCGCTACATCAACTTTATATCACACTGTGCCCTTCACACATTTATAAACACGGCCAAAGAACTACTTAAAGAATTATTGAATCTTTTCACCACAAGAACATAAAGATATACAAACATATCCTATATAACAATCACTACCCTAAACACATAATCAACAACTACAACTCAACACTAACACCATCACTAATAACACTACGTCAATTCTATCAAACAGACAAACTGACGTACATATCCATTCCATTTGTTCACGGCTTATCACACAAATTAAATACATTTCTTTCTTTTGATAGCTTTAAATAGCTGATTATTTGGAGGTCCTGAGATGCTGTCTGGTGTGACATAGGTTTTAGAAAAACATTTTCTTTACTGTGCCAATGTTTATTGAGATCATCTTCAGGGCTCAAAGTGTTTGTTTTCTGTGTAGATGTGTCATTCTTGTCTGTCGTGTTGAAAGTGCTCAGGCCTGCAGGCAAAGCAACATACATATCCATGCCATTCATTCATGGCCTATCACATAAATTAAACACATTTCTCTCTTCTGATAACTTTAAAATAGCTTTCAAAAACTAAAACTATTCACATTCTTTTTTCCCAAAATTAAAGATCCCACACCTGTAACAAATAAGTCTGATGTAATTTACAAAATCAATTGTATAAATGTCGGCAACTTACATCGGAATTACATCCCAATATCTGGAGAAGAGAGTAAAACAACATATCTATGATGAAAAAAAAAAATCCTACAGCACTTCAATTTCAGCAATCCAAAAATATTAAACACAGAAGAATACAAACATAATTATTTAGAAATGGTTTTCGTCAACAAAAATAAACACAGCATCAATTACAGAATAGAAACATGTAAAAGCTCAGCTATACCTATGCTAATCATAAATCAAATGCAATATAAATAACATACATATAGCACACAAAACAGATAAAATAACCATTTTACTCAACAAATTAAACAATTTTACATAGTCTAATTCCTCAAAAATTTATCTCTACTTTCCCTAATAATATAAAAAGGATAACAAGCCCCAGATGACAAACCATTACCCTTTTTTCCATTGTCGGTCCCTTTCACCACAAAGAAGCCAACTCCTCATAGAAAAATGAATTTCTATCCATAATTCCTTTCCTACTCCTTCAATATGAAACATATTAAACAAAAAACATTAATATCTTCTAACACAACACAACCGTGACCCATCTACATATAAAACACCCACCTTGAGCTCTGAAGATGATCTAAATAATGATCGAAAGGTTGGCACAATAAAGAAAATATTTTTCTAAACCTACATTACCCAAAACCACATCTCACGATCTACATCTAATCGTTAATTGATGGTCATTAAATACTAGACATATTGGTATGAAGTCGAACACAGGTCGGTATCTACTTTTGTAAAGGATGGTTTTTCTCCTCATTGTTTAGTTATTTACAACTATCAGCATTTCCAGAATTAGGGTAGTATTGTTACCATTAGGCTTTTACAATTTCTGCCGAGAGAGGTGTTTGCAACTCCTTCAAACTGATGATGAGTGTTTAATGCTAGTTGTAAACAACAAAACCTGTATGAACAAGCCTATACAAAAGCGAATTGACATACTCACTCCACCTTCTATTATTTCTTTAGGAGGTATCTATGTACACAAGTAACTTACAAATAAATAGTATATACACTACCATCCATATTTTTTTTTTTGCCCATCTATAAATTTCATCAGGGTTTACAGTACTGAACAAATTATTCAAACAACATGTAAGATTCAAAACAATCGTACATAACTAAGACCGAGGATGTGGCATGCGCGTTCATTGTTGCTCCCACCGCACTGTAAGATTTACATGATGTAATTGTACGCGTTTGAGGTTATTCGAGGCGATGGTGGTTCTGCTCACCTGGTCTGCACAGACCTCAGCACGGTTACTGCTGTCCTGTACAAGCCTCTGTCTATCATCTTGTTAGAGAGATAACATGGATTGGAGCATCTCGGCAAAATAGTGGTTGTCATCTGGTTAGTGGACATAATGAAAAGGCAAGTGAGCATCTTATGCTGGGACGTCCCAACCCTCCGGACTTAACCATCACGATCAGGCCCCTGATGCTAAAAATGCAATAAAAACACGATTAAAAGAAAATGGCAATGTGGGTGGAGTGGATTGGCAAAGAAGAGCTCTGTTGATTAAAAAATTGACCTTGCGAGGTTGATACACAGACATTTACTTTTGGGCCAATGAATTGAGTTTTATAATGAAACCCAGTGATGAATTTTCGACCTCTGAAGTTCATTTGTTCATGTGTAGGTCTGTGAAGAACTGGCACTTGGTTACTACCCCAATAATTATTCCAGTGCAAGTTCAACAAAGTTTTTTATTTATATTGATTTTATAGTAGCATCAAATTTAGTTAGTGGTACTATGCTGAAGACAGGCCATCCTGGACGTATCTTCACATAGTGCCTCCTCAATTGATTGGCTAGTGTTGTCTAGTGATCATGACCACCATTTAGCTACGCCTGTACAAAGCTTTTTCTTTCGGTAATTTGCGGCGAATGTCGGCTTATGTAGGTGGTTATCCCACGCCCTTGGTTCGTGCTCTATTGCTTATCTCTTGACTAAGGGTGATGGGGAGTAAACCAGACTACTCCATAACTCAGTTATATTAATGAGCTCTGACTTTTTTGCTGGCGAACGTCGCATGCATGTGATTGTTTTCAATCCACCAAAATTTAATATCACACATTCTTCCTCAAAGAACCATGTTCCCTGACAGACAAAAAATTTCACCCACTCATAACTTGATTTGTATATATTTATGAAAGTTTTACGTTTTTTAATGTTTAATAATTGAGTCTTTGTCTAAAAAGAGAAAAAAAAATGTAAATTGCTAAGGAAAAAAAATTGTTTTAATTAGATTAATAATTAAAATTTCAATATTGTGTATTTCCTCCTCTTGCCCTTGAAGAAGCCTCGCCATACTTTCTACCCGCCTGGAAATATCTCTTTGCCAGATTTAGCCCATTCTTCACAATGAGTCCTTTCAATATCGTGGAGTGTATCAGGAAATGATGGACTTGCTCTTGTTCGTCGTTAGTGGTTATCCATAAATGTTTGATGGGGTTTGAGTCTGGAGAACAGGCTGGCCAGGCTAAGACCCTAACGTTATTTTGTTGAAGGTTTGCATTATGCAAGTAACATGTGTTATCGTGCATTAGTGTAGGATTGTTGCTGGTTTCATCGAGGATAAGCATGATGTTCCAAAATTTCATCTACATAGGTAGTGGCCGTCATAGACCCTCCACGAACAACAACCAACTCTGTGCGTCTCTCCATTGAGATCCCCACCCACTCCATCACTGAGGTATGTTGAAAAGGGTAGCTTTAAGAACAATTAAGGCTTCGAACCTTTCATTTCGCCTTCTCCACACTGTTTCACTCCCATCTGGAGATGGTACAGCAAATCTACACTCATCTGTAAAAAGTACAGCAGACCATCGTCCAAAGACCAACGACTGTGTTCTTGAGAAATGCTGTGCAACTCTGTGTCTTCCAGTCAATTCTGGTCTTTGAAAAGCCATCAGTCCATACCAATTTAATCTTCGAGCAGTGCGTTCAACAATTTGGACACTTTGAACTTCCTGGAGTTGACGAATTGCTTGAACAGTAAGATGCCGGTTTTCACAAAATTCTCAAAGTCAAAGAAATGGTCATCCTGTGGTTCTGTTACCCTAGGGCGTCCAAAACCAGACCATCTGTGGTAGGACCCAGCCTCTCGAAAACATGTAATGGTGTCTCGCTGAATTCCTAAAAATGATGGCATTAGCCACATACCCGATGAAACTTCCATTATCAATAATTGCCACACCACTCCCCAACATCTTCAGCACTAAGTGGCATTTTTATGTTTAGAAATTGAAATTATGTAAACAAAGATGAAAAGTAAACAGTTTACCGGTCAGAATTCAAATGAGACTGAATACATATTTTAAATTTCTTAAAAAGTAAACATTGAAAAATCCTTTATCCTTGTTTTGGATTAAGGATTAAGTGTATTTACCTCTAATTGATATTCCCAATTTAAAACAGCATAAACAAATATTTATTGGTAAAAACAATGAGACAGATTAAGGGCAGAATTTTCTTTTATCAAGGAAAAAAATCAATTGGACTTGAGAGATTTTTTGGAATCAGTGTGTTTTGAAGGTATTAGAACACATCCAGAGACCAAGTTTGCCATGTTGGGAGGGGGAGTTGTAGTTTCCTCAAGTTTTTATTTTGAGGTCACTGTCATTTTGAGTTACTGCCAAATGTAGTTGTATGGCTGCCACAGAGAAGCTCTTTCGCTTCCTTCCAAACTGTCTAGAGAATCACTCGAGGCAAAAAGAGGATTGGGGTATTTTTTCACTGAATCGAACACAAGTTACTTACTTTCCAGTAGAAAACCTTTCTATTCTCTTTCTTTATCACACTCTCTTCTCTCTCTCTCCCACACATACACTTTTGATTAGTTTATTTAACATCATCATATTCTTACTGTCCTTTATACGTACATAATATGCAATACTACTACGTCTATTGTATTACATACCGGATCATTTTATTTTGTAAAGGTTTTTGGGTAATTAGTTTATATATGTATTTCGGCTGTTGTTCAAGGAAGATAATCCACAGCGTTATGCAATTATAGTCGATCCCTGCCAAATTTCATCCATCACCGGGCCAGGGCTTTTTCCCGAGCAACGGGCACCGGTCTCGGGAGACACGCAGAAACGGAAGAAAACGCCCGCCACGCAGGGTCACGGCCCGGAGTCGAGGTTCCATTAAAATCGCCTTTTTCTCCCGTCATGTGACGGTCCCTCGGTTTGCCCCGTTCCTTTGATGCCGTAGGGGGGGGGGGCGCTAGTCGTAGTCCCCTCTCCGCTCGACCGCCCTCGCCACGTAAGTGGGGAACCTTCCTCGTTAGTTATCCTCCACGAAGGCTCGGTTGCAATACTTAGCAGCCGACTTGTTTTTTTATTTATTTATTTAATTTTTTTGAATAATAAAGTCAAAAAATTGTTTCTTGTGGATTTCACCTTATCACCGGGGAATAGAAAATTGTCCGACGAGAAGACGGAAGCCCAACCCCTCCTCCTGGAGATCCGCACCTACGCCTTAAACGGACAGATCTCGTCGGAGAAAATGGAGTGATGGACATCGAACAACCTGTTATGAACGGTACGTGACCTTTAATTTCCTCGACCTTGTCCGAAAATCCGATGAGATTTTTTTTTCCATTTTTTAATTTTCCTCCTTAGTTTGGTTTCTTTTCTTGCACGGAACGGGCGAGGTTAGGGATCCCAGGGGCGGCGGGCACGTGGACTCCAAGGTCGGGGACTTTCGCGACCGCCGCCTCCGGGTTGCACAATTCCTCCCGGATAACATTTTCTCCATTTTTGACGTATATAAATAATAATCCTGGAAAAAACAAAACCTTTCAGCATTTTTCCATGACTTTCTTTTTCTCTTGTTACAAGAATATAAAATTCAATTATTGCTAATTGGCTGCGAAGCCGCGTCGTAACGATGTTTCGACACGGACCGTCGCAAATAGTTTCGACGATTGTTCACATGCTCGGTTAAATTAGGACTTTATTATGGTTTTCCATAAAGAAAAGAAAATAAAAAAATGAAAAATTCATTGAAAAAAAGTTTGTTTCTGAGATGACCAATTTTGACTAATATGCCCTGGGTCCGAATCGTCCTACGGCTTTGTACGTAAACAGAGTGTATACATTTTTTATTTTTTTAATAAACACAAATAGTTTGTAAATAAGGACCTTGAATTATTCTATAGTTCAAAGTTGTTCCGATTCGATTTTGACTAAAATAGTCAACAATTAGAAAAAAAACGTAATTGACTGTCGTGTTGAACGTGTCGTGACAGGAGCCTACTAAAAATTCATCATCTTGGCCCTAGAATTTGTCAGTCTTTTTTTTCTCTCTCTCTCTCTCTTTCTTTCTGTCTTTCTCATCTCCCTTTATGAAAAACACCCAATGGTCTTTAATTATATTATTATTTTTGCGTTTTCCCTATGAAGAGTTTGGCGAGTCGCGTAGGTAAACGCGTCAGCGTTACGCAACCGCGAGTCGCGATCCGCCGCGCGGGGTCCTTGGTCGGGGCCCCTCTTCACGTCCGCCCAACGTGACATCCACGACTCGCGTATTTTATAGGGGGGACACGCACGACGCCGGGATACGCGCGTCTCGGACGACCCGGCGGATTGACAACCCCCTCCTCCCCCCCCAAAAAAAACCTAGGAAAAAAATTAAATCGCAGTCGGGCCTCGATTATCAATTCCGAGAAAATTGGATTTATCACATTATACGATAATATAAACCGATAATATTCGTTACAAGCTTCCTTTTTTTAATTAGCTTAATTTAAATATATTTATATTGTTTGAAAGTGGTGGGGAGGTTACACAACATGATAAGAATGTTTTCCCCTCTTGTTAATATTATTGTTATTAGTATTATTATATTATTGTATAAAGTCAGAATAGAGAAATATACAAATTCTCTGTTTAAAATACGTCATTAAGCAAGCATAAGCACGTAATTAATTTAAATAAAATACATGTCTATTTAGGTTATATAATTGTTGAACGGTGGAGGTTATATAACCTAAAACGACAAGGAATAATTTTGACGTGTTCGCCTTCTGTTTTATTTTTAATTTGATATTATTAGTGCAAGAGGAAGGGAAAAAATGCGAGGTTTTTTGTTTCTGAAAAACTTAATGATAAAAATCATGAAAGGTGGATTAACTTAGTTTCGGACGGGCAGCTATGATGCAACTAATCAGTGTGGAAGTTGTCTAAATTGATTTTTTTCTCTGGGAAAACACTGTTACCAATACTTGGAAGAAAATGAAATATGTCGAGGGATTAATTTGATTTTTTCACACCTGTTGAATTCAACCAGTGCGTGGTCATTTCCCAAAAACATTTCTGATAGTCCTGTATTAGAGATGTGCAGTCCTGGAAGATCTAGTACAAATCTACTAGTCCTTAAACTAGTACGGCTCGTAAAGGAACGGTTGCCCTGTTCTAATAGTGATGTGCATCTCACGAACGAACTAGTTCAAATGAACAATTCACAGAACTGGTTCAATAAGACGAACTGTCCCGAAAAGTGACACTTGTGATAATTTTCGTCCTTATGCGACCTTCTGATTTCCTAGCCACTGTTGACGTTTTCTTTTAACTTAACTAAAGGAGCCAACGCACTCATTTATCCAATGAAGACAAATGAAGTCCATAGGAGTTGGATTGGGCCCAACTCGAAACCGTCTAGACCGTTCGTCTCTAAAAAAGAGGCTTGAAGCCAATCATGATCGATAGCCTCTTCACGGAAAGAACATTGCGGGCCATCACGACCTGATGATAAATGGAATAACACGTGGTATTAGGTAAGTAACCGCTAGGTAACAGGCTAACATTAGGTAGGTAGGTAAGGTGAGCTTCCTATTCACGGCAACCCCTTATCGATCCTTTACGTCCTAATATTACTGAATTCCTTGTGCCAACCCTTGGTTAATGGGGGAGGGGTTCTAGGCGCAAAATATCCGTGCAGCATAGAGAAAGTGACAAACTCTAAAGCACAAGATGTCAAAAGTACACGAAAGTATGATGGTGATGAGGATATTAGGACGTGGGGTTTGTGATACCCAGGTACTGCAGTCTTCTGACTTATTGTACCTTCCTAGTGCACTCAATCCTTCTCGGAAGTATTAGCTTATGTCTCCATTGAGCTGTTACTTAGGCATTGGAAGATAATATGGGTGGCTGTTTCCTCCTCCTCATTGCATAATTTTCAAATAGGATCGTTATGTATGTCCATGTTATGTAAATGCCAATGACCGTTTAATAGTCGTATCACTGGTCGAACTGCAACAGTGAGTTTGCCAGTCTTGGAGAGGGTTGATTTAGCATATGTTTACTGTGTCTGGCGCCGCTGGACATGAAGGATTCTGTATTTGTTCATTTTTTTTAATCAGAAATAAAGGTTCTGGGCTTGTATGTTTTAGCATATCCTCTGGCCAGTGTGTATGTCTTTTCCTTACCCAAAATTACTTTATGCCCTGGCACCAAAGAAATCTGGTTGTTGTGTTTCTCCAGGTTGTGATTTTGGATGCATTCACTGAATACTAACTGAAGTATACCTGCGAAAGAAATCTTCAGTGGACGAACGAATGCGCTATCTTTATCACAGTGAGCCTGTCTGAAAAATCGGGGACGGGGCATGACATAGTACGGGTGGAAGCAATTTCCAAGCCTCCCTAGTTCACTATTTGGTTTGGATTAGTAGTGGTTCGATGATGGTACTCCTAGAGGGACTTAATGCTGTCGTTCAGGTGGTTTGCCAGAAAACCAATGGCCGGGCTCCCCTTGAGGTGGTTAGCGTTCCACTTAAAACGAAAACTCGAATAGTCCGTACCGGTAAAAGCCCCTAAATTCGTGGGTAATAGAATGGAATGGATTCTGCTCCCCTCCACCTTGTTAAAAACAATCGACTTAGGCCAATAAAAACCAGGTTCGAACGAAAAGAACCTCATCGTCCAGGTGATGAGACCCCCTACTAACAGGGAACTAACGTCTTGAAAGAAGACGAAAGAACTAGATCAAATGGACTATTCCCTGAATTTGTTTAATTAAAACAGACCGTACCGCAAGGAACTATACCTCAATAGGAAATGGCTTGACCCATCTCTATCGGGCAGTGGCCATACAGATGTAGTTCAAAAACAAACACTATCGGTTTTTATTTTCAGTTCTTTCTCTTCTATACTTAATATCAATTTCCAAAAATTTCATAAAAAGAGTTAAAATTCCCTTTGAAATCTTGCTCATGACAGGCGCATAGCTGACATATTCGGCTTTGTTGTGTGCTTGGTTTCCCGGAAAAGGCAAGGCCTATTTTTATCTATAAAATTATCGATTGTTGGTACCATACGAGCTGCCCGATAGGCGAAATGTTTCGCCTTGTTTCAATAGGCAAAAAGGGAGGAAACAAGGATATGTTCGAGGAACATAGTCACTTATAATTTATTCGATTTTTTAAAAATTTATATATATGCATGTACGTTTGATGTGTTTGAAACCCCTACCCGGCTTCGCGTTCAACCCGTCACCACCGTCCTTGGGGTAGAATATTGATTTACACGTAAGAAAATTAACTATTTCGGGCCTTGATGGGTGATGGGGGTATACGGATTTCCCTCGGCTATCCTTGTCCAACTCGGTCGTGAAATATTTCTCCCCGGAACGATAAAATACGAATAGGCGAAATGAAAGTCCTTCTAGGATGTTTTAACATGAAGGACGGATGAGGAGACAATAAGAAGGAAGACCTTGCCAACTTCGCCAGCTGGCAGTGGTAGCCTCTGTTTCGAAATAGCACGTTTTCTACCCCTAATTGATAGAACAATTATATCGGGTGATGTGTTTCGGTTTTGGATGAAGAGGGCTAGACTCCAAGGATAGGACTACTAACCGGTCACTGGCATCTGAGAAAACATCTGCACGACATGGGCCATATACAACGATGATCCCGTCTACAGATTATGCAATGAGGAGGAGGAGGAAACTTGAGGAATTCATATCATCTTCGAATGCAAAGCAACAAGCTCAATGGAGATTTAACCTAATTGTAGCAGCGACAGTCAGTGACCTTCATTGACATTCATCTAAGAAGGATTGAGTTTATTGCACTTAACTAGGGAACTAGGAAGGTACAATAAGACAGAAGGTTGCAGTGCCTGGGGAGCACAACTTCCTAGTATCGTCATTACCATATCATACCATTTATTTTCACCCTGGTGAGGAAAAAAAGAAAACATTCAACCCGAGGTCTCCTGCAGAAATTCCAAAATGGCAGCGGATGAGAGGTAACGGCCTTGGTAACGCCTCCTGCCCGGGGTCCGAACGCGGAAGAGGAACACCCGGAAAGTGAAAACATGCGGCGTAACGGTACATACCGAAGAAACGGTACCCTCGGACGTTGCCCGGGGCGAGAATCGGCGAGACCTGGCGGACCCCCGAGGGGGAGGCGATGCCTACCGCTCTACGTCTCCGGCGTCTGACCCAATTCACCTTCACGTCGGGAGAGCGTGACCGATAGGATTCCTTTTTTTCTACCTTCGGTCCATGGAATGTACCGCATTCGACTAGGGGTAGGCTGTCCCGAAAACATCACAATTTTAAAGGTCAATTTGAGGTCATACCGTGGGAAGGAAAAGAGGGAAAAATCCAGAACCTGGCCATCGAAGGACCGAGTTGGTCGAAACTTTTAAAAGGCCAACAACGTCGTGATTTTTCAACCGTATACTGTTTTTAGTGTGCAAGCGTGCATACAGCTGCATTGGAAGAATGTGTTACGAGATGTCAGTTATGCTACCACCATCCCAAAAAGTACTACTTTACTCATCCCCCAATAAATATATACAATAAAATTAATTATGGTTTTAGTTGAGATAAAAAAAATAATTGTACGATATTAATTAGTCAAGCGGACCACGAAAAATAGTTAACTTAATATACAATAAATTTCAACTAATATAAATACAGTGGTGACCCATTTTTTCTTCCGGAAGTATAGTTTTTTTTTTGGTTTGTAGGAATTATTCCTCAAAATACTACTACTACCTTTGCCCATCAAATGCGCAGTGTGTCATAGTGATGTGTAGCTCATGAACGAACTAGTAGTGAACTATTCCCCGGGCTTGTCATGAAAGGAACTATTCCTTAAAAAGAAACACCTTTGCCCCCATCTCTATTGCATAGTGTGTCATAGTGTAGCTCATGAACGAATTTTTACAAGTGAACTATTCCCAGGGCTAGTTCAATAAAACGACCTGTGTGCGTAGTTTTAGTGACCGGAGGTTCAATAATTTGTTAAATCGCGAGGAGCGGTCAAGAATGAGGAATTTTAGAAGCATTATAAAAAAGGGTGTCTTTCTAAAATACTTCCTTCTTGACCTCTCCTAACGACTTTACCAAATTATAAAACGAACTGCCTTGAAATGAATTATTACTCAGGAGGAATGGCTGTTGGTGTTGTGTAGCTCATGAATGTATTGGGTTGTCCGGAAAATAATGCAGGATTTTGGTATTAAACAAAAAAAAAGAAACTAGTTACTTTAAAGCAATGTTCTTTAATCAAAATAATTTCNGACATTCATACAAATGAGTAATCCTGTAAACGTAAACAGAATATTTTATATAGATTTTTTTTAATGAAAACTTAAAATCCTGCATTATTTTCCGGACAACCCAATACTAGTTCAAATGTACTATTCTCAGAACCAGTTCAATAAAAGAAGCTATTCATCAAAAGGAACTGCTTTATTGTCTGTTAGTGTATTCGTAAAAGAACTAGTTTGTATGAACTATTCCCTGAACTATTTTAATAAAACAAAGTGTCTCGGAATGAACTATTCCTCAACAGGAATCTACCTTTTCCCATCTTTATTGCGCAGTTGTCATAGTTAGGTGTAGCTTATAAACGAACTAGTACAAGTGAACTATTCCCAAGACGTCCTGAAAAGAACTATTCCTCAAAAGGAAACTACCTTTGCCCATTTCTATTGCGTAGTGTATCATAGTGGTGATCCATGGGCAACCTAGTTTGTCATGAAAAAAGAACTATACTGTCCAGTCTTTCTTTTTAATGAACTTATAAAATTGAACTAGCTAATATAAAAAAAAAATGTCCCGAACGGCTGGTCCATCCCTCAAAAGGGACGGCTTCGCCCATCTCCCCGTATCAACCCCCATACAACGCGTCATCCATCATCAGCTCCTCTCACAATTTTATGTAAACCTTGCGTACCACGTGGTCGGCGGCGGCGGGACTGACTGGAGGCGGGAGAGGGCGTCTACGAATTCATCCCCGTTATCGATCCACCCCCGGGGGCGGCTCCAGCGCTCCCCGCGGCCCCTCGGCCACCCCCGAAATCCAATCGGGGGCCGGAGCCCCGACACGACGGTCCTTAATTTTTTCCCTCCACCCCCAGGAGAGAGAAGGATATCTCGAGTGGCGCGCGTTGGCGAACCGGCGGAAGGTGAAGACAAAAAGAAAACACGAAACAACGCGATTTTAATAACAACAATTTTACATTTACCTTGCTTTTTTTATTAAATTTTTAATATAGAATTTGGTTCTTTTAGACAAAACCGAAAAACAGAACTAGTGATCTCGTTTTTTAAGCGGTTTTTTCTTACTTTATTTTTTGGTTTTTAAGCATCAGACAAAAGTCACTATTTCCCCCCTCCGAACCTCAGTTTCTGACTAGTGTCCAAATCGAGGAAGTAAAGGCAAGTGTTTTTTTGTCTGTTAAATTTCACTTTATAAAAAAGGTTTTTTTTTGCACATTTTCCGGGGGCCCGGTGGTATAGAGGAAGCCACCCCCCCCCCCATCTGCACTTGCGTACTTCGGAATTGGGTCGACCCGCGGCCGCATCGATACGCCCTCCTGCATTGGAAGGGCACCACGGGTTCGGGAAAAGGAAAAACCCGTTTGCCACGTGGTGCGTGCCAGAATACCAGGGAAGGCCGTTTTAAAAAATATCCGTTGGCGAATCTGTTCCGATCCTATGGATTTTTTTTTGATCCCGTCCAAAACAAAAGTCGACTGATTTCCGCCCTTTAAACCGATTAAAATGAGATTAAAAATAATAAATTGTTTTCTCAGCCAAGCATAAGGGAAATGCTGATTTTTTCTCAACCTTTCCCACGGGAAATTGGTTAAACTAAATTTTCCCTTAAAAAAAAGTACGTCATCCAGTGCCAGATCGACGCCAGTGCTTTGAAAACCTGTCGAAACTGCCCGGGAATGTGAAAGTTTTTGCCCATTGTTGCGCACATTTTGCTATTTCTCTTTCTCCGAAACATAGAATTAAATTATTTAAAAAAAATGTGCAAAATTAACCCTCTTTGACCTCTTCCCCTTTCCGATCCTCGGTAGAAAGTTTTTGATCGCTACTTCCAGCTATGGGCTGATCCGAATCGACTCCGGAGACGAGGATGGTGTCCAGGAACCTGGCCAACCCAGGTAACGAATGCCAGGTCCATTGCTACTCGCAGATCAACCTGGCTCAGTTCGCCATCATCAACCAGAGCGTTCAGAGTAAGTATTAAAACCAACCCTCAAACAAATTTTGACCGTTCTGGCCCGTCCGGAATCGCTTGTTTCTTCGGCAATCCTCAAACACACGCATACTGATCAGATCCCCCATATTTTTAAAAATTGTATTGCTCAACTCACAGTTATCCTTGGGAGATAACGACGGGACAGAAAACAGTATAAAACGTCGTTAATCTATCAAAATTGTGAAATCCCACAGTGATAAAATAAGAAGAGTAATAATATGTTTAAAAGTCCAGAGCGCAGTTTTTTCTCGTTTTGTCCCGTCCGGTAATGTTCCTCCATCCAGAAGCCGGGGGCGGAAAAAACGGGTATCTAGGTCAGCGGGGTGCATTCTCTCGATTGCATTGGGTTGCACCGCGCGTCGTTGGGTTGCCCCGCCGTCGGTCTTTCCAATCGATTCGACCCACTTTCCAGCTTTCACGGCTTATGCGGGGTTTTTCCCTGGGAAGGGGAGTAAAGCGAGACCCGGCGGACCCAATCGTAGAAACAATTGATTTTTAAAATCTCAAGATTCAATAGTTTACGCATATTCCGCTAACCCAAAATGGCGGCCGTGTCAGTGTTTAATGTTTTTTCCCTTCCATATTGCGTGCCCTTGACAATTTACAAGCACGAAAGCTCATTTCCTGCTAAATTGTATGTCTTAAAGAGAGAAATCGATAAAATATGTTCCGTACGTTATTTAAAAAAAACCTTGCATCACAACGGAAAGTCGACCTTTCAACACGGACTGGTCACGATTTGAATTTTATTATAAATTATTTTATTGTTGGAAAAAAACAATAAACGGTGCATTCGAGCTCATCTTTGCTCATGGTTGTTGAGACCCATGAGGATTTTAACGTTCGGACTTAACCCCGAAAGGACTTCTCAGACGCCCTGTGTTCTGTAAGGCTAAGCCCCGAAGGTGACAAACTAGGTGCTTAGTAACAAAGTGAGTCGCCTGGTTACTTGGTGGCAGGTTACAAGTAGCCACACCAGGATGAAATTACTAGTGCTTTGTGTAAGAAAGTGCCCGAAATGCCTCTCTCTAAATTAACTAGAAAACTATTTCTTTCCGACAATACTAAATTGAAATATGATTTATTAGGGTATAAATCAAGGAATTCGGTGCATGACATCAATCGGCGAAGAATGTTGGAAGGTGAATTCACCTGCTGTATGGACAATTACGTAGTTACGAATTTTGTGGAAATCCTCATTTGGATTCCGTAGAGCAGGTCTTTTAAAAACTGCGGAAATAATAACCTCGTCCATCGTGAAACTATCAGAAATCACTACCCACCAAGTAAAGAAACAGACCCGCTCTTTTACTTGGTGAATCGCTATGTAACTACGTGCTGGTGTGGTCGTTCTCGTATTTTCTACACTGTTCGTTTTCTTGAGTGACACAGGCCTTGTCACTAGTTACATAGCTTGCACCTCCGGTGTGGCCTTAGCCTAAGAGCATACCAGGAAGATTTTACTCGCATGGGCTTGTCACATTCCTTGCCTAGCGAGGTGGTGCAACGCTAGCCAAGTTCAGAAGTGCTCATCCATACATGTGCCTTGAAAAAAGGGCAATGTTGTGTGTGTGTGATTTACTAACAGACAAAATCTGCTTTCAGTACCATCGGAGAGATAGAGAACGCATCTCCGTCTTCGGCAAGCCCGGGTATCCTCCAGCTAAGGTACAAGTTGATCGCGAACCTCAATTTGGGGCTACTTGGAGTGTAATTTTTAGTGTGGGACAGAAGGCCCACCATTAAAATCGGGGCAGTATCCTCCACCCTTAGTTAAAATATCCTCCCCACAAATTTTAAGCCAGTTTCGTTAAATTGTTAGGTTTTAAACAACGATAAACGTTGTCGGAAAAGGGTTTCATTTCCACCGTGGGTTCGCCTGTCCTCGCGCTTCGAGTCTGACCCATCCTCAGCCCTGACGGCATTCGAACGGTCTTTCTCCAATTATTTTATGTGGAAGTTGAGAAAGGCAGCCGGTTCGTTCGGTTGGGGGGGGGGGCTTGAATGGCAAGGATGTCGATCCGAACGTCCTTCCCCTCGTAACCCACTTTCGCCCTCGGTCGGACTTTTTCTTTTTTTAAACCTCCCCCCCCCCGGGTTACGCAACAACCCGAGAAGGGTTTTCTGCTTGGATTTAAAAAAAATGAGGGGGAAGAAAAATGGGGTTTTATGATAAACACAACAAAAAAAACAGAAGGAGGTTACATTACATCTATGGTTACAACGTCAAACGCAGGTTGTTTTATCTATTTACCTATTCATTTAAATGTTTAATAAAAATATATATAATCGTGATTTATTATTTTTAATAATTTTTTTGAAAGGTATAAAATTTTGTTTTCAAAATATCAATGATTTTTTTTAATTTTTTTTTTCTTCGATCTGGCGATCAAGACGACCGTGGCTGGCTTCGCTCCTGGCATGGGACACGACTCGTGAGCAGTACCGCCGCGATTCTTCTGCGTATTACAAACTCTTTCACGTTTTTTTCCTCTCGAAAGGAAAAAAAAACAACAAAACAATCATTCTAATCATATTGCCGGGGGTTTTAAAAAATATTTTTCTCTTTTTGTGTGTGTGTTTGTGTGTCTGTCTTTTTTTGGGTTCGCGCTATGGATCCGTCGTGGAAAAGGGCGAAAAGCCTCATGGGGACCGCCTGCCAGCCCAGTTCCAACTACGAACTCACTTGAAGCCGATTTTATTCGATTTTTTTTACTGTTACATACACACAAACAAATTTTTTTTCTTCTTTTGAAAAAAAAAATTCCCTCTTCAAGAGATTTTCTTTGCCAGGAGTAGGTAAATATATAGAATATTTATTTTAATCATTTTTACATTATGTCGTTATTATGTGTTCAAAGCGGCCATCTTGTTTTTTCTCTTTTTACACATTTATTTAAAAAAGGAAAAAGCCTTAATTTTTTTAATGATGTTATTTGTACTTGGTTTTGTATTATGACCAAACCGAATAACAAAATTTATAAAAAGTAAACATTTTTAAGGTGGATTTATCAAACCAGAAGTATTTGTGGTTGTAAATCAAAATGGCCACGATCCTTCGCCCCTCTTCTCTAAAAATGAATTTTATTTATTTAAGTGTTTATTTATTTTTTTAAAGAATACTTTATTGATTTTATACATACATATATATAAAAAAGTAAGTTAGTTGATTGATATTTCTGTGTGGAAAAACTCATCAGCTGTTCTCCAGGACCCTGCTATTCGGGTTATCCGCCATCGCGTATGTAACCATAACTACCCGGTGTTTTCGTCTGAAACCGGATCGCTGGTTTTTCGTTTTCCTTTTTTAATTTTAAGGACTCGAGATTTTTCGCGGGTTGTAGGTGCCCTCCCCCCGAGCGTTTCCGTAACCTAAAGGTGGAAAGAGTGTGAATTATGCCATTTGAACCGCCCGGTTTCCGGAAATGCTTGATCTGCGAGTGTACTTCTGCCCGAAGCACGGGAGGCGCGCCTTCGTCAAGGAGGAGGGCCCGAAGAGGCGGCCGCCGTCCGCCGATCACAGCCGCACCACTGATCAGTCCGTCAATTTTGTTCCAGGGACAGAAGGAGGAGGGGCCGGGTCTTATCAAGCGTCCCAAATAAGGATCTGCCCGCAGGGAGCTCAGCAGCAGGACCCGAAACAGCAACCGCAGCAGACGTTGCAAACAGGTAGATTGTGCTCATTTTCTCATTACGACGTCCAAACCTGTTTAACCTATCAATTCTATCCTATTCACCCCCCCCCCCAAAAAAAAATACCTTTTTTTTTGTAAAATTTTCTTAGATTTGATTAAATTTAAAAACAATCTGGGTAAAAATAAAAAGCTCCCCCCCCAAAAAAAAAAAAAAAAAATCTACTATCTTCTATAACTCCCGTCCAAGCGAAAGTTATTTTCCTGCCAAATGAATAAAAAAATAATAAAGTGAAATGATAATGCTGAACAAAACGCAATAAAAAATCTATAAATCTTACATCAGAGAAAATGGCTATTTTCTGGGAATGCATTTCTAGCCTTTTTATTTTCCTGGTGCAGTGTTCAATCGCTATGATTTCAGACTGGAAAACTATCATATTTACCTAGGTTTACCGTCAGTTCGGTCTTTGGGTTGATCAAGGATTAGTGCGGTTACTGCGTCTGGACAGGTTTTCTGTCAACCCTCTTGTTATGCTCTTTTTCGAGAGATAACACGAACTGGAGCGTCTCAAAACGGTGTTGTCCTGTACCTTTGCACATAGGTCTTGAGGGTGATCAAATAAAATTCGATCATCTGGACAAATCCCGATCCCCTCAAGTCCAGATAAACGGTTGGTTAGAGATGGTTAGGGAGTGGATATAATGGATGAATATACATTCTCCATTAGCCACTATCTCGGACGAGTTAATCCTTCCTCATTCAGGTGAGCACTACAGATCTCTTGAGGAGCGACCATGTCGTCTCCACTTGAAATGGTTACAGGATCGCGGAACACTACAGCCTCACAGTTATATCTGTTGATGGCGATCCGGGTTGATGAGATGTCAATTTTATGATGACCCACAATTCGACGAACGTTTCCCCTCAAAGAATAACTTTTGTCTTTTTTTTGCGTATTATTGGGTATATTCGCCTGTCGCGTTTCTACAACACCTGCCAGGTTTTTGGGATAGCTCCTTTGTCCCCCTGATGATGATCAGCTTAAGGTATATCCAAATAATTTATTTAGCTTTTGAAGTAAAAAATCTCAAAATGTGTAAGACAGGCCAACCTAGCGAGGGTAAGAAGACCAAAATATCAAATATAGGTTTTTTGTTTATCTCATTTTACTTTCAAAGATTAATTGATAGAAATTCAAAAATGACTAATACTTGATAATTCTCCCTTTCTAAATTTTTAAATAGCCTTTCTCCATTGTCCATCCTTGTGGTGGAAGATAAAATTTTTATTGAAGCGTCCTCTCAGGTATAAAAGCAAAAGTCTTATTATCTAAATCTAAGCAGGGGGTAGATTTTGTTCAAGAACCAGGGGGTATGGGATCTCATTCCATTGGCGGAAATTAGTCTGTAGACATGGAGAATTGGTCGAAACCACACGGGACAAAACGTGAGAAAAGTAAGTTTGTCATTTTAAGTCATTATTAATTTTTTTTTCTTCTTCCGAATGCGGTGTGGAGCTCTCTTTCCCAAACTAGAAATTTATCCTGGTAATGTGTTATAATCCTGTTTTAACAACTTTTCCCTGAACCCTTAAAAAAAGAAAAAAAATTGGCATTATTTATTAACTCATTTTTTAAACTATTTTATATAAAATGTATAGCTTTCCTAGGTCCAGGCCCTATGCAGCACTTATATGCACAATCGAGACAAAATCATGTGGGCGTAAGTCTTTTGAAATATACAATTTATCAAATCACTCGTACAGAGGGGAAGTATTAATTTAGTCAAATTTCACTTTGCAGCAGTTCTACTCGCTCAGGGGGTCGTCGCACCCTCAGCGGATGCCACCGCAACCCAGGCCGAGCACCATGCCGATAACAACCGGCATGACATACCCTGTAAGATTTTTTTTTCTTCTCTTAAATAAAAGCAGTTTGATTATATAATTATAAAATTAATTTTAGGTACCTAACCCAGGCATGATACCGGCATATCTGCCAGGCAACGTGCAACAGATGATGGTCCCACATGGCATGGGGTTCCCCGTGAGTACAAAATAATGATAAGGAATTAATTCTGCGCCTGATTTGTGACTGGATTTCTTTTTTGAATTATTTTCAGATGGCACAACAGCCAACAAGGCACCAGAGCCATGGTACAGCGATGCCCAATGCAGGGCCAACTTCAAACTACATGCAGCAGAGTTGTAGCTACTTCGTGCAGACCCCACAAGCGCTAACCTTCAACCATTACCCTTCAGCTGCTGCTACATGTACGTTTAACGAGTTTTTTCTTTTTCTTTTTTAAAGAGTAAAATTTTAATTTTTTTCCGAAGTATTTTCAATGCCGCTGAGGAACCAACAGGCGACGCCGAACTCTGCCCAGTACACGCAGCAGCAGCAGCCAACCCAAGTGCCGCCACAGATCATCGGCAACCCCCAGGGCCAGGGGATGGTGGCCGTCGGCATGCAGTCAGCGCAAGTTTCGGCCATGTCGATGGCCCAGCACCCGCCGTTTATATCTGCAAAAAAAGAGCGCAAACGTGAAAGAGCTATTGCCATACTCCATCCCATCACCGGAGAGGATGTCTTACAGGATTTATGGGAGAACAACTCGAGCGAGACGTCTTCAACTAGCCATACCCCTCAGCCTCAGGTAATTTAGCAAATTTATGATAAATTAAAACTTGTAATATAACACATTTTTTTAATGAAAATTAAATTAATTATACTCCTAAAGAGAGCATGCTTTTTATATTTTTTTCTTTTGTATACATTTTCATGCTAATACAAATCCTTGTACTGGTAGCTAACTTAAATTTATTGTTATTAATATGAAGTTTACAAATGATATAATTGGTGTGAAAAATCGTTTGCTATCCCTCTTTCCAATAAAAAGGCAAAAGGTCAAAAATAAATTTTGGATTTTCTTGTTTTGGCAAATTTTAGTCAGTCCATGATGAGGCAATGGAAGCAGCGGCAGCAGTGGTGGCTGATTTTGCGAGTCGAGTGTCAAAGGCTGCGATGGCCGACACACCAGAAAACACTCCAGTCCAGGAGGAGATAGCGACAAACGGCCCGAGCAGCCGGTCGTTGACACCGCCAACGGCAGTCGAACCACCGGCCATAGAGCTGCCTGTCCAGCCCGCTGTGAAGCTCACCCCCGAACCAGCGATACCAACCGTTTCCGCTAAGACCAATTCGCCAACCGTCGAGCTGCACAGGCCGCAACCGCCTGTCACCAAGCCCGCCGTTGCACCCGTCTCCGTGACCCACTTTGTACCTCACAACCCTCCTCCCCCGTCGCATGGCATTCCGATGGCACTCCCGCCTCAGCCGGCACAGCCTGCAGCCCCTGTCCCTCAACAAACACAGGCTCGGCCACAGTCGCCGGTGATTCAGGCGCAACCACCGCTTCAGCCGGTGCACCCTCAACCAAGCCAACATCAGACAACAAACACTACAACTAAGGAAACCCATACTAGCAGTACCTCACCAACAGGAATGCAAACTCCTCAGGTACTCTTAACTGTCAGAATTTACTTCTATGAGCAGATTGAAAAAGTTGACTTTTTTCTCATTTATTTTATTAAATATACACCACAGTTTATATATTAAATAAATTAGATAAAACTATAGCAATATTAAGTTAGTTAAGTTCAGGTTAAAAATACAGAGCAATGTTAAGTTTCAATTATTTTAAGGATGAAAAATAATTGAATTTTCTTATAAAGAAGAAAAGTTTAGTTAAGATTTATGAAATTAGCCTCATCGGACGATGTTAAATATTAATTTTTGTCATTTCAGTCACAGCAACATGTGCTACCTCCGACCGAAGGGCCTAAGCCCAAGTCGAAGAAGGAGGAAAGGGCGATGAGGAGGGTGGAGACATCGCGGCAACAAGGAGCCACTTCAGCCCCGCCGGCCGGAGCACAAGCTCAGCAACAACCTCCTCCTTCATCCTCACCCCTCCCAGCCGCTGCAAAGCGCGACCCTTCGCCGCCGAAGGTAAAAGCCGCTCCCGAGCCAGCGGCAGCCCCCACTCGGTCGACGCCGACCCCGCCTCCTCAGCAGACAGCGCAGGTGGCACCTCTCGATGACAAAGAGACGAATGGTGATTCAGATGACGGTGAGTCAACCTTTACTTTCATTCTCCCAATAAATTTAACCAACAAATATATAAATTTAGTTTTTTTTCTCTCTACATATTTAACATGTCCATATTTTGTCATAATTTTTTCAATATGAATTCAAGTTGATATCTTTCACCACTTAAAAATAATTAGATAGCTTACTGATGGTCAGTGTATGCTGCATATTTTTTTAAAAATGTTGGTATTATCCTGTATAAAATTTTATGCTTGGCTTAAAAATAATGCGGTTTTTTACTTGGAAAAAAAAATGAACAGTAAAAAAAATTGAAAGGAAAACACCAGAAAAATAAAAATCATATGATTTTCAAGATAATATAATATAACAGAAAATAACAAAATTGAAAAAAAAATTGAACATATTTTTTTGTTATGTGAGCTTTCCAAAACAGTTTTAAAAATTAGTTTAAGCCCGGTGTAGCCGTTTTTTTGTAGTGTTAGCTCCTTCCGGCCCATCGGCCTGAAAATCCCGTCGTAATAAGTAGGAGAGAGAGAGAAAAAAAAAGGAGAAAAAGAACAAGATAATAAGGAAAAAAATTAAAAATATAAAAACAGACACGTTGAACAAGACAGCGATGACTGATAGAAATGGAAATGATGTCAGAATGACCCTTGTCATTCGGATTCTAACACAAGGATACCATTGAAAATGTAAATTTTCTCATACCGCCGGCCAAATTGGTAAGTTGGCGCCGCTTATTTTTTAAAACTAGACCGGAAGAGTTGGTTAAAAAAAATCGCTCTCCTTATCTGATAGATGTAGTTACCCCCTGATAAGTTCAGCTATCTATTATTCCAATAAGCACAATGAAGGTAGAGTGATCTGCCCCTAATAATATAAATTAAAACTATCAATCAAAATATAACTCCATCCACTCCATACCCAAGGAATTTACTAACTATATTCCTAAGATACATTTCGCTTTATTATATGAGGTGTATATAGTCACGTTACCATCCCAAATTGAAGTTTTATGAACCCTGGTGGTTTTGAAAAAAATTGGTATAATTATAAGCCAATCCAGAACCTTTATCTTATAAGGACGAGTCGCCAAAATGACTTTTGTCCAAAAACACCAACACCTGTGAGAGTTCATACAATCTTGATTTGGGATGATTATGTAAAATAAGCGTCTTTTTGGTCTCTCCTAGACATTTCACGCTCGTGCACACACACACACACAAACTTAGGAACCAAACATAAAACAGAAGGGGAACCAAAAAGGCAGTTTAAAAAAAAGGATTGTGATCATCTACCTGGATTCTCTTTCGTCCCGTGACTTGTAAAAAAAAATGTTCAGAAATACATTTCATACAAAATTACCGGGGTAAAAATTAAAATGCCTGCCTGTTAAACCTAATTTGGCCATTTGGTCTGCATCATAATTAAATTTTATTTCTCACTTTGCCTTTATGGTGACCTAATTAAGTCAACCTTTAGTTTGTTGCCATGAGTTAAAAAAATTTCCTTAAAAAATTCATAATTGATCACTTGATCGACATACTCTACCCATCATAAACCCCATATTCTCCTCATGAATAATTAAAAATTCAGCCAGATTGTGTTGTCTGTATTTTTCTTAATAAATTGTTAAACCATTTTGGTAAAGAAATATACGCTGCTGACACCATCCTTTGACTGTCTTCCATCAGTTGGTAACGAGAAGGTGGAAGCGTGTACTAATGTCCCAACCCAACAAGCCATGTCATAACAAATATGATCAAACCATACATGTTTAGGGGTCATAATAGATCAAATTATTTCAATTTACTAATCTTTTTATCTCAGTTCTTGTTTGAAATAAAAAAAGTTTCTGTGGCGAGCCTGATTAGAGCAGAGGCATATTGAGCCGAAAGTTGTGGGATCGAATCCTGCTCGTGACACTAACTTTTTCATCTCAACCGAGTTCTATCTAAATAAAGAATAATCAATTGAAATATGGGGGGGGGATTGCTGTACTAGCTCCATCCCGAAGGTCCACCTGCCCTGATCTGTATTCATCTTCACAAAATGAGCATGCTGCGATCCTCTTTTAATCCAGCCTCCGTAGAGACTTTAACGGTGGCTACCACTAAACCGCAAGAGATCGCAAGAACGGGAGAGGATATAAGCGACACATGTTCACCCATCCACTACCCCCGAACGTATTCGACGGGCTTTGTTGACATCCTCGCACGCTTTATGCTTCTTTTGTCTGATCTTTGATATTTTTGAGGGTGCTTATGCAAATCAATCATACGCACGGACAAGT
This sequence comes from Cimex lectularius, assembly GCF_000648675.2. Taxonomy (NCBI): domain Eukaryota; kingdom Metazoa; phylum Arthropoda; class Insecta; order Hemiptera; family Cimicidae; genus Cimex; species Cimex lectularius. The sequence continues at coordinate 1,872,577 of NW_019392637.1, read as the reverse complement.
AGATGGCCCACTGCGTGGTCATTGTCACTTCTTTTAATGTTAACTTTTTACATTCACTATTTTTTGTGGTCTGCTCGACCAAAATAACATTCAATTAATTAAGGTTTTAAGTTGAGATAAAAAAGTCAGTGTCACAAGTGGGATTCAAACCCACGACCTTCGGCTTGATACGCCACTACTCTACCACATGAGCTATCGTGACTTCGATCCCCTCGGGCACTAACTTCCCATCTCAACCCCCAACTTCGAATCTTAAAACTTTACAGATTAACAACTTAAAACCTTAATTAATTGAATGTTAATTTTTTATTTTATCCTTTTACAACCTATCAATAAATATTTCTTGATACCTATTGTTTTTAAAAACCAGGTTTTTTTTTTTTAAATTAGGCGTTAATGGTAGTTTCAATGTACGGTCTATGAGCCGAATGAATCCAGCCTTTTTGGGGGTGTCATGGTGTGTCTCTAGTTGTCGGTTTTCTATAAGTCTTATTTCAATTAGGTTATTTATTATGGAAAGTTTTAAGTCTAAAAAGTTTAAACACCCATATTTATTTGTTTCCAATGTAAAACTTATACTAGGATGTAAAGAATTAATTTAATTAGTATTTTCTGATATGACCAAACAACTGAACACAATTCTAAATTGGGATGGGACCATAGCCATCTTTGTTTCTCCATCCTTAAAATTTGATTTGCCTTATTAATTATTGATGTGCGATACAAATAAGGAATGTTTTTTAAAAGTACGACATACCCGCCTTGATTTGTATCACATATTAAGGAGAAAGTCTCTTCTGTGAAGATGTTTGGTCATGTTTCCTTGCGCAGAACATGATCCCCTTTCCCAAAAATATCAGCTTTTTAACTCTGTTGCTAGATCTGTTGCCTGCTTGGTTCACTAATTTGAGCATATGAGAGATTTGAGAGTGTAGAAAAATTAAGATTTTACCAAGCTTTACCAACGATCACTCAATTTTGTGGCTTTACGAACGATCACTCTCAATTTAGTGCCATTATTAGAAACTAATGTAGACCTGCTGGAGATTTCCTCATTAAAATTGCATTTCAAGTACTGCCTCAAATCTACCGACATTTTGACTTCCGAGAATATTAGCAATTGAAAATAATCAATAGGAGAACTTCATGGATCAAAACCTGGATCAGTCTTGCCGCAAAGCATACATGTGAATTCAATCCGGACTTTTCAGACTCTTCCATCCCTCACCATAGGGAAGAGGCTGCGATCGTGCCATGTTGTCGTCCAGGTTCTTGTTTTATAAGAAACTATAAACATTCAATCAGGTTTGTTTTCTGAGAATAAATTGCCCAGTAGTTGGTCCCTTAGTGAATCAAGATAGCTGTTCAAATCGAGAAGGGAACTTTTATATCTTAACTACATCCCATATAGATGGACCGAGAAATTACTTGGTGCACTTTCTAACCTAAATGCAAGAGTGGACGTATTCCATTATTTAGCAATATGGCCTGTTTTTGTCGAGTTCCATATGCATTACCTGGGTAGTTTCAAGCTTAGTACCCAGCTCGTTTCTCTTCTCGACTCCTATTACCTCTAAATTTGCGCTGCATGGCATTATAGATAATTTCTAGTACAGCAATTAAATTTTTAAACATTCTCCTCGTTCTGAACAATGGTTTGCATTTTATTTGTTACCTTTTTGTCTTGCTTTTTTCTCTCTCTTTATTTACACAATGTTTTTTTCCGTATCTTTCTCTCTTGCTTTCTATATCTTTTATACTTGAAAATTCTCAAATGGAGGGGGTGAGAGAGAGGAAAAGAATATATTATATTATTATTAGGTCAACCTCTGGCTGACGGAATGGAATAATTCCAAGCTGTAAATACTTGTCTTTTTTGTACCTATATTTAGGAAATAAAGTATTATTGTTATTAATTTTTAAGGGCGTTTTAATGGCTAAGGTCATTTCATGCCCTAACATTTAACCTTCTATCTTAGGTTAGCTGTATCCCTTCTGAGTGCTATAAAGCTCCTGACTCCAAGCATTCACTCATAAACTAATATATTCTATTGCTATCCAAAACTTTAATTTATCCTTTTAAAATACTTAAAGTGGAAGCCCAAATGTATGCAAAAACTCATTTTAAATTATAAAATTTATTCCTGTTCTTTAATTAGAATTTTGAAATGTTTCTTCCCATAATTTAAACATTTCCCATAGGCTTGTATGGCTGATAATAATAACAATAATAATAATAATGGAGTCAGACTAGCAACAGTCTTAGCATGAGTATAGGATCTTGTTCGTGGCCTATTATTCTTCCATTCAAATATGGTAAATAAACTAATGCTACTCATCAATAATAAAAAACACAATAACACTTCTTTTTCTTTATGCTTTATTTATTGTTTTTTATATATATTTTATTATATTTCATTTTTCCATTCCGGCATCCACAAAAATTCTTGAAAAAATAAAGAAATCTTGCACGCAGTACTCTCATTCAAGCACTACCAGACAAACATTCAATGGTATAACAATTTGGGAAAAGGCCTAAATCTCATTATAAATTCCAATCAATTTGAGAAAGCTGAAAAGTGCTCTGCGAAACAAACACTGGAGGCCCGGTAACTCGTTTAAATCATTCGAAATGTTGAGCCTTTGCCTAAAGAAGAGGGGTTGGTTGCAAAGTGTGACAGTCGACTGTTTTATGTTTTACAGTCACCTATTAAAAGCCTATTATGGGTTAGCCTTATGTGTGTTTATTCGCAATCTAGAGAGAATCACTTCTTCAGTTGGCCATTTATGTACAACTAGCTTAATTTCATTCATAATATCTCTATTATTATTATTACATCGCACCTACAGAGGACGTGATCTGCTCTCTTCTTCTTGTCAATATCTGCACAGGCCTATATCTATCACCCCGAATAGTATATACATATGGCTCCAGAGCCTCCCAGTTAGCAGTCCAACTAATATTCCTAGAAATCTTAGAATTTCTAAACCCTAGAACGTCCTAGATTTAGTAGTTCTGTCCTGTTAGTATTTGCGATGGCCCTTTTTTTGCGGTTTGGGAAGCCGCAAACGAATTGATTTCTCCTCTCTCTCTCTNCTCTCTCTCTCTCTCTCTCTCTCTCTCTCTCTCTCTCTCTCTCTCTCTCTCTCTCGTCTATGCTTGTACTGCCTAGATCTCAAATTATGTCTTGGTCTGGTTTAAAAAAAAGGCTTAATTGATTTTTTTTTCTTATATATATTATTTCTCTTTTTCTTCTACACTTTTACTGCCTACATCTAGAATTGGGTCTTGGTCTCGGCTAAAAAAACTGCTTTGTTGAATTTTTTGTTATTTCTCTCTTTCTTCTCCATTTTTACTGCCTAGATCTCGGATTAGGTCTTGGTCTGGGCTAAAAAAAATTACTTTGTTGAATTTTTTTTGTTATTTTTTTCTTTCTTCTAGACTTATACTGCCTAGATAGACCTCGAATTGAGTCTTGGTCTGGGTAAAAAAAACTACTTTGTTGAATTTTTTTGTATATATTTTTTTAAAAATATTATTTCTCTTTCGTCTACACTTTTACTGCCTAGATGTCGAATTGTCTCGATCTGGGGTAAGAAAAAAAAACTGCGCAGACGTCCATGATTCGTGGAGGGGTCGCCGTCGGTGGGGGCAAAGTTGGCAGCCCTGCTTACGCCATTCCCGTCCGCCGAGTCGGACTCGCACGTGATCCATTTTTCCCCCCGCAGGGGAAATGACCCACGGATTCTTTTCGACCCGGGGGTGCTCCCCGCTCTCAATCAACGAAAGTGGTTTTTATTTAGTTTCAATTTCAATTAAAAACCGTTAATTTTTTAAAAATGGAAATGTAAGAAATATTTTTGAGAAGTGATAAGGGAGAGAAAAATGCTTGGTACAAGACATGGGAAAGAACATTAAAGGTAAATGAAAACGCCATTTTTTTGTACTAAAAATTTTTTAACCCATTGTTATTGAGTTTTCTTTTAATGAGAATAATAACAAAGGGGGAAAAGAAAAGTCGAGAAAATTGTGCTTTATCATTTCCTGGCGGAGCCCGTTTGGAAAATTGGTCCGGAAAAACAGCCTTGACCTTTCCCTGCTGCGGCCCGGGGGGCAGTTTATCATAAACGGCCGAATTCCAATTTGCCTTTCTTTTACATTTTATTACATACATATTTAACAAACCTTTATGGCTTTTTAGTATTTTTATCATTGTTTATTAAAAATTTAAAAAATTGAAAGAATATGTGGGGAGGAAATCTTGGAATAGCAAAGGGAGAAAGTGCCGAGTGGGCGAATTTGTAAAACTGTGTCAAGGACATATTCTCTTTTTTCCTCACTTTACAAAAAGTTTTTCTTGATTTTTAATTAAGTCGCAATTGGATTTTTTGTTATTGTCAGATATTTTTTATTTATTTTCTAATTGTTGAAGGGAATATTCGTACCGGGTTTTCCCCCCGCCGCCGTCGCGATCTGGAACAACTGTTGCCGGTATTTAATTGATCAATTAAAAATTAGCATTTTTATATTATTTGTACCATTAAGTATTAAATAATCAAATTTTACTTCTTAATCTTAAAAAACATTAATTTAAGAAAACCACGCCCGGCCAACTTCTCAATTTCGTTCGCCCTCCCCCCCCTAAAAAAGAAAGATTAAAAAGTAAAATTACTTTTATAATTTGTTTATAAAAAGGCGTAAATGCATGTATATTTTAAAGCACAGATACAAGCTTCAATTTTTTTTAGTAAAAAAAAAAAATTTGCTTTCTCTTTCCCTTCTCCGGTCGTCTACCTTGAATGCTTGGCCCAGTTTTCTCAATCAAGACATCACATTTACACTTTATTTATTTATATTTTGTTCAGCGGAACTGCCCAGAAAATGAAGGGTTTAGACTGAAGTGGTTTTTTCAGGGGAAATAAAAGATTATAAGTTTTAAGCGGTTTGTGGGAGAGCAAAAGTATGGAATGTTTGTGACATGTCGAGAGAATGATATGAAAAAGGACTTTCTTGTTGTCGGTGATTGGCAGCAAAGGGTTTTGTTGCAACTGGGCAGTTTTCAGCTGATAAAAATGAGAGCAGTGGTCAACCTCAAGCGTTAATGGAATTTGGGCGACTTGCAACAACAAGCGGAATGCGACTACTTTATTATATTAGATAAAATTGACATTGCCGATCCATCTCTGGCCTGGTGGTAGAATTTCAACTGAACATATTCAATTAAAACACTAAATTGACCTTCTCCCCAGGCATTTAATTTATTTAAAGCTTTGTACGCACTGGAATTCTTTGTTCGGAAGTTCGCTCTGGAAATCCACATGTCGTTTGAGTCTGAGTCATGTCTAACGAGGTCGCACTTTCAGGGATTGTAGTAGCACTTTATGTAGGTCTGCGGAGTAAAAAAAAGAGCTAGCAAAAAGCCACCACATTGGTGGTTTCGATGGGATATTCAAGGATCGGAAGAAGCATGGGCACATGAGATTGGAAAACAGAATGGGATTCCGAAATTTTGTTCGGATGAGTCCAGTAGACTTCGAATACCGCTTCCTGGACGAGCGCTATGAATGGCGAGGCCAGAGGGGACCATCTACACATTCGCTCCATCACTTGCCTCACCGCTCATGCGAATGTGTAAATACTGCCTCTAAACCTGAGGATATCCATCGAATCAAAATGATTCAGATGGTAATGAATGTCTGTCACAGTCTCCCCCCCCCATCACTAATTTCATTCATGGGCAAATAATAAGCATTTTTTTCTTTTGATGTAGCTTAGTTATGATCCTCTTAAGTTTGTGTCCCGGGACTTGAAAGAAAAAATAAATTCTGCTAATTTTCCAATTGTTAGCGATTATCAAACTCCAAATTGTGCACATGATTGTTCATGGAGAAGAAAAGGGGCCAGGTCTGGATGTATGGTGTGGTAGGACTGAACAGCTAAGCTTCATAATTGCCTCTCTCACTATATGACAAAGAATTACAGCTATTCTTCTCAAGAGAGCAGGTTGTTTCTGTGCCAGGGAAAGACGTACTCGTAGTTGGCTTGAGTGCATTTCTGCTGTGATAATATAGAGAGTTCATTGTGCACAATGCCATCAAACACGAAGAATCTTTTATTGTTGAATATTTGGTTTTTGCATCAATGGGACAGTCATAGAGGTATGACCTACTGGTGTTACTGTTCAGGATCCAATTGTCGTCACATACAGTCCGATGAAAAATGTCAATTTTGTTCTGGAAAGAAATGCAAAGCAAGTTTTTAAATACTGAAGATTATTTCCATTTGAGGAACCACTTTGCTCAGCTTCTGACTTCCCAAGTTGATGTAAGCTAGAGTGAACAATTTCATCGCTTTGACCACTTTGGCAAGCAAGCACTTTTAGGCAGTTTGCTCAACTCAATGTAATGTAGTTATATGTAGGTTCTTATTTTCCATCGGATTTCATTTCCAAAATGTCATTTTACACCATATTTGTGTAATTTTCATTAGTATTAGAATTTTTTCTTTGCAAGCTGCACTGTGAATAAGCACTGTCTCGTGTTCCCCCCCTTTTATGAGCTCTAGCTGGACACTCATGGAGTCTATTTGGCTGAGGTCGTATCCAGTGTGTATGTATCAGTCACTTTGGAATGTAGACCTGTTTTGCACCCTTCCTTTCTCGTCATTATCATTATCGAACCAGCCTTTTCTTCTCACAATCTCTATTTTTCATACTTGCAAAATCGCGACACATTCCTTTTACCGGGAAGTGTTTGGCCACATTATCTTCGTCTTGCTGGGAATGTCCTGCTTTCACCCTCGCCACTACCCTTCCCAACCCTCTACAAACTGTCTTTCTGATTTTTCGTCTCTTGTCTGCCACAATTGTTCATATTGTACATATATTGTTTATGTTCACCGTAATATTTTAGCTTTTATTAAACTCTGAATTTCTTATGTGTATGCATATACATAAGTGGGAGTTGAGCTAAATAAAAACAGTAATCCGTATTTATTTGGTTTTGGTTATTGTGTTTTAAAATACAAACTGAAGATTAATCATACATATTTTCCCCCTTGAACCCTTTTTACCTCTACACTTTCATGTTCTGTCTTTGATTCAACTATGTTTTTTTAAGACCCCATTTCATTCCTTCTATTTTAAGACCCCTTAATTAAACTTGGGCCATTCTTTCAAAGATCCCTGTTACGTATGACTAAAGGGGACATCGTGGAAGACAACTGAAATGATTTTTTAATTTAAAAAATTTGTTGAACAAACTTCAAACGAATTTTTCTTTTTAATATAAATATTTCAGATTTTATTGGAATATCTTTTATTATGTCATGAGTTTTATATGTTCACTGCTTGCCTAAGGTATGAAATCATGCTTAAATATCGTTTTTATATGTAATTTAGTTAATTACTGACGTATGCGACAGGAAATTAAAAATATTTTATGGTTACAATGTTTATACCTATTTATTTATTTAATTTTTAAAATTTCTAACTTTATAGGGAGACGTAAATTACAAGAATGTCCCAACATTAATTTTTTTAAAATACTTACTTTCCACGTGATCCCATTTCCAATTGAGGTCAATATTATTTTTATATTGAATGTGCATGTAAAAATTATATAGACATTCTTTGATGTCTGACCTAATTTAATGTTTTTATCAAGAAAAAATAGTCTGTTAACGCTGTTATATTAAATTGAGCCAGGGAATTAAAGGCAGGGACATCGGATAATGTTCCATACTGTAGCCAACAGTGTGCTTCGACAAATAAAAAGTTCTCCGACTCAAAAGGAAAGTCTTCGGAGTTATAAGGGTTATTATTAGAACAGTAGTGTGTGTTTGATCATGGTGGGGAGGGTGGATTACCGTTTGGGAGCAGTTCAGTTAGGGGCCTGACCGAAAGCACGAGACGGCCATGTGATCCGTGTTGTACACTACCACCCCACAAGAAAGGATCATCGCTGACGAATGGACAGGAAAAAAAGAAGGAGGTCGACCTCCGGGCGAAGGAGCCGGGTTTCATCAGCCTCTCGTATCAAAGATTCCTTACGAAAGACTTCTGTGGATCTGAACGCAGATCTCCCTAACCTTCCCCTTTCCGTTGATACGTGTGAGTAGATGAAAAATTTGCGTCTCACCCCCCGCCACCCTGTCGTTGTCCTTTTAGAAAATAACCGGCTATATCCCCCTATCTGTTCCCTCCTATAGTATTTTTAGTACTCACTCACTGAGATTTTTCTATAAATAGAATGTCAGAGATCTTTTTTTATATTTATTGTCAAATTCCTTATACCCCCTTTTTCTTTATTCATTCTCTAATTGTATACGTTTCCCCCCCCCCCATAAATGTAAAATAGTATTGAGAAAAATTAATTATTCACACTTCTAAAGAATCCGTAGAAATGATGTCGTTATATAATAACATAAATAAGACAGTCTTCCTATGTTTTATTTACACTTACTAATCAATGTTTTTTGTTTTCTCCAGTGGGCAAGGCGCAGCAAAGGCCAAAGCAGAACAAACAGCAAAAGAAGAAAGACCTGAACCGTAAGGGGGTTGAGAAGGAGGGTACGGACATGGATGCTTTCGTTGAAATGGCGCCCGAAGTACAGCAGGCGCTTCAACAACCTCCTGCTTCCCTCCCGGTTCAACTTACAGAGGACACGCCTGACCTGCCTGAACCCTCTTTGCCCGTCCAAGTAAGTTAAAAAAATTAACTTTTTATTTTTCCAAATGTAATTGTATTTTATTATTATTATTATTATTTTTAGGAGAAAATTGTACCGGAACCGGTACCGGTCGTAGAGGAAAAGACGGAGGTCGAGGTCAACGCAATGGTCGCAGCCAAGAACGAAGAGAATACCAAATCGATCGAGGCCGCCGTCAACAACAATAACAACAACAACACAAGTGGGAACGTGGCCAACAACAACACCCAAGAAGCCGTTGAAACGGAGGACAATGGTGTCATACCGTCAATGACGATAGAGAGGTCAGCACCGGCATTGCAGTACAACTACAAAGAAGACCAATGGTCGCCGATAAACCAAGAAGGAAAGAAAGTCTATGACAGGGCGTTCCTCATGGAAATCAGGAATAATCCATTATCGTCGAAAAAGCCTGAAAACCTGATGATGGAGTGCGACCTCTTCAGGGACAAACCAAATGACATCTCAAATAATAATAGGGTAAGAGTGTCTTAATAAATAAGAAAAGAATAATTAATTGACCACTAAAACATAAATGGATTAATAATAATTTCAATTAATTATTCTTTTTATGTAAGATAATGTAATTATATTAATCTATTTATGTTTAGTTGTCTAATTGACTAAATTACTTATTTCATCAATTAATTATTCTTTTTATATAAGATCTTGGTTGCGATGAAAAAGTTAGTGTCATGAGCCGAAAGTAGTGGGTTTGACTCCTGCTCGTGACACTAACTTTTTCATATAAGTAATTTGGTCAATTAGACCACTAAACATAAATATATTAATAATTTTTTTAATCAATCGTTTTTCCCACGATTCTGTGCCATTTTTAAAATACATAAAAGTCCTAATTTGACATTATTATTTTTAAATATTTAATATACTTTTTTTATAATTGTTTTAAAATATTATAATTTTGGTTTAATTTTTAGAAAAATCCTCAAGGATCAAGTAGTATAAATATGACACGAGGCGATAACAATATGTCGCCAAATTTTATAAGGAGTTCAATGAGCCAAAGGGGTTCTTCGGTGAGAAAAATTATTCATTGCATACACAAATATATTTCCTAATTGGTTTATTTATTTTTTTCCTTCCTCCCAGGTGTCTGGTAAAAACGTGCGTAACGCCATGCAAGGGCGTATGCCAAGCAGCATGGGCCACGGCGGCGTCGGTAGGATGCAGAAGCCTGGCTCTTCATACAGCAGTGCCAACTTGTATCGCGATGAGCCCAACCTGCACAAAGTGGCCAACAGCTGGAAACCAACTCGGTTTACAAATCAGGCGAACGTATCTGAAGAGGAGCTCAAAACTCAGGCAATTAAAAAAATAGTCTTAAAAAAAAAAAAATATTAACATTTTTTCTTTGTTTTTAGGTTCTTCTTAAAACAATGAGGGGTATATTGAACAAGCTCACCCCTCAGAAATTTGAACGGCTACTCGAGAAAGTCCAGAATTTGGGTATAGATAACGAAAATAGGCTCAAGAGCGTTGTAAATTTAGTTTTTGAAAAGGTTATTATTTATTTCTATTATCCCTCTAGTATTGTTGAAATTAAGTTTATTAATTTTTTTGATGTTTTTGTTTTATTTATAGGCAATCGATGAGCCGTCGTTTTCATCGATGTACGCTGATCTTTGTGCCAACCTTCAGAACACGAAAGTCCCGTTGAACAAAGAAAAGAAAGAAGAGGGCACAACGAATGAAATCCTTTTCAGGAAGGTACTTCTCGTCAAGTGCCAAGAACAGTTCGAGAAGACAAAAGGCGACCAGCTTGACATCGTGACCCGTACGAGGGAAATTGAAGAAACGAAAGATCTCGTATGTAACTTGCATCCCTTTTAATTTTAATTGGAATATATATTTTTTTAATTTATGTATATATATATATTTTTTTTTTAAGGAAAAGCAAAAAGAGATGAAACTAATTCTTGGTGAGGACGAGCGAAAAATTCGTGTCAAAGCCGTCGGCTTGGTAAGATTTATTGGTGAGCTTTACAAAAAGGGCATGCTCACGCCTAACATAATGCACACGTGCATCGGAGTTCTGCTTGCTCGGGTTGACGAAGAACCTTTGGAATGCTTGTGTAAACTTTTAACTACAGTTGGCAAAGATTTGGAACAGAAATCGAGTCATGGAGTAATTATTTTATTTTAGTACTCAAATATAAATGCAATGATAGTTTTTATTATTTTTTCTTTTTAATTTTTTAGGAGTTCGACGATTACTTCAACACGATATCGAAACTCGCGCAGAAATCGTCAGACTCAAAAGTTTCATCAAGGATAAGGTTCATGCTTCAGGACGTTATCGACTTAAGGATGAACAAATGGATACCTCGGCGGGATGAGAACAAGCCGAAGACAATCGAACAAATACACAAGGATGCCGAAAGGGAAACAATACTCGAAAGTAACTTTTACCCTGCACCAATGTCCATGTCGGGCGGAGGCGGCAGCAGTCGAGGCAAGCACATGAATGACGACAGGCGTCGAAACCAGAAGAACCAAGTGAGCGAGGACGGCTGGCTCAAGGTGAATCAAGGCGTCAAGAGTTATACGACTGTCGAAGCGTCTAAGTTCCTCAACATCAAGGGCACAGACGTCGAAGGGCTAGGTACAGCGAACCAGTTCGTACAATGGTCATTGGGATCGAATGCAAAGCGTTCCGATAACAGCAAGCAATACATAAACCGGTACGCCGTCCTCGGACAACATGACGACAAAAAATCAATGCTCGGACCTATGAGGTAACACACGAAATTTTTATAAAAATTTTGTTTTGACTAATTATACTTTTCATCTCGACCAAGAACAATTAAAATAAGTAGTTTGGTCAGTTAGACCACTAAACATAAATGTTTTAATTTTATATTAATTTTGAGTTTTATTTTCCACAGCAAAAAAGGAGTCACACCATCCCCCAGTTTAGAAAAGGAAAGAGTACTTCCAAGTATCAAACAAGGTGGGAATATATATATATTTTTTTTAAATAATTTGTAGTAATAACAATTTTTTCATTATTATTTATTATTAGTTATTTATTACATATGGTCCATTTTGTATTTTCAGCATTGGACATGCAGAGGAGAAGCGGTTCGGGATCGGGCCCAAGCTCGAGAGAGAGCTCTAGGCAGAGGTACGGGACGAGCCCAGCCACTTCGCTCTCGTCATCATCGGCGCTCAGCCGAGAGGACAGGGAGGAAAAGGCGAATGACAGAGAAATGTCAGACGCCAAATCTGTTGAGCTTCTCCCTGACAATAAGCTCCTCAGCTTGACCAGGGTCACTATCGAAGAATGGTCCCTGTATCAAAATATAGAGGTGATTGATATATATATAATATATATATATATATTTTTTTTTAATTTTTATCTTTTCGATAGGATACTTGTCTCTCGATTGAGGAGACGTTCATCGGTCCCAACCGAGTTCGTTTTATCCACACGGGTCTTCTCGACGTCGTCGAGAACTCCAAGTCGAATTCAAGGACGTGCTTCGGTAAATTACTAGTCATTCTTATTAAGGATAAGAAATTAATTCAGACCAAGGATGTAATTGAAGGGTGAGAACTTTACATGAAATTATGAAGTTAAAATAATCAAACCTGCAGTACATATCTTAATTTTTATTTATTTATTTTTTTTTTTTTTTTTTTCAGGTTTTCACAAATCATGGCTAATGAAGATCTTGTAATAGACTTGCCATTAATATGGAAATATTTAGCCCAATTATTAGGTAATTTTTAATTTTTTTTAAATTTTATTTATTTATTTTTAAATTGTTTGTGTTGATGGTTTTGTTAAAACTTTTTTTCCTCCACAGTCCCTCTTTTAGCCCATGAGGTTTTAAACTTTGCGAACGTGAAAATTGCGGCAAAATCCACTAGGAAAGAAAACTTTTCTCAACTTTTAGTCAAAATTATTGAATTATTAATTAAAGAAAAGGTAAAATATTAACATGTGTAATTTTTATTATTATTAGAGTATTATATATTTGATTTCCTCTTCTTTTTCAGGGACCAAGTTGGATCAGGACGCAGTGGGAGCTGTCGCGAGTCCAAATTGTAGATTGTGTACCAGGCAGTGTAGATAAATTTGTAGCAGATAATGTAAGTCAAATGAATTTCAGTTGATTTTTTTTAAATTAATTAATAATAAATCAGAAAAACAGATAAATATGATGACTAGTCTAATCTTCTCTCCGATTAACTTTTAGAGTTAAAGAGGACGAAAATTTTTCAATTCAGTTCTGACCTTTAATAAACCATATTATTTGTTTTATCTGTTGAGATGTCACGCATTGAACTGTAATTTTTTTCCTCCTTTTTGTGAAGAATTTAGGGTTCCTCACCGGTTCCGGGGAAGTGGCAACGCAGCCGGACGACACCCTTACGTGCGAAGAAATTGAGGAGAAACTTCTCACCTTCATGAAGAACGATTCGAATAAAGCTTTCGACTACGCCTGCGATTGGGTCAAAGTAATGTGCTGCCCAATTAAAAATCGTAATTCGAAAGAATTGTCCTGATATATTTTTCCCCTTAAATTTTTAGGTCAACGTGTCTGACACAATTATAGGAAGCAATGATTTTATTAAAGCCGTCACACGAGCGGTCTTAAAAGGTTCTATAGGTAAGTCTTATTTCTTTATGTATAAACTTGTTTTGTAATTAAAAATACTTAGCCTCTTAAAAACCACATGAAAATTAATTACAATCAAACTGAAAACTTCTATTTAAATAAATAAAATAGAAACCAAAGAATGAGGTTGAGATGTGTTGGTGTTAGAGTGGTTCGAAGTCACGATAGCTCAAATGGTTAGAGCAGCGGTGTATTTAGCCAAACGAATTCGCGTTTCACACAAAACCCAAATGACACCACAGTTTAAGTGAGTATGAAATACTTGGTTCAAAATTTATATTTACGCCTTAAATTTTTTTTTCCAATCAACATGTTTTGTAATATACCCAGGCCCAGAACATGATCCGAATAAAGGTCAAAATGTTGGGGGGGGAACAAAAATTGTGTTTTTCTAAATTACCTCATTCTTGACTGCTCCTCACTATTTGGACAAATTATTACAATATTTACGATGATTATTTGATTATCATAAAATGCAGTCTGGGTGATGTGGATTTAGAAAAACTTTTTCATCATGTCAACGTTTCGATCTTTATTGAGATCATCTTTATTAGGGCATTTCTCACCATTCATTTAAACGTTTATAAATCCCAGGCCCTGGAGATAATCTCAATAAAGATCGAAACTTAGGCATGATAAACAAAATGTTTTTCTAAACCCACACCACCCAGGCCGCATCTCACGATCTCTAATTAACCATCAACTAATGATCACTAAACACCACACAGAGTATTAACAATGTGTTGGTTATACGTACTAGGAGCAACAACTATGCTAAATAACTTAAAAAATATTCTTGACTATAGAGTTGTTCAGTTTGATTAAACGAGTCGCCCACCAATTGTAAATTGTTCAGGCACAAGTCAATTAAAAAGTGCAAATCTAGTTCGTCATTCAGTGAATGGTTGAATCAGTCGTTCTGTAACAATGAGCGAGCTAATTGTTCACCACCTGTACTTGTAAGTGAATCATTCACCGAACATATGGTTGAGAGCCATTCAGCGACATTGATCAAGAGCCACAAACTGAACTTGAACTTTTTTTTTTTTTTTTTTTTTTTTTTTAATCAATTGTAAATATTCTAATAGTAATTTATTTTTTTATTTTTTTGCAGTTAAAGACAAATTGTGCCACGAAGCATTTGAGTGCAATAGAAAACTTATCAAGAAATTCGTCGACAACGTCGAAAAACGCGAACTCGCTTGTTTATACGCAGTACAGAACCTTTTGGCAAACGAGATGGTCGCACCACCCTGTAAGTCTTGATTTGTTTTTTTCTTTTTTCCCCCAAGTTGAGCACCAGGAAGATTAAACTATTGATTTTTTCTCCATTCTCGTCCCCCCTCCAGCCCTGATATCAGAGATTTTTGAAATGCTCTACAATGCCGGGACGATATCGTATGAAGGTTTCATCAAATGGAAATCGCCCGACCAGCCGGAGACCGAGTACGAGACTCACGGGAAGGGCGTCCTTCTCAAAATCCTCCCATCATTTTTTGTAATGCTCTCAGAAAATAACGACACAGAGGAGGAGTCTTGATCCATCTGTCAAAGCGGGTAAGGACAGGTCGGTACTCATTGAACCCGATCATTGATTATTTTTTATTAATTTTGTGCTCTTACCCGCCTTTTCCCCCTTTTTTCTCACAGGGTGGAAGGTGGAGGTTGGAGGACCTACGATAATCGCAAGTACAAGAGCGGAGTCAGATCTTCACTCACTGTCCTTCAACAGCCAAGCTGAAGTCTTCCTCTCCTCTTTATATATGTATATATATATATATATATATACATATATATTAATATACTTCGGAAAAAAAAGGAATAAGATGACATTTCCCCCCCCCTTACCCTTGTTTAAAAATAGAAAAACAAAAAAAAAAATTAAAAAACAAAGACTGAAAGCAAGAAAAAAAATTAAAAAACTCAATTTTTGTTGAAAATTTTGTTAAAACTTTTTTTTTTTTTTTTTTTTTTAAAATTATTGATTTTTCCTCCAGCAATTTATTACTATTTACTACATTTAATAACTATTATTATCATTATTATTACTATTATTGAATATAATGTAATTATTAAACAAAACATTAAAGAAGAAAAAAATTTGAATATATAAATGAATTTTGAAGAAACAAAAAATCATTAAAAAAATTTCTGGAAGACAAAAAAGTGAAATTTGATAATAAAAAAGTGGGTGTTTTATCTAAATCAGTGAGTGCTATTTAAAAGTGCAGTGTGTTTCTCAGACTACGGACATCGGACGGTAATGGAATGCAAGATGACATCCATCGTGCTACGTCGATTCACCGATTCTTCTCTTTTTTTCTGAATAAACAACGTGTACATATTACAAAAAAAAAAAAAAAAGACCACAGCAAATAATGGAAAAAATCCTCTTCCTCTAATTTTTATAATTATTATTATTTATATATTATTTGGTTTGTTTTTCATTGAATTTTTTTAGCATTTATGTATTTTGTTAGTTTTTTAACTATTTTTTTCTGTTGGAACTGTTAGGGGAGGAAAAAAATCATCGATGACTTTTTTTTAAAGGGCGATTTTTCTCCCTTCGCTCTTTTCCATCCACGTAAAAATATCGTGCCCAAATCCGTATGAAAATATTTTATTTTTAAAATGTATACTTTTATCGCTTGTCATTTGGGCGTTTTGTTATGATAGTCTCGTCGTGTGAGTATAATCCTTGCCGGAAACGGTAAACTGAGAGAAAAAATCGGCGCACTGATCTTTTTTTCCTTTCTCTCTCCCTCTCTCTCTCTCGCCCATTCTTTATAAAATTATTTAATTATTGTTTTTGTTTTTAAGTGTAAATAGGTTTAAAAAAATAAATGAGTTATTCGGGGGTAGTATTGAATTATAATTTTTATTATTTAAAAAAATGGCAGTAATGCTTTTTTTTTCTTGTCGTTCGTCGTCATAGTCGGACATAGTGTAAATACCCAGAAGTGAATTCTTACTGTGATCGGATTTGTCGAAATAAATAAAAAAATACTTTTATTTATTTAAAAAATTGCTATTTTTTTTTTTTTATAATTTTGAAAAATTAAAGCGTTAAAAAAAAGACTAAACGACGAGGGGTTTTGTTTTTGTTTTTTTAATAATGCAAATCATAAATTATTAGAGAAAAATAAAACTTGTATACTATAAAAATAGCGCTAACGATGCATTACGCTTAAAAGAGGGAAAAAGGATTAATTTTCCTGTCCCTGATAATTACAGTGCTGATGCTTTTCATTCTTGCCCCCCAAGCGCAAGACAATATGGCGAATTTGTGTATAGTGTACAATTAACCACCCGGCCCCTCTCGTTCTTTTTTATCGCGCGCCCATTTAAAAAAAATAAATAAATAAAACCATAGGACGGTTTACGAATGAATGAGGAGCCTCTACATTTATTTTTTCCTCCCCTTCACTTATTCTACCCCCTGCCTCGGCGCACTCTTGGACCTTCGACAGCGCCTTTCCCGTTTACTGTGGACGGGGGGAGAATAAAAACAAAATATGCTTATGATTCATTTACCATATGCGCACGAAAGCATATATTTATACATAATTATAAATAAAGAAAAAATAATATACATAATAAATTAAGGACATGAAGAAAATTGGTCTTATAATTTAAACAACAGGATTGAGTTATATAAAGAAACAAAAGTGTTTGAAATATGAAAAATTTTAAAAAAATACTTGAAATAAAAAATGTATATAATTTATATATCAGAAAAAAGAAAACAAACAAAATTGTTCTTTTTTTAATTTCTTTATTTTGAAAAAAAAACCCTATCCAATATACAGATTTGTAACCATGAGGCATCCTCTTCAGTACAGTGGACAGGCAGTATGGCACACACTCCTTCGCATTGCTAAGTAATTTTTTTAAGTATATTTCTTATTAATTTATTTATTTATTATTTAAAAGTGATTTTTTTATGTTAAAATAATCTTTAAAAGGGTAAGTTCCAAATGTAAATCGCCTTCTTGCTTCATTTGGTATTAACCATTTATTTAATCTAGTCGACAAAAATCATGTAAAATAATAAAATATTTACTGGTTTAACCGAACCAGTAGACTCAGTAGTTGATTTGTTGATAATAAAAGTAGTTTCAATCGAATAAGCTTTATCAACAGGATAATATTCCTCAAATGATCTATTTCCAGAACTAGTGGAAATATATATATATATATATTCCCAAAACAAGTTAACTAAATAGTTACTCAATGGATCCATCCATACACGAACATGTTCTCAATAATCTGCTACAAGAACTAGTTTACTTAGTCAAACTTACTCAATGCACCCGTCCACAAACGAGCATGCTCAAATAATCTACTCCCAGAACTAGTTCAAATAAATCTGTAACCAGGCCTAGCTCAAATGATCTGTTCTCAGAACTAGTTACAATGGGCCATTCCGAGAACTAGTTCAAATAAATATATTTCCAGAACTAGTTTACGTAAAAGGAATCGTTCTTCATGAAACGGTCCATTGATTAGTTCAAATGGACCATTCGCAGAACTAGTTTAACAAAACGAATCTTCTCAGAAGGATGCTTCTCGAAAGGAACCGTTTTGCCCCTCTCTTAGTGATATGTAGGTCATAAACGAACTAGTTCAGTAATGATATGTACTTCATAAAAGAACTAGTTCAAATGAGCTATTTTCGAAAATTTATACATGAAAACTAGATATGTTGAATTACAGAGATTATACATTAGCTATTGTACTTAGTGACGTCATGACCGGTTCGTGACGCAGTTCTTTTTATCACAAGACCTTCCTAACGATTGTTGTATATACTTGTAAACCGGACTTACACTTTGGAGTTTGGCCAATTATTGACCACCGAAACCGATGCCGATATCGGTCAATTGATCTACTCTCGTGGGTTGGCGGATCGGCTCTGAAATGGCCGCGGAGAACGAGCAGCCGGTCATCGTGCTTTCATCGGACAGCGACGAGGACATCAGCATCAACGTGGACGACGAGTCGCCGGCGTGTTGCGGCATCTCCGACGAGGACTCGTCCCACGCGGAAGCGGAGCGTCTCAGGAGGCGGCAGCACATCCGCCTCCTCCGGGAACTGCACAGGCTACTGCCTTCGAGCCTGGCCCCTGGGAGAGGGGGGCCCAAAGGCGGGATGGCGTCGCGCCGCTTCATCCTCAGAGAGGCGATAGAGTACATCGGAAAGCTGACGGCGGCCGAGGCCCGATCACAGCTCATCTACGAGAAACACCTTCAGGAACACTCCGACATGAAGCTCAAACTCAAAATGATACAAAAACACATCGAGAAAAAAGGCAAAGCCAAATTATCGCATTAGAGCCCTTGCATATTAATTATGATTATATGAACTAGACGTTCAAAATAAAAATATTATTTAACCTTCAGCTTTTTCTCCCATAGATAGTACCTTTAACATCTCATCGAGGAATCGTTCCGCACTAGGTTGAACGTATGAGATGGTGAAAATATACGACAATTCTATCAGTGAGACGTACATGAGTGGTGTTTAATAACTAGTCCAGTTAGTGAATCGTTCAGTGAGCGAGCTTTCATTGTGGTCGAATGTCTGTCTGATCGTTCACTAATATTAACAAGTTAATACATGATTCATCCACTGAGTCGTGTGTACATGGTTGAGTCGTTCAATGACAATAAGTGAGTTAAAAGTGATTGATAGTTTTAGTGAATCGTTCACTAAATTTTATAAGTACAATTTCGCCAAACTAGTGTATCGTTCAGTGACTGAAAGATTGAGTGAATCGTTCACTACTTGAACTAGTTACGGAATCAATCGCAAATTGAACTAGTTAATGCATCGGTTGATGAGTGTGTATTGTACAGTGTATCGTTCACTAACTGAGTAGTTCAATTGAATAGAGGAATCTTACACTAACTGAGCTAGTTCAATTGAATGGGTGAATCGTTTACTACATGAGCTAGTTCAATTGTATGGGTGAATCTTTCACTGAGCCAGTTCAATTGAATGGGTGAATCGCTCAACTAATGTATCGTTCAGTGAATGAATAGTTCACCAACTGATTTGGTGAATTGTAAATTAACTGAATTAGTGAGTCGTTCGTTCCCTAACTACTAGTTATGGACCCTAGTTCTGTTACTAGTATAGTTGGTGAATCGTTAATGGTAAGTTAATGAAAATTCATAGACTGAATGAATGGTTTAGCCATACAGTGACATTCGAGTTAGTGAACTGTTCACTGGCTGAACTAGTTAATAATTCAGCTACTGAATCGTTCAGTGAGGGATTTATCAGGACTGGTGACTCAAATAGGTGATTAACAGAGAAAAAATCAACTGTTCAGTCAATAGAATTTTAATTAGAAGCTACAGATGACAGCCGAATCACAACATATACATATATTTGTTCTTTTCTTTTTTTAAATACACGCATTAAAATATATATATAACATATATTTATATAATCTGAAGCATCAAAAATATATTTAAATGCTTAATAATAATTTAAAGTGCTTATATTAGGCTAAGAGGCACACGCTAGGATATGTGTAAAGTGCTATTTTTTTTTTTTTTATACAACAGTTTTGTTATGAATTAAACCTAACGTGTTTAAAAAACATTAATATACATAAATTAATATGTAGGTAAGGGAATGTTTAATGGAAGGTAAAACAAATATTGAAAGACTCTACCTGGTATACTGGTCCTTATCATACGACGTCTGGAATGTCTTAGTACGATGTTATATTAAGGAAGGATGAGGACAATTGTTTTGTTTTTTTAATTTTTGGCTTCACTTTACACCTATCAAACATAAACGTGATGTCTGCATTTTTTTCTCGTCATTTTTTTGGTTCGGTCAATATCACAGAGTCGGACAAGGATTTCGTAATCGTGGCAATCTGGAAAAAAAAAGATCGAAACAAAATTAATATTGGGACGATATTCGGTTGTTTTCATATTTAATTGGAATTACTTTGTCTCAAAGGGTCGGTTACAAAACTATTTATGAACTAGTTCAGTCATTGAACGATTCGTTCACTTAACGGCTCACTCATTGTGTAGGTGAATGGAAGATTCATTTAAGTCATCCCCTCCAACTCAGTCAATCAAACGGTTAGTGAACATTCACTCATTCAATTGAATTAACTCAGTAGGTGAACGATTCACCTCATGTTACTGTACACTTCACTCACTCATCAACCAATCCATTAACTAGTTCAATTTGAGAATGATTCCCTAACTAGTTAAGGAATTGAATGGTTCACTCATCTTTCAGTCACAGAAAGATTCATTCAATTAGTCACTGAATGATTCACTCACTTAATTTTAGTGAACGGCTCACTCACAAAGATTCATTCAACTCTTGTCAGTCTGTCACTCAATAAGTCAGTTATTCACCCCTCAGTAACTGAAAGATTCACTCAATTGTTTAATCACCAAACTATTTACTCAATCGCTTCATCAATGAACTAAGATTACTTCAACTCAATAATAAGTTAATGAATAATTCAGTCATTGAACGATTCACTCAATCATTTAGACACTGAAAGATTTAATCACTTAATTTTGGAGAATGAAATCCTGCCAGTCCGTCAACTGGACTTAATTCAGTGACCAAATGATTCACTAATTCAGTGACCAAAGGATTCATTCATCAGAGACCAAACGATTCACTCATTCAGTGGCCGAACGATTCACTCATTGAATGATACTCAATTATTCAGTCACTGAATGATCACTACTCAATCAGTCAATGAAAGATTCAATCACATAATTTTAGTGAACAGCTCATTCGCTAAAATACATTCAAATCTTGTCAGTCCATCAACCAATCACTTATTATTAGTTATTAACCCCTCAGACACGATTCGCTCATTTAGTGACCGAACGATTCACTCATTTAATGAAATACTCTATCATTGAACGATTCCCTCAATCAAAAGATTCACTCCCTTAATTTTAGTGAACAGCTCACTCACTAAGATTTATTCAACTCCTGTCAGTCAGTCATCTGCTCAGTCAATCAATCAATAATTAGTAACTTAGACCCCCGGACATAAATTTATTTGTACTCAGTGACATATTCACCTGAACATCTTGAGGAACGGTAAGCAGATCGTCGTGCGATTTGGAAGCGGTGATAGGCTGAATTTCGACAACCCTAACGCCAATGTGTTTAAGTATCTTGTGCATGTTGTCCGGATAGTCGCCGTGCCCGGACACAATATGCGACAGGTCGTGATTGACGATCCGCCGGCTTTCGATGGCGATCGGCTGCAATCCAGCCACTCCACCTCTTGGCATCGAAAGCGTCCTGTACAGGAAACGCAACAGCCAATCCGTCCTTTCGACGGAGAGAAAACGTTTTCAAAAAGGCACGTTCGGAATTTTACTTCTCGGACAACTCACGTGCAGTATCCGTTGACGAGCTTCCCGGCGACGACTTTCGAAATTTTGTCCCATTTCGCGGCATTGCCCGTGCACGGGGCACCAAGGAGGTAAGCGTCTTGGACAAGCCCGACACAGTTCTGACGCTCCGACATCTCTCGGAGGCAGTAGTAGAGAGCGCGCGCACCGAGTGAATAGCCGATCAGGGTCACCGGCCGGCGCCCATGCTCACGATTCAGCAATACCTGCGCTAAATGCTTTCCAACCTAACATGTAATAAACTAAGGATTAAAAAAATATTAAAAAATTGGATTTTTTTCACCTGCGCCGATCTTCTGCAACAGACTCCCCAAGGGTTGTCGATGACAGACGCCAGGCTCATGAGACCAGCTGGTAGGCTGATCGCACTCACCAAACCTGCAAGAAATGTTTATGTAAAAATTTAAAAAAAAGTGTATGGGGTAGGGGGGATTAACCTGAGAGTATGGTGTATTTCAACGCTTCTTGGGTTGCCATTGTAAGCACCATAGACATGAAGTACTCGATCGCTTTGCCCAATTCGAGCAGGTATGATGACTCGTAGCGCAGGTAATACTGCTCACGAGACGAGTACAGCGTCTTCCAAGGCTTCGTAAAGTTATCTTCACTGCAATTTTTTATTTCATTATTTTAATTTTTTTTTATTTATTTATGTTACCTTTCGTCGTTGATCCATCCAGACAGGGCAATTGTTATGTCGAGCTGAGGCGTCGTAACCGATGTGACGCCATCGCGTCCATTGTCAGTGTACGGGCCAAGCTGGCCGAACGCGAATTCTTCGATTTCACCAACCCTTTTGTTCATCTTGTACCCAGCAAGTCCGCCTCCTGCCGCGCCAAAAAGCGTGCCAAAAACCGCCGCTCCAGCCGCACCAGTCAGTCCGGTGATGATAGCCGATGTTCCCAAAACAGAGCCCAGACCTGCTCCGATCAGAGGAGCCGCTAGTCCTCCTGTCACACCTTTAAAAAATAATAATAATGATAATTAAAAAAAAAAAAAAATGAACCTGTGAATGACTCACCAATCAAAGTCCCACCACCGATCGTTGCCAGAGCGATCATGGCATAACGTTTCGCCTTTGTAATCCTGTTGCGCTTCTTTGTCGTCTTCCTCTCCTCCCTGCAGGGGAAAATTTGCCGATTGTTTTCTTTATTTAGGAAATCATAAAAAAAAAGACATACTCTGTGACGCTAGCCCGTTCCTGTGTCAGGCAGTTGATGACGTTGATCTCGTAAAATTCGACATCGGTCGACTCGACGTCCATGAGCTCCCTCAGCTTGCGTATCAACACCCTCCAACGCGAGTCGTACTCACCTAAAACATTTTTAAAAAAATGTTCACCCCAAAAAATTAATTCTGAAAAAACAAAACAAAAAAATCTTGTTAAACTTTATAAAACTCACCGATAGACAATCCTCAAAAAATGTGTAAAAGTGAAAAAAAAAAAAATAACTGTATAATAATAAAAATTGAACACAAAACAACATTATAATTATTATTAATATAAAAAAAACCTTTCTGAACTGCGACTGTTACGAGGTCTTGGAGTACATAGCAGAGATTTCCTTCAAGGACGGCCTCCGTGTTGAGGACATTGAGGAAAGACTCGGCCGAGTTGGACATCTCGCCTTTAAGGAGGAGGTCCATGATCGGCGACACGGAGTCCGGGAGGCCGAGGTGGCTGACGACGCAGGAAAGGCATTCGTAGCAGAACGGCCGGTCGGGTTCGCAGTCGTAGAACAGGCTGTGGAGAGTGATGGCGCAGAGGCCGGCGTACGAGTATTTACCTGCATCCGTGAGCCCTTCCACGAGATTTATAATATCTACAAAAACAAAAAATTCACAGTGATTCAATAAATTACAAAATCACAATTTAAATGTATGCAGTTGAGTAATACACAATAAATGGGCGAAGACGTGAATAAACTAAAGATAAAATTATCACACGATTCACTCATTTGACAGCAAACGAACGACTGAGTCAAAAAAGGAATGAATCATTCATTGAAGGTACTGTTTTCTTATTGGCTCAAAGAACGGATCATTGACTAGTAGAACTACAAGCTTACTTAACCAACGAATCATCAACTGACCGTACGACCGGCTCTCTGGCTGAACGAACGAATCATTGACTGATAGAACGACGAGCGTTTAAACTAACAGATCATTAACTGAACGAACGATTCATTAACCGAACGACCGCTCTCTGGCTGAACGAAAGTATCATTGACTGGTAGAACGACGAGCTTTTAAACTAACAGATCATTAACTGAACGAACGATTCATTAACCGAAAGACCGGCTATCTGAACGAACTAATCATTGACTGAACGTAAGACACGATTACTTAACAAACGCACAACCAAAATAATAGACGAACGAATACACAATGAGCTACTCATTGACTGAACGAACGAATCAATGACAGAACCTCCAACGCGCTGACTTGAACGCTGACCAAATTAACGAACGAGCGAATCTACCCTTTGATACGAACTACTCACTGACTGAACGAACGACAAGCTTATTTAACCGACGGATCATTAACTGAACGAACGAATCATTGACTGAACGTCTGACTCGATTACTTAATTAACGCTTAACCAAAATGATGGACGAATGAATATAGCTTCTGATACAACGAGTTACTCATTGACTGAACGAACGACCGCCTCTCTGAGTCAACAAACCAATCATTCTCTAACCGATCAGATCGCTGTATGAACCAACGAATCGTTGATTGATAGAACAAGCGTTTTTAACCAACGGATCATTAACTAAACGAACGAATCATAGACCGAGCGACCGTTGTTATAACTAACAAACGCGAGACCAAAATAACGAACGACAAAATCTACCCCGATACGTGCTACTCATTGACTGAAAGAATGACTCGCTGACCACATGACCGGCTTTCTGAAAGAACGAACGAATCATTAACCGAACGACCGGCCTTTTTTTTTTGTTGGATACCAGGGACTGGAGGAGTTCCCTCCTGAGCACTGCAGCTGAGCTGTACAGCTTATCCCTGGCTCCAAATTTTGGGGGAGGGCTCGCAACACAAATGTGAACTTGAGCCCCCGTTTACTGGTGTTCTTCCATCGAAAAAACTCATTTTTGAAGGGGGTTGGGACCAAATTCAGGGTCGCTGAGATCCGATCCCGCCCCTTCCATTGATGAGTGCCGTGTCAATTTCTTTCAATTGCGGCCACCGGTCCTCTTAGGCGTCAGAAAAGTCCAGAGGCGACGGTGGGGATCGAACCCACGACCGCGGGATCTACTAGCCGAGAGTCTGACGCCTTAACCACTCGGCTACCGCACTACTAACCAGCACTCTGACTCAACGACCGATTCATTCACTAACCGACCGGATCGACGACTGAACAAACGATTCTTGACTGAACGACCAGGTCGCTGACTGACGAATGAATCATTGACCGAACGTCCGACGCTATAACTCAACAAACACATCACCAAAATGACGAACGAACGAATCTACTCTATGATATATTGACTTAAAGAATGACTCACTGATTTGTTGGTGGAATAAGTCAATGGCTCATTGAATATAATGAATAATTAACCGAAAGAACGTACGGCTAATTCATTTAACGGACGAAAGGTGAACAAAATGAACGAATCGTTCTTTTTGAATCAACGATTACATGACATACAATGACAACTGAAGTAACGATCGCCTCAATACACCCAACTGTCAAGATTGTGCAATGTTTCAGTTTAAATTAAAGATCTTTTGCGAAAACATTTTCACAGTGATGATAGTACTTTTTAATTATGGGAAAAGCCGACCCTGATCTGGCCGTGAAATCAAAGAACTGAGCTATCAAATCATGTTATCACAACATACGGTATCAACCAGCCTGAAAAGTCCAATCGTCTATAGAAATGATGAATGGTGGAATGAGTGCGGTGTTCAATGTCCACTCCTCTTTCTTTTTTTTCCTTTTTTTTTACCTTTTTCATCGATCCCAACCTCAGCCCCTTCGAAGGAAGGACCGGAAAAATCCATCACATCGCCGGATCAATCAGCCAAGTCGAGTCGCATAACAGGAAAAGGGAGAATTGGAAAAAAAGAAAGTCGTTTTCCGGAGGGAAAATTAAAAAGAAAGAAAAAAATACAAGTGGTCGAAAGATAAAATAAAACGGAACAATGGGCGTGTTTGACACGATTCCAGATAAAACGGGAAACAAAAAATATAAAAAAGAACAGGAAAGAAAATAAAACAAATGTCAAATCCCGTCGGAGTGAACACCACGGATGACGGCCATCGACTGTTAACTCTTGGGAAGGGGGAGTCGGCTTTGCAGGCTGGCCGAAACGAGGGAAAATTTCCCTCCCACGTTCGTAAATTAAACTATGTACGTAAATTAGTGAATAGTTCTGCGAATCGTAAAGTGAGTCGTTCAGTGACATCGAACTAGTGAGTCGTTCACAAACTGAACTAGTTAGTGAATAGTTCAGTCCCTGAATGGCAAAATCAATCGTAAAGTGAGTGAATCATGCAGTGACATTGAGCGAGTGAATCGGTCACAAACTGAACTAGTCAGTGAATAGTTCAGTCACTGAATGGTAGAATTGTCTGAAAGCGTCGGGAATTTATAAAACCGGGAGTATTTTCTGTACACCTGGGGTCAAAGAATAAAATTTAAAAAAATCACAATGTAAATAAATAATTAATTATTAAAAACAATATAATACATTAATAATAATAAGGTATGTTGTCCATAGTAAATGAATTAAAATAAGGTAAACTTAATTTTTTTTTAAACCTCTGTACGAAAAAGAATGTAAAAAAGCATAATAATTGCTTAGATAAGAATTACAATCTTTGTAATATTATAATGAAGTACATTTTGTTTTTTCTTTTTCCAAGGACATGGCTGTTTAAACGACATAGATAATCCCTAGAAATTTTTACATTTTTTTCTAAATATTTTCCATAAATTAAAACATACAAAATCATATTTTACCATTTGTCTCGGAATGTCTTTACAAAAATTGGCAAAGGTAGAAAAATAATAACCGCGGTCAATTGGCACAATCGGTTTGGTCAGTGTACGAAAGAGCTGTTTGGTGAATTAATGAGTCAGTCGATGCGTGAGTGACTGGGTCAGGAAGAGAATGAATTGGTCAATGAGTCAGTGATGAGAGGATGTCTCAAGTTGGTCACTGAGTGAATGAATTGGTCAGTGTGTTGCTATTGAGAGTCTGTCTCATTAAGTTTGGTCAGTGAGTGAATGAGTTGGTCAATGAGTCCGTATTCAGAGGCTGCTCATTAGTTTGTTCGGAGAGTGAATGAGTTGGTCAATGAGTTAGTATTGAGAGCCCGTCTCATCAAGTTTGGTCATTTGGTGAATGAGTTGGTATTGAGAGGGTGTCTCATTAAGTTTGGCCGGTGAGTGAACGAGTTGGTCAATGAGTCAGGGTATTGAGAGGATGTCTCATTAAATTTGGTCAGTGAGGGCATTATCATTTTAATGCACCAAAACGATACATTTACTTAAAATAAATGAGAACTAAAATAGCACTCGCCAATAATGATTCACGATGCCGCCAGAGCCATTCCATTCCTCCTCACGATGATCCTGTCAGAATCAATTTTTGCCGTAGCATGTGCCGATTTGTCGTGGCATACGATATGGACGATCTTGAGGTTCTCCTTAGTAAAAAGAAGCGTGTAGATATAACTTGAATCAATCGAGAGACCGCTTTTGAGATTCGACAAGGCTGTTATTATTGTAGGAATGATCGTCCTTGATTTTTCTATTCTGAAAAAGTTGTTTTTCGGTTTAGAATTGAGTCAGTTACAATTTGTACAGTTTGCTCACCTATGATCAAGATTCCAAGTTGAAAATATGATCCTCTGCTCGCGGCTCTTGTATGGGTTGATTTTATGTCCTTCGCCACGGTTGTGATTGCAGCGTTCCCTGTCCCAGAGGCCACCGCATGTGAAGACACCTTTGGCGTCGCACATCGCCCTGGCAACGGTCCTGTTGAAATAATGTCCCTCGCATTTACTCTTGTCCAGCTTGGCTTTCAAATCGTCTTTTAACCTCTCGACCTGGAGCTTCTTTGCTGCGTAGACATCGGACAAGCGGAGCAGCTTGACAGCCGAGTGGAAATACCCGCGTATCCTCTCGCGACAGCGCATTTCCATGTATGCCTCCTTGGTGCGGCAGCCCGTTTCAACGCCTTTGGCCCATTCGGCGAAATCCTCTTCGGCGTCCCCTTCGGCGAGCTTCGACAATACTTTGATCTTGTCTTTGATCCCGTCTTGGAAGAAACGCTCCACCTCTGCGCCCGCCTTAAGTAAGTCGACATTTACCGTACGGAGGACGTCGTATATCAAGTCGGCACCTGTCCTTACATCGCCTTTCGTCAGGATTACAACCGTCTGTGGCTGAAGCGTCATGAAGTACTCTTCGTCTATTATCGTACCATCTTGCAAATATGCACAGAGACCATCCTTCTCAACCTAAAATTATATAAAACAATAAATAAAAAAATAAAACACGTTATTTAAAAATCAACCACACACAGATAACCAATGAGGAAGGTTGTCAAATTCATCCTACTTAATATAGTCAATTAATGTATTAAAACAACACTATTTTTATGGCTCGCTGAATCACCAAACTATTGAACGAACGAATTATTCAATAACAGATTAAACGACCTGCTCGCTGACTCAATGAAAAATTCATCGATTGATCGACCGTTCGCTGAGGCAACAAAAGAATCATTGACTGAACAAACGAATCATTCAATAACACATCGGCCCAATGACTAAACGAACGAATTGACCAAAAAACGACTAGCTGACTCAGCGATAGAATCATTGACTAAACTAACGGCTCACTGAATCAACAAACTAGTTCAATTGATTGAACGAACGAATCATTCACTAACCGTTCGCACCGATGACCGAACGAACTGGCTGAAAGAACGAATTGACTGAACGACTCGCTGATTTAACGAACGAATAATTGAGCAAACGACCGGCTCACTGATTTAACTGATTAATAATAAAACAATAAAATATTTTAGAATGTATTTTAAAGGGTGGGGACGTACTTGGAGTTTTTTCGAGCCTTTTTCAAGAAGCTCGCCGAAGGAGCGGCACGCCACGCCGAAAAGCCTCTTCCGCCCATTGTCCGTCACCTTGAAACCCTAGAAAACGACCAACCCAGTCAATTGACCCGGATCTTAATTGTTTGTTATTTTTAATTTTTAATGGGCCAGACCTTCAAATGAGACATTTATCTTTAAAAAACCGTTAGCCGGTAACAACAGTGGAGGTTTCATGTTATCTCGTATCAATAACTCGTTTGTGACGTCAGAAAAAAATTCTAAAAGATTTTTCGGAAAAGCATTTTTTGTAATTTTTTAAGGTGAAACTAATTAATAGATTTTAGCCTCAAAAAGCACGCCAGACATGGTTTTACAGCCACGTAGGTTTTACAATGGTTTTCAGTTTCATAGAGTGGGTTATATAATTGTTTCCGGCCTTTGCAACTTAAGTTAGTTATTAGTTTGTTGAATAAATTACACAATTGATTTAAAAAGTAGGTTATGCCACTGTTTCAAATTTAAGGAATTATGTTACACAAGGGTTCTGGTTTCTAGTCGTTGATGTTGATTATACAGTCAATCTTAGAATGAAGGGTATGTAAAAGAGTTCTTTATCCAAAAAGGAGGTTATAATATTGTTTTAAGGTATTTGAAAAAATTTTACAATGCCACAATCAAGGTTGTAGGGTTTCAAGCTCGCAAAGTAGGTTAAACCAATGATTTCAATAATAAAGCAGGTTACATTAAATGTATTTAGTCTCATAAACTAGATTTTACCACTGTTCCAGTCTCATAAAGTAGGTTATAAAAGAAATGTATTCAGTCTCATAAAGTAGGTTTTACCACTGTTCCAATCTCATAACATAGGCTATAAGAGAAATGCATTCATTCTCATAAAGTACGTTTCCCTGCTTTACCGGTCTCATAAAGCAAGTTATGAAAAGAACTTATTTGGTCTCATAAAGTAGATTTCACCACTGTTCCATGCTCACAAAGTATGTTACACTACTTATTCCAACCTCAAAAAGTGGTTATAAAAAAATTATATTCAGTCTCATATAGT
This sequence comes from Cimex lectularius, assembly GCF_000648675.2. NCBI lineage: Eukaryota > Metazoa > Arthropoda > Insecta > Hemiptera > Cimicidae > Cimex > Cimex lectularius. The sequence goes on along the minus strand of NW_019392637.1, from coordinate 1,842,643 downwards.
AGGTTTTATCACTATTCCAATCTCATAATGTTATACATTGATGTCTAGTCTGATAAATTATATTATACAATTGCACATTCTCAGAATGATAGTCATACCAGGGTTTCCAGCTTCACAAAAGTGGTTATTACTGTTTCCACTTACAATGGTTCCACTACCGAAAAATATTTATGCAATATTTTCCAGTCAGGCAAAGTAGATTATACGATTGTTTTAAAAGTCTCAGTTTTGTACAATGTTTTCCAATTTCACAAAGTGAGTTTTACTATGGTTTCAGTCTCTTAAAAATAATTGAATAGTAATTTCCAGTCTCATAAAGTAGGTTATACAATGGTTTCTCGTATGATAATGTGGGCTGTAGCACTGTTTTAAATCTCATAAAACGGGTTATTATAAAACGGTTTCCAATTTTAGAAAGTAGTTATTCAGAAATCGTGAGATGCGGTCTGGAACGCATCTCACGATTTCTGAATAATTATCGATTAACGGTCACTAATCACCACACACTTAGAATATAGGTTTTACCACTCTTCCAGTCTTAATTTCACACAAAGATTATTCAATGGTTTCAGACTCAGAAATCCAATGACTACATTCTCACAAAGTAGATAATAAAATGGTTTCTAGTCTTGGGAATTAGATTACTATGTTCTCACAAAGTAGTTAATACACTAGTTTCTAGTCTCAGAAAGCAGGTAGTTTGAAGGTTTTACAATCTCAGATCATACTAGGTTTTTACAATATCTGTTCATACGTAATACCAAACTTGACAGCATTTTGTAATTAAGCGAAATGAAGGTTTTATTTAAGTTTCGTTAAGTAACGTAAAAAAGTTGTTTCTACAAACAGAACAATTCTGCACGACATCTTTTTGACATTATGTATAATTAATTATTTATGAAAGTGTTCATATAAATATGTAATGCTTATTTTTATGATATAGATTTGGTTTGAGTGCTCCAGTACTGATACATGCACGGACAAATGTTAGTTGAACATATATAATACATAGCAGGGGGTAAAATAACAAAATTATGAAATGTTTCAAACTATTATTATTTAAACTGCTTTTTTTAATATACATATTTCTCATTTTTACTTCTTCTTTTTTTTGTTTTTACAAGAGTGTACATCAATGATGTCCGGTGCCGGCGGTGCCTTCGTACATGTAGTGCTTGACACCGTGGGCCGGGAGCTGCTTTGGCAATGCAGGAGGTAGCCAAAGGTCACGGCAGAGCACGTTTATTAGGTAGAAGCCAGTCAACGTACCTAGGAACATGAGCCCCATCACTGGAGCCGATAACCTTTCCCTCTTGCTGATGTCCAGTCTGTTTTGGGCAAGGTGAAAAAAGAAACAAAGTTTGTCCTTTGAAAACTGAGGTATAAAATATATATTTAAAGAGAAAAAGGACTACCTGTCCTCGGTGTACATGTTGAAATCTTCGTGTAACGCCTCGCCGAAGTTCCTCCTGTACTCGGGAAAGTCCCACGGGTAGAAAGGGTCTCGCGATTCGACCGAGTAAGGCTTGAAGTCTGGGTAGTCACCAGCGCCGTAACCGTCGTCGTCAATCGGCTTGTACTCCTGAGGTAAGAGGTTGTACTTCTTGGCGGCAGCGAGACGCTCCTCCTCCGTCTTCGGGTACGGACCCGGCATCCAGTCCTTGTTCCATGCAGCACGCAAAGCCGAACCGGAACAGATGCTACGCCGAGCCACTTGATAAAGCAGCTTCCCCTTCAGCACAGACATCTAAACAAATAACAACCGGTCAACTATAAAATCACTCTCCCAGATTTGAAAGCTAACAAACAGAATCTTTCAAATAAAACCCGCATCGAGTAGACAACTACAAAGCCAATCAAATACACATTAAAAACGCAATAAAATACATAAATAACACTTGATCAAGCCAACTTGTACCACCAAATGTGAGTCCTCCTGTAGCGACAGGAAAACAAACATTTACGCATTTCAATAAATCAATATTAATTAAGCAAAATTAATTTCACCTTTTTTTTTGTGTATTTTCTCTCTGGGTTACCAGTTTTCCTGACTGGTAGAGAAAACCTCAACCAGCAGCGTAAGGACCCTCAAAACGGCAATCAGCTGATGGAATAACCTCAAGGCACAATACTTACAGCGCCTGGCGGAATTATATTAAAACTAACTTAAGAGTATTCATATTACTTTTAATAAAGTTTTTAAGGTCGAGTTTCATTTAATCTAGAAAATATAATCATAATTATTGTACAAACCCACTTTATGACACTGAAAACCATTGTATAACCTAATTTGTTAAAATTGTAAAACTTTGTAGAAGCATAATTAATGGTACTGGAAACCATTGTATAACCTTCTTAGTTAAAATTGGAAACATTGCATAACCTACTTCCTTTTGTTTAGAATTGGAAAGTTTTGTAGAAGCCTATTTAAAGACATTGGAAACCATTATACAACTCATTTTATGCCACTAGAAACCATTGTATAACTCATCTTATGACTAAAAACCGTTGCATAACCTCCTTTTTAAAGTTGGAAACCATTGTAGAAGCCTATTTAATGATGCTGGAAACTACTGTACAAACATACTTTAAGATACTGAAAACCATTGCATAGCCTACGTTATTAAAATTGGAAACCATTGTAAGTAGTATAAAATGGTCACTTCTGGGACCACCTCAACCAACTCCTATAACCTTCTTTACTGTAATGGAAATAATTGTATAACCTACTTTATAATACTGAACAACATTATATGACCAACTTTATGATTCTGTGCATGATTGTATATCCCACTTTGTGATACTAGATAACATTTTATGACCTATTTTGCGATGCTGGTCACTTTTTATTACCATCTTTAATGAAATGAAAATCATAGCATACTTTACAATACTTCAGACCTAGCCTACTTTATGAAGGTAGAAACTATTGTATAACAAACTATATTATGAAATTGAAAAACCTTTGTATAACCTTCTTTATGAGATTGTATAAAATTTATTGACAAGAAACCATTTTATAAACACTTTATGATCATTTAAACCTAACCTACTTTGTGAAACTATTCGATAACAAACTATTTTATGGAATTGAAACACCATTGTATAACATATTTTATGGGATTGTGTAAACTGTATTAGATGAAGACAAATGTTTATCCCTCTTTATGAGAATTTAAACTTAATGTCGTTTGTGAAGCTAGAAACTGTTGCATCACAACATACTTTATGAAATTGAAAAATCTTTGTGTTACCTTATTCTAAACCACTGTAGAACCTACTTTAGGTTACTAAGAACTACTGTGAAACCTGTTAAGTGGAAACTATTTTAGAACCTACTTTGTAGAAACGGAAATCATCATCACTTTGTGAGTTTGGAGGCCATAGTATAACTTACTTTATGATACTGGAAACTATTTTCATAACATACTTTATGATTCGACAAACTATTGTATTATCAACTTTTTGATTGTTGGAAACCAGTGATCATGTCAAAAGATAGGTTACAAATTCCTAGTATTAGGTTGTATGTTTACAATAGTTTCCAATCATCATTCCTGACATGTTGAAGATGAAAAGGACAGAACTGGAAAAAAAAGATTTTCCATTAAATAACATACATGTTAAAAAATATATATATAAAAAATAAGAAATTATTTTATTTACATTATCACATGACATTGATTGGTTATACATAACATTTAAATTAAGAAAGTGGGTAAAAGATGTCCTGTAATCATAAGTTTATCACAGACACGATCACTAATTATTTTTTAGGGTTTTTAAAGTTTTTTTTTTCCTTTTTTGTAAATATATATATGTGATATTTAAATAATATGGGAGGCGCTGAAATTGTGGCATATTTATTTAAATATGGGTTTTCATATGACGTTTGAGTTTATAAATTTGGTTGGACGAGTAGGCGCACATGGTGCAGTTGTGCACTTTCACCTGGTTGCCGACGTGCGCCATTGCATGCACCCTCAGGTCTTGAACGTTGGAAGCGTTATAGTCACACTTTTTGCATGCTAGGTCACGCATATGCGTTTTCATGTGCACCTTGAGGTTCCATGCCTTTGAGAAGGCGTGGCTGCAATTTGGGCACGGGTACGGCCGTTCGCCCGTGTGCGTCCGCATGTGCACCTTGAGCTTGCCGGCCTGGTCGCAGGCGTAGCTGCAGTAGTCGCACGTGTAAGGCTTCTCGCCGTGCGTCTTCATGTGCGCCTTGAGCTTGTTCGGAGTAGGGAATCCATCACCGCAGACGGAGCAGCCGTTCGAATGCGACTGCGAGTGACTCTGAAGGCTGGACTCGCGTCCGGTTGAGTAATCGCACTTGTCGCAGGCGAAGCCTTTCTTCTCGACGTGCGTCTTCATGTGCCGCTTCAGCTTGCTAGGCACCGGAAACGTGTAGTCGCAGTACTTGCACGGGTAGCGGCTCTTCTTGTCCGTCTTCTTCACCTCTGCAGTGCAAACGTGCGACATGAGCTGGATGTTGTCATCGAATGACGTGTCGCAGTCAAGGCACTCGTACGAAAACGGGATCTCGGGGTAGCCCTCATCTTCCGGCTGCTTGTCATTCTGCACATTCTTTCCTTCCACTTCGACACCATTCTTAGATGACATTGTAAACACAAGCTTCCCTATTAACAAACAAATAATTTAAATGACCTACACCGTATATATGCAGAGTATTGCAAAGATTTCTAATAATAACATTTTTTTTTAGCCATATCATACACTTTATGATACTGGAAACAATTGTACCATTTTTTATTTATTTTTTAGGCTTATCATAAACTACTTTATACAAACGATAGTACAACTTTTTTTTAAAAATCTTAAACTACTTTCTGATACTAGAGACAATTGCACAACAAAAATGTTTTGTAGGCTTATTATAAACTACTTTATGATACTGGGCATAACAATTTTTTTTTAAATTAGATTTTAACAATTAAATTAATTAATTAAATTTAGTGGAAAAAAGTATGTACAAACTTTTTACAAGGCCTATCGCTAACTACAATATGATACCGAAAACCATTGCATAAAAAGAACACTTTATGAGGCAGGAAATAATCGTATAACGTTTTTTTAGGGTTGTCATAAACCATTTATAACAGCTGAAATCATTGTATAAAAACTAAATTGAGAGACTAGAAATATTTGTATGAAACAATTTTTTTAGGGTTATCAAAAACTACTTTATGATACTGGAAACCATTGTAGAACAAACTTTTTGTGAAAGCATTTAAGAAACTAGAAACCATTCAACAGAAAACTATTTTTTGAGACATATAACAAACAATTTTATGAGACAAGTAACAATTTGACAATGTAATTTTTGAAACTTACATTACATAACCTACTTTGTCAGATTAGAAACTGTACCATTATCATACAAGAAACCATAGTTAACCTAGATGAAATTGGAAACAATGATATAACCTACTTTTCCCCCTATCACCAGTCGAACCCACTGGAAACCATTTTAGAACCTACTTTATGAAACTGAAAAAACTGTACCTATTTTATGAACTCAGTAAAACAACTGTATAACCTACTTCATCAGGTTATACATAATTTTTTTACAACTAATTTGTGAGGTTTGAAACCATTATATAACCTTTTTTAATATGCTATAAACCCTTTTATAACCTACTTTCTGAGGCTTGAAACAATTGCATAACTTACTTTGTTGAAATGAAAACCTTCCTATAACCTACGTACCATGTGTGAATACAGTTTTGAGATTGAAAACGTTTTTACAACCGACTTTTTGTGATTAGAAACAGAGGTATAACCTACCCACTGAAAAAAAGTATAGCAAACCGCTGTATAACGGAATTTATTACAAAAATTTAGATTTTTTTAGTCTGCGGTGTGATCAAGCAAAATTGGTCGACTGAACTACTAATCAATTGACCTGGTTAAATTTCTTTAGTTTTTATTCAATAGTAAACTTTTTTCTGACGTTTTTTAAACGGATCACGTGTAAAATGCATTAACCAAAATATACAGGGTGCTGCATTAAATATTACAAATCCGATATATTTCAAGATTTTAAGGTAATAAACGACCGTTCCACCCTGACGGCCGATCTTGCGTATACTTAAAAAAAATAAACTTTGTTTTAAATATTAATTTTTAAAAAAATTGTTTTATTGGGGAAAACGCTAAAAAAGGGAAAAAAGAAAATTGTAGAAGGAACGACCCGATTTCGGGCTGAAGGGGGCCATCGGGATACGTCGAACGCAAAATCAAAATCGACAAAAAAAATTGAATACCTCTTCTATCTCTCTCTCTCCAGGCTTTTCTTTCCTCTCTCACTTTCTCGCCTGGAAAGAATAAAAAAGAAGATTTTCCGTTAAAATAGAAAAAAAGACAAAACTATCCGACTGTCCATAATTTGTTTACAAAACGGTCTAGGTTCAGGGGAGGCACCGAGGCAGGTTGCAAGTTGAACGAAGGTTCTCAACCCCCTTCTCATCGATTGATCTAAGAGGATCCGTGACGTCACAAGTAAATCGGTCTCCCATCGTCGAACTGTTTTGTTAATTAATTATTAATTAATTAATTACTTTATTGTAAACCGTGCAAGTGCATAAATGACCTGTTGCAGAATTATCACAATGGAATCGTTTTATCAAACCTACTTAATAAAGCATTTAACCTTGGCAAAACCCATTTTATAAAACTTATAAACTATGTATAAACTACTTTATATAATTAGTGATTGTAGAGGATTAGTTTACCCCTTTGTTCTGATTAAATATCGGCAAAACCTACATTCAGGTCCTTGAAACCTGCTTGTTTTATATAGAGTGAAACCTAAATTTTTTTTATTTACGTATCAACTATGAAATAATTCAAAACCTTTAACAACAACTTTATGAAACATATAACCTTTGTATAAGCTGCTTTATGAAACTTATAACCATAGCATAACCGCCTATATGACCATAAAAATTAAGCTTCTATATGGTACCTATATCCATAGTATAACCTACTTTATGAAACCGATAACGTTGATATAAGCTGCTTTTTGGAAACCTATAACAATAGTATAACGTACTTTATAAAACCGTTCACCTTGGTATAAGATTCTTTGTGAAATTCTTAACTATAGTATAACCTTCTTTATAAAACATATGGCATTTGTATAAGCAGTTTTCTGAAACCTATAACTAGAGTATAACCTACTTTAAGACCTTACAACTTTGTCGTAAGTTTCTTTATGATACCTATAACCGTAGTATAAACTACTTTTTGATGACCTGACTGATGACCTGATTCTAAGATGTTTTAGGAATCTATAACTATAGTATAGCCTACTTTAAGACCATACAACTTTGGTGTAAGCTGCTTTATGATACGTATAACTATAGTCTGACCTACGTTATGACCATACAACCTTGGTGTAAGCTGCTTTATGATACGTATAACTTTATGACCATACGACCTTGTTATAAGCGTTTTTACAAACTTATAACCACAGTATAACCTATTTTATGACCCTACAACCTTTGTATAAGCTGCTTTATGGAAACCTATAACCACAGTATAACCAACTTTATGACTATATAACGTTCTTATAAGCTTCTTTATAATAACCATAACCATATTATATCCTACTTTATGACCATACAATTTTGATATAAGTTACTTTATGATGCCTGTATCCACTGTACAACATACTTTGTAAACCTCGGCATAACGTACTTTACTACATTGTAGAGTCTAAAGTGTTAGTATATTCTTTTTTTCTGGTTTATAAATATTCTTGAAACCTAAAATCTGTAGCTTAAAAGTTTTGTAACCTATTTTATTACATTAGAGAGTAGAGGGTTCGTTTAAACTACTTTCCTGGTTAAAATGATGCATATTTCTAACATTTTCAAAACCAGTAACCTTCGTATAACCTGCTTTATTTTTATTTTTTTAAAAGGAAATTATGTATAACTAGGTAAATTTTGATTCTGCGTTATACAGTGACAAGTCAAGATATGTAAACTGTTGCGCTTAATGTTTGTTCAAATTGTAGCTGATTGTATATTTGTCATGTGTAGACCCGGCTATTCCATATGATTTTTTGTTTGTGTTCTTGTGTGTGCGTTTTTTTCTCTCTTTCTTACCGATATTCCGATTAATAGAAGCTTGTTTTTTTTCGGTTTGTGGTGTTTTCTTTGAAAATTTTGATCCATTGGAAATATGGTCTCGAAAGAAGCATTCGTGAACATCATAACTGGGGATATCAGACTTTGTGAATCCCTTTACGACATATTGCCTGGGATAAGTGAGCGTTTTTTTTTTTAATTTTTTTTTTTTTTAATTTGTTTTTGTTTTCAAGTCGGTTTCTCTTCGCTGGTTAACGGGATGGCGGTCGCTTGGCCTTCGACGGCTTTGATCAAGTTCAGGAGGCACGAAGCCGACTACTTCCTCACCCCTAAGCAACGCTCCTGGGCTGTTTCGTTCAGCTACTTGAGCCAGATCCTGATAGTTGTACCGACGGCCCTCATGCAGGACCGATACGGTAAAAAGAAACTCCTCCTCATTTTCTACTGGATGCACTTCGTCGTCTGGGGGATAATCTGCCACTACAGGTCCCACTCCGGTTTCATCCTCTCGCAGATCCTGGCCGGGATCAATTTCGGTTTCTCGATACTCAACGGGCCGACTTTCCTCGCCGAGCTGACCAACCCGGTGAAGAGAGGGAGGTCGGCCTCCATCCTAAACGCCTTCTTTCTACTAGGCACCATCATCGAGACGGTCATCAGCACTGCGTTGGACTACAAGACCCAGGCGTTCATCTCCGGTGGAATAGCAGCAGCTCTCTACCCGTTCCTTTTCTCGGTACCGGAGAGTCCTTATTTCCTCATAAGGTCGGGCAACGTCGACCAGGCCATCTACGAAATGGGGAGGATGAGGGGTGTCAAACTACGACAGGAAGAGGTTTGGTATAAACACGTTATTAACTATTTTTATTTAACATCCTCAATCGAAACATTTTCTAACCTCAGAAAGTAGGTTTTTCCATAATCACGATCGGGTTATTGAAAAAAAGTTATGAGTCCAAACACTCTCATAAAAAAAAGTTAAACTACGTTTTTTTACGTCATAAGATTATGTAAGCTGTTTATTTAAGTGCTAACTTAAATATTTTCCAGTATTAGATAAGGTTAATTTAAGATTTCCACTTGGTAACTTGGTTATAGAAAGACTTCCATAGTAAAGTGGGTTATAATTAATTATATATAATTATTAAATTATTCCGTTTCATAAAAATGTTATACTAAGGTTTCCCAAATCATAAGCAGGTTATATCTATATTTCTCACATCATAACCAGATTTTGTATGAAGGTTTCCACCCTAGGAAAGTAGGTTATAGAGAGATTAAACGGTCGCATAAAAAGGTTATACTATGGTTTCTCTACGTTATAATATTATTAGTTTATAATAAGGTAAATAGGTTTCATAAAAAGGGCATACTATGTGTTCCAAGTCATGAGCAGGTTATATTAATATCACGCACATCATAACTAGATTTATAAGAAGGTTTGCACCCAGGAAAGAAGGTAAAATCAAGGCACTCCATAACTGAGCAGTTTTATGAAAGGCTTTCAGTTTGGGAAAAAAGGCCTCACTAAGGTGCTACAAAATAAAGATTTCTCACATCATAATCAGGTGAGACAGATGTGGACAGTTTCCAACCCCCCCCCAAAAAAAAGGTTACTATGGGGTTAAAAGGTAACTAAAAGTGGTAATTCTAAGGTTTTCCAAGTCGTAAGCACGTCATATTAATATTTACCACATTTTAATCAGGTTGTAGGTAGGTTTCTACCCTAGGAAGGAAGGTTATTGAGGGAGTAAGACGATTGTATAAAAAGGTTATGTTTGCTTTTCTAAATCATAAACAGGTCACTCAAACATTTTCCAATCCTAGAGAGAAGGTTAGATTAAGATTTTCCATTTCACAACTGGGTCATTGGGAGGTTTCCAGGCAAGAAAAGAAGGTTAAACTCGCTTTCCATAACTGAGCAGGTTTATGAAAGGCTTCCAGTTATAGAAAGAAGGTTGTGCTGTGGTTTTTCAACGTCATAAGCAGGTTAGTCTAACATTATGCAGTATTAGATAAAGTTAAGTTAAAATTTTTGCTAACTAAGGGTCTAATAAGTTAAACTAAGGTTTTATAAGCCATGAAGATGTCCCAAATCATAATTAGGTTATAGGAAGTCTTTACATCTTAAAAAAGAAGGTTATAGTGAGTTTAAAAGGTTATTAAAAAAGTTTTACTAAGATTTTTCAAGTCATAAATCGGTTATATTAATATTTCTTACATCGTACCGTATCTTACCAGATTTATAGAAGCTTTACACGAGGAAAACTGTACCATTTTCATATAACCTACTTCCTAAAATGGAAAATCTTTTAATAGCCTGCTTATGATATTAAGAGCATAAATGTCTCTTTTATCGTACTTTACCACTTTATTATAACATTTTTTAAGACAGGAAACCTTTAAGTAAATGAAAGTGATACGGTAAAGTGATTAAAATGATTCGAAGTAACCTTAGTATAACATATTTTTTTAAACAATAATCTATATATGTTTATGGTAATTGAATTAATTTTTTTGAGACTGTACAACCTAACTAAATTTTTGTTGCCTATTTGTTTATATTACATTTTTTCTAGGTGAACGCTATAATGAAAGTATCAGTTGGAAAGGGCGTGTCCTATTGCGACATTCTCGTCGACCCGGCGATCAGATATTCAATGATGAGGGGCTTACTGCTCACCTTCATACAGAGGGGGTCAAGCTACACTCCCCTTCTCGTCTACCCTGCCCAGCTCCTCCCGGCCAGCTTCATACGGGCCAAGTACATCCCTTGCATACTCAACAGCTGCATATTCGCCGGGATATGTATATCGGGGAGCCTCGTCGACCTGTTCGGCAGGAAGAGTTTCATGATAGTCTCGACTCTCGGCACGATGGTATTCCAGGCGGCGCTTTCTTGGTGGTTCTGGGCCCACGAGTACGACCTATACGACAACCGAGCACCCCAGCTACCCCTTCTCATCTTCATGGTCCACAATTTCATGTACGGGATCGGACTGTTCTGGATACCGGGCCTAGTCACGAACGAACTCCTCCCGGTCAGGATAAGAGCCAAAGCGCTGAGCATGATACTCGTTTTCGGCGGTATATGCAGCTTCGTCTACATCAAGATATTCATAATGATATGGAAGTCGATCGGGGTTTACTGCAACTTCACCCTGTACCTATTGGCGACCATGGTCGGTTTCACATACTCATGGTTCATGCTCGAGACTAAGAACAAAACCCTAGACCAGATACAGCAGCAGCTTGCTAAGAAGCACAAGAGGGTTTCTATCGAATCAACGAACACGGAGATGTCCGACCAGATAGAAATGGGAAATTGGGGCCAAAGTGCGACCAAGCACAATTATCAGATGCAATCGGGACAGAAGAAATGACAACCGACTATCCCAAGACAATTCAGCTGCTAAAAAAAGCCCCCCCCCAAAAAAAAAAAAAAATCTCAAGCTCCTCAATTCAATTGTTTTACAAAAATAAACAATTGTTTGTAAATCTGAACTAATTATTTTATCAAACAACATTTAACAAAAGTTCTACTCTTAGGTTGAAACGTCAGGTTATCCTACTTACTTATAACCTTTTTTTTAAATTTTCATTAATGTATTTGAATATAAATTTTTCTCTTTGTGCCAGTTTTAACGGAAATAACGAAGGTAAAAACTGAAAAATATCAATAAAAATTAATTAAAGAAAAATAAGGTTCCAGGTTAAGGGGTTAGGTGACGACATAAGTAACGCGTATTAACTGCAGATTGAGATGGCGTCGTCTTTCGAACTAATCGATATCCAAGTAACCGACTTAATGACAGATCATTCAAAAATTTTCATTCATGTATTTTCTTACAATTTTTTGTTTATGGTAGTATGAACGGAAATAACGAAAAATAACTTAAAAATCAATAATAATTAATTAAAGAAAAATAAAGTTCTAGGTTAAGGGGTTCGTGACTTTATAAGTGACAAGTATTAGCTGCGGATCGAGACGGCTTCCTCTTTCCAACCAATCGATATCCAAGACTTGATGAAAGATAATTCATAATTCACTAATTTCGTGGTCCGTTTGACCAATTAATATATTACAATTAATTAAGGTTTTTAGTTGAGATAAAAAAGTCAATGGCACGAGCGGGATTCGAAAAAAATCGGGAAAATTCAAAAGGTGCGGGTGAGTTGGGAAGTTAGTGTCCGAGAGGATCGAGGTCACGATAGCTCAAGTGGTAGAGCAGCGGCGTATCAAGCCGAAGATCGTGGGTTCGAATCCCGCTCGTGCCATTGACTTTTTTTATCTCAACTAAAAACCTTAATTAATTGTAATAATTCAAAATTTTTCATTAATGTATTTTCATATAAATTTTTTTGTTTATACGAGTTTAAACGGAAATTTAAAAAAATCTTAGAAAATACTAATAATAATTCATTAAGGGAAAATAAAGTTCTAGATTAAGGCATTAGTGAAGTCATAACTGACACGTATTAGCTGCGAATCAAGATGGCGTCTTCTTTCCAACTAATCGATATCCAAGTAAACGACTTGATTTATAATTCGAAATTTTTCGTTAATGTATTTTCGTATAAATTGTTTGTTTGTACTAGATTTATTTGAAAGACATATAAATGACTAAAAATTAATTAAAAGAAATAAAAAATGTTTGATTTATTCGTTAATGACGTCATTGGTGACGTTAATGGCGGCAGATCGAGGCGGCGTCGTCTTTCCAACAAATATGCATCGCAGTAACCTTTCACAGTTCACCCGCCGACGCTCGCGGTCAGTCAATAGTGAATAGAATCGATCTAGAATTTCTGATGAAGTAGTTAAATAAGTTAATTATAAGTTAATTATTTCGAAACATTAGTTTATCCTTTTGGGATGGAAGACGACGATCACATGGAAGACGGGGAGCTGAAGAAATCTCCGGTACTCCACAAGGAGCCTTCGTTGGAATCTCTGAGGTTGTTATGATGTTTTTCTCCTATTATCTCGATATTTATACATTTTTCTTTAACACTGAAAATAAACTAAAAAGAAAAACCTTTCGGTTCTCAACCTCACGACTTTATTTCTCCTTTGTATTACGTTCGGAAATGTCTATACGAAATTAATTAAAGACGGTTGGTCTGTACGGTTAACCTGGTCGTTAATAACCTGTCCTAAACTATTTTGAGTAAAAAAAAATCTTTTAAACATTGTTTTATGTAATAAATATGACTGTTTAGAATGAAAATAACTTTAGGTGTGTTTTATGCGGAAAAGTTTCATTTTTATATTTTTTCAGTCTTTCTGATGAGGAGACAGTCGATCCACTTGAGATCAAACCTCCGCAGGCGCACGCACATAAAAGGCCGAGGAAGAGCAAACATTCATCGTCTACGAAACGACATGTAAGTTTTTTAAAATAATTTTTTATTTGGTTGTGTAAACAGTGTTATTTTTGTATAAGCAGGTTTCATCGGAGCACAGGAAAAAGCGTCATCACACGCACTCGCACCGCGAGGACCGCCATCATCACCATAGGGAGAGGATGTCGATCAAGGACGAGATGAGGAGCAGGGAGGAGATGATGCGCAACTCGAGGCGGCGAGGCCAAGAGATGGCCAGGCGCGAGGAAAGGGAGAGGACGAGGATCGAAGAACTGCGTATCGTCGAGGAGCAGAGGCTGCGAGATGAGAAAGAGAGGCAGAAGCGTGAAGACACGGCACGCAAGAATCGAGAGATCGAGCGAGACCTGCGCGACAAACTTGAAAAACGCCGCCACCTAACTAAAGAGCGTGACAAGGAAAATGAGGAGATCATATTACGCCGTCAGCGCCTCATGGAGGCCGAAAGGGTGAAGGAGTCTTTTAAAAAGGACATAGAGGAGCGTCGGATGCGCCGAGAAGCAAGGGAACGAAGTAGAAGCCGAGAAAGAAAACTCGGTATGATTTTTTATTTATTTATTTTATAGTTTTATTTTTATTTTATTCATTTATTTATTTATTTTTTTGAAATAGAAGCGGAACAGGCTGAGGCGGCAGCGCAGGCAGCCGCTGCTCAGGCGGAGATGGAAAGGGCTGGCCTAGTTGTTGTATCCGATGAGTCGAGGTCACCAATCATTATGGACACCGGGCTCGAAGAGGAAGACGCTAACGTGCCAGCCCAGGTTCAGGAACCAGCCAAGGATGTGCGTCAGCTCACCCCGCCCAAATCATACTCGGGCCAGCCACGCAAGAACGGCAATCGTGACTCATCTGACACTGACACGAGCTCGACCTCTTCGATAACGGACGAAGACGAAGAGGATGAGGGCACAGCCGAAGACACAGAGGATGACACGAGCCCGGTCGTAAGTCCCAAGGACGACACGCCACCTCTACCTGAAGTGGCGCACGATGGCGAAGAAGAAATGGAACTTGAAAAAGACACCCTACCGCCATACTTACCGGCGATTCAAGGCTGTCGGAGTGTCGAGGAATTTCAGTGTCTAAATCGGTAACATATTTTTCTTAAACAAAAAGCTAATTTTTGTATTGTTTGTCAAAGTCATGATGAGTGGTCAAGAATGAGGTAATTTACAAAAACGCCTTTTTAATTTTTTTGCCGATGTTTCGACCTTTATTCTGGTCATCTTCACGGCCTGTATAATTACAAAGCATACCGTGATTGGAAAAAAATACAATTTAAGATGTAAATATGAATTTTGAACCAAGTATTTCATACTCACATAAAGTGTGTTATTCTTGTGGTTAATGTTCTTTTAGTTGTTATCAGGGATGTGGCCGAAGTAAATATTTTTAATTTTAAAATTTTGCCTACCTTTCAGAATGACTAGACTGTGGTATTATATTACTAGTCTAGTCATTTCATAGTTGAAAAGGTGAAGAAAAAAGTGAAAAGGTTTTCAGTTTTAACATGAAAATAAAAGAATTTAAGTTTATATACTTCTGACTAAAAATCAGTAAGTACAAAAATGTGTTTTGCTTTTATATATTTGATGTTAAATTGGCCAAAATTAAAATGTGTCCAATTATAACATATCCTTTTGTAGAACCCTGAAGAAGGTACAATAAATTTCCTAAAGCTAGGCGAATATTTAAAATTCAACATTTTTTTCTTTGACCACATCCCTGATAACAACCAAGAGAACATTATCTGCATATGTTTGTCAATAAATTGACAATACATATTCTTGTGGTGTCATATTGGTTTTGTGTGAAATGCGAATTCGTATTCTGCCGGTTTTATACGATTGTGACAGGGGACGTGGTAAATCTGGGAAATTTTCTTTGATCACAGGCGGTTTTATTTTAAAGGAAGTTAAGAAAGGGGATTTTTCTGGATCGGATTTGTGATTCGGGGCTCAGTATTGGAAAAGAAGTTAATTATTACAGATGATAACGGAAGAAATAGAAATATAAAAATAAAGTTTTATAGTTTATTGTTTTATGATGTTGGCGTAACTATGGCTGAGTTTTGCATGTATCTGTTCTGTAGTTAATGCTCTGTGTCTCTATTGATGTAAACCATTTCTAGAAATTCACTATTTTTCGTGGTCCACTTGACCAATTAATAACATTCAATTAATTAAGTTTTTAAGTTTCTACGTTAAGTTCTAGTTCAACATTTCTAGAAAGTTGTGTTTGTATTTGTTTTATATTCTGTGTGTAGTATTTGTATTTTGTCAAAATCAAAGTTGTATTGTTGAAGATTTTTGGTGTTTTACGCAAGAAAACAAAAGATGCATTGTTTTTTCCTTTTTTTTCTAGATATTGCAATTTAACTCCAATGCATGTTGCTAAACAGTTCATACAATTAATTTTATGAAATACACTGTTTTTCGTGGTCCGCTTGACTAATTCACTATTTTTCGTGGTCCGCTTGACCAATTAATATCTTTCAATTAATTAATTCAATTAATATCATTGGATTTCTAAGCTGTTGATATTGGCTCTTTGACTTAAAAAAAAGTGTGTACGGTTTTATGGTTTTTAAAAGCTATTTTAATGTGTTCTGAGGAGAGAAATTTATTTAATTTGTGTGACAATGTGTGGATTAATGGAATGGACATGTATATTGGTTTGTTTTTTTACGATTGTGTTGATGATGTGGTGTGTACTGTGGAGTTCAGCATTGCTATTATCTTGTGGATCCCTCAAGTAGAAGAAATAGGTAAAAAAAACAACTGAAAGAAAAGAATTTCAAGAACTGAACTAGTGGTCAAAATGATAATAACTACATTTAGAAAAAACTAATAATTTATTGAAAATAGAAAATAAAATTAAACCCTTTGCCAATAACAAAAATTGGAAAACAACTAAAATAAAAATGACCTTTTGAAAAATTGAGCGATCACCAGTATTAATTCTAATTTAACAATTAAAAATAAAATAAAATGATTTGACTTCAGTACAATGCAATACGTATAAACAAACAACGGAGGAAAAAATTATTTTTCGGAGACAAATATTGATGGCTCTTCTTATTCTTCATTTCGCTTTTTGTTTTTTCATTTTTTAATCTTCAGCTTTCATCCAAAATCGTCTCTTCGAATGCACAGTCCTACCTGGCCCTCTCCTCTTTTTCTTCTCCCTTTTATCCTTTTATTACGCGTCATACTGGCTGGCGGGTATTTTCAAAATTATCTTCATAGGAAGATGATGTTTTGTGTAGTGCTGGGTAAGATTAGTTTGTATGTTTAAATATTTTTTAGGTGATAGGATTCATGACAGAGATAAGATTCTGTGTAATAATCCTTTAGCCGTGCTTACTATTGTTTATAAGGGGTAGTGCGATATAAAATTGAGGTAGCGATCATTGATTTTTGGTACCAATCTATAATTAGTGTGCCATCTATTTGTCTTATTACAAGTGTGTCAATTCAGCGGTAGCTACGCCAACATCATAAAATAAATAAACTATCAAACCTTAATTTTATTTTTCCCTTTCCTTTCTTATCATCCTTAATAAACCTCCTTTCCAATATTGAATGTAGAATCACAAATCCAATCCAGAAAATCCCCATTCTCGACGTCCTTTGACTTAAATAAAAGATGCCTGTGATCAAAGAAAATTTCCCAGATTTACCGCCTCCTCCATCCTGTCACAATTGTATAAAAACAGCAGAACACAAATTAACATTTCACACTTTCACCCAAAACCATTATGGCACCACACACACTTTATGTTAGTATGAAATACTTCAAAATTTATATTCACATCTCTATGTAAAGTCTTGGTTCAAATAAAATAATTAATTGAAAGAAGTAACTTGGTCAATTGACCACTAAACGTAAATGCATTAGTATATTATATTATAATATTTTGCGCGATAAATGCTATTTTACATTAAAAAATCCTTTAAATATGCAATATTGTTGCATTTACCCTCTTTCTACACTATTTAAAAAAAAAAAAAATTCAAAAAAAAAAAAAAAGGATTTCAGTGACTGCAACGGTTTAGGCCTTGGCACTGTAAGGTAAATGTCCTGGGTTTGACTCCAGCAGCCCTGCATTCGAACCCGACATACTTACAAATGTTTTTTTCACCCCCCCCCCATGTTACAATCCCTCGTAAAATAAAAAAATACACTGTTAAAATCGTATAGGTCCTTCTCTCTTACTTCACTTATAATTCAGCCAAAACTTTTTTAAAAAATATTATAGAGAAATTTTTAATTTTCAGAATAGAAGAAGGCACGTACGGCGTCGTGTACCGTGCCATCGATAAGCGTACGGAGCAGATCGTCGCCCTGAAAAGGCTCAAAATGGAAAAGGAAAAAGAAGGCTTTCCTATAACTTCATTACGTGAAATCAACACTTTGCTTAAGGTAGATTTTGTGTGTGTGTGTGTATGTGTGTAAGTGTGTTTTATTTATTTATTTATATTTTAGGTGCAACATCCGAATATAGTCACAGTACGGGAAATAGTCGTAGGTAGTAATATGGATAAAATCTACATCGTTATGGACTACGTTGAACACGACCTTAAATCGCTCATGGAGACGATGAAATCGAAGAAGCAGGCGTTCGTCCCCGGCGAGGTGAAGTGCCTGATGCAGCAGCTGCTCAAAGCGGTCGCCCACCTCCATGACAATTGGATCCTCCACAGGGATCTAAAAGCATCCAACCTCCTCCTCTCGCACAAGGGCATATTGAAGGTTGGTGATTTTGGCCTCGCCAGGGAGTACGGGTCACCTTTGAAACCGTACACCCCGATTGTGGTGACGAGGTGGTACCGTGCACCTGAGCTTCTCCTAGGCGCCAAGGAATATTCGACGCCAATTGACATGTGGTCGGTCGGTTGTATATTCAGTGAGTTGATGACCATGGAGCCATTGTTCCCGGGCAAATCCGAGCAGGATCAATTGAACAAGATCTTCAAAACACTCGGCACGCCAAATGAACGCATCTGGCCCGGTTACAATAAGCTTCCCGCCGTGCAGAAAATGAACTTCACAGAGTTCCCCGTATCAACGCTCAGAAGCTGCTTCCGCATCCTTCCTTCTGAGCACGGGTTTAACTTATTAAACGGGTAAGAGAAAACATTTTTGTAATCCATTTTTTTTATTAACAAAATTTATTTTTTAGTTTTTTGACTTATAACCCAGCGACGAGGTTTACAGCGGAGACAGGCCTCGCTCACGAGTATTTCAGGGAGACGCCGCTCGCGATCGACCCGGCCATGTTCCCAACCTGGCCGGCCAAGTCCGAAGGGAGCAAAGTGAAAAAGGTGTGCAGCCCGAAACCACCGTCAGGCGGTAGGGATTACAAACAGCTCGAAGACACGGACGAAGGATTCAGGATGGGAGGGATCGACGAAAGGACCCAGCTGCAAGGCGGGCCAGGATTCAGCCTCAAGTTCTAGCCGTAGGACGATGCATCGGTTTTGTAAATATTTGTTAATAAAAATATATAATAGGCCTTTTTTATTAGGTGGATTTTTTTTACCAATTATTTTTTCTTTAAATTGAACATCCTTACCTCCTTTTAATCTTCCCCAGTACGCCTTTTTCTCATACATTGTTACCTCCTCATACTCATAACCTGATTCTTTCTTTTTTAATATTCACTGCTTGGCAAATAAAGCGGGTGTGGTGTTATACCACAAGATAAAATGAGACTGAAAGCAGGAGTTTACAAAATGTAAAACATTAATATTAATTATTTACAATTAAGTTTGTAACATTTTCGTTAATTTTTAAAAAATTTCTAATACATTGTAAACTCCTCAGTTCATAACCTTTCCTTATTTTCAAGCGTTTAGCTTTGCATATTACAAATGTGGTGAGAACGGTGTACAACAGCATAAAATGAGACTGTAAGCGATAACAATACAATTTTTATGGACAAACAGTCTTAAGGTCCATTCTACTGTCATTTAAGAATAGAAACTTTTATAAACTGATTTTATTGGGGGGGGGGAGAGTAATTTATCGTCGAACGTGAAAAATAATTGCAAAAACAAGCTTAACTCCCTGATTTCAAGGTAATGACAATATGATTTTTATGGGAAAAGTTAAGGTTCATTCTACTGTCGTTTAAGAGTAGAAATATTTTTATACACTGATTTTTTTTTTATGGTTAATTTATCATCTTTATCATTTTATGTGAAAAATAATCACAAAGGCCAACTTAACTCCCTGATTTCAAGGTCATGACAATACGATTTTTATGGGAAAACAGCCTTCATGTCTATCGACAGTCCATAGAAGAAAGAAATGTAAGAACCTTTACGATTTTATATAAAAGAAAGACTATAAAAAATATAACAGAAAAACAATTTATAAACTATTATAAATCAAGAAAATATATTTCAAGTTAATAGAAAAATATTTTTACTCGGTTTTTTTAATGATTCGGTAATATTTTTGTTGAGTGTTGCTAGTTATGTTATCAGGTTGGCATTAAAGCACAACCAGGATCAGTTCTATGTTGCCTGTGGAACTTTTCCTTTACTTCTAACAGGTCGTAATATTTGTGTCTAAAACTGGTAATTTTTTTGGGGAGGGTGAGGAAATTTTTTATAAATATAGAATTTTTGATGTTTTTTTAAAAATTATTATTATTTATCTTACAATATACAAAATATAAACTTATTTAAAATTCATGTATATATTATACGAAATCTCTCATCTGATGAGTGTATATATATTTTTTTTTTAAACTGTCACTACACTTGAACAAACGTTAAACCACAACGACCCAAAATTATACTCTTAATAATAATAAAGCTACAATTGTACTATGTTGGGTACGTATCTGTAGTTGATACCTTTTGAAAATGGAAGCATCAAGACTAACTTGAAGGAAACTTTTTTTTTTTCATTTTGATCCCAATTTTTTTTTATTAAGCTCTTGGTCGGTTTATTATCTGACTTCAATACGACGCACCATATTGATTTGAAGGCTGAAGGCCCATTCAAGCTTTGGCTAATATTAAAAAAAACAATTGTATATTTTTTTGTTAGCCAACAACAGTCAAATAATGTATTATTGAGGAGGAAAAAAAGATTTATCAACAAACAAATTATGGCATGCCATATTGTAAAAAACATTATACAAATATTTGTTCCAATTTATTTTTTGTTGGCCAACGACAACGAAAGATTGGATGATCAGAGGGAAGGCAAAAAATTACAGCACACCATATTTGACACGAACCAGGCTCCACCTAACACTTCAAAAACAAACCAAAAAATATTTATTTTTTACTGACAACAGTCATTGTGTTAATTGTGAAAAAAGAACAATTAGTGGTTTTTTTGGCAAAAAAAAAATGGCGTACCAGATTAATTGTAGCCACTTGATTGACCTGTTAAGGTTCGGTTTGACTCAAAGGCCCACTCTAACTTCACCTAACACCTAAAAAAAAAGAAAATTTTTTTTTTGCTGACAATTGTTAAATGTTGGATAAATTAGGAAAAAAGAAGTCTTATAGTGGTTTTTATGAGGGAAAAACTATAGCATGCCAGTTTTGAATTGATTGACCTGTGATGGTTCAATTTGAAATCCCCAAAAAATTATAATTTTTTTTTAACATCAGTCAAATATTGGATTATCGGGCAAAAAAGCTTTATACAGGTCTTTGTGGAAAAAAAATAAAATAAAAATATTAAGGCATATTTGACATGGTTGACCTATGACGGTTTGACTCGAAGGCCCACTCAAACTTCACCTACTAGTCAAATATTTGGATTATTGGGGGGAAAAGAAGCCTTATAAAAAAAAGACAGGTCTTTGTGTTTGACTTGATTGACCTAAAAAAATTATGGATCACTGCATTTCACATGATTGACCTGACGGTTTGACTCGAAGCTCGCTCAGGCATCACCTAACACTTAAAAAATAAAAAATTTAATTGTTTTTTGTAGGCCAACAAAAATCAAAGATTGCACCATTGAAGATAAAAAAAAAAGGCGCTATACCGAGTCTTTAAGAACTAATAAAAAAATTAATAGTGTGCCGTATTTGCCTCGTATGGCCTATAATGGTTTGGCCTGAAGGCTCCCTGATTTTTTTTTTTCGGCCAGCAGTTGAAATTTTATATCGACTCTTTAAGGCTTGACACCCGGAAAAAAATACACACATATGTACATAAAATTTTGAAATCTTGTTCCTGATAGAACAGATCAAAAAAGCTATGAGGTCACGTTCAAAATTGTATGCTGCGGCGAAAATTGGACAAGACTAGATTTGATTATAGCGCACCATGGTTTTTTGTTCTTATTTTAAATGAACAACTTGGAAAACCTTTACGGTATATTAAATTTATATTTATCGATAGATTAAAGAAAGAATAATAAATGTTTTTTTATTGATTTTTTTTTTTTTTTTTAAGAGAAAAAACTTTTTTTAATGGATTAATTCAACAAAGAACTAAATATTTTGATTGATAAGAAAAGAAAAAATGAAAAAAAATTGTAAGTTCTACAGTCTCTTCAGGATCTTGACGTTGAGCGGGACCTCGAGTGTTGGGCATAGCCTCTGTTCTCGTTACGCCTGACGGGCGAATAGGTAGGAGTGCGCCTCCTTCCTCGTGACCACTTGTCATCGGTGCACCGCTCCTCGCTTTCCCTCGGTCCTGTGTAGTCCTCCTTGACACGTATGTACGAAGTCTCGCCTTCATGTGACCTGAACTTCGAATCGTCTAGCTTCTTGTACGCGTAGCGCATGTCCTCGTACCTCAGGAACTCCACGACGCCCGTGCCGTCTTTGAAGACGTCGGCATAGCAGACGTCGCCGGCTTCGCGCATGTGGTCCTTGAGGTCCTGCCAGGATCCCGACCCTGGCAAGCCGGAGACGAGGACCCTGAACTGAGACCGGCGGGCCGGCCCTTTTTTCGAATAGGACCACGAAGGGCCGCGCCTTCCGCTCGGGCCTCCGCTCCTCGGAAACTCGACCCTGAGCCTGTAGCCGTCGTAGTCGTAGCCGTCGCGGGCGTGGACCGCGTCCTCCGCGTCCCGGGCGTCCTCGAACTCGACAAACGCGAACGGCGGACCCCGACGGTTCTTGAGGTCGACGAAAGCGACCTTGCCGAACTTGTAGAATAGGTCCTGGATGTCCTTCGTCCTGATGTCCGGCGGGAGGTTCCCGACGTACACCCGGCACTCGTTCCTCCCGGACATTTCGGAATTCCCTCAACTACTTCACCTTCCTCCTTTCTTATATATAGTTTATATTTATGTATAAATCTTTTGACACCAAACAATAAACGATAAAACTATAATAAATAATTCACCGACTTGCTAGAGACGGAAGTATGGATATATCAACCGGCGGAAGGTTTCCCTCTCAAACGCCCGTCATGTTTATAACCTTAACAAGTCTCTTCAGGCAAGGAGGAAAAAAAACAAACAAACAATATCCACAAATAAATTCAACAAAACTCGATACGACAGGGTAATAAGAGGAAAAAAAATATTTTAAAACGCGTTTTTATCGAAATCGGGAAAAAAAAGAAAGGTAAAAAAATCAACCGTCATATTACAGTCTGAACATGTGTTTTTTCGACAAAAAAACAATTTTTTTCTTAAACTTATCCTTAAAACTGACCACAATTTTTCTCTGTAACACTTCAAATGTCAAACAATGAAAGGTTTTTTATTTGAACTGATTTTTTTTCTCTTTTTTTTTTTCTGTGAAGCGCGTACAGCAAGCCGAATTTTGTTGCTTATGTTATTTGTGTGTTAATGTTATATATAGTTGTATAGTTTTATTTTTTTTAGATACCCGATGACTTTGTCAACCATTTGCTGCTTATCGTGTAGGAGTTGTTTAAGTGAGAGGTGTAAGGAAGATGTGTAAAACCGTTGGCAGTTCCTTGGGGGGCACAAGATTTGTTCGATGGTTAGGCGTTCACCACATAGGCAGACAGGAGGGTCAGTACCTTCCCATTAAGAACCCGTGTGTTATTCTTGTGTGTCCAATTCTGAGTCGGTAGATGATAACCTCTTCCCTCCTATTCGTTTGATAAGAAGTTTCCCAGGGGTGAATGCTGTCTTTTATCTTTTTTAGTTTGTTGTCTCCAATATTCATCCATTCAGATTCCCATCATTGAACTGATTCTGAAACAAATAAAAATCTATCAAATTCCATCATAATTTTAAAATATTTTCTAAATAATTCAACTCGATTTTTAAGTTTAAACTCATATTTTATTATATTTAAGTCAAACTGCAGTCGTTTTGTTTTATTTTTTATTTATATTTTTATTTATTTATTTTTTTGGTATAATGATATTTTCTCGATTTACATTGAAACTGCAAAGAGACGGAGCGCCCCTCCGCAATTATACCCCCCCCCCGGTTTTGATCCTTGGATGATTGTTGAGGGTGAATGTATTTATTGCGGAATAGTGAATTTTTAATTAGGTTAGTTATATAACGGGGGTGAAGAAATTGCGAAGAGATTGAGCTCTTTTCTTAAACCTTTTGGGGAAAGCTCTCAATCCCACCTATTTGAAGGGTGCAATCCCTTGGCTCCATATAGTGAGCGCGTGAGAATGCCACCCCCACAATG
The DNA here is from genome assembly GCF_000648675.2 of Cimex lectularius. Taxonomy (NCBI): domain Eukaryota; kingdom Metazoa; phylum Arthropoda; class Insecta; order Hemiptera; family Cimicidae; genus Cimex; species Cimex lectularius. Next base: position 1,818,526 of record NW_019392637.1, on the reverse strand, counting down.
GCAGCGTGTATCTGGGCCCCTTGTTCTGACTCTTGGATGACTTGAAATAGAATGTATTTATTAGCGTGAATGCATAGCGTGAGCTGGTCTATGGCGGAATATTGTGTGCACGCACTGACCAAACCGCTGGATCTAAAAGGATGAAATTTTTACATTACATTCCTACAATGGCATGGATAGCAGCTAAGAAAGGATTTCTTGAAATTCCATCCTACAGACAATTTTTTACCATTTATAGATGAAGTGAACTGAATATGAGAATTTGAGAAACGATAAATTATATTAGAAAGTCAGCATTCTGCAGTGTGCACCTCATTAGAAAGGTACATTAAAAGAGCCCCGCGTGGACTAAGTAACGGGTAGAAAGAAAAACCTAGCTTAGATGATATAGATGTAGGGACTTTTAGACGCCCCCTCCACATTTTGGATGGTTTACGTTCCGTGCCTTTTCCACCAGAATTTTTTTTTTCAAGTAATTTTTTTGTGTTACATGATACAAAGTCAAAAATTAACAATTAAAAAAGATTTTTGAGTCTATTTTGAAGATGTTATTGTTAATAGTTTTGCGGGAAAACGGGGTGTAGTTGGGTACCTCATCACCACTGCCCTGAGCCTTCCCCATTGATACGGCCGACAGTACCCCAGGTTCGGAGACTTCCAATAAACCGATTTCTCGACCCTAAACCCAATATCGTAAAACCCAACGAAAAGGCTCCCCCCGCCGACGATTTCTCATCCAAGAAGCCTAGACGTCGGCATGGCCGGCGTTCACTGACTCTACATTTTCCGGCCGCGGATCGAGTCGACGCGGGACGGAACGGCGCCACGCCGGACGTGCAGGACAGCCGGAGAACCGAGCCTTCGGCACTTCAACGACCCGCCGGCATCCTCGGACTTGAGGTAAAACCACTGAAGACCCGAATTGTAAATAAAACCGATTTTTTATATTTAGTCCTCACACGATTAAATAAGATAAAAACCACGCGACCACCCCTTAACCTATCTTTTATTGATTAAACCACCTCTATTATTAGACAGCACACAAATACAATTAAACGGTATTTTAAAAAGGGGAAAGATTCAACACTGAACGGCCACTCCAATGCCGATCAGTCTAAAATGGACAATATGTCAAATTCGGTCGAAGTCGATCTTAATGTCTCAGGAAAAACACAGTTATTGGAAATCTTTTTAAAAAATCTTAAATTTAATATTTGCAGCCTATACATATTTGTACATATTACAAATGTGATTTCAATTTGTTTAATGGTCACATCACTAATGCTAGTCCTGTAGGGCCATGCCACATGAGAAACAGGCTGGTGCTGGCACTCAGTGGAAGGATGAAGGTCTCGGGCTATCGTCAATTAATTGGTCGGCTCTCGGGTTGGGAGTGGGTAGGTTAGGACGGATGGAGAGGTTGGTGTGAAACTCTTGGAATCGGGAATGGTTCAGTATGTTGACGAAAGGAATATTGAGGTCGTGACATAGTTTTGACGATTTGTCTGAGGACTTTTGATTGGAAGGGTTGGATAGGTTGTGGGAAATTTTGGCAGAACTACATGGTTCTACTCACTGTGGGTTCTCAGGGAGGGAGTGTGCAGAGAGGACTTGGTAGGTTAGGACGGGTCGAGAGGTTGGTGGGAACTTTTGGAATTGGGAATGGATCGGTTCCTTGATGAAAGGAATGTTGAGGTCGTTGTGACATAGTTGACAATTTTTCTGAGGACGATTGGAATGGTGGATGGGTTTTTGGATATCTTGGCATCATTTCGGATAGTGTGGTTAGAGAGGAGCTTTGTCAATTTGTCTGAAAACTTCGATTTGAAAGATCAGATGCTTGTAAATTTAGGTAAATATGCTACAGCCTACATGCGAAGGAAAGGAAAGAGTGTTTGGAACTGCATGGAGGCCCTGACGAATGTCAGCGACACTAATAGCCTGACCCTGGCATGGGTCCTTGGGCACTCGGCGCATAGAGGCAATGAAAAGGTAGACTTGTTGGCCAAAGAGGGAGCCAAGATGAATGGGTCATGAACCCTACTGTGGTTTAGCATCCTGCCACAAAAGTCTTAAAATGGATCCTTAATGAGTCCAAAACCTGGTGGAACAGTACTGCAGGTATATGCAAAAAGATTCTTAGAAGGGCCACACGCAAAACTTACAAAGGAATTACTGAAAGGCAACCTCAACTGAACCAGGATTCTGGTTGGACTCCTGTCAGGACAGTGCCACCTAAGAAAGCATATGCAGTGGATAGGAGTACAGGCAGAGAAGAACTCTGTGCCGGTACTGCCAGGTAGAGTAGGATACCGCACATTTTGTTGATGTGAAGGTGTAGATGCAGGTTCTTGCAACTAGGACAGGAAAAACAGCAAGCAAGATCTTAAACTAAGGAGCCACTGGCAATGTTATGGAGGCTGATTAACAATCTGAAAGTGGCCAGTGAGTGATAAAAACAGGGGAGCACAATAGGTCTACACAGGTCGAGGTACTGAAGGCCTTGTGGCCGCTTCTTTTATCCCCTTCCCTATCCCTAAGCTCAAAAGACGCCTTGATTCAACTGTAAAGCTCGCTGTAGAAAGCATTCTTATTTCAAGTTTCAATGCGGAACAGTTGAAAAAATTCCTTAGTCCTGGGATGTGACTTGTTGTAAATCAGGCATAGAAAGCAATATAACAAGAATAACTGATTGCTGTACGTTGATGACCTCTATTTTTACCTTTTGGACATGACAGTCAGTAATTCGAAAACCGTTTGCATACACTTTTGCAGGAAGAGGCTCACATCCTCACCTCTGAAGGGTATCACTATATTCCGTTAGATTCCACCATGGGTCATCTCTATTTGTCCCTTTGGCTTTTAAAGAGCTACAGCTTTCATAGGCTGTAGTGATTGCCTAAGTCAACCTTTTGGCCAGTTGATTTAGTTCCTGTATTTTTTAAACTGTAATATTCAACCCTTCTGTCTCTACTCTCTAGTTTGAGTCTTGAAAGAGCTACTGGTTCTCTGTAAACCGTAAACCGGTTTATTTGCCTCCATCACAGAGTTTATGATCCTATGAATCGGAAATAGATGGTTTTGAGGAGACATGCCACCTATGATTTTATTGATCTTGCTAGTGTGAGATCTAAGACCTCAGTCTTTGTTTGTTTCTTCTATTACTCTCTGCTGTTATTCGTCAGCAAGTATTCAAAGAGAGACTCATCCCTTTGGTTGTTACCGGTGCTGCCCCAGCTGGTATGGCGTTATTAGTGAACTTTTTTACTTGCTCTGGAGGTGCTTTTGTGGCCCCCTCGTATATTCTGGAACAGATAAAAACTTCACTAGGGCGGATCTAGGGTTTTTCATGATCCCTAAAGTAAACCAATTTATCTATATTTAATGGTATCCTTTTCACCATGCCCCCTTACACAAGGTTACTGGATTAGGGCAATGTTTAGGTTTTACAGGTGAAAAGATGGCTTAGGTCGACAGCTGCCGACTGTAATATAAATTCATCTGGACACACTCCAGTGCTTGCCTGCTGCTTTTGGCCCCCTCGCTTTTTTCCTGTCAGTTGGGGGTGGCCAATTTTACCACGATTTGTCCTTCTGGTAAGGGAAGGGGATTTTCTAATCTGTTCTTTGTATACTGTCCCTTTTGTTTTTGGTTTAAGTGTTACCGCTTTTTCCTGCTCCCCTAACACTCCTGGGGTTGGTATGTTTTCTCATTTTGCAAGCTTTTCAACCCCTTCAGAGGAGCAGCCACAGGTTTCACTGGGTTCTTTTTTGGATTTGACATTAAGTTTAACAGTGCACGTGTTGGAAAAATTCAAGAAGTATCTCACCATATCTTAATCCTCTACCATCCAATAGCTACTCATGGATGGCATCTAGTCATTCAACTGTCAAGGGTGGGATATTCTAGAGTGACAATAACAAGTCAGGTAGGCCTCTGTGAAGAGTCCCCGAATCCTTTGCCTTCATTTTCTTTTTCTGTCTGCATTTCTTGATCCCTCATTGCAGGCTGGTTTTTGGGCAGATTGGCCTCTTGCTATTTGTCCATGTCTGTGAAATTGGGTTCAAGAGCAGTTAAATCCTGTGAAACCATTAAAGTGTTCTCGCGTCTGATCCCTCTAAAAACCTCTGTTCGGTTAGACTTAACTCCTCGCTGACCAGCATTTCTCAGGGGGCGGGCACTGCTAGGATGCGGGGTTGGAGTTTCACCCCCTCTAGTGTTGACCCCGTACTTTTGGCCATTACCGATCGTCTTGGCCTGCCTTTCATCTGGTTAATAATTATGCATTTACACAATTATCTTATATTTATTTTTATTATTATTTTTAGATTTATGTTCTGAAGCTGATAAAAATAAGAAGTTATTTACGCCATGGGCATCCAAGACCTTCAGGTTTTTCTTGAAGGAAGCCATATCGAGGGTTCGTGTGTTGGTGTCGATCTTGTTAGGATAGCGAGATCCCAGGCCGCCAAATGGCTCGTCAAAAACCCTCAAAAGAAGGGGCAGAACATCAAATTCAGCATCGTAGTTGATGCTGAATGCTGCTTGGACCGTCTTTACGGTGGTTACTTTTCTGACTGGGTCTGCGGCGGTCAGTGGAATCGTGTCACGACCTTCCTTGGCCAGCTTGTCTCATCGCTCAACCTCGCCAAAATAGACCTGGCCGTATTTTTCAACGGCTGCACCGAGCCGCAGAGGACTGAAGAATGGATCCAGAAACAGTTTAGAAACCGGCAGAGAATCAATCACGTCCTGAGGCATCTGTCAATGAAGGGGACCCCGCCGCCGAAAATATGGTGGATCCCGCCTTCCTGCCTCCGCCCAACGCTGAGGATGGTTCTGAGGAACCTAAACGTACCGGTTGTTGTCACAATGGAAGATCACAAACAAGAAGTAAAGCGAAAAATAAACATCCTTTACTCAAAGGATTAATTTTTTTTTTGTGAATTTCCAGGTAATTGCATACTGCCGGGAGAACATGTGTCATGCGATCCTTGCAGACGACGCTGAGTACGTCGCCTTCAACCCTCCGAGATATTTTTCAGCGAGACATTTAAAACTTACTTATAAGGTAGTAAATTTAAAATATACAACAATTGAATTATCGTTTTTACTTGCATTTTTGTTTTATTAACCTTATTCCACGGTTTTATGTTACTAGATTAGTATTTGGATGTTTTATGTTGTACGGAAAGGGCTTTTGTCATAATTATCGAGTTGGGCACAAGGAAACGATAATTAAAATTGTATGTGGATTAATTAATAAGTATGTTAACGGAATAATTAATCTCATGACGGTGTCGCCAAACAAATTTAAAAATGCCCCCCTTTTGTTTATGTCTGGACACACGTTTCGCAAAAAATTTATACATAAAAAAATGTTTAATAAAAAAAACCGTTTTGATGGAAGCCAACATCAACAAGACACAGAAATTTCCAGTCTTTTAAGTTGTTTTTTTTTTTTTTTTTTTTTTTTTTTTTTTTTTTTTTTTTTCCTGTGGTGTTTACGAATTTTTTGAGACGAATAAAAGGTCATAGTTGAATTATGAACTTAAAATAAAAAATTAATATACATTGAGAATTGTGAAAAATGTATAAAAAATATTTTAACATACGGGTCTGGATAATTGGGTTTCCACTGTACTAGTCGCAATTTTATCATCGTGTTATATAAAGTCCCACCGTACCTGGATGTTGTCAGGAGAAAAATATTATCTAAATTGTGAATTAGCCTAATTTTACATTGCCATTTTCATCCGTGATTTATAACCTCACAAAAACTTAAAATTATTGGAAATATTCTAATATACTTATTTATTTGATTTGTTTAGATACTCACTTAGTATATTATCTTGTAGTTAACCACCTGTTGGATTAATATTACATTTTGTACGCCAATTCTTTTGATGAATGGTTTATTTTTGATATTACTCAAACATAATTTTATAACCATTGAAGAAGGTTATAACCTAGTCTACCACCAAAAATGAGTTTAAAATTTTTTTGCTTTTAATTTATATTATTTTTCTATGAGTGTGGATAGATAAATAATTTAATGCAATATTAAAAAATAATATAGAATAATAGTGTGTCAGGTTAAAATTTGTTAGTGGTTATACAACAAGAGCTAATTTCTTAAGAAAGATTTATTATTAATTATTGGTTTTAATTGTTGTTTTAATAGGGTACTCTAGAGTCGAAAGAGTATATAATAGCCGAAGTCATGAAAGGGCTTGAATTGACGCAGGAACAGCTGTGTGTCCTGGCCGCCCTACTCGGCAACTTCCTCCTTCCTGAAAGTGAGCTGAGTGACCTGTACAAAAAGCTCAATGTCGAACCCAAGCCGGGCAAAGACGGTACGGTCGCTGACGCCCCATCTGAGAAGGTGAGGGCTATTGCGCCCGAGAAGGTGAGAGCTGTCGCCGGTTTTGTACGGTCTCTGTCTTCCACTGACATAAATGACCTAGCCACAGAGATTTTCGGCGTAGTCGGAGGCGAACGGGCGGAAAAGTTCAAACAGGCCGTTCAATATTATCTCGATGGCACTAAAAACGGCACGTTCAAATTCCAAATCAGTGCCAACGGTGAGTGGGCTCGATAAAAATAAATAACAAACTTGTTTTATTAATGTTCTTCTTTCTAGGTAAAAAAACTGAAAAGAAAGGTTTAGCTAAACTGAACGAAAAGACTGAAAATTCTGAACCTGGTATGGACACATCAAGGTTGGCATCCGAAAGCACAGGAAATGAGGTAATTTCAATAATTAAAAAATATATAAATTTTTCTTTAACAAAATCTTAAAATTATTTATTATTCTAGCTTGATGGGTTGATAACCCTCACGGAGGCTGTGGCATGCCTTTCCGTTGGGCCTGAGATAGTCGTCAACGTTTCCAAGACGACTGAGCCTCATGAACCGACAGCTCAGATCAACGGCGAAAAGGTACGGTACAAGCTTACCCGTTGTCAATTGCACTTATCACCTTTTTCCCCCTAGGCTGTAAATGGAAATCACAACCTCCTCACAATGTCAAGTTCGGGATCGAGCTCGGGTGCAACGTCACCGTACCGCACCGCCGAGAATGGGGCAAAGCCAAAGAAAACCGTAAGACTGGTAGTTGAAGAGGAAAAGATAGAGCTGCACCCGGTAGCAGCGGAAATAATGCGGACCGTCACCGAACGCCACACCAAAGGACTCATGTCGCCCTTTATTTACCAAATCCTCACTGAGGTTTGTAACTTTTGATTATTTTTTTATGGGACTTGTAAATAATCATACTGCTACTCTTTTTTTTAACAGGGCGAGGTCAAACTCCCAGTCGTTATGGAGGACGAGAACCACAAGGACATACCGAGCGTACAGCTGTTCTATAGGCCGCTCCGTATGATGGTTTACGCAATACTTTTCAACCTCCACCATCTACAGTACATACACAAGAACAACAAGGCACAGGGTACCGATTCAAAACCGCCTGAGGTCAAGGTCAAAGAATGGATATGGAGCAGGTCGAACCCGTATGAGAAGCCGGAGATAGTGAAAGCCGAGCCTCTCGGTTGGGGCGTGCCAACAGTTCAACGACTGTGGTTCGGGTATGTATGTTTTTTCTTACATTTTTTTAAACTTAAATTGACTTTTTAAAAATTTATTAGAACGACAGTCGATGATAAAAGAAGAAGACTGAGAGCTTATTTGACGTGCATGAGATCGGACACGCAGCTCATGCTCGATCCTACTTACGTGCCACAGCAGTTGTTGATCCTAGCGACAGTACTTAGGTATATAATGTCAAATCCTGAAATGAGGATGCTGAAGAAACAGGAACTCGATGCGATCATATCCATGGCGATGGACCCTCACCTCAACAACTCCGAGTTCAACCAGGAACTCCAGGTGAACTGCGTTTCAACGAGGGGGATACAAATCGGCGCGCTTATCATGACCGGAATTGAGTACGCTCTGCTTGTAAACGACACATGCGGGGCGCCGATACCATGGGTCATGACGTGCCCTTGGCTTTATTTCGACGGAAAGCTACTCCATGCCATGCTGGCGAGGTCCGAAACAGCCAACAACCTTCCAGAACTGTGCAATTACAGGACGATACAAGTCGGTAAAGTCGAACGTATGCGAGAGGCCATACTCGACGGCCTTTATATCCAGTGGGCACAGCCAATGTACATCCCGGCACTCGCAGCAGGTAATTTTTTTTACTTATAATTTGATCATTACTGATCAGACTGAATAATGAAATCATGAAATCTAAAAACTCAACTATTTCCAGACTCTTCTAGAGTGCATTCTGTCATGCCGGCTGGCCTCGCCTCGAAGGGCTCGACTTTCACAAGGGGCGCAGGTGCTCTGTCGTCAGTACGAGGTCGTGGTAAGTACCTTTAAACTTAAAAATTAAGTCAGTGTACTGAAATTGTTCTGTCGTCCAGGAATGACAACGGGCGGCCGACTGGAAATCGCGGGTGTCGTCGTTGGCAACTGGGGGCCCAACTGTCGCTTCCACCATCAAAACCTAATGGTTCCGCAGACTCAGGTCTGTCACTGATTTACAAAATTTACAATATGTCAATTTTACAAGTCTATATTATGAGATGGGTAACATTTTATCAAAGTTTATACCTTCTTTATAAATTACGCCTTGTACGGTGTTGGTAGGGTTTCTTGTTTTGCAATTGCTATATTTTCTGTATTTTTATTTAATTTTTTTTGCCTTAAACTTTGGGACATGTTACAGGTGACGTCAATTGGGAACGTTGGATATAATGGGGGTTCTGCAATTAGGGGTGGGAAAAACCCGACGTACACGACTAGAGGGGGCAGCGCCCTCGCACAATGCGGGAAGGGGCGAGTCCCTGGGAAAGTCATTGTAAGTAAAACTCAAAGTACAACTCCTCCATCTCTTGACGTTTGTTTTCTTTTCGCCAGGTGAACGGGAAAAAGAAAAATGCCATCGTAAGCAAGAAAGACGGGAGGAAGACACGCGGCCGAGGGATGATGACCATCGTCTCGCCTATTAATGGGTAAACTTATAAATTTACAGCGTACCGCAAAAATTGCCTGATTAATAATGTTATACTGTCTTAACATTCTCCCCGTTTTTAGTAAAGTTGTAAATGCGTCAGTTTTTATTGATCAAGATTATACCGAGTTCGAAGAGAAAAAGCGCATCCTCATCAATAACGAACCAAAGAAGCAAACCACAAAGTGAGTAATTATTATTTTAAAAAATGGTAGAAAATTATAATTATTATTATTTTGTGTGTGTGTGTGTGTGTGTGTGCGCGCGCGTTCGTGCGTGCGTGTGTGTGTGGTAAATGTGAAGTACATACAACCACCATACCATATAATTTTTTTTCCTTGGAAACAGGCACAATTTATTATCTTAAGCCAGGTCCAGGCCTTTTTAATACATGTATGTTTTTTCTTGTTCCAGTGCAAACGAGTCTGTGATCCGTACCAATGGGGACAACGCCCAGTCGAATCAATTTGCCTCCGCTCCGGTCGCATCAGGTTAACACCAAATAAATTCACTCCGGCGTGTTTTAAAAAATCCCGACAGTATGTATTAACAGAGAAATGACAAAAAAAATCTGTGCTTTTATTTCACGCAGGAGGCTCGTGCGGTGCCAAAGGCAGCGGGAAGGACGTCCTAACGCCGGCGCAGCTCAACGACAACTGAACTAAGGTTTAAAGTGCCAATGATAATGAGAAAAAAAGACTCCATAATTTATTTGTGTATAGTTTATAAAGAAAAAAAGAAAAATAGCTTTTAAGGACCGACTCGATTTAAATCGAACTATCGGAAGAAAGATAAGGACCACACGGAAATAAAGGACGAAGTTGAAGAAAAAAAAAGTTTCAATTTGTACATTATAAGACTTTTTAAAACAGAAACAAAGGTAACGTTTATACAGATTATATATATATATGATGTATGAAGTGCGACATGATGGATTTAAAAAAAAAAAAAAGGAGATAAGTAACTCAGTTTATTTTGTTATTCGGAGGTTTTTGTTTTTATTTTTTGTTTGTTTTGTTTTTATATTTGAAAAAAAAAATCTCAAATATTGTGATACGGTTTAAAAAAAAAAAAAAAGTCGCGTCGGTTATTTTTTCCGATGGCTCCCCCTTGCTTTGTACTGTTTCTTTTTTTATTATTATTATTTTTTAATTGAAATACCTGATGGAATTTATATTTAACAACAAATCTTTTTCTTTACATTGTATTTAATATCTGCAAAAAATAAAAAAAAAATTATGAGAAAACAGAGACAAAGAAAAGATTTTTTAAAAAATCGTACTTTGACATTAAAATTTTTTATTTTTAAACAGCGTGCCCAGCACAATAGTGGGGTGCTCATTAATTTCTAAAAATTGATCACGTGCGACACACAAAAAAAAGTGTAATTTATTTACAAAATTTTTAAGAAAAACCATACATGCGTTTGTATTTTAATGTGTATGCTTAATATTTACGTAGCAATTAAAAAAAAAAAAAACGCGATGATACATGTTGAATAACACATAAAGTATGCATAAATAAAAATAAAAAAAACGAGTCCGATTCAGACTAAATTACATAAAATTGTGTCTCACTCGCATGTGAGTACACATAATATGTACATACATAATGTATTTACAACACTCTAAAAAAAAAAATTGAGAGAAAAATGAAATTATATAAGACATTAAATGCCAAGAGCAATCAAGAGGGGGGGGGGAGAAAACATAATAATGTAAGAAATATAAAAATTGATATTTATTATCAATTTTTATTATTGATATTTATTATTAGTGATGAGAGGATTATTTTATTTTTAAATTAATTCATTATTGATTTTGGTTAACAAAAACAAAACCGAATAATTTTCAATTTTTTTTTTAAATTAGATTTTTTGTTATCTGATATGTGCCCTCCCCCCTTCCCACGGTTTCAGTACTTTCTCAGAGTGCTCTGTAATTAATCGATCAACATAAGGTTTAATTAAGCCTATAAGAGAGAAAAAACAAAACAAATAATACACGATATAAATAAATAAAAATTTGTTCAGTCAAAAACGAAACTGCAGGCGATCGGAGCATCGGTAAGAACTGTTCTTTTTTTCATTAATTTTGATTATTATTTGCGTGCATTTTTTTGTAATAAAAATATAAGATAGTTATTGTCACTACTGATTCGCGAGGGGCCTGGATGGGTCAGTTTTTTTTCTAACCTGAACACTACGACCATGTATTGAACGCAATGCGCTTTTTTGTGCACACAAAAGTGAAACTGAATAAAGCATAACTATGAATTTTTAAAAAATAAAAATGGGAAAAAGACAAAAAAAAATTTGATAAAAATAAGTAAATAAGCAGAATAATAATTAAAATAGCTCGTAAGTTTGTCGTTTCTTTTCTTTTTTTGAAATGGTTTTATCGATTTTAAATTTTTAAATGTACACTTATTATAGTATTATACTTTTAAAAATAAAAATCAACTATTATATAAGTGCATAATTAAGAGAGAGAACGAATAACGATAATGTTGATAACGAATAAACATTTAAGAAAAAAAGTTAGTCGGGCAAAATAACTTGTAGATAAGATGAATTTTCTTTTTGTCGGTAGTTGAAAGATTTTATCCCTTTAATTTAAATGATCAAAGTATTTAGCATGAAAGGGTTAATTTTGCTGTTGTGTAATATGTTTTTATTGTGAAATTTATTTAAAAAACAACAACAATGTAATATATAAAACAAATCCATCGCCGCCAGCACCCCGTGCATTTTTTTCTCCCATACTGTTTGAACCAAAAAGACCTCTGAACTATATTTTATTTGTTTATAAAACAATTTTTAAAAATTTATATACACAAATATATGTATGTAATGGGGGAAAAATGCACAGTGACGGTTAGAATTAATTTAAAAAACTAGGTAAAAAGTGTAAAAATATATAAAAAAAAAAATATATTAAAAGCAAATAAGAGCGATAATAAACATATATAAGAAGTATATACATATATGCATGTACTCACTATGGTATATGCTGTGTATAGATGGACATATATGCCATTCACTTTGTTTTTTATGTTAAACTTTTGTTGCATGAGGTACTGTATAAAAAAAACTGTTTACAATCGCTCTTTTTTTTTTGTCATTTTATTGCTGTCCCTGTATCGCTTAATGGGGTGGGTTAATAATATAAATAAATAATTATTGCATAACGTGTATTAAAAGAAAAATGTAATGTAAATATTGTGAGTTATGAATCCGATGTTCACGGCGACTTTGTCACTCCTAGAGACGCCCGTTGATGTTTTTATTTTTTTGAAATGAAAATAACATTAGCAGAAATGGGAGAAAACAATAATCGTCGATTATTGTCATTTGACGTAATAACATAATAAAAATAAAAAAATAATAATATAAGAAAACAAACAAAAACATGCTCGATTCTCCAGGCCTCGACAGTTCTTACCGTACGATCGGCGACCTTTTTTGTGTGTAATATCAGTTATCGTTAATTTTTCTTTATTTTTATGCAGTAAGATTTAAGAAAAAAGTATATATCTTAATACTTAAAACAGAAATTTAAAAAAATACAGCTTTTTTAGAAGAACAAAAAATATTGTAAAGTTAAAAAAAAATTCATTGTAAACTTGTAATAAATATTGTGTTTTTTTAAATTTTCTTTTAACAATGCTTGCTTATATAATTTTTGTTTAGTTTATTATTGAAAAAGGGAGAGATTAAACAAAAATTCATTGAAATATAAATATTGCACTCTAGTTATTCAAATGTTTAATTAATAATATAAAAATCACAAAGAGGTAAAAAATAATTAATATATTTAATATTAAGAATAAGGTTGATTTAAAAAATAATAATAAAAAGATTTAACCCCCTCCCCCCCAAAAAAGTGGAAGAAAAAATTATTTTCCTTGATTTATTGTAATATTATTTTAAATATGTAATAAAAACATTCAATAGTTTTTAAGTATTAATCGTAGAATATATGAATGAGGGGATCATCTTAGTTTTTTTTTATAATCAATTACGGTCGTAATTTGTTGAGATTTTGTACGTCCTGTTCGTTCAACTTCACGGCTCTACAAAATCAACAGCTAGGCCTGAGACCCAAAAGAACTTGGCCTTCGTACATACCTGAAGAATTGAACGGACGATCAAAATTAGGACAGTTATTAATTGTGAGGGGGAAAAAAAAAAGGTACCCCTTATCCCATATATTCGACGAATTGATCAGTCATCCATTTTCATCGAATAAATATACATAATAATTTAAACAATATGTACTTTTTGCATTAAAAATTGGGGAATTGGTTTCATTTAATTTATGGTTGATAGATTTTTTATTAATATACTTTTCATACATTATTATTTTATGAATGTTACTGTTATTATTTTCTACAAAAAGATTCAGGGGGAAAAACCTCTTTGACACTTGTATTCCATAGATGTTAGCTGGTAAACTGTCAGAAATTAAAATTAAATAGTTACTCACAAAGCCAAATTTGATAGTTTTAACTTTTTTCTTTGGTTTGATTTTTCCTCAGGAAAAATAAAAAAGTACATATTTAAGTTCTCTTGCGTGTTCGCACGGCCAACCAATACAATAATTTTTTCAATGAAAAATCTATCTTTTTATTCAGAATTAGTCTTGCCTTTTTTTTTTCTTTTGAATCTTATTAAAATCAAATCGATAACATTATTAAATCAAAAGAAACAGCAAAGAAGAAGAGATTTGAATGTTTGTAATTTTCATAATGTAATTTTTTCATTATACATTAAACAAAATTGTTTATCGAGAGGAAAAAAGTTGTTTGTTCCTTTCCCACCCCCTTAAATATATTTGTATCCTTTTTTTTAAACGATGTCGTTTAATTTTCTTTCCTTTATTATTATAATCAATTGTCAATTGTTTTCTTTTATTACCTAAAATGTTATGCTGCTTTAAAATTATTCCTCCCCTCATAAAAATTTCAATAAACAATGTATTTAAATATAAGAAAGGGGAGGGAGTAAAGAGAGAGAAAAAAGTGTCAATTGTTTATTTTTATTGTTTTATACTTAGTCGAACACAAGACACGCAAAATTTATACTATAAATTTTTTTTTTCTTTACGGAAAAAGTTTCAATAAATATAGGTGCGGCAAGTGTGAGATTTAAANTCTATATATATATATAAACTTTTATTTTATTTTATTTTTAAACCTTGAGCTGATTTGATCCTTAACAAAGCAATAGAATTTGTGCGCAAAAAAAAGTTCAAAAAATTGCAGATATTCTGAGACGCCTAAAGTGAGGGCCTTAGACTTGATCACCTTTAATTCAATGGTGCCATGGAAACGCCTAACAAATCTCAAGGTGGATAAATTGCGTGTGCCAAGACCCGAGGGGATTGAAGGTGGTGTGAAAAGTGGTTTTTACATCATTACCGCCCTTACCTCTTCTTGGTAAGTTTTAATTTAAAAATATTATTTTACTATAATCAAACTCTATTCGGCCGAATCACCGAGAAATATTAATTAAACACATCAATAATTATGTATTTGTTGTTATTGTTATCTTACAATTTTTTTCCCAACCTACTACGTCCAAAGTTAAATCAAATAAATAAATTCTAAAATTAACTGCGTCTTCCATTGCCGTTTTGATATTATTTTGACAAACCTTCTCAAATGAAACCTCCCCTTGCTTTTTTTTTAAACCTATTTGTGCAAATTTCTTCAAGATGTTAAACCTACTCAAGTTTGTGAAACATTCCTTTGGGCAAACTTTCTCAAGTGTCACCGCATTTTTTGTGCAAACCTTCTCAAATGAAACTTCCTTTATGCAAATCTTCCGAAATCAAACCTCCCCTTTGCACGAATCTTCTCAAATGGGTACTTTTCTTTGTGTAAACCTTCTGAAGTTTAATCTTTTCTTCGTGAAAACCTTCCTAAATGGAACCCTCTCGTTGTAAAACCTCCTCAAGTGTAACCTTCCTTTCTTCAAACTTTCTCACATGAAACGTCCTCAAGTGTAACCATTTTTGTGTGCAAACCTTCTCAATCGAAACCTCCCCTTTGTACAAACATCAAATTTCAATTTCCTCAATCCCTTTTGTGTATAATTTTTGAAGTTTCTCTTTTATTTTGTGAGAATTTTCTAAAAGAAACCTCCTATTTGTGCAAACCTTCCCAAACGAAACGTCTTCAACTGTAAACCGATTCTTTGTGCAAACCTGCTCATATGAAATTTTTCCTTTATACAAACCTGCTCAACTGTAAACCACTTATTTGTGCAAACCTTCTGAAATGAAACCTCATTTTTGTGCAAACCTTCTCAAATGAAACCTCCTCAACTTTAAACCGATTCTTTAGGCAAACTTTCTCAAATGAAACCTCCTCCCCTTTGAGCAAACCTTCTCAAATGAAATCTCTTCAAGTGTAACCGCTTTTTTATACAAACTTTTTCAAGTGAAATCTTCTTGTATGAAAATTTTCATTTATACAACTCTTCTCAAGTGTTACTCTCCTATGCGCCAACTTTCTCAAACGAAACCGTCTCTTAGTGTCCAACCTTCTCAAGCGATTTCATCTTATCTGTTTAACTTACTGTTTCGAGGATTTACTTTTGTTTTCCTAAAAGCCTGGAAATTTAAGTACCTTCAAACGCATCTCACCTAGTATTTGTATAGAATAATCCGAAAAAAAAAATCGTTTCTTTTTTTAAAGTTTATTTATAATATTTACAATATAGTTTTGCTGCTGGGGTATGGTGTTTTGTAACACCACCTTGGCAAATTGGTAACTTTATTTTTTTTTTTTAATTAAAACATAAAATATTTAAAAAATACATGGCCGGATTTTTTGTTTCATTCATTGAAAAATTACATTTATTAACATTAAAAAAAGAAAAATTATGGCCTTATAATTGAGTTTATCACAATTTATTTATAAGATGTCGGTTCTTCGAATAGGGCAGGTTTTCTTTTCTATCTGCCATCTGTTCTTGAGGAGGATTTAACTTAAAATCGTTTTCCCCTGCCGGCGAAATAGCGCGACCTCTGAGTCGGCTCGTCCCCCTGGGGCGGTTCAGTCGTGCTCGTTTGACCCTGGTACCCGTTCCTGGCAAATTTGCGGGACGGTTCGAGCCCCTTGGACCTCCTTTGGGACTTGCTCGACTCCTGGGGGGCGGAAGTGGTGGTTGTTGTCGTCGAGTGGTGCTGCGAGGCAGATCCCGCCTGGGCCCTCCTCCTCTTCAGTGCTTCGATCAAGTCCGTGTTGGACCTGAATGGCCTAAGCACTCCTCCTAACCAAATCGATCCATCAATCAAACACTCAATCAAAACCAATATCTAATTAATTACCTCTAATCCCTTTCTTGGGCGCTTCGGTCGTTGTAGTTGTTTGCTGGGGTTCTTCTTCGTCGTAGTTCGCCTCGTCGTACTCTTCGGCAGGTGCTTCTGTTGTCGTAGTCGTCGTCGTCTGAGCCTTCAGAGCCTTGAAAGAAAATTTTAAAAAATTATGTGCTGATCGTCAATTATTTATCCGGAGACCCACCTGTTGTTTGTTGGCCCTGTTGGGTATGAGCGGCCCTCTAGGGCTCCTCAGCCTGGAAATCGGTTTCTCTTCGATGTCCTGGTAGTCCTGGCCAAGGGCGAAGCACGCCAGGCCGAGCACAAGTCTAAAACGGAAATTATCAATTATGACCGATCATAGGATCATTAGGCTATTCGATGACGCCACAACCGAATCAGCGCATGTAAGTGGGGAGAAGGGTCTTCAAACGATTTTAATATCCGTCCGATTCGAAAAAAATAATTTGCCTACGGTTCCCAAGTGGAAACCTAGTCGAAAACCGGCTAAAAGCAGGAAAAATCAGTTTAAATTTTTTTTCCCAGTAAAGGGGGCTAGTTTTGGCGGGGAGATTCTGATGACGTCACAATCGCATCAGGTTATAAAAGGGTCCAACGGTTTTTATATCACTTCGATTCGAAAAAAATAATTTTTCCGATGTTTCTCAAGTGAAAGTCTAGTCGAAAAACGGCTAAAGCAGAAAAAATTAGTTTAAAAAAATATATTTTCCGGTAAGTAGTGGGGGCTAGTGTTGGCGGGGAGATCCTGATGACGTCACGATCGCATGAAAAGGTTATAAAGCCAGCGTTAAACGATTTTCGTGCCTCTCCGAATCGAAAAAATAATTTGCCGACGGTTCTGAAGTGGAATAGGGAAAAAACTGTCTATAAAGTATAGCAGTCTATAGTATATTTTACATTATGTGGTGGATGGATGTAAGGGGCTTATTTTGGCGGGGAAGATTCTTATTGGTTGGTGAAGAGGATATGAGAGGTTATAAAGCGATCGTTAACCATTTTTGGACGCTTCACATTTATTATTGGACGGTGATTATTTTATATTAAGGTAGGGATAAATTTTTTTGGCTGTTAGACGGAAATAGAGACTAGAATTTGGGACAATTTCGCCGACATCTTGGCAAAAAAACAAATATCCCATTTTGATTTACAGGACGTCAAGTATGGACGATGAGGAAAGTGTTGAAAATTTTTGGTTTGGGGCAAGGCTAGAGACGCCACAATTTTAGACAACCTCGTCCAATTCTGTCAATTCTGTCCAAGTTTTTTTCCCCCCTAAACGTCCCATTTAAATAATATGGGGCGACAAGTTTTTAAGGAATTATAGGAGTCAGGGCCGAATGAGGAGGTCGTGAAAGTGTGTAAATTTGTGGTTTGGACGTCAAGAGGAAACACAATTTTGGACCATTTTTTCTTTTTAGTTCTTTGAAAAATAGCTGATATAAACGTTTACCTTTAAGAATGAATATATTTTTTTTTGACTGGGGGCCGTCTATTAATGTATTTTTTGGACGTTTTGAACGGGAAGATCCACAAATTTAGCAATTTTGGACAATTTCGTCCACCCGTACAAACGATTCAATTAAAAAAAGTTAGGAGGTGGTTTTCCGAGCGACTGGTTAGATAGGAGTCGAGGAAGTGTGTAAATGTTTATGTTTTGGGTGCCAAGTGAGGCCAAAATTTTGGACGAATTTTTCCTACATCCTTTGAAAAATAATCGAATATAATTTTATCCATTTAAAATTCTACATTTCTGGGCGTCGAAATTTTTAACTGGTGGGGGGGAGTCTTAGTTTTTGTTTTTTGGCCATAAAAGGAAAATTTTGACGATTTTTTCCGCATTTATTTTAATAAAAATACTCAATAGTTTAATGATTCCATTTAACGTTCTATATTTCTGTGAGTCGAAATTGTTGAATGAGGGGGCGTGGATGTGTGTAAATGTTTGGGTTTTGGACGGAAATTGAGAGTCTCGCCATAGGGGTGGTCGTAGAAATATGCGAATTTCTGGGTTTTTGGACAAAAATTAGGACCACAATTTTGTCCATATTTCTACAAAAAATTTAAATTAACGATCAAGTTTAAATTACGAAAACTTGTGGGGATTTTTAAGAGTGAGGCCAGGGGGGGGGGTCGTGGAAGAGAGCGAATTTCTGGGTTTTTGGATATAAATTAGAACCATAATTTTGGACAATTTTGTCTAAAACTTTTTGAAAACTATTTAAATTAACGACTCAATTTAACTTTTAATAATTTCAGGACGGCCATGTTTGGTGGCTTGTCCGAGAGTCTTGGCAGACATGGATCTTAAAAGTGTTTAAATTTCTGGTTTTGAACGGAAATTTGAACCATAATTTTGGGCAATTTCGTCCACATTTCTTCAAAAATGTCTAAGTTAAAAATTCAAGATTAAATTATGTGTTGGGTTTTTCAAGAGTCTGGGCAGTGGGGCGGTCGTGGAAGTGTGCGAATTTCTGGGTTTTGGAAACAAATTAGGACCACAATTTTGGACGATTTCGTCTATCTTCCTTGAAAAATGTCTAAATTAACGATTCAGTTTTAAAATTTGTGGAATTTTTCAAGTGGGTCCGGCCAGAGAGGAGTCGTGGAAATATGCAAATTTCTGGGATTTTGGACAAAATTAGAACAACAATTTTGGACAATTTCGTTCACACTTCTTTAAAAAAATTTTCTAAATTAACGATTTAATTTTAAATTACAAAAATATTTTGGCGATTTTCAAGTCTGACCAGAGGGGCGGTCGTGAAAATATGCAAATTTCTGGGATTTTGGACAAAATTAGAATAACAATTTTGGATAATTTCGTCCACATTTCTTGAAAAATGTCTAAATTACGTTTCAAGTTTAAATTACGAAAACCTGTGGAGTTTTTCAAGAGTCTGGCCAGAGAGGAGTCGTGGAAATTTTCAAATTTCTGGGTATTGGACAAAAAGTAGAACCAAAATTTTGGACGATTTCGATCATATTTCTCTAAAAATGTTTTAATTAACGATTTAATTTTAAATTACAAAAACATTTTGGCGATTTTCAAGAGTCTGGCCAGAGGGGCGGTCGTGGAAATATGCAAATTTCTGGGATTTTGGACAAAATTAGAATAACAATTTTGGATAATTTCATCCACATTTCTTGAAAAATGTCTAAATTACGTTTCAAGTTTAAATTACGAAAACCTGTGGAGTTTTTTTAAGTGTGTCTGGCCAGAGAGGAGTCGTGGAAATGTGCAAATTTCTGGGTATTGGACAAAAAGTAGAACCACAATTTTGGGCAATTCCGTCCACATTTCTTCAAAAATGTCTTAATTAAAAATTCAGGTTTAAATTACGACAACTTGTGGAGTTTTTCAAGTGGGTCTGGTCATGATGGTTTTTCGAGGCAGGCGCCTGGCTTTCGGACGTTATTGGGACCGCAGTTTTGGAAGACTCCGTCTAAATTTCTTTTCTTCCCGACCGCCCTTCATTCGACAACTCCGGTATAGTCGCGCCTTGGCGGAAATTTTATACGAACGCATTCCTTTTAAATCTGCCACGCCTATAAAATCAGAATAAGCGATGAAGCTGCGCCTCTTTATTGTGCAATTGCCTTTGTAACTTTCATATCCGAGGCCGGAGAGAGACCGTCGAATGGAAAAGAGAAAAAAAAAAAAAACGGAAAAATATTTCAATTCTTTTAACTAAATATTTTCTCAGTGGGACTCACGTGAGGCAGAAGAGTTGTTTCATGTTGTTCTCCTTCTGTTGGCCTTTCTGCTGCTGCTTCTCTCTCTCTTCTCTCAGTCGGCGGTGCACTTTCGCTGCCTTGTCCTCGGCTCTTGAAAGACTGCTTTTTTTTCCCTCCAGATCGGGAGGAGGCCAGTCCGTCGGTTTATCCCTTCCAGGTCCCCCCGGATTCCATCCCGGCCGGTGGGGGACGGGCTAAGTGCCCGGCCAAAGTCACCAGGGGGTCCACCACCTCGTTTAAGTCTTGGCATTGAAATTCTATCGAAGATTTAAAGCCTAAACCGCTCTGTTAAATATTCAAGATCGACCTGATTTCTCAGCCCTTCCGAATTTGACCTACCATTTTTCAAATGGCATCGCTGCTCTACCCCACTTCCCTAAAAATTTGAGCTAGCTAGATCCCTAAATTAAGGGAAATAACTAATGTATCGGTGAACGGTGAAGTCTTAATACATAAAATAATTTTTCTTATTACTTTTGATCCTGGTAGGTGCTTGATAAACCCCAGAATCAAGATGTACATCATACCTTTTTGTAGTTTAGTAGTTCTAGTAAATTATTATTTATTTATTTAATTATTCTTTAATGATTTATTAATTTATTATTTATTTTTTCTTAAGGTCTTGAGATGAAAAAGTTAGCGTCATGGGCGGGATTCGAACCCACGACCTGCTCAATACGCCGCTTCTCTAACCACTTGACATATCATGACTTCGATCAACTCGGCTACCAACCACTCATCTCAACCTACAACCTTTCGAATTTTTCCCTCTTTTGCCATTTTTCATCCCATCCGAGACCTTAGGTAAAAAGATTAATTAATTGAAATAATTAATATGGTCAATTAGACCACTGTAATGTATAGTAAATGATTTGATAATTTATCGCCTAACGATGCATTTAGTTACTTCAGTGAGTGAATTAGTCACTTACTGATTCGACTCATGATATGATTCAGTTACTGAAAAATAAGCTAACTAGTTCAGTTAGTGAACGATTCTCTCAGTCATTCATTCTATGAACGATTCACCAGTTAACTAGTTTACGAATCGTTTAGTCACTCAATAATACAGTCAATCTTAGTGAGTGAGCCGTTCCCTCATTGAACTAGCTAACGAATCGTTCAATAACACAATAATACAGTCAATTACAATTAATTAAAGTCGAGATAAAAAAAGTCAATGGCACGAGCGGGATTCGAACCCACGATCTTCGGCTAGATACGCCGCTGCTCTACCACTTGAGCTATCGTGACCTCCATCCACTCGGACACTAACTTCTCATCTCAACCCCACCTTTTGAATTTTCCCTCCTTTTTGCCATTTTTCAAATGTCGTGTAATCGGATTGGATTCTCGACAACAAATGAAATGGCCACGGAGAGCTTTAGTGAAAAATACTTAATTTTAAATCATTAAATTCACTAATTTCGTGGCCCCGCTTGACCAATTAGCTCTCCGTGGCCATATCATTTGTCGTCGAGAATCCAATCCGATTACACGACATTTGAAAAATGGCAAAAAGGAGGGAAAATTCAAAAGGTGGGGTTGAGATGAGAAGTTAGTGTCCGATGGATCGAGGTCACGATAGCTCAAGTGGTAGAGCAGCGGCGTATCAAGCCGAAAGATCGTGGGTTCGAATCCCGCTCGTGCCATTGACTTTTTTATCTCGATTAAAAACCTTAATTAATTGTAATATATTAATTGGTCAAGCGGACCACGAAATTAGTGAATTTAATACAGTCAATCTTAGTGAGTGAGCCGATCCCTCACTGAACTTGCTAACGAATCGTTCAGTAACTCAATAATACAGTCAGTTTTATTGAGTGAGCCGTTCCCTCAATGAACTTGCTAACGAATCGTTCAGTAACTCACTAATACAGTCAGTTTTATTGAGTGAGCCTTTCCCTCACTGAACGTGCTAACGAATCGTTCAGTAACTCAATAATACAGTCAGTTTTATTGAGTGAGCCGTTCCCTCATTGAACTAGCTAACGAATCGTTCAATAACTCAATAATGCAGTCAATCTTATTGAGTGAGCTGTTCCCTCACTGAACTTGCTAACGAATCGTTCAGTAACTCAATAATACAGTCAGTTTTATTGAGTGAGCCGTTCCCTCATTGAACTAGCTAACGAATCGTTCAGTAACTCAATAATACAGTCCATCTTAGTGAGTATGCCGTTCAGTGGCATTGAGTTTGTGAATCGTTCAATCATTAAACGGGTTGATCACATGAGCGACTGAGCCGTTCACTGATCGAACTAGTTAACGAATCGTTTAGTGACAATATGAACGATTTATTCAACTAGATAGTTTGTGAACGGCTCACACACTACAATTGTGTATAAAATCCAATCACTGAACGATTCACCCACAAATTCATTTACTGTATGATTAACTCACTGATTCATTAACTAGTTTAACGAATGAATATCACTAGTTAGCGAATAGTACAGTTATTCAACCATCACACGTTCCCGAATGTACTAACGCGGCACAAAATTGGTCCAAATCTTTCCCCTTTACACGAAAATCTGTTTTATTTCCTTTGTGGTTCTGGAGTAGTGGACCGGCCTGATCAAGGCAAACCGGTCCCAGGCTCCCAACGTTTACTTATGTTAAAAATTTATGTTAAACAATGAAATATATGACCCCCCTAATGATTTTTTAGTTGATATACACTATGATTCGTGGTGGGTCCGCGACCACCCTGCGACGCGAATGGGTCCGCTTGGGTTTTTCTCGATGCTTTTTTTGGTTTTTAAACAAAAAATGAGACAAAAGCACGTTAGTTGAACCCACATATTGACAGGCACACGTGCGGTCAGGTCTGGAATTCGTAACCGGCCCAAGGTCCCAAGTTTCGAACGGTTGTAGAGATGCCAGTTAGAGGAGGAAAAATTCATAATAAAAAAAAGCGAATACGCCCTAATTCAGAAAACAGGTTTATTCTTCCAAGGTCCCGGGATCGGGCAAAAATCCCCAATAAACGGCCATTTGAAATTGCGCGATTATTTCACTTTCACCGGAAAACACGTTGCGCACACCGCATGCCCTGTTGCGATAGAGGTGCAAATCTGCTTGCAACTTCTACGAGATTGTTTTTTTCCCTCCCACATCTGTGTCAGTGTGTCGAATATTGCGGCTGGGGTTTACATCAAAGAAGACCTTCTGTCGGCTCTGCGAGAGCTGTAGGATTTTTATTTTCAATCCACCCCCACTCTGAGTCTATCTCCGATGCTCATCCGATCCACCGAGATGCGCGAGTTGCACAATCGAAAGGATGAAATCCTTGAGAGGAGGAAGAAGAGCCTTAATTCCAACTTTCTCCCCCCAGCATGAAAGTAAAGGTCACCCCCTTTGCTCCTCGGATCGTCTTCTACGTCGTAGGTTTGATACGATTCATATGGATGGGATAGGCCGAAATAGTACAAAACCGAAGAGGCTAGTACAAAATTGTCTCAAATATCGTACCTAGGAGGCCTTTGGGATAATCGGTAATAGTTCTGGTAGGCTTTAACCTCGTCAATTTCCTCTACAAGATATTTCAGCTTTTTTTGACAAAGATCGAATAGACCTTAGCATCAGATAAGGCATCTAAGGGATCTTTTGTACAATTGGCAAATCATCGAATAGACCTTAACTTCTGATATTGTCCCTTGGAGATCCTGCGTTAGTTCACATTGGAGAACTTTTGAACAATTGAAAAATCATCAAATAGACTTCAGTCCCCAATTGGACTTTTGCTTGTCTAATTGTACAAAAGATCTCTTAGATGCCAAATCTGAGGTTGAACTCTACTTTGTCCAAAAGATCTCTTAGACGCTATATCTGAGGCCTGCTCAATCTTTGTCCAATTTTCCAAAAGACTTGTTAGATATATCTGAGGCAGAGGCTTGTTCGTTGTTTGCCAAATTGACCAAAAGATCTCTCTTGTGAACTACTTGAGGGCGAGGGCCATTGGATCTTTGCCTAATTGTAAAGGTGGCCATTCATGATCACTCCAAATGGAACCGCGCCAAGCCGTACAGCTTCATTTGGAGTGCCTGAAATTTGAGGGGGCATTCACGACCGCTCCACAGCCAGTCGCTCCGACCGTCAACCAGTGAATTACCTTCTCAAAATGGATGACGATATCTTGTGCTACTCTTCTGTTTATTTACATATTAAAAGCAAAAAATCGAAGAGAAAATGGTGTAAGAAGTGGCTCCTGAACAAAAGCCGAATACCCACATCAATTTGATGAAAGATCTTTCCCTTGAACCCGCTGATTGGAGGAACTATTTAAGGATGGATGAAACGTCTTATTTATTCATTATATTTAGTGTTCTATTGACCAAATTACTTATTTCAATTATTTAATCTTTTTTGTAAGGTTTTGGTTGAAATGAAAAAGCTAGTGCAAGAGGGGGGGGTCTGAATCCATGGCCTTCGGCTAAATACGCCGCTGCTCTACCACTTGAGCTATCGTGACTTCGATCCTCTCCGACACCAAAAAATGGCAAAAAGAGCGAAAATTCGAAAGGTTGAGATGGGTGCCCGAGTGGATCGAACTATCGAAGTCAGGAAGCTCAAGTGGTTAGGCAGCGGCGTATTTAGCCGAATGTCGTGGATTCGAATCCCCTCGTGACACTATTTCTTCATTTCAACCAAAACCTTACAAAAAAAAAAAAAAAAAAAAAAATTAACGTCTTATTTATATTTACTCCAGCTTGTTACCCCTTTGATTAGAAAACAGGACAGTCATGAGAGAAATCATCATTACATGAAAGGTTGGCAACCACATTACGATTTCTCGCTACAGGGATGAACTACAAAGAACTTAAGTTCTCTACTACGATTTCTGATCATTGTTAGGGGTTATCAATACCGCATCTCTCGTTGCATTTGTATCCTTTGTTTTGAAAACGTCGACCAACTGGTTGAGGATCGAATTTCGATTCACGACCAGGCCAGCGCGCCAAAATCCCCACCCTCCACGCCAGGTTTTCCCATTCACGAACGCGCCATGCCGTCATCGCGCCGTAGATATTGGAGTGGCGCGATGGAGTTTGGACCGGTCGAATATTCGGCACAGCCGGGCACGCCAGTTCAGTTTTGCCATTGACGTGGTTTTTGGAACGGCGTCGCTCCGTTTGGTCTGCTTGGAGCGATCGTGAATGGTCACCTTAAAAAAGATCTCATAGGTGCTTCTGAAGCTGAGGCTTGTTCTATCTTTGTCCAATTGACCAAAAGAATTCTCAGGTGCCATATTTGAGTCTGCCCTATTCGATCTTTGTACGATTGTCCAAAAGTACTCTCATGTGCCATATTTGCACATTGCTGACCCATTCGATTTTTCTCCAAATGTCCAAAAGATACCTCAGCTGCCTTATTTGATGTTGAGGCCTACTCGAAGTTTGGCCAATCGTTCAAAAGACTTCCATGTGAGCCTCCCTTAGGTGCGCTATACCTGAAGTCCATCGATCTTTGTCCAATTGTCCACAAGATATCTAAGGAACAATATATAATATTAAAAGCTATTGCTAAAGGATGTGTCTAATGGTCCAAAAGGTCTCTCAGGTGCCATATTTGAGGCTGGCCTGTTCGATCTTCGTCCAATCGTCCAAAAGAACTAACACGTGCTACATCCGACGTTAACGCCCATTTGGATATTAATCAATTATCCAAAAATCGTTTAGGTGGTATATCTGAGGCCTATTCTCTTTGTCCAATCGTCCAAAAGATCTCTTAGATTCCATATCTGAGATTACGCCCTACTTTGTTCAAACGATATCTAGACGCTATATTTGAGGCATATTCAATCTTTGTCCAATAGTCCAAAACATTTCTTAGACGTCATATCTGAAATTGAGCACTACTTTGTCCAATTTTGGAAAAGACCTCTTAGGGCTATATCTGAAGCTGAGGCTTGTTCATTCTGTGCCCAACTGACCAAAAGATCTCCCTTGTGAACTATTTGAGACCGAGGCCCATTGGATCTTTGCCTAATTGTACAAAAGATCTCTTAGGTGCTTTAGGTGAGGCTGAGGCTTGTTCAATCTTTGTCCAATTTTGGAAAAGACCTCTTAGGGCTATATCTGAGGCTGAGGCTTGTTCAATCTTTGTCCAGTTGACCACAAGATCTCCCTTGTTAACTAATTGAGGACGATCCCTATTGGATCTTTGTCTAATTGTCCAAAAGATCTGCCATATGAAATCTTTGAGGTTGACGCCTAGCCGATCCGTGTCCAAAATATATTAGGTTAAGGTATTGTCGTAAAAAAATCTCCCTTGTGGAATACTAAAAGTTAGGGTTTTTTGAGATATTCGCCCGATTGTCCATAAGTTCTCAACCTCCGAACCTTACACCGGAGGTATTTTGGACCCAGTTCCAATAGTTTCCGGTACTCCGGGCCTAAATAAAGCCCCCAAAAATTGTGAATTTTCGTCTATTTGGTGATCAAATTCGACTGAGGTTCGTCTCTGGGGCCTGTCGCCGTTCTCTCATCGGTTTCGCAATCCAACGAAATCATCGGCAATCATCGACTGTCGTTAAATCCCCCCTCGATACGGAAACAATCGTCCTTCGCATATTTCGTCGGCGTACGAAACCCGCCCACCTCCTCGCAGGGGCAAACTGTTACGTCCAACTTTTGACTTTTGACTCGTTTGACCCGTGTGCAATGCGAGGAGGGGAAGAGGGCCTTTTTTTCTTCTTCTTCCAGGGTGGCCAATCGATTGGGTCAATTGATTCCCTCTCTCCGTTCAACTTATATCGTTTTTATTTATATGAGAAAGGGTTTGATGACGACGTGCGAAATATGGAAACGGGGGGCCCTCCCAGGGTGTCGCAACGAATCCCCTTTCTCTTCTCGGCACCGGGACTGAGGTGACATTTAAACTGTACGCCATGATATGCCAGGATCGTGCACGGCCTCGGAGACACGCGATCCTTACGGTCCAAAGGCGGACGGAGAATAGCAAAAAAAAGCTTAACCCAAACGGATAATCCGTATCGTTTGTAAATCCGCGGCCCACCCTGGTCATCGTGGGACAGGAAGTGAAAGTGCCCTTGACGTACCTTGGCCTCCAACTTCCAAGACTTGGACCCATCCTGTATAACATAGACGATCTGCCCATACATCCCGACACGAGCCTTACAACCATACCGCTATCCCAACTCCAACCCTCCAATATCCAGGAACATCTTGAGCTCATTGAAGAATGGCGCAAAACGTGGAAATTGAAGGTGAACTAGGACAAATGGAGCTAAATGACGTTCACCCTAAACAAATAGCCTTGCCAACGTCTATACGTTAACAATAAAAGCCTACAAGTAAAATACTTAAGGCTATACCTACAAGGGGACCAGGCCGTTGGGTCACGGATTTGGACCAATTTTTTTTGTGATTCTACACTCCAATATATATGACTCGTACTAGACACTTTTGGTGAATAGGCCTTGATTTTGCAAAAAAAAGTTTTTTTGAAAGTTGAAATTTTCCTTTTTTTTAAATATTTTTATTTTATTTAGCCGTTTTACTTGTTAGAATCAATTATGTGAATATATCATTTTACAGCATATTTTATGTATATTGCGATAAAAATATAGTAAAATCTGTTGAGCTTTATAAGCTTTTTATAACGAAAAAAATTCTAAAAATTAAATTTTTTCCGTGTAAACTAGGTCGTAATTTTTTTTTCTTCGTGAAACTAATACAAAATTTCTTTTTAGCACCTCTAAAGATCCGTAAATATAAATTTTTGTCTGATTATAAATTTATCGGTTTTCCCCCCTAAAAATTTTTCCGATTTGTGAGAAGTATCTGATTGAAACCGGCTAAAATAAAAAAAAACAAAAAAATACTTCAGACTATTTGAAAGAAGAGGAACGTAGCTTTTTAATGACTATGTACCAGTAAAATATACAAAATATTTCAATAGGAAAATACGCAAAATAACAAAATTATTTTTCAAAAAATAATCTTTTTTTAACGTTATTTAAAATTAAATTCACTAATTTCGTGGTCCGCTTGACCAATTAATATATTATAATTAATTGGTCAAGCGGACCATGAAATTAGTGAATTTAATGATTAAAAATGAAGTATACTTCACTAAAGCTCTCCGTGGCCATTCATTTGTCGTCGAGAATCCAATCCGATTACACGACATTTGAAAAATGGCAAAAAGGAGGGAAAATTCAAAAGGTGCGGTTGAGATGGGAAGTTGGTGTCCGAGTGGATCGAGGTCACGATAGCTCAAGTGGTAGAGCAGCGGCGTATCAAGANGATTTA
This sequence comes from Cimex lectularius, assembly GCF_000648675.2. NCBI lineage: Eukaryota > Metazoa > Arthropoda > Insecta > Hemiptera > Cimicidae > Cimex > Cimex lectularius. The sequence goes on along the minus strand of NW_019392637.1, from coordinate 1,790,138 downwards.
GCGAATCGTTCAATAGATCGTATTGAATTAAAAATCACTCAAGTTGTGTATCGTTCAGTGAATGGATAGTTCACTAACTGAATTATTGTGTCCTTTATTAACTGAATTAGTGAATCGTGCAGTACCTGAATTACTGAGTCGTTCACTGACTAGTTACATACAATAGTGGTGTGAATCGTTCACTAACTTAATTAGTCAACAATTGTACTAGCTACGTACACTACTGGTGTTTATAACTAATACAGTTAGTGAATCGTTCATTGTGATCGAAGGTCTGATCGTTCACTAAAATTAATGGCAAGTTAATGAATGATTCATCCAGTGAATGAACGGGTGAGTCGTTCAATGACAATAAATGAGTTAATCGTTGAAAGTGGTTGATTGTTTTAGTGATTTAGTGAATCGTTCATTAAATTTTATTGAGTAAAGGATCACTCAACTAGTGTATCGTTGAGTGAATGAATAGTTCACTAACTGAATTGGTGAATTGTTCACTAATAGTTAAGGAATCGTACACTAACTGTACTAGTTACGTACACTAGTGGTGTGAATCGTTCACTAACTTAATTAGTGAATCGTTCACTACCTCTACTAGTTGCTTACACTAGTGATGTGAACCGTTCACTAACTGTACTAGTTACGTACACCACTAGTGGTGTTATTTTTGTCACTTTTCTTGCGAAAACTTTTTCAATAAAGAAATTCTGAATTTTTCCCCTTTGATGTCGATGGGGCGAGACGGTCGTTGTTGTTGTGGGGGGGAAGAGGCCGGGAAGCGGTCGCACAAGGCTGACTCCTGGGAGGGCAGAAATTGTCCAGGAATCCAGAGCCAAGGACGACGGCAGACCCGTTAACGAGGAAGAAAACACGGCCGCCCAGGGAAGGATAATTTTCTGAAGGATAATTCGCATTCAGATCAGGGCGGAGGCCGGAAACTTGTCACGGATTCACGGCCCGTCCCAAGAGAGATTTCCCTTATTTTCTCTTGTTTCCGGCCCCTGAAAAGATTCCTAAATAAATTCAGTGAAAGCGAGCCTACCCCAAGTTGAAAAATGCAAAAGACAAAGTCTGACGAGACAAATTTCTGCACGCACAAAAAATTCCGCCCACCTTCGCGAAATTTTCTCCATTTTCTTTGATGTGTTTGGACGGGAAAAATTTAAGCCCAGGGGTTAAGTCCTTCGAGGCGGCCGTGATGGCCTTCGGAGAATCGTTCTTACTTAAATGTATCCTTTGTCGTACAATTAATTACACTTTCTCGTGTAAAAAAGAAGTTAATTCCATGATGAGTAAAAGTATCGTTCACCCATTAAGTGAGTCGATCTTTAGTTCAGTTAGTCTTTTGTTCATTTCGTCATTCAACGAGTGGATCGTTCATTCGGTTATTGAGTGAGTCAATCTCTGATTCAGCCGGTCAGTGAGTCGATCTTTTGTTCATTCTATCATTGAACGAGTCGATCGTTCGGTTTTGAGTGAGTCAATCTCTGATTCAGCCGGTCAGTGAGTCGATCATTTGTTCATTCTGTCATTGAACGAGTCTATGTATCGTGCAGTAATTGAGTGAATCACTAAATCGTTCTTTAGTTCAGTTAGTCTTTTGTCCATTCTATCAGTGAACGAGACGATCGTCCGTTCGGTAATTGAGTGCGTCAATCTCTGGGTCAGCCGATTAGTGAGTCGATCATTAGTTCAGTTAGTGTTTTGTTCATTCCGTCATTGAACAGGTCGTTGGTTTGTTCGGTTATTGAGTGAGTCAATCTCTGATTCAGCCGGTCAGTGAGTCGATCATTTGTTCATTCTGTCATTGAACGAGTCGATGGTTCGTTCGGTAATACAGTGAGTCAATATCTGAGTCAGTCGATCATTAGTCCATTCTGTCATTGAACAAATCGATCGTTCGTTCGTTAATAGGGTGAGTCAATATCTGAGTCAGCCGATCATTAGTTCATTCTGTCATTGTACGGGTCGATGTTTCGTTTGGTTATTGAGTGAGTCAATCTCTGGGTTAGCCGGTCAGTGAGTCGATCTTTAGTTCAGTTAGTCTTTTGTTCATTCCGTCATTGAACGAGTTGACCGTTTGGTCGGTTATTTAGGGAGTCAATCGCTGTGTCAGCCATTAAGCCATTCTGTCATTGAACGAATCGTTCGTTCGTTCAATAATTGAGTGAGTCAATATCTGGGTCAGCCAATCATTAGTTCATTCTGTCATTGAACGAGTCGATCGTTCGGTTTTGAGTGAGTCAATCTCTGGGTCTGCCAATCAGTAAGTCGATCTTTTGTTCATTCCGTCATTGAACGAGTGGATCGTTCGTTCGGTTATTGAGTGAGTCACTATCTGGATTAGCCGGTCAGTGAGTCGATCTTTTGTTCATTCCGTCATTGAACGAGTGAATCGATCGTTCGGTTATTGCGTGAGTCAATATCTTGGTCTGCCAATCAGTGAGTCGATCTTTTGTTCATTCCGTCATTGAACGAGTGAATCGTTCGTTTGGTTATTGCGTGAGTCAATATCTTGGTCTGCCAATCAGTAAGTCGATCTTTAGTTCAGTTAGTCTTTTGTTCATTCTGTCATTCAACGAGTGGATCGTTCGTTCGGTATTTGAGTGAGTTAATCTCTGGGTCAGTCAATCTTTAGTTCAATTAGTTGATTGTTCATTAGGTATTGAGTGAATTAATCTCTGTCAGTCCCCCCCCACTAGTGGGCCTTTAGTTCGTCCAATTACTCAATCAGATGTTTGTTAGTTCAGTAATTCCTTTTTAAATTCACTAGTTTCGTGGTCTGCTTGACCAATTAATATCTTTCAATTAATTAAGGTTTTTAGTTGAGATAAAAAAGTCAGTGACACGAGCGGGATTCGAACCACGATCTTCGGCTAGATACGCTGATACCACTTGAGCTATCGTGACCTCGATCCACTCAGACACGAACTTCCCACCTCAACCCCACCTTTTGAATTTTCCCTCCTTTTGGCCAGTTTTCAAATGTGTAATCTATTGGATTCTCGACGACAAATGAAATGGCCACGGAGATCTTAAGTGAAGATATACTTCATTTAACTCATTAAATTCACTAGTTTTCGTGGTCCGCTTGACCAATTAATATATTTCAATTAATTAAGGTTTTTAGTTGAGATAAAAAAGTCCGAGTGGATCGAAGTCACGATAGCTCAAGTGGTAGAGTAGCCGTATCTAGCTGGGTTCGAATCCCGCTCGTGACACTGACTTTTTTATCACAACTAAAAACCTAAATTAATTATAGAAGTTAAACTTTTAGTATAAAACTTCAATTATAACGTTTTACCGTAGCCTAAAGGCCATCAATACAGCCTTATAAAATTTTATTTTAGGCTAAAACAAAGTTTAAACTTTTATTTTAGGCTAAAAAATCGGCGTATAAACATTGATTTTATTCTAAAATCAAAGATTATAACTTTTTATTTTAGGCTGAACATCTCAAGTACAACCTTCGATTTTATTCTAAAAATATCAATTATAAACTCTGATTTTGGACTGAAATCTCCAAGTAAAATTTTCTATTTTGGGCTAAACCCTCAATTATAACCTTTATTTTTGGCTAATACCACAATTATAACCTCTTATTTTAGGCTGAAATCCCTAATTAAAACATTTGAACATTTGCTTTTTATTTTTGTTAGTTTACAAACATAGATAATAAATTTTGATTTTAGGTTAAACCCTCATTTATAACCTTTGGAGTTAGGCAACAACCTCAAAATAACATTTCATTTTAGTCCAAATATGTATTTAGTAGTCATAAATGAACGTATTAATTTGTTTTTAATCTAAAACGCATGTAAAAAAGTATTTTAGGCTTAAACCTCATATTTAACTTTTTGCTTGACTAAAATTTCAAGTTTAAACTTTTATTTTAGCTAAAAACCAAGTATAAACTTTGACTTTAGCCTTGAAACATGAATTGTAACCTTCGATTTTAGGCTAAATTGCATGTCTAACTTTTTATTTGGCTGAAACCTCAAGTTTAAACTTTTATTTTAGTGTAAAAACCTCAAACATAAACCTTGATTTTAGCCTAAAAACACCGAATATAACCTTCATTTTAGGCTAAACCTCATGTAAAAAAAATTATGCTATAATCTCAAGATAATCAGTTATTTTTAGCCTAAAACTTCGTGTGTAAAATTTTATTTTAGGCTAAACTTTTTATTTTAGACTCCGCCAAGTTTAAACTGTGATTTTAGCCTAAAAGCAACAAATTATAAATTTTTACTTTAGGTTATAACCTCAAGTAAGACACCTTTTAGATCAGGATAAAAGCATGAGTATAGCCTATTGTTTGAAGGTTAAAACCTTATAACTTTCCATTTTTAGGATAAAACCTCTAGTTTTTAGTTGAGATTAAAAGGAGGGAAAATTCAAAAGGTGGAAAGTTAGTGTCCAATTGGATCGAAGTCACGATAGCTCAAGTGGTAGAGTAGTGGCATATCTAGCCGAAGATTGTGGGTTCGAATCCTACTCATGACACTGACTTTTTTATCTCAACTAAAAACCTTAATTAATTAGTTCAGTAAGCTGGTCGTTCATGCACTGAACCGTACATCATTCAGTTCATCTGGTTTCTATCTCATTCAATGAGTCATTGACCCACCCAACCCATTCGTTCTGTTCAACGACGAATACCCATTTCTCTCCTCCTTCGATGCAAGAAATCTTCAAACATACAGGATTATAAATGAATAACTTTTTTTAAGTAATTGTTTATGTTGTTTTATTGTAAGTTTTTTTTTTAAATAGACAATTTATTATTTTCATTTTTATATTATACATATATATTTATATTTAATTATAAATATATATATTTATATTTTTGTACCTATATGTATATGTATATAAAAAGAAATACTTTTTTTTTTCTTCCGAAAATCGTGGTGCTCAAAATAAAAAATTCACAATAAAATTAAAACGGGGCCCATTATAAAAAAAAGAAATAAAAATAAAAATAATAAACCACAAGAGACAATATAAGGCAATTTTCATTATTATTATTATATTCACTTATTTTATATAATTAATTAATTTAACATTTTTTTTTTATACAACTTTGGATTTTTTGTTCATTGAAATTTGTTTATTACACAATATTTACAAAGCTTGTCAGACTTTTGTACAAAAAGAATGAAAGAAAGAGAGAGAGAGAGAGAAGGAGAGAGAGAGTGGGAGGGAGGTATAGAGGGAGAGGAAGGAGAAAAGAGAAAAAATGTACATCATCAGTGAGGTTTGATTGTCTTTGAAATGGCCTCTCTCTGTTTGGCTAACAATAAACTAATTATTAAAAAATAAGACAATAAAACATAATAAAAGTTAATACTAAAATTAAAAAAAAAAAGAATTATATTATTTATGTATAATAAAAAAATAATAAAAAAACATCAAAAATGGACAAAAATAAAATAAAAAAGAAGAAGAAAAGAATTTTGTGTTTGTGTCTTTCCCTAGGTCGGTCGAGTGGACAGGATCCTCAACCGCGCTTCCTCCCCCATCTCTCCTCTCGCCCGTGTCGTCGAAATACGGCCGTCGCCTCATCTTCCGCTTTGCCTACCCACAGCCGCCGACGCGCCTTCGATCATTTGTCCTTGTCCGACTCGGCCATCGCCGTCGGAGGCAGGTACCCGTTCCCCTCGCCATGGCTGTAGCACGAGGTGAAGTGAGTCGGGTACGCCTTGGTGTACCCATTCTCGTCGTTGTACTTGGATTTGTCCTGAAAAAAAGAAACGCCTTTGTAAAACCGAGTTGTTTGACCGTCGATAGTTCATTTGATCAGTGCAATCATCCTTCACTCAATTCTGATAACTAGGAAAATCAGTGAATCGCTGAGTCAATTTATCATTAACCATTCCCTAACTCGACTGATCGTTCATTCGTTGCAACATCCATTCTTCCAATCGATCAACTCAATCTCCCACATTCACTGGGTCATTCATTCAATCATTCCATAATTTCGTCAATCAATTATTCACACCCCACACCCATTCTCAATTCATTCACTTGATCGACTCCCTCGATAATCCGCTCTCATTCGCTGGGTCATTAGTTCAATCAATCCTTAATTCAATGGATCAATCAATCAACTCACCTGACCAACTCCCCTCCCACAAAGAATCGGCCCCTCATTCACTGGGCCATTCATTCTATAAATCATTCACACCCAGCATCCATTTTTCATTCATGAAACACTTCACTCCCCTGAGAATCAGCTCTTCATTCGTTCCATCACTCCTTTGCCCAGTGGGTCAATCATTCACTTCATCACTCGGTTGATCGACTTTCAGAAAGTATCGGCCCCTGTTTCACTGAGTCATTTCTTCCATAAATCAATCAATCACACCTGACATCTGTTCTTCATTCATTCACTCGACCAACTCTGTCGATAATCAGCCCCTCATTCGCTGGGACATTAGTTCAATCAATCACTCTATTGTACTTTCCCTTACATGCTCAAGAAGTCGTTCATTCAATCACGATAACTCGAAGGATAAATCATTCACTCCAACATCACGCCATCACACACTCGACCGACCCTCACAAAGAATTGGCCCCTCATTCACTGGGTCATTTTCATTCCATAAATCAATCATTTACACACGACATTAATTCTTTGTTCATTCACTCTACCGATTCCCTCGAGAATTATCTCCGCATTCGTTCAACATCACTCACTCGACTGACTTTCTTGAGAATCAACCCCTCATTTGTTCAATACCTACTTAACTCGATTGATCAATCATTCACCCTATCTATCATTCACTCACTGAACCGAATCTCACAATCGACCCCTCATTCATTCATATGCTCCTTAATTTGATGGCTCAATCATTCATTCCAACATTGCTTATTCGATCTACTCTCACAAAGAATCACTTCTTAATTCGATGGCTCAATCATCTATTCTAACTTTCATCCATCACTCACTCAACCGACTCTTACAAAGAATCGGCCCCATGTTCACTGGATCATTCGTTCCATAAATCACTCATTCACACCAGTTATAAGTTCTCATTCATTCATTCAATTGACTCCCTCTAGAATTATATCCGCATTTGTTAATTCACTATTTAACTCAATGATTCAATCATTCACTTCATATCTCAGACGACCGACTTTCACAAAGATTTGGCCCCTCATTCATTGAGCCATTCATTCCATAATCACTCTCATTCACACCTGAAATCAATTCTTCGTTATTCACTTGACCAACTCTTTCAAGAATCACCTCCATCATTCGTTCAATCACTACTAACTTAATGGATCAATCATACACCCAAATATCTATCCTTCACTCACTCGACCAAATCTCACAAACCCTTATTCACTGGTCATTCATTCAATCATTCCATACTTTCATAAATCGATCATTCACACTCGATATCCATTGTTCATTCATATTATCATTCACTTGACTGAATCTCACAAAGAATCGGCCCTCATTCACTGAGTCATTTGTTTGATCAATCAATCATCAAAAACCTGACTTCTTCATTCATTCACTTGACTGACTCCATCGAGAATCAGCTCCTCATTCGCTGGGTCATTAATTCAACCAATCCTTAATTCAATGGATCAATCAATCACTCTATCACTCACTTGACCAACTCCCACAAAGAATCAGCTTTTCATTCACTAGGTCATTCATTCTGTAAGCCGGTCCCCGTTTTAGGGATAAGTTTTAGTTGTTAAAATAAGAACAAATTAGGGTAAACATATTTAGTGCTGAAGGGTTGTCACACGGTCAAAAATATGTAGCCTCGTGAGACATCGTAAATTGGGGTCGTGTCAATCCAGTGCGGGACATCCGTCTTCGCCGGCCCACCCGCGGCATGGGAACTCCCGCGACTTTTGAGTTTCCTTTCCACCCCTCCTCCGGTAGAGAACCTGGGATTCAACAAGAGGACTCAGCCAGCCAGAGCCAGCCGTTGCGACCCATTGAGCCAAGTCAACAGTCGAGAGACAAGATGCAGTGGACACTAATCGTGCGCAAGCGTCATTTGGGGTAAGTCCCTTTGTTGATAGACTCATCCCAGATTTAGAGTTGTGGCTGACGTTTAGATTAATTAAATCTGTTGTTTGGGTACTGTTACGAGATGGAATTGTGTACAATAAATGTTAATGAATACGCTCTCTGGTTTATTGAATTCTAGAACCTTACCTTCCCCTACACAAGAATAAGTAGCGACGCGCTTACACCAACTCATCTCTTGTCGCTTAGAGAAAAGCAAGCGAATATTGAGAGATTATTCGGCCGCCGCGCCGTAGTCCACTTACAATTCCATAAATCAATCATTCACACCCAACATCCGTTTTTCATTCGCTCTGACTCCCCTGAGAATCAGATCTTCGTTCGTTCCATTACTCCTTTGCCCAATGGCTCTATCATTCACTTCATCACTCAGTCAATACACTTTTACAAAGTATCGGTTCCTCTTTCACTGAGTCATTTGTTCCATAAATCAATCATTCACACCTGAAATCTGTTCTTCATTCATTCACTCAACTGACTGTCGATAATCAGCCCCTCGTTTGCTGGGTCATTAGTTCAATCAATTTTTAATTCAATCAATCTCTCACTTGACTGACTCTCACAAAGAATCGGCTCCTCATTCACTGGGTCATTTATTCAATTATTCCATGACGATAAATCATTCAGCCCAACATCGTTTCATTTGTTGGGACTGTCACATATCACAAACAGTTCCTCATTCATTCCGTCACTCAATAAATCAATAATTCAATTTCACTCATTCAACGGTTCATTTTTTCCATCACTTCAAATCTTAATAAATCATACATTCACACTGACTGTTCATTCAATTGCACTTTTAATCTGCCGATTTGGCCTCAGAGTCTCAGTCGTTAAGATCATATGCGTTGTCAATTACCGTCGTCCCGTTGTTGTTGTACACGACCATGCAGACGCCGTCGTTCTTCGGCTTTCCTCCCCTGTACTTGGCCCTGTAGAAATCGGAAAAGAGGAATAGGAAAAGTACGCCATGAAGGGCGATGTACACCATGAACGACTTGGGATAGTCGCACGGTGTGAACAGTAGCTGGAACTGGTGGGCGAATATCATCACAAACTGGACCTGGAATTTTTTCAAAATTATAATTTCATCAGGGCGATAAACTAGGGCCTATTTTACCATTTGGAAAGTCGTGAGGTGCTTCTTCCACCATATGTACTTCTGGTACTCAGGTCCCATTGCCGATATCATGTAGTAGAAATACATGACGATGTGTACGAATGTGTTCAGGAGAGCGAAGAACGTGCTGTGCCCGCCTAAATTAAAAAAATAAAATAAAAATAAAGTTATATAAAAAAATAATCAAAATAATATCACGCTTACCAGGTGTGAACTTCACGCCAAACCATACGCTCATCGGCATCATGCCATGGTGGATGACGTGCAGCGTAGATACGTGCTCGTTCTTTTTCCTCAGGATGAAAAAAAGCTGCAAAAAAATCAGCAAAGCGTTTGAACATCAATCGTGATACGTCATGAGGGCGAGGCTTCACACTGGTGCGCTAATTGTTCGCGCGTACAAGAATTCTTTTCCCACCGATCCCACCCCCCCAGTTGACAAGGTTGATTGAGGATAAAATACGTGTTGGATTAGGAGAAAAAAAACAACAACGAACAATTGACTTCTACTTAGAGTCCGAATAATTGACTCACTGTACAAACAATTGACTTATAAATGTTACAAATGGAATGAAAAGATTGGTGACCGGCAGACGCTGGTCAACTATTAACAATAATTTATTACATACCGTATCAAAAAACTCTGTGAACTTTGAGAAATAATACCACCAGCATGTCATCGCCATCTAGAAAGAAAAAACAGTAATTTTTAATTTTTTTGTTTTAATTTACACCTTACTATAATAATAATAAACAATAAAAGACTCACCCGCATGGCTTTATCGCTCCTTGAATAGTCGACTGGCTGACACCTGAAGCTGTAATCTCCCCACCAACCGCTCATCAAATACTGAAAATAACGAGTGAAAAATGTATAAATCTATTTAAGGATAGATTGCACTTTAGATTGCAATTGAAAGATAGATAGATTGCAAAAAGGAAAAAAAGGGGGTTGGATGAAGGGCGAATTGATGGGGGCGGGGAAATGGAAAGTATGTATGGAATGAGGAGGCTAAATTGAATAAATCGGCGACTACATGCAGAGTGGATGGGGTTGGCTGATTGAACAAACGAAAGAACTAAATCACCAAGCTGAATGATCAGCGAACCGATAGGAAACATTCGACTAATTAGTAAATCAATGGTTGGCTGGGAGAGCTTTCGAACAACTATGAAAAAATGATCAAAATCTAAGGGCTGAATCAACGGCGAATTGATACAAAGTTACGACTAATTAACCAACTGATGGTTAGCTGAGCGAGTGTACAAATGACTATGAATGAATAAACAATCAAAATTTAAGAGATGAACGAACTAAATCACCGAACTGAACGATTGGCGAACTGATACTAGCTTACTACTAATTAACAAACTGTTGTTTGGCTGGGCGAGCGTTCAAACGACTATGAACGAACGAACGAACGAACTAAATCACAGAGCTGAACGATTGGCGAACTGATACTAGCTTACTACTAATTAACAAACTAATGGTTGGCTGGGCGAGCGTTCAAACGACTATGAACGAACGAACGAACTAAATCACCGAGCTGAACGATCGTGCGAACCGATACTAACTTACTACTAATTAAAAACTGATGGTTGGCTGAGCAAGCGTTCAAACGACTATGAACGAATGATCAAAATCTAAGCGATGAACGAACGAACTAAATCGCCGAGATGAACGATCGACGAACTGATGGTTGGCTGGGCAAGCGTTCAAACGATTCTGAACGATCAAAATCCAACAGCCGAACAAATAACTGAACAAACGCTCGGCTAGCTGAACCGTCGAAAGCCACGAACTTTCTGGTTGACCGAGCGAACTAACTAGTTTGAAAAGGAGAATACGATGGACTTTGAACGAACGAACGATCAAAACCTTCGAGCTGAACGAACTGACTGTCGTCTAAGCTAGCAAACAGACGACTCTGAACGAACCCTACGAACTGAACGTACGAACGATCAAACCCTACGAGCTGAACGAACTGACTGCTGACTAAGCTAGCAAACCGACTACATTGAACGACCGATTCTGACCGACCCCTACTAACTGAACGAACGATCGAACCCTACGAGCTGAACGAACGATCAAACCCTACGAGCTGAACGAACTGACTGCTGACTAAGCTAGCAAACCGACTACATTGAACGACCGATTCTGACCGACCCCTACTAACTGAACGAACGATCGAACTCTACGAGCTGAACTGTCTGCTGACCAAGCTAGCGAATCGACGACTCTGAACGAACTATCGACTAACAGAACCACCGAACGACATACAATGTTACACCAATAAATAAAAACCAAAACCGATAAAATAAGACCGCAAAATACCCGAACCGGTCTATTAATGACGTAACGGTTTAATTTACGGTATCCAAGGGGGTTCACGCAGCCCGGAAGGGACCGTTCCAAAAAACGCAAAACAGGTCGTGTTTCTTTCGCAAACTATTTCCTCTATTCAATTACAATTTGAATACAATCGATAGGTTCGGGTTTTCCGGACACGAGATTTTTTTTTTGTAAAATTAAAAGAATCGAGCGGGAACAGTACGGAAGCCGGATTTGTTGACCACACCGGAGCATGTTGGAAGTCATTTATCGTGCATACTTGAAACATTTTTTTATATTTTTAATTAAGATAGACACAAGGTGAAAGTGAGAAATTGTGTGTGAGGGGGGCTAACCTTCGCTCCTCTTCCTATTCCTGCCTTTCCAGACCGGTCGGCCGGTCCGAGGTTGCGTAACTCGGTCTGAGGTTGTGCTTTAGAGCGAGAGAGTGAGCGAGAAAGAGTGAGAGAGATGGAGATAAGGTCTAAGATCACTCTCACTCTTGCGTCACGTACAATCGTGCTTTCTTCGACCTCGGGCCCATGGGCACAGGGCAGCCTTGAATCACCCGGGGCCCATGGGGGCAGAGCGGGGCTCCGCGGACCCATCCCTCTGCTGTGCTTCATTCCGATCCGTCGTCGTTTTACGACTTTCGCCTTGGACGGACGGGCGACGCCGGTGAATGTGAATGGGCCAGACAATGACTCTGATTGAATATTGCGCTCTCGTCTTCGAAGGAGAAAAAAGAAGAAAAACGTCACCACCCACCTCGTAGAAGATCCAAGCGGAGAATATCGTCTGGAAGAGGTTGTAGAATATAAGGACCCTCCTCAGCTTGAACGGCTTCCTGTTGTGCATCATCGCCGGGCCGAGTACTTTGGCGAAGTACGCGTAACAGAGGCACACGATCAACGTGGGCAACGGGGTCGCCATCATCGGCCATCCGCTCGTCCTTTCGTCTGAAAACATTTAAAAAAAAACAAAAAAAATAACGAATAATGAAAAAAGAAAAAGCGGGAATTTAACTCGGACCGATGGGCATGAGGGACGCGCACGTGCCGAAGGGAAACCCGAAGACGGTGGCGTGATGACCGAATGAATCATCAATTGAGGGAACAGGTTAATGATTGACTGTCTGGACAACAGACCGAACGACAGGTCTGCTTAGCCATTGACTGAACTAAGAAACGGACGGGGTCAATGAACCAACACTGATCAAAAGAACGATTGATCGTACCTACTAATAATTGACTGAAAAAATGACTGGATGTCTCAATGGTCAAACGAACTTAGATTAATAATTGACGCAACACACGATTGAGTGATCCGTTTATTGAACAAACCGACTGACACTTGACTGAACGGACGATTGGGTGACTCAATGATCAAAAATACTTAAACTAATTATTGACTTCACGATTGAGTGATCCGTTTATTGAACAAACCGACTAATAATTGACTGAAAGAACTTGTGGATGACCACCAATATCGAATAAACTTAGACTAATAATTGACTCAACACATGATTTGAGTGATCAGTTGATTGAACAAACCGACTAATAATTGACTGAAAGAACGAGTGGATGACCACCAATTGATCAAATAAACTTAGACTAATAATTGACTCAACATATGATTTGAGTGATCCGCTGAGTGAACAAACCGACTAATAATTGACTGAAAGAACCATTGGGTGACCAATTGATCAAATAAACGTAGGCTAACAATTGATTCAACACACGATTGGGTAACTAATTGATCATATAAACTTAAGACTAATAATTGTCTTAACACACGATTGGGTGACTAACTGATCAAATAAACTTAGGCTAATAATTGACTGAACGAACGAACGGTTGGATGTCTCATTGAGTGAAACCACCGATTGACAATGGACTAAGTGATCTAATGAATGAACAAGTGAACAATCTAATGAACGAAAGATTGAGTTATCAACTGAACTAATGCGTGAGCTAACGTACGAACAAATAACCGATTTACCGAACGAACGATTGTGGGGTCTACTGAACGATCGATCGAGTTATCTACTGAACGACAGGTGAATGACAACGTAACTGGCTATTGGCAGGTCGTTGTTCATCTTACTTGTCAACGTTCTTGTGACCGGTTTTCTAAGACTCTTGGTTTTATTGCAATATTAAAAGTTCTCCTGGGGGGGTTGCCATGATGGGTTCGTTTTACTTGCCGTGCCCCGTCGGGACTTTTTATCCCTTATCTCGCGATGATTCCCCCCCCCCTGGTGTAATAATCCCCGTCCCACTCGACCCGGCCCTCATGTGATCAGAGTCGGCGAGTCATCAACTATTTCGGGATTTGGGTTTTTTCCGTAATAAAAGTGTAGAGAGATTAGAGGTTCAATTGCTCGGAAATACCGGGCCGGGGGGCTTCGTTCTCGACCGCAGAAGATCACCACAAGGCGGGATCCCCTTGCGCAACGCGAGCGGCGGACCTTCCGCTTTCTCTGGGGACGATCGTCCGTTGTTGGGAGGGATAGGCCCGAAGTTTCCGCGTTTTTTAAATAACCATGGTGTCATATCGTGAAAAAAATAACACAACAATAAATAGAAAATAATCATGATAAATTACTCACCGCCTCTGTTGTACATGAGGTCGTGGTACCAATGCGTGATGTCCCTGACCAAGGTGGCCATCGTGCCGCCTTTCAACCGTACCTGCAACATAATGAGTGGAATATGATGATTGATCAGACGATTATAGCTAGAATTTTTTATTATTATTATTTTTTTTTAATCAACGATTTCTATCCTGGCGAAAGAAGGGGTTACGAGGCTGTGCCATTTTCTAAATAGAATCCCCCAAGGATTTTCCATCTCTCAAGGACTTCTCAGAGACAACAGAGAGACGGATTTCTAAAGCAGAAATGATGACGAAGTGCTTACAAGTGTTTATTTATTTATTAATACTTTATAGCGTCCTTACTTGACTGATCCTATAATTAAGTGAACACAGTTGGGTTTATTGAGTTGAACTATCATTGAGCGAGTAGCTCGTTTATTGACTCGTTCAGTCTGGCGAACAGTCGGGAGCATTCGGTCGTTTATTGTGTTAAATTATCATTGAGTGAATAGCTATTTTATTGACTCGTTCTGACAGCCAATCAATCAGTCGAGAGCAGACGGTCGTTTATTGAGTGAGTAGCTCGTTTACTGATCGTTCAGTCTGTCAATCAAACAGTCGAGAGTGTTCGGTAGTTTATTGAGTAAGTAGCTCGTTTATTGACTCGTTCAGACTGTCGAACGGTCTGGAGCATTCGGTCGTTTATTGAGTTAACTTATCATTGAAGGAGTAGCTCGTTTATTGACTCGTTCAGTCAGTCAATCAGTCGAGAGCATTCGGTCGTTTATTGAGTTAACTTATCATTGAAGGAGTAGCTCGTTTATTGACTCGCTCAGTCAGTCAATCAATCAGTCGAGAGCATTCGATAGTTTATTGAGTGAATAGCTCGTTTATTGACTCGTTCAGTATGTCGAACGGTCAAGAGCATTCGGTCGTTTGAGTTAACTTATCTTTGAGGGAGTAGCTCTTCATTGACTCATTCAGTAGGTCAATCAATCAGTCGCGAGCATTCCGTCGTTTAATGACTCATTCAGTCATACTATCAGTGGGGAACATTCGATCGTTCATTATTTGATTCTTTGAGTTAGTTGATCAGGCTTCAGGAGGTAACACGCCGTTCATTCATCAGTCTGCAAATCGTTCGTTCATCGACATGGCCGACCATTCACCGTGTAGTTCGTTAAGTGAATCAATAATCGTTCATTCAGTAATTCGGTCGAATTTCCATTCATTGGATCGTTCCTTCGCCTCCAAATTGGTGCATTTTTTTTTCAAATTCGGCCAGTTGAAAAAGTAAAATTATGTAAATAGGAAGTTTTTATTCGTGATGATTCACGATAATTGTTTGGTCAAGAGTGTCCACTATTTCATTAGAACATTAATTGCAATTATATTAATAATATTAATTATTCATAATTAACCGCATGTTGACACGATTGTACTTATTTTGGTGCAAGGAAAGAAAACAATAATAAGTGCAACACAAGGTCTAGAATGGGACCCCAGTGACCTTACAGTGAAAACTCCTCTCCCTTTCGCACGGCGGGGCTGCGAACGGACCGCAGGTGAACGCGATGGTTCAAAAATCCACGAATAAGATAAATTTGAGCCGGCCGGGACTACGATCGATCGAACAACTCACTAAGGGCTGATCGACTCATCTGACTCAACATACAATGAACGACCGATAACTCGACGGACAACTAATGAGCTCATTAAAGAACCAACGACTCAACAAACAACCACCTCAAATGACCGAATAGCCTCATTGAAAGACAGAAACGATTCACTGAACGAACAACAGACTGAAAGTACGGCCGACTTATCAACTCTTTGAGTACGATGGACCCAACTAACAACAGCCCACTGAACGACCGACGTAGAACGAGCAGATCTGAGGAAAGGTCGATTCTTCCCAACCTTCCCAACGGCGTGTCAAACGTCTGCGAATCGCTCACTTTCTAACACTTATAAAAACGTCAACAGCCAATTAAAACCCGATTTTCTCGGCTGAGAATCCCATGGCGTGGCGACGATCACCCATTGTCCGTCAATTAGAATATAATTGGCCCTACGATTACCTGCGCCGGTGATACAAATAAAAACAATTTTTTAATTAATTATAGGGAAAATGCTGTAAGCCGTTCTCACGCTGAGGATCGCAGATTTTTTTTAAATAATTTGATTATATTCATTTGGATAATTAGCTTCAGGATATCGTGTCTCACGTCTTTATCGCGTTATCCTTGGCGTTTACTTATTTTCTATCAGCGGAAATACAAACATTTACGGTTTTGTCAAAAAGAACAAAAAAAACTGCATAAATAATGGTTAATAAAATTAGAAAAGACCGATGTACTCAACGAACTCGTTAAAGGACCAACAATCTGAACGAACAACTACCTACAACTCGAGTGACCGATCACTAAGGACTGATCAACTGTGAGGACCAACTGACTCAGCATACATTAAACGACAGATGTACTCAACGAACGAACGATCAGCTCATTAAAGGAACTACGGACTCAACGAACAACCAGCTACACCTCGAATAACCGATCAACTCAATGAACGACTAAGCGGCTCAATGAAAGACCGAATAAGTCAGTGAGCGATCGATCAACTCATTAAAAGACATACAAACTCTGTAAACAACCACCTCAAATGACCGAATGGAGGATGACCCAACTCAGTTCTGAAACGTTCGTGATTTGCACGAGTCTCAATTAATTCACTGACAGCCAGGTTGTTTTAGTAACGAAAGGAAGTTTGTTATTATAAAATAATTTAAAAGAAAAAAAATTGTTACGAGTTTACACGATATTTTTTCTCGTATTTCCTTTGTTGTATACTGTAGTTTCCTTGTTATTTTATTATTTGTTATGAATGAACGATTGAGTGGTGTACTGAACGAACGATTGAGTCAGGGCGCTGACACACGGAGCGGTTTTGACCGAAGCGTTTACCGCTTCGTTGTGACACACGCAGCGGTATGATGTGCGTTTTGGCCGAAGCGGTTTTGTTTTCTCTCAGTTATTAAATGTATCCTATAGCAGTGCATATAAGCATTGAACGTCGCAAGGTTTTGCAGTTTGTTTAACAAGTCCTGTTTAATAAATATATTGTTCTGTAACTGTATGTAACTTCGTGTATTAGTTACAGCATTACAGACTATTCCCCCATGTAGTACTTTTTTTTTTCTTTGATGAACATTCCATGGAACTGGCTACAAAGTGAAATCTCACAGTTATCTACACACTACGTCTCGTTCGGTTTTCTTTTCTCTATGAAGTTTTGAAAAATAGTCTTTAAAAATAAATATTTAAGTTGATTTATATTTAACTGGGATCTCGGGTAGCTGAGTAGGCGTGTCAGACTCTCGGCTTAGATCCTGCAGTTGTAGGTTCGATTCCCGTTTCGCTCCCCCCAACAAAAAAAATCAATCCTCTCTGATCAATAAAAGTAAAGTAATTCCTGTTCAGAGTCAAGCAAGGTTTAAACTACTTTTCATTTTTCATACTATAATTTAAAAGGCACAGAGCTGGGATTTGAACGAGGTCCCCTTCCTCCTCCAGATAATATTCAAAACAAAATTTTTATTAAACTAGTTACTACCATGTATCACCGACAGTCATACGCATACTTTGTACCCGTAAAGCTGTAGAAATCATTTAATTATAAGGTGATGTACTTTCAAGTAGTTGTAAAGTTAAAAGAGGCCCTGGAGGAAGGTGAGTTCGTTTTAAAAACGGTTGTGTTACTGTACAGCACCGTACAATCTGTAAATACTTAGATTTCCCCCCCCCATTTTTAGTGGTGGTTAAGTATCAATATGTAAAGCTTAGGCGTCAGGAAGTTGAGAATTAGCTAAAATTCTATTATTTATTAATCTTATTGAACTGGCATTGGCCCATTCCCCATGGAGTTCCCATGGATGAAGAGATACTTCTGGTGTCTGTTGTACTATCGTTGGAAGAAGAGAATGGAGAAAAAACACAGGAGAATGTGGGTTCATCCAATTGTCGAGAAGAGAAGCGAAAGAGGGCATTTTAAGAATTTGTTTTCAGAGATGAGGAAACACCCTGAAGAATGTTTTAACATTACCAGGTTGTAAATGGGCAGTTTTGACGAGTTACATAGTAAAATAAAATGCCGCATTACAAATTTTTTTCTCCACGTCTATTTTTTGCATCATAAAAGTAAATTAGAAGATTGACAAACGAACAACCCCTCAAGAAAGTGGGGAACAAACAAGAAAAACAGCTCAAATAAACGCCACGTGTGTCAGGGCTGATGCAATACTTGGGTACCACTCACCGCCTGGCGTTTTCAAAACCGACGCGTTGGGTCGTCTCCGCCACCGACCGACTCGGTTTGAAAACCGACAGGCGGTTACGACCGCTACGTCTGTCAGGTTAAATGCAACAACAATGAACGACTCACCGCCTCGATTTTTCTCGCGGTAAACGCTTCGGTCAAAACCGCTCCGTGTGTCATCGCCCTCAGTCACAGTTTTGCGCCAGGAACGGGAGACGAGCGGCTGTGCTTCAAAATCCCATTGCACAGGAATTTCCTGTTCGGTTTCACCCGGGCGCACAGTCCTGGGACATCGGGCGGGGCGCGCTCCCCGGTCCGGATTTTATTAATTTCACCCCCGGGTATTTAAATAATAATAATCAAGGTTTTCTTTTTTCCACCCCCTCCCCCGCCAACGAGTAAAGGGGGGCGGCAATTTCCCTTATTCGGAAGGGCACGGCCATTTATTCCGGTCGTGTTCCGGCTCCTCTCCCCCGTTGGACGGAGAGTGAAAGCAACCCAACGGGAGAAATTTCCAATTGCGTAACAATTATGAGTCGCGTCGGCCGGGAGATATCCACCAGCCAGCCTTGACCGATGGGTAGGAAGTGGCCGGCCGACGGGGTTCGCTCGGCATCGCTGCGACGACGGAACTGTTTGATGAATCGTTCGGGCCGAACCGATGAGACTGAATCGTACGTGAATGTCAGCTGTGTGAGATGAATCAAAGATCCGACTTAGTAGCTGAACTATGTGCGATTGGAGGAAGCACTATGAGTTGAATCAATAATTCGACCCAGTAGCTGAACTATATGTGATTTGAAGAAGCACTGAGAGTTGAATCAATGATCCGATTCAATGGCAGAATCGTTCGTGAATAAGAACAGTGAGAGATGAATCTGGTGTGACATAGGTTTCAGAAAAACATTTTCTTTATCGTGCCAACGATTAGATTAAAGATCAGACTCAGGTGCTAAACCTTTCGCGACTAGAAGCAGACACTCAAAACATACTAACTTCAAACAAGAATGAGGAAAAGGTACTCGGTGGCAAATAAAAATTATACAGTACACTGGCAGTCGACACCGACGTGAACAGAAGAAGTGTAATAATAAGTATTTTCAAAATATCAGGAAGTGTTATTTATGAAAAATAGAATGTAAAACCTGGGCATATTAACTCAAAATGTTTACATAAATTATTACAGTTAGGATGTCTTTGATCTTTTTTCTGTTTTGTGTCCAAGGGGCTGCCTTTCCAGGCTATGGCAATTTCCGGTCCGCGCGTCCTCGCTCTTTTTTGATTCGAGGCCTCGGCTTAGTTGCGCACAGTCCACCGGCAATAATCCGTGTCACTAGGATGTGCCCGTTGTGTCAGGGGTTTTGAAACGACCCGGGCTAATTGTCCCATTTTTTTTCGTTCTTTCTCTTCTTTTAATGTCCCGGGGTATTTTAGAAAGTCGGCGTTGTTTTTCGACGTACGTCTGTCGTCTGGTGGCACCGGGTGGGGACGTGGTGGAACGTCTGTTGTCCGAAATTAACGGAAGCGATTAGCTGCGTCGCGAACGCGGAAAACCGAAGGTATGATAAAAAAGTAACGCGGGTCCGCGTATCCTCGCTTTTTCCGGGGAAACCCGCTCGTCCAGAAAAGCATGGGATATCCCGTGTTTCGAACCGAGTAATAAGTGTTACTACACCGCTATTACTGTAATCATAGCTTCGTTTTCTAAACGACTGGCAAATTGTATTTGTTTTAATCACACACGCACGCACGCTCCTCCGAAGTAATATTTAAAAAAAAATCAATATACAAATTTCAGTTAATTAATATTTAACCAAATTATAATACTGTAATATAATTTGTTTATAATGTATTCAAAACAAAAAGACAATGCTCCTCAGTGCTGACAATTAGTATGAAAAACCACTTCGTTATACAGTGTTGACAATTAGTATGAAAACCACTTCATTATACAGTGTTGCCAAATAATAGGGAGGACAACGGTATACAGCGCTGCCAATCAATACGAAAAACCTACCCCTATATTCAGTGCTGTCAATCATTAGGAAACAAACTACCCCAAATACAGTGCTGACAATTAGTATGAAAAACCATTTCATTATACAGTGTTGCCAAATAATAGGGAAGACAACGGTATGCAGCGCTGCCAATCAATACGAAAAACCTACCCCTATATTCAGTGCTGCCAATCAATAGGAAACAAACTACCCCAAATGCAGTGCTGCCAATTAGTATGAAAACCACTTCATTATACAGTGTTGCCAATTAGCGTACAACGATTAGTATTGCCATTAACAAGGATCTACCACAATATACATAGCTGCAATCAGTAGGAAAACCACCTTATTATATATATAAAATCGCTGTCTAACAAAAAAATATACATAGACGATACTGTCAATTAGGAAGAAAAAATAAGCAATTTAATATATATGGTACAAGAAATTACTATTTAAAAAAACCTCGAGGTCAAAGGTGCTGTCATTTAGTAAGGACACCCCTTCCCGAGTAAAATAAAGGTACTGAACAAAAAAAGAACCAAATTATAAACAAACTGAAAGACCGGTTTCAGAAAACGACGTCACCAGTTCCTGTAGTTAAATGTTCTTGACGTCAAAACGGAATTGACGTATACATATATAGAAAAAAGTCAAAAAAATCTTGCCTTAAAGTCAAAGCTGTTCCCGATTCCTATGTAATTTGTCGGTTTTCTCAAATAGCGGGCAATCTTTCATCTAAACAACTATAACAGTACAAATCCTTCAACACTTCATGGGTGAGTCACATAGGTTAGTACGCAAGGGTACTGCTCATGCAACATTGAATCATTCACACACTTCATTCGTTCATTTACGCGCAAAAATTTTCAATACATTGTACATGTATTTTTATATAATATTTTCAGTATAATGTGTATTTTGGGAATTTTAAAATTACTTATTTTCTTTAGACAGTAATTTTTTTGAGCACTAATTTTCATTACACTGCATATGATTTTTTTAAATACAATTTTCAGCATTCTGCAAATTTTTAAAATTATATTTTTCTCTATCCTACATATATATTTTTCTCCCAATATTAATTATAAGTATCCTATACATAACGGATTTTTTTTTTTAATTACTATTGCACTTACTCTATATTTTTTTGTCAGTTTTAAAATTCCCAAAATATACTATTAAAATTAAGTATTGAAAAAATGTAAAGGTGATGAAAATTAACATTTAAAAAAATGCATAGGGTGGTGGGAAATTAATACTGAAAAAATAATAATATACGTATAAAGGGAATGGGAATTAGTATTGCAATGAAAATTGTTGGGTGTGAATGATTCAATGAGGGATGAACGAATGAAGTGTGTGAATGGTGCAATGTTGGATGAAAGGTCAGTACTCTTGCGTACTTACCTATGTGACTCACATTAGCGTCGAAGGATTTGTATTGTTATAGATGTTTAGATCAAAGATTGTCCATTATAATTTTATTTAAAAAAAAAAAAAAATTAAAATAACGCTTTGACTTTGAGCCTAAATTTTTTGACTTTTTTTCTTTCTTTGCTTGTATGTATAATCAATTTGGTTTGACATCAATAAAGAACAATTTTTATTAACATGCATACATTATTCTTTATGCAAATTTTCATCAAGATTGTAAAAATTACTAGTTTTCCTCATTCTCCTGTATATGTTTTCAACACTAATTATCACTACTAATTATCACTAGGTATATTTTTCTCAATATTAATTATTTTGCATAGTGTATATTTTTTCAGTACTAATTTTAAATATCCTGTACATTTTTTTCAATACTACTAATTTTCATTAACGTGTATACTTTTCTGATTTAATACAGTGTACATTTTTGTCAGTATAAATTTTCAGTAAAGAGTATATTAATATCAATATTAATTTTCGCTCCCATGTAAATATTTAAGCCAATACTAATTTTCACCTCCATGTATATATTTTAGTTGTTTCTAATTTACACTTCCATGTACATATTTTTGTCCATACTAATTTTCAGTATAGTGTACATTACAATGCTAATTTTCACTCCCATGTATATATTTTTGTAAATATTACTTTTCACTCCCATGTATATATTTTGTCAATACTAATTTTCCCTCACATGTATATATTTTTGTCAGTACTAATTTTTTCTCCCATGTACATATTTTTGTCAATATTAATTTTCACTTCCACGAACATATTTTCGTCAATACTAATTTTCCCCTCCATGTATATTTTTTTATCAATACTAATTTTCACTTCCATATACATATTTTTGTCAATACTGATTTTCATTCCCATGTATATATTTTTTTTTCAATGCTACTTTTCACTCCCATGTATATATTTGTGACAATACTAATTTTCACTTCCATGTACATATTTTTGTCAATACTGATTTTCAATCCCATGTATATATTTTTTGTCAATACTAATTTTCACTTCTATGTACATATTTTTGTAAATGGTAATTTTCATTCCCATGTATATATTTTTGTCAATACTAATTTTCACTTCTATGTCATATTTTTGTCAATGGTAATTTTCAGTGTAGTGTATATTTTTGTAAGTACTAATTTTATCCTTTTTTTAATACTAATTTTCATTATGCATACTGTACAGTTCAAGATTTTTTAATTTAAATGTACTTATCTTATTTAGCATGTAATTTTTTTTCAATAGTTATAGATTTTTTAGAATATGTAAATTTTATATTAGTAATGTTCAGTATAGTGTAATATTTTAGGGTTTTTTTATTTGCTAATTTTCCATCACCACATATATTTTTACAATATTAGCCGTCAGTTTCCTGTATATATACATACTTTTTTTTTGCTAATTTTCAATCACTGTATATTTTTTCGATACTAATTTGTTTCAGACAGAATTAGTAATTTCAAAAAACACACAAAACAAAATAAGAGAACCTACTGCAAATTAAGCGTTGAACACGAAATATCACAAAACTCACTGGGTAATGANTACATATATATATACACATATATATATACAGGGTACCGCAAAATAGTATGCGGTTTAAGCGGAGCAAGGTGAAAATATCAAACAGCACAGGAAGTCCAGTAAAAATTAGCACTGGTGAAAAAAACAAAATAGAAATTGTGAGATGGGGGTAACCACACACACGCTCAAATATAAAGTGTTTTGAGTGTAGTTTGAAAATTATTATTAGCCACGGCAAAAAAAAAAAAAAAATAATAATAATAATAATAATGAGAAAAAGAAAAAGGAGAAAAAATGAACCAATGTATTAAAAGTACTAAATTATTATTTTTTTATATATATTTTAAGGTTTTGAGGACACCAGGCTGGAAAATTGATGACTCGATGATTTTTGCCCCATTGCGCGATACAAAAAAAATCGCATGTTTTAAATTCCGATCCGGGGGAAAGACAATGAATGAAGGAAGGGGAAGAAAAAAGAAAACTTCTTACCTTTTTTCCTGTAGGGGTGGGGCCGATTTGCGATGGGGGGTTGGCACGGTTTTCCTGGGTTTTCTTTTTTTTTCTTAGAGAGGGGGCGGTGAAAAATCTCTGTCTCTACCGGAGAAAAACGACAACTAGTACGCCGGCGTCTAATTCTGTTGGCCCTTTCTCCTTTCTAGCGTCCCGAACCTCTGAGAAGGAAGACCGGGCGGTACTGGATTTCTTTTTCCCTCGGCACCCGGAGGAGGGACCCCGTGGCCGCGAAGAGGGGGCCCACCCGAGAGTAGGAGGATGTCCGTTTGGGGGGGCCCCACGAAAAACCGCCGTCATCTGGAAATTTTTCCAGGGTTTTCTGCCCATTCGAAAGACGGGAAAAAAGATCACGATCTTGGTAATCGACGAGACATTACGACTAGACGCTTAAAATTCAAGTCGAATGACTCAGTCATACCTTCTATAAAAATTTAAAAAAATGAAATAAACACCCCCAGCTACAAGAAAATCATTAAATTCAAATTTAAAGAAAAAACAAAATTTCCTAGCGACTTGGAGAAAAAATTTAATAGCTTAATAATTGTATATTACCCAACTGACATGACTTTCACCTAGTTGTTCAAAAGCAAATAAAAAGCTCATTTTCATTTGTTTATTAAGTATCCAAGGGCGTACACGCGTTCATTCATCAAGGGATCAAGCACATTGACTTAGTTCAATCGCTCATCAATGGATCAGGTTCAACACTTCGTTCGTTCGCTTATCAAGGGATCAGCTACACTCACTTAGTTCAATCGCTCAAGGGATCAGATACACTCACTTCGTTCGTTCGCTTATCAAGGTATTAGGCACACTCAATTAGTTCAATCGCTCATCAAATTATCTGGCACACTCACTTCGCTCGTTCGCTCATCATGGAATTGTTCAGATGCTTCGTATGTTCATCCATCATGGGATCCTTTAAAGAATTCGTTCGTTCGTCCATCATAGAATCGGACGGACACTCACACAGCGTGGGATCATTCACACACTTCATTCTTTCAACAATCATGGGATCATTCACACTTCATTAGTTCAGCAATCATAGGATCATTAACACAATGCATTAGTTCAGCAATCTTGGGATCAAATACCAAATACGCACACTCACATTGTTGGTTCACCCAGCATGAGATCATTCACACGCTTCACTCGTCCGTCCATCATAGGATCGGACGCACGCGCACGCACGCGCGCACACACACAGAGCGTGGGATCATTCACAAACTTCATTCTTTCATCAATCATGGGATCATTCACACACTTCATTCGTTCATCAATCATGTGATTATTCATAAACTTCATTAGTTCAGCAATCATGGGATCACTCACACAATTCATTAGTTCAGCAATCTTGGGATCAAATACGCACACGCACTTTGTTGGTTCACCCAGCATGGGATCATTAACACACTTCATTATTTCACCCAGCATGGGGCCATTCAAACGCCCCATTGTTTACCAACCTTGCAATCAGACGCTTCATCAGATCAGAGCCTTCATTCATTCACCTATTATGTGATGAACACTTCACTCGTTTACCAACTTTGCGATCATTCATACACTTCGTTCGCTCACCAGCCATGGGATCTGACCCTATTCATTCCCTCACCGATCATGTGATGAGCACTTGATTCGTTTACCAATTTTGCGATCCTTCACACTCTTCATTCGTCCATCGACTATGGGATCTGACACACTATCTTCGTTCACCAATCATGTGATGAACACTTCATTCCTTTAGCAATCTTACGACCATTCGGATACTCCGTTCGATAGCAATTGTGGGATCGGTCAATCACTTCATTCGTTCACTCATCTTGAGACACTCGTTTGATTAATTCACCTATCAACGGATCAGTTACATGCTCACTTCGTTCACCCACCATGTGATCAGTCATCTTTCCCTTAATTTTAAATCTTTCGCTCACCCATCCACTTACTTATTTTGTTTGAATTCACTTTGCTTGTGTTCGCCGTTTTTAGATAAAAATCGATTATAACGAAAGACGGTTGTCGTTTTTATTTATCTCCACCCCCACCCAACTGCGATGTAACACAGGATACACCCTCGGCCTGCAACGAATTTTCACCGGTTTCTTCGTAGGGTCGACGGCGTCAAATTCCTTTTCACCTTCAAAATGGCATTTTTGACGTCAATTAGCCGGGGTAAAAGTAGGGCCCCAGGGGGTCGGGCCTTTTCGGCCAAATTCCTCGGCCCTGTCACAATTCGTGCACAACAACAATTGCGATTTTGCGCCCTGGACAAACAACGTGTTGTTGTAGTTGTCCGTCTCGGTGCCTCTCGAGCCGAGCGAGAACAAGCGGATCCGAGGCAGTTTTTTTTATTTTGGTATTCAGTTGTTTTACACGTCTTGCGAAATTGACGTCCTCGCTCGTATATTTGCTCTGGCTGGAGGAGATGGGGGGAAAAAATCGTTTGTCACCTAATCGCTTACCCTTGGAAGCCTGCCGCTAAGGTGAGAATCCATAAAAAGACCTCACCGTGATTGGATTACAATTTGCATTGCCGTATACACAAGCATAAAAAATATCTTTGTCATTTTTTTCTTCTTATACCTCTATCACTCTATTGCTTGCATCATTTAGTCAATCTCAGCCTGGCTCAATTCGATCGCTCTAGGATGTATTTATCTATATCCCCGTCTTAATCTAACCAATAATCCTCGTTTGCCAATATTTCTCATTCTCTCACGCGATAAACATCTCTAACATGCTACATAATTGACTCTCTTTCTCTCTCTCTCTCTCAGGTGAAACATTCATTATTTCTCTTTTTCCCTCTCTCTCCAAATGTCAACCGCTTTTGTAAGGCCTTGGAAGGAAATCGCGTGAAGACGCTAGAACGAGAAAAATCGCGGACTTGAAGGTGGGAGGTTCGTTTGGCTGTGGTCTTTTTGGGTTTGCCCAGTAGGTCGGTAGTGGACGGGAATAACTGGATTGCCGGACGGAGAAACCAGCTCTCCTGTAAAATTCCACGGGTTCACCGGGCTGTTGATTAAAAATTGAAATATTTAAAACAAAACCAAAAAAATCAAGTCAACAATCCGGACAAATAGCCCGTGCGTCAAAACACCAGAAATGGTTTTCCCATCCTGCCCTCCGTTGAAGGCGTGAATAGTTAATGAGCTTTGGCACTTCCGATTGGAATTTTCCAATGATGCCATTAACTTGACGATGACAATCATTGTTAAAACAATGAAAGACTGTGAGAAAAATAAGAAAACAAAAGCACGTGATCGACCATGAACCGGCCACCTGTCTCATTTTCTGACCATTTCATATTCTAGATCTAGCAGTTGGAGAAAGAACTGGAAAAAAACGATCGCGCATAATTCATTCAGCGCTGTCGATATGAATAATTGGAATGAAACATAAATAACGGATATAAAAATAGAACGAGATTGTAAGTGGTTGCGAGAGATGAGCTTCACTCTCACACTCGGTTATTCATACCGTTCACTTACTCAAATCATTCACTTGCCCTTCAAATTCATTCCCCCGTTCGATCCACTCACTCAGAATACCACCTCATTCATACGGTTCACCCCCTTACTCTCTCCCAAAAACTCATATTAATCATTTGCTCTGTGATACAAGTACCTCACAACTCCTTTAATTAAAATATCCCTTTCTTTCCACGCACTCAGCATGGACGTTCCAGCTCATTCATTTGGTTCACTCTCACAAAAACTGACATCAATCACTTGCTCCTTAATTTAATTACTTTTTCGTTTCAATCACTCAGCATACCAGCTCATTCATTCGGTTCACTCGTTCACACTCTCCTAAAAACCTAACATTCTTTTGTTCGTTCCACTCACCACACCACCTCATTCGTTCAGTTCATTAGCTCACTTTTCCCGAAAACGACATTCTTTTGCACCTTTATGCCATCGTTCCGTTCATACACTCATCCGCACACTTTATCATTCACTTGTTCCCCATCTCATACGTTCTTCTCATCGACGAACTCACTCGTTCCATGCACTCGTTTGCTGACATAAATTCCCTAATTCACTCACTTGCTCCATTCACTTTCTCCTTGGTTTCATTTTTCAACCCACCCGAATCGTTCAGTCACTCTATTGTGAGATTTCTCCGTGTGGTTTACCGATCAGTTTTGACCTGCCATTCATTCGATTCGTTCGTTCGTAACTTCCGATTCTTTTCAGCTGAGGGTGCATTAGTTGAAAATTCGATTTTTTTGTTTTTCGATTCCGGAATGCGGCGCTAGGAACGCCTGGCACGGGTGGCACTTAGTACTTAAAACCGTCGGTCGATTCAAATGGGAGACCGAAAATAGCGGTAAAACACGGTCCTTGGACTAGTTCTGCACCGAGGGTCGGACGGATCAACAAAAAGTAGAGGAAAAAATAAAAGACTATTACACTTTGCTTAAGAGAATCGTGTATCGGATTAAAACAGCCCAAGTGGGGTACGCCGACATTGACTTTCTTTTTTTTAATGGGACACGGTTGCGAAAACCAAAATCGAACTGGCTTTTTAAAAAAATTTGCGTTTTTTTTTCTCTTATGCTATCTGAACAGTTGGGCCGCAATTAAGAAGGTACCGCACACCAGGGCGAGGGTAAGAGCGAGGGACGACGGGCCCAATCTGCAATCCCCTCACGTGCACGCATACCATCGCCCGATATTCTTTATTGCGTACGCTTTCACCGCAAGGATGAACCAGGCTCTCGACAAACGAAAAAAAAACGCGCAACTTAAAATTATTGCATTTTTTTAAGTACTACCTTGAGACATCGAATCTTCCTATATTTGAAATGACGTCGACAGTAAGTTCGAAAACGGCGTTTTTTCACCAACTCGAGTGGTCATTATCGGCTAAATGGTCTTTATTGATGAGCGCCTGACATTTGACCATTTCTCTGAGAACCTGTTTTTCCGTTTTATTTTGCCTTTTTTAAATCGCGTTGTTCCACTTTAAAAATCCTTTTCGACATTGGGACATCGTGTTTGTGGGTATGTGCGTTTGTTAGACACTGAACTTCATCAATCAGCCAACTTGAAGGGTTAAATATATGAAAGAACGAATTGAGTGTTCTGAAAGAGTGAGCGAGAGAAATGAGTGTCTCAACGAGTGTACAAAGGGAACGAATTGAGTTCCAGAACGAATGAACTAACGAATCGAGTGCCTGAACGATTGATCACATAGACATAAGGGGCGAATGAATGCTTGAACGATTGCACTTAGGAAGCGAATGAGTGTCTTAAGTAGTGAACAAAGGGAGTGAAGAGGGAGAGAATCGAGTGCTTGAACGATTAAACTCAGGAAGCGAATGAGTGTCCCAACGAATGAACCATGTGAAAATAGGGTGGCAGCGAAATGAGAGTCTGGACAAGTGAACAAAGGGGGCGAATGAGTGTCTTAATGAGTGCACAAAGGATGCCAATCGAACGTGTGAACAAAGGTAATTAAATATAAGCGAAAATGTGCGATTGAATGACGTAAACATTCGATATTTTTTCACTTCCCCCCACAAATCGAATTGTTTGGAAACTCATCACGGAGGGGCGCTAATGTTTTTGTTTTTTTTAGCTTACGCTCCCCCCCACACATCGAAAAAACAGTACATCCTTTACTGTCAGCTCGGCAGGTAAAACTTGTTTTTTTTCTCCTTACGTTAAAATAAAAAATAGAATATAAAAATATTAAATCCCCTTAACTGTCAAATTTGGATTATATGAAAAACAATTGACAGTTTGGCAACACTGTTCGACTAGTGCTAAGACTTCTGTTTTGTCCTACTGTTTATTTTTTTCCCGTGTATTTATGAGTCTTTAAACGTTTGGGAAATGTTTATATCGAAAGAAAAAAAATAGTAAATAATAGAAGAGGAGAAAATCAACAGTCAACAAGTATATCAAGGGGTTGATTGAGGCAGGCAAGAGATGTTCAATTTTTTTCTTTATTTTTTATATTTTCAACAAAAAAAAAAAATCGTTTCCTGTACATGTGCATACATCCATAACTCGAAAAAAGGCAAAACTGTAAACCAATTATACTTACAAGCTTGGGAAGCTTGGAGAGTGTGTTCTCGGCGAAAAAATCCACCAGTCGTGACATCTTAAAGAATTATTGAAAAAGATTTCTGCAGATAAAAGCGGCATGAAGGTGTAGTATCGACCTTTCCCCCCTTTTTTCTCTTCCTTATATTTTTTTTCTTTTTTTCTTAAATATAACAAATACAACAAAATCAAACTCTCCACGCGACAAGCGTGGCAACTATGTTTTATGAAAATTGGCTGATCGGTGATTTTTTTTATATTATTATTAACAATACAAATGTTTTATTAGACCGGCTTGAAAAAAAAATTTATTTCCTCTCGAAATTTTTATTCAATGAAATGGATAAAAAACAAAGACAAAACAATGAACTTTAATGGGGGGAGATGTACGAGAAAAAATAAATCGGGGAAAACTAACAGGTCGGTTTTTTATTTAAATTTGTTATTATTGTTTAAACAAAGTATAAAATTGACATTAATTTTTCAAAAAATGACACCCCCCGCCCAAGACTTGTTTTCGACGAGCGTGGCAACACTGTCTTCACAATACGAAGGCCACACAAGATATGCATATTTAATTTTAATTTACACAAAAACAATGTTTCAACCAAATTAACATTTTATTGAAAAGCGAATAAATCCATTTCCTCCTGATCATCCTAATCTTTCTGTTGGACCCGGCATGATAACGTGTTTTGTTCAATTATAACGATGGAAAAATAAATTTTATTTTTAAAAAGGAGAATTAGAAAATTTATTTTGTTGGCAACACTGTTAATTAAATTCACTAATTTCTGGTCCGCTTGACCTGTTAATTAAATGGAGTTAAATTTTTATTCTCGATACTATATCAATTTTCCTAAAAATTTTATTCAAATTTTTTTTCTGGGAAAATGTGATATTTTATGGAAATATTTGACAGGTGGATTTTATTTTTTTATTTATTAACTTATTTTATTTTTTTGAGTGGATGAAATTTTGGTCAAATTGGCAGGAATAGACGTGTAAAACATGATCAGCCGTGGCAGGCGGATCCGTTGAAAGACTTTTTTTTAGTTGAATCGGAAATGGTGAAACGCTTCCTCCTTTTATCGTCGGTTTAACCGTGTTTATCAACGTTTAACGTTCTAAAAATAAAATGGGCGTGCCCCTCCGGGTATTATTTTTTTTTTAATAAATACACGCCGAAACATCGAGCTTTAGATTGTTTGCTCGATTTAAAAAAAATGGAATTTATGGTCATTTCTTACCTTTTTATCGGTTTGTTCTCTTCCGTCTCTTCCTCCTGCACCTACCTGATGCCGCCGTTGGAAGTCAGGCGTCGTGAAATATCACGAAACGTCTTTGCAGCTCTGTTGTGTTCCCGCCGGCGGTGCCATACCCGGGTGTCGGCTTCCTTTTCCACGACGACTGGACTCGACCTGTTGGGGCCGGGAACGAGGGCCGATTAATTTGAGCGAAGTCGTACAAAAAAGAAAAAAAAATGGAAAACATACAAAAAGGAACGTCGAAGTATAGGAAAAACTCGGCGAAACTCCGGCGGCTAAGGAGAGCGAGGCGAGGAGGAGCGGAGCCGTGATAAAAAAGGGCCACGGCCGCCAACCGCAACAGGAGAAATTTACCGGCAGGTTAAGCCCTTCTGACAGGGAGCTGAACGAGAAAACCGGCAAATTTCTTGGCATTACCTCAAGGTTCCACCACTTATGTACAAAATCATCTAAATAAAATAAGTAAAGTATAAAGTTAGTCGAGTCTTGACAGTCAAAATAGTTTTCGGTCTTAGAGCTCAAGTTGCCTCTTAGGTCTCGGGTGGGGATTTCAAGTCCGACTTTAAATGCTTTACATGATCCCTCTATCAGTCACCGCAATAATATTCTGATTCTTCTAGTGCTCTTCAAGCAAGTCAGTCTCCAAAAACCCATTAGTTCAGAACATTTGGCAAAATTTAAAGGCTCTTCTGTTTCCTTCATTTGGATACCGAGTCATGTCGGGATTAAGGGAAATGAGCTAGTTGTCAACGCAGCGAAAACTTCACAGAACAATCCCATCATCTCAGTTTTAGTAAATCCTTAAAATATAAAGTCCGCTTTCAAACTTAAGTTAATTAAAATTGAGGAAAATGGGTGGAAACAAACCAATTACGAAATATAAAAGAGGTTAGACCTTGGGGAAACATCCCACCAGGTACAAGGACATGACCTGGAAATACCGCCTCACTAGGGGCAAGGACTTGACCTGGAAGTGCAATCTCACCAGGTACAGAGACGTGACCTGGGAGTACAATCTCACCAGGTACAAGGACATGACCTGGAAGTACAATCTCACCAGGTACAGGGGCGTGATCTGGGAGTACAATCTCACCAGGCACAGAGACGTGACCTGGGAATACAATCTCACAAGGTACAAAGACATGACTTGGGAGTACAATCCCACCAGCTACAGGGACATGTTTTCCTGGGGGCGTACTGCTCGCTGCTTGGCAGGGGAAGGCTGCTCCTCCTGCCGGTGAGTCCAGTTCTGGAAATCAAAGCATAGAAAAAGAAGAGATAATTGTCTAAAGGAAACCAATACCATTGGTAGTACAAAAGCGATTATAGCCGTTGATGTTTTTCGCCTAAAAAAGAAATCAAGCCGTCTGCTGTCTAGAATCGTCCTACGATAGTATAATCCTAGTATTTGAATTTAATGGTATCTCTTTGTTTTTGAAGTACAGTGGATGGCAAGACTGTTTATTCAACGTTCATACATTTTTTGAAATTTTAATTTCATTTTGTATAAATTATTAAATTTTGAAGGCCTACTACAGATTAAAAATGGTAGACAACATGACAGATTCGGCCGAGACATGATTGGCATTTTCACACTTTGAAAAAAAAAAAAATCATTGTGTAAGTGGAAGTAGATCGAAGGCGATTGTATATCAGATCAAACCATATATCTTGTTATAAATAAATATTAAAAAAACCACTGCTCTTGAAATCCAGACTAATCTCTAACTACGGCTTTCGTTCGACATTAGCGGAATCTATCACAAATTCTCAACTGAACAGTGGAAAGAAGTTTTCGACGTAAATAATGAAGTTAATTTCTTATTCGTTTTTTTTTTTTAATTCTTTTTTTAACTGCTGTTTCTCTGTAAAAAAAAATCCAAGGTCACCTCACAAAATAAGACAGAATTGATGACCAAGGGCGTTAATATATCCTCTAAAAAATAGAAAAGTTAACGAAGGCTCAGACTCAGTTAGGGAAACGATAAAATTAGAGAAATAGTAGAAGATATAGAAGGGACATTAAGACCTCAAGGCCTAGAAGATGCAGTACGTATCAAAAGTCAACAGTAGTAGAAAAACCATGGAAATAATCGTGAAAAATGATAAATGAGTAGGTTAAAAGTAAGAACTCAATAAATCATTGGGCACTTAATTAGAATAATGAAATTATTAAAAATCTTAGGATTCCGGATTATTGGTTGGGTTTTTGAGATTGCCTCTTTTTTTAAGATTGTTTTTGAAATAAGCTCTTCCACAAGGGGTATACAAAAAATTCAAATATTTTTCGTTTATATATTTTCACCTTATTGTTTGGTCCGCCCATTCTTGCTGTTTCAGTTTATATCGTAGTGTAAAGTTATATATGAAATACATTTGACAATACATGTTGTTTTGACTTCTTTACGTCAGGGTTGCCAACCGAACAGCGCATTTTCATACATCTAAACTAAATATAATTGAAATACCTTTTAATTACCTATTAAGTCCGTTACAGTCTGGTCCGCCAGTTCTCGCTGTTTCTATTGTTATCTTAGTATTAAGTCTCTGTTAATGAAACATATTTGACGCGACGTGTTGTTTGGACTCTGCGTCAGTGCTGCCAACCAAGCAGTGTATTTTCTTACATTTAAGTTAAATAAAATTGAAATACCTTTTATTTATCTATTTAGACATTACTGTTTGGTTCGCCTGTTCTCGATGTTTCATTTGTTAACGTAACATTAAATCTCCTTCATAAACGAAACATTTGAAAATACAGATGGTTTCGACAAACTGGTGGGTTTGCAGAGTTGTCAGTGCTTCTTAACCAAACCGAGTATTTTCTTATCTTTAACCTTTTCGTTCGTTTTTTTTATTTTGGTCCGCCTGTTCTCGCTGTTTCGATTTTTATTATAAAGCAAGTTGTAAATGAAAATTATTTGACTAAATATATTGGTTGGATTCTTTACTCATATCCAGACTAAATATAGTTAAAATAGTTTTTCATACATATTTTTTCTCTTATTGTTTCGCCGGCCTGTTCTCCCTATTAGGTTTTTATCGTAGAGTAAAGTCTCTTTTTTATATAAAAGATTCGAAAACAGGCAGATTTGAAGAGTTAAATCAATGTCTTAACCGAACAGAAGAATTTATTATAATTATAATATTTATCGTTAGTTAAATTTTATTGCCTACCTTCCGTTTTTGGTCCGCCACTTCTCGTAGTTTCAGCCTTTCCCGTCTCGCAGCCTTCGTGCTAAATGAGGCTTATTTCAACTTATAGGCTTCAACTATAAAAGGCGATTGGCCGTTAAGTCAGTGCTGCCAACTCAACAGCGTGTTTTCTTATCATAATTGTTTTTTAAGACAAATTTGTTTACCCTATTATTGGGTCCGCCTGTTCTCGTTGTTTCGGTTGTACTCGTCGAGCCACTATTAATCACTTTCTGTTATAAATAAAACATAGGTATTTGAAAATTATATTGTGCGGTTGGCGTGTTAAACAATGCTGCCAACTGTACTAATACTGTACTGGTATTCCATTAACTTAAACTACAGTTGTAATATTTTTTTATGAAGTTCAAATTATGTTCCCCATTTATTGTTATTTTTAATTGCCAAAAGTTTTGTACACAATGAAAATCGAGCAAAAATTGTACAACTATGTGGAGATGGAATAGTAATCGTCGATGACTTAAGTCAGTGGACAAAGTGAGTAGTCTTTTTTTAAATTATTCATTAACTTCTGTTCAAAATTTAATCGTTATTGATCTGAAACTTGCGTTTGGCTTTCGATTATGAGTGATCAAATCTTAAGTACCTGTTGGACTTTTTAAATGTTTAGCAATCATAATTAACTTTATTAATTATTTCAATTAATTATATTCTTTATTTAAGGTCTTTGTAGAGAAGGAAAAGTTAGAGGCACAAACCCATGACCTTCAGCTCAATATGCCACCGCTCTAACCACATGCATGAGTTCTCATGTTATGTGGTCAGAGCAGCGTATTGAGCTGACAGTGGTTTTTATCCTGCTCGTGACACAACTTTTTCATCTCAACAAAGTCCTTAGAGTATAATTAATTAAAAATGATAATAACATGATCGACTCAATGACCAGATGACAGACAGTTTGACCAAATGCCTCATTGGGTCGTGACTATGAGTCAAGACTGATTGATTCAGTGAGTGCCCGATTGACACAATGAGCGAATGACAGACTGTGTGACCAAATGCCTGATTGTCTTGATCAGTGTCTCTGGATGAGTCAAGAACTGATTGATTCAATGAGTGGCTGATCAATTCAGTGAGCAGATGACAGGCTGTACAACCAAATGCCTCATTGTTTTAACAAGAGACTCTGATTGAGTCAAGAACTGATTCATTATTCTACTCAGTGAACAGACTGTGTGACCAAATGCCTGATTGTCTCAATCAGTGACTCTGAATGAATGAAGAACTGTTTTGATTCAGTGAGTGCCTGATCGACTTAGTGAGCGGACGACAGACTGGGTGACCAAATGGCTGATTGTCTCAGTCAGTGAGTCTGAATGAGTCAAGACTATGATTTGGTGAATAACGTTGAGTTGAGTTTGTTGAGTCAATAACAATAAAACTGTGAAATGTCCCTGAGCAAATGGCAGTTGGTGTTCTATTTCTCTCTTTAAGGGGGCATATATAAAATATTAGTAATAATAACAACATAAAACTCTCAATAACAACTAGTTTTTAATTATTATTTATTATTATGACTCAAGCTTATAATAAACATTTTGTGTCCTTTCTTATCTAATTTTTTATAGCTTACAAATTATAAATGTATCTATAAGTCAGGGAAAAATACATAATTACCAATACACTTTAATTAAAATAAGTTTACAAAATAAAATAAAATAAAAATCTATAAATAATATCATATAACAAAACAAAATAATCATATCTTTTGCATTTACAATATAATAATGTATTGCAATATAAAATCATCACAATTTGTATCTACAAAAAAATATACAAATTTTTTTAACCTAATAAATTTAAAAAAAAAAATACACTATAAGCCTAAGAATATGAACAATGACTCACTTTCTTAAACAATTAAAATGCCACTCGTCGACCATTATTTTTTAATGATTATTAATAATACACAAATCTGTTTAAAATGCATTGTAGGCGTTTAAAATGCAGGATACAAATTGTAATCGAACCTATTTAAATGTTAATTTAAAAAAAATTAAAATATAAACAAAGGAAAATTGGGGGAGAATGATAATTGCTGACCATTTTTTTAAATAGTCATGGTTAAAACTGAAAAAATAAGATTACTGTGTCTTATATCTTCCATACGGCTTGCCGGCCCTAGCCTGGCCGGCGGTTGTTGCTGTTCTTCAGACGGCTGGCAGCCGCTTGCGGTACGTTAGTGCGCCCCGCCGGATTTACTGTGGTTGATCAGCCACTGCAGCGTTATGTCGATGTTGTCCTTCGACTTGCAGGAAATCGAGTAGCAGCATATCTCCCTGTCTTGGATCGCGCACAAATTCCTGGAACAGGAATGAGGAGGGGGTGATCGGCGAGTGTAAAAAATTGTGTATCTATAATGGATCATACGTTGGCTAATTGATAAAGTAAGGTAATGTTGAAACTGACTCAGTGAGCGACTGGCTGTCTGTGAGTGTGACAGAATGCTTCATTGTGTCAATGAGTGAGTCAGACTCAGAACGAGCTGACAGCTGATTGATTCAGTGAATGACTCATTAATTCAAGCTACACAGACTGATTCCATAGCTAAATGAGTAAACTATGAATGGGTCAACAGCTAATTGATTCAATGACTGCCTGATCGACTCAGGGAGTGGAGATTATGATTGTAACGGAATGCTTTATCGAATGACGGAATGAACAGACTCCAAACGAGCAGACAGGTGAGAGACTCATTGATTCAATAAGCTTCGCAGACTGATTCCACAGCTAATCGAGTAAACTACGAATGAATAAACAGCTGATTGATTCAGTGAGCGTCTGATCGAGTCAATGAGCTAGTAAATCATTAATTGTCTTAATAAAAATTGACTCAATGAGTTATTAAGACAGACTGATTCGATAGGTGAATGTTACAGTGAGGGCATGAATGAACCAATGAGCTAGTGAATAGTGAACGATAAACCACGGGACGATTCTACTCACATTCTGTCGATCAGTTCCTTTTCATCTAGCGAGTTCGGCAGGTCCCGTTTGTTTCCAAGTACGAGTACGGGTATGCCCATGAGCTGCGGCTTGTCGAGCAGGTTGTGCAGCTCGTTGCGCGACGCCTCCAGCTTGTCTGGGTCGGCGGCGTCGACCATATAACTGAAAGTGAATTTGTTAATTTGAATTCATAAAATAAAAGTGATGAAAGAATAATAAGAGCTCTTACACAATCGCATTGACGCCTCTGCAGTAGCGTTCCCACATGGAGCGGAACCTCGGTTGCCCTCCTATGTCCCATACTTTGATCGTGACATTACCCTTCGTGATCTTGCGCATGTTAAACCCGACCGTCGGGATCATGTCCTGGGTAAACTGCCCAGACTGTAAATGAAAATCAAAATAAATGATTATTTGGAGATCGTGTGATGCGGTCTGGTGTGGCATAGTTTTTAGAAAAACATTTCTTTATCGTGCCAACGTTTCGATCTGTATTGAGATCACCTTCAGGGATCAAAGTGTTTGTTTTCTGTGTAGATGTGTCATATTATTGTGTCGTGTGAGAGTGGCAATGAGATATTCGACATTCAAAATAAATGCTTATTCTGTTATGTACTTAAGTGAAGTGTTTTGAACGAGAATAACAGGGAAAAAAGAGTGAGCGAATGAGCGAACTACTGTCATGTATGATTGATGTGATAGAGAACGTTCATTACATTGTTTCAAAAAATCAATAATAAAATTATTACTGTAACCTTCCAACATAGTCCAGGGGCATATTTGACAGGTCTTTAACTAGGAAATTTCAAGTATATAACGTGGCCATCAAATTATTAATAAAGTTTTTTTGCTATTTATTATGCAGTAAAATTAGTAATTTTGGCATAAATTAAGCGTTGGACACTAAAAACTTTTTAAAAATATTTGACAGGATAACCTTTCCACGAGAAACCTTCCCATTGGCAAATTGACAAAAAAAGAGTTTAGAAGTGTTTTTTTGTTTGTTTATTGTTGATTGTTGTCGTGGAATGGCACAAATGCAATTTAATGGTTATTTTTCCCCTCCAAGTGGAGAAAGGGCGACGTTTTCTAATCAACGGTGAATGTAAGATAGATAAGATTTAGTATTTATTTTGAAGACAAGATTTAGATGATTAATTTTTTTGTAAAGTTTGTGGAAAATACTCTCGATACATAACGCTGTCTGTTCAGACGGTGCATAAAAAAATAGTATTGAGGATTTTTTTTTTCAATTAAATAAATCAGATTTTGTTATTATAATAATTTAAAAGTGGATGGTTGCTTGCTATAACCTGCGCAATAGGAACCTACCGGCCCTGTAATCAAAAAACCAATTGTCATTAATATTTTCTCTTTTTTCTTTTATCAACGCTTGACACACAATTTGTGTTGTTTAAAATACAAAAAGTCCCGATTGAAAGGTGTGGTTAAAATTTTGATGTGAAGGCAATTTGTTGAAACATTGAAAACTTTGTTACTGCTTTTTCTGTACATAGATCGCCAATTGGAGTATGTTTTGTAAAAGGTTGCTTGGGCATGTATGTTTTCCTTTGTAAATAAGACGTAATTGTTGGTTTGATGTTTATCAGGTTGTAATTATTGGCCGTAATTTTTTTTTGAGGCCGAGGAATTAAAGAAAAATTGAGGCCAGTTACTCACAGCGATAACGTTGACGAAGGTGGTCTTCCCCGAGCACTGGAGTCCGACTAGGGTCAGCTCCATCTCCTCCTTCCAGAACAGGCTCCGGAACCAGTCTAGTATCCTGTTTATGACGGAGAGCATGTTGAATTTATTCTCGCCCTTCGGGTCGTCTGGGTTTTGTCCAGGAAACGGGGGTACAAATCGAAATCCCTTTCGGAACAGAGGCCGAGCTCAAAAGACGGCCATCTTCTTATCAATTGGTTTAAGACTTCGTAAGTTCGTTGTCAGCGATCTGCCGGCCCAGTGTTGCCAATATACGTCACCCCCGCCCGACAAAATATCCCGAAACACTTAATAAACAATAAAAATTGCTGAAATCAATTTAAAAAAAATTAAGTTAATCAAACGATTAGCTAATTCAATTTTTGAAATAAAAATCTAACAAAAACACTTTTAAGAAGAAAAAAAGATACTACAATTACCCATTCTTTTATACTATATATAGTATAAAAGATATATATAATTGTACTAAGATTTCCTAACTTTAATGTGTTTTAACCAATTGAACAAAAATAGAATAAATAAACAATTATTTATTTAAATAAAGCATCGTAATTAATCATTTAAGGGTATTGTTAGCACAATAAAAGCTGTAAATGCATAAAAAATATGACAAAATTTTCCAGAATCTAACAAAAACACTTTTTTTTTTAAAATAAAAAAAATAAAGATACTACAATTACCCATTCTTTTATACAATGTGTAATTATTGTACTAAAATTTCCTAACTTTAATGTGTTTTAACCAATTGAACAAAAATAGAATAAATAAACAATTATTTATTTAACTAAAGCATCGTAATTAATCATTTAAGGCTATATTTAGCAAAATAAAAGCTGGAAATGCATAAAAAATATGACCAAATTTTCCAGAATCTAACAAAAATACCCTTTTAAAATAAAAAATAAAGAATTTTTTCTAAATTTTATAATTTTAATGTATTTTATCCAATTAAACAAAAATAGTATAAATAAACAATTATTTATTTAAATAAACCATTGTAATTAATCATTTAAGACTATATTGAGTAAAAGAAAAGCTTGAAATGCATAAAAAATATGACAAAATTTTCCAGAGTAATTTCAACACCCCCTATCTGCAATTTATGGATCTGTTTCTAGCAAATTGTGTCGTTAATAAACCCAAATTCAAACTTTCATTTGCAACAATAAAACAGTTACTTAAAAAAAGAAACATAAGACATAACATGGCTTTGATGCTTCTTCCACTGACTGCAGAATCTGAACCTAACAACTTCAATTTCTCAACTCTTCCCTTGTAGTCTTCTGCGTCACAGTATTTGCCCGGTCGGTACTTTCCTATTCCAATGGGTCAGTGGTATCCAGTGTGGTTTTATAATTTTTTTTAAAATGCATTGTCTGATATTAGTACCAGAACGATTGTTTTATTATCTGACATGTCTTCTTATGATTTTTTAAATTATTTGAATAAAAAGTATCGAACTTAGTTTTTATTTATTTATAATCTTTTCTTGTCTTTTTTTGTTGTTTTGTCCCGTTTGAAAAAATCTATCAGCACATTTGGTAGTTATTGAACATGTTTTCCTTCGTCACAATCTCTTACGCCTGCGAATCTGCTGGTGCAGAAATACTGTACGCTCTTGCAGTTTAGTCTGCGACCTTGCAAAAGACAAAAAATATATATATATATTATAAATAATATGGAGGCGGATCAAATTACTTGAACATAAAGGCCTTTTGTATCATATTTGGAACGACACAATCGTAGCCGGGGGATCCGGGGAGGCGCATCCTCGGCAGACACTCTGGCAAGTCTTCCGCCCTGCTAAAATAATTGTATGAAAGTTTTTTTTTTTTTTTTTTTTTTAATTAATAAACCTTGGCTGGATGTTATGGCAGGCAGGGGTATCACTGAATCGACTCTCTTCCTGGCCCAGGGGGTCATCGTCCAGCTGGTCCTTCCTTGCCTTTATGAACCTGTCGTCCCTATCAGCTTCTGCATCGTCGTTCAACTCCTCCCAAGCGATGAACACTCCGCATCCGAGGATGAAGATGATGGTCAATGTCAGGATCAGGCTAGCGAAAACTAAAAGGAAACAGACCAAGAGATTCAACGATGCATATTGCATTTTTTTTTTTCAATATATATTAAAAAAAAAATTGCAAACCACATGATTTTCACTTTTTTCTCTTTTGAGATACATATTATTTTGAGACATACACATATTAAGTACATATCAAAAGATACCCATTTTAATTATTATTACATAAGTACATGTGGTCCTTAATTATAATTTTTTATTCAGAAAGCTTGGTGCATTAAAAACATGTAAAACTTTTTATAAAAAGAATAAACAGTAAAAGCATTACTAAATATTTGCACTTATACATATTTTATTGTTTGATTTAAAATTACATTATTGTAGTTTACTATGTTGAAGAGGCTCCAAGTCATTTCAACCCCCATCTTATCTTTTACTTCTTTGACACTGCACTTAAGTTATATTGACGTCAATTTGGCATTAGGAGTTATGGTTTGT
Source organism: Cimex lectularius (assembly GCF_000648675.2). Taxonomy (NCBI): domain Eukaryota; kingdom Metazoa; phylum Arthropoda; class Insecta; order Hemiptera; family Cimicidae; genus Cimex; species Cimex lectularius. Next base: position 1,748,506 of record NW_019392637.1, on the reverse strand, counting down.
TCTCATTCCTGGTTAGGCGGTGCCCATGTGTGGTCCTGGTGTGATCCAGGCGCAACCTGGCATGTAAAACGGCATTCGCAATCTATGTGTCATTGTCTTTTTGAACTTCATATAATTTATACCTTACATAGAAAGAATAATTAATTTAAAGAATTAACTTGGTCAATTGACCACTAAAACGTAAATGGATTTATATAATTTTTTTCTCTTAGTCCAATGGATTTTCCATTCAATATAGCCTCAGGCTAACATCAAACAATAGAACCATATTTTAATAATAATAATTTTTATTATTCTTAATTATTACAATATTGGTAATTAATATACACATATATTTTTTTACAATGTAGCTTCATAGGACCTGCTGATACATAGGAATATATTTTCAACCTTGGACTTAAGTTAATTATTAATTTATTTATTTCATTACATATCACTACTTTCATTGATAATTACTTTATATATTTTTTAAATAATTTTATCATAATTTTTTTCTCTTGTGTGTTTACTGTTTAGTGTCTTGTGTTCTCTAGTGGTGTTGGAACAACCATGGACGTTTTATCCAGTATCCACTTCACGATCGATGTGTGATAAGCTCCTTTGCATTAAATTGTTAAATAAACAGAATTTTTTTTAAATTACTCATTAAATTATTTGTTTAAATGTTATTATAAATAATTTTTAAATTTTTATCAATTGTTTTACCGTTCAAAATGGCTTCGGATGTGGTCTCATTAAAAAAATGATTGTGGGGTTTGTGTAATTGTTTAATTTATTTTATTATTATTAATTTTTAAGGGCGTTTTAACGGCTAAGGTCATTTCACGCCCTAACATCCAAACCTTCTATCTTAGGGTAGCTATATCTCTTCTGAGTGCTATAAAGCTCTGACTCCAAACATTCACTCGTAATCTAATTTATCCTATTGCCATCCAAGCTTTAATTTTTCTTTTTAAAATTCTTAATTCGGAAGGCCAAATGGTATACAAAATTCCCATTTTAAATTGCATAAAATTTAATAAAATTATAAATTTTAAAGCTTTTAACTTTCCATATCATTATATTTTTAACTGCATACTTAATTATTTGTATTTATTTATTTAATTTTTTACATTCTCCTACTTTTATTGATAATTAATTTTTATTTAAATATTTTTTTATTGTATTTTTTGATATATATTTTTTTTTGTTTTGTGTATTCAGAAGGCATTGGATCAATAATGGCTGTTTTGACAATTCCAGCATCCATATGCAGTAAGTTTCTTTGCCTTATATTTTGTTCATAGTTAAACAAGTAGAGGAAAAGCATTATTATTGTTTAATTGAGACATTATAGATGGGATATAAATAATTTTTATATGTTATTGTGAATATTTTGATATTTTTATCAATTTTTTCACCATTTAAAATGGCCTTGAGAGAGGTCAGTTTTAATAATTTTATTCTTAAACCTTCCTTATTTTTCATAGCATTATATTATATTAAGTAAATCTATTTATTCGTTTTTATTTTACTTATTACCACTTTTATGGATGAACAATGTTTTTTTTATAATTTTTAAATAATAATTTTTTTCTTATTGTTGGTTCAGAAGGCGTTGGAACAACCACGTCCGTTTTATCAACTTTAGTGACAACAAGAAGTAAGTTTCTTTCCCTTATAATTATTAAAACACCAACAAAAAAAAAAACATTATTGTTTATTGAGACATTATAGTTAATATATTTAAACAATTTTAAAAATCATTATAAATAATTTTGATATTTCTATCTTAACAAAAATCTAACTGCAAAGAAAAGGTCATGGTTCCAGACCCTCGCCAAACAAATTTACCTAATAATATACACACTGCGGCAAACTTTTTTATTGCTTAACACTTGACCAATTTCTGAGGACAGGAGAGGTGGGCGTAGGGAAGGCAGAGAAATCAGAAGAAAACAGACAAAATTTCCAAATTCCTCATTTGCATCAGTGATAAACTGGCCAAGCGTTAAGCGATGAAAATAAATAAAACTTTTTTTGAAAACGGTTAGCGTTTTGTTGAAATATCACACTTTTTTTATTCGCTTCAACATTGTGGACGTCTTTTTTTTTTTTTTTTTTTCAAGGCCCAGGAGCGGTTATGCATGTGGTAAATTTTCCCTTGTAAGAAGGGAAAATTTCTATTTTCAGATTCTTACCTTTACTTATAACATAAGGCCTACAATGTACCAAATATCACATTTCTACTTATACGAAAGTGCCTTATAATTTTAATGATGAGACTACCTTCCCCCCAGCAGCACCTAATTTTGAGAAAATTGTAATTATTAGATTCTTACCTGTTGGTTAAGCCATAGGCTTATTGTAATTAAAATAATAATAAAAAATAATTAAGTGAACTCTCAAATAATTAACATAAGGGAAAACAATGAGAAAATCACTTGCTGAGAGTAGCAATGTTTCACTCACCTTACTTCGCTCCTGCAGGATAATAACGCCCGTTGGTCTGCTCCAAGGCCTTAGAGTTTTCCTTTGGGAATGATGAGGAAATGCCATTAACACCTTGGCTGTGAAACATAAACAGCACTTTTTGGAAGATAATTTTCTCGTGTTGCAATACGGATGAGAAATACTTCATTGAGAGGGGAAAGACGTTAACTAATTTTATGATGATTTTTTGTGGACTAAACAACTGACTGAAAAGAGACAAGCCTCACACCATCCGCCAACTAAGCCTCTCATCATTCGGCAGGCCAATCAGAGGTGGAAGGCTTAAAATAAAGAGAACTTAATTGAATTTTAATAAGACTTTTTAATTAACTAATTTTTAATAAGAAAATAGAATAAATTACGCTTCGGCTAAACACCTTTACTTATAAGACCTAAATTTGTACCACATATCACATTTCTACTTATACGAAAGTGCCTTATAATTTTCTTGATGACTACCTCCCGCCCAAACTAAGCAGCACATAATTTTGAGAAAATCGCAATTTTTTTGCAACATTTTGCAAAATTGCATTTAAAAGAGGCAGCCTCAAGGCCTTCCAAACCTTGACCTGAGTAGATGCTCCCCTGTTTTTTAAATCTCACTGGCCAGCTTCATGTTGTTTATCAACCTCCATAGCCTTTCCAGCAGCTCCTTAGTGTAGGATCTTGCTTGCGGTTTTTCCTGTCCTAGTTACATGAACCTGCACCTACACCTTCACAGAGACATGTGTTCTGCGGTCTCCTCCTCTTCCTGGCAGTACCTGCAGTGTTTCTTCAGTCTGTCTCCTATCTGGTGCATGGCTTTCTTAAGCAGCAGTGCCCGTGGTTGCCTTTCAGTACTTCTTTTATGTTTTGTGGATGGCCCTCCTATGAATCTCTTCATGTGTTGCTCCACCAGGTTTTGGACTCATTAAGGATCCATTTTAAGATGTATCCTCTTTTGCAGCAAGACGCTAAGCGACAGTAGGGTTCAGGACCTAGAGAGTTCATGCTGGCTCCATCTTTGGCCAACGTGCTAACCTTTTTGTTGGCTTTATGCCCCGAGAGCCCAGGGACCCTCCCATATACTTAACAAAACAATAATTAGATGCCCAGCCTAAATGACCCGTTTGAAAGCAAAAAAGTTTGTAATTTTATTCAATCAGGGACTGAGTGTGTAATCCCCAGACACTACCAGACTACGTCTCGGGTGCAACAAAATTTTATTATATGTATAATGGGTAATATTTGAGGGTTGTAAATAAAAAAGAATGTAGTTTATTCAATCTTTTCATTTAAAAAAAGAATATTCACATGCTACTTTAAAAAATAATTAATTTAAAATTACACTTAAAAAATAATGCTTTAAAAAAATTGCTAAACACTAAATTTAAAATTGACTATTAAATTTAGGAACTAAAATCAATGTAGACAAGAAAGTAAATAATTAATCAGTCTTACAACTAACGGGGAAAACGTTGAGTATTCGTTGACTCCATTAAAATGGAATTTTAATACTGATAGATCAGTCATGATGACAATAAATAAAATAAAATAACAGCATTGTGTCAAAACAGAAAAAGAAAAGAGCGTGAAGCTCTTTGTGTAATTAATAAAAAATATTAAAAAATGTGTGAAATATATGAATTTTCAAACAGTATGAAACAAATTTGTCAGTTTTTGTTTTATTGACGGCATCCTTCTGCTTCATGAATTGTCCTTGGAACGCCATATGATGTGTTTTGAGTGCATGTGAGAGACAAGGGACGACTTGTGGAGCGAGATGTATGAGCATTCGGAGCAGGCGTACTGTCTGTCTCGGCGGTCGACTAGTGCCGGTTTGGAGTGTGCCAGGCTTGTGTGCGCTTCGACGTTCACTTTCGAAACTGACCTAAGGGGAGAAAAAAATAAAAAACAAAAACCTTCCAGTTCCAGGGAGGGAAAAAAGATCTCACTTGAAATGGCACTGTTGGCATGAGTACTCGGCGAGGCCAGCGACTCGCAGGCACTCCTTGTCCATCCTCTCGCTACTACAGTGTACCGGGTGTTCGCAATGTTATTTGCCTTCTGAGACCGCCTTGAACCACAGGCCTGGACTTTTTCATATCTAACAGCTCAAGACAGATCTAGACAAAAGTAAACCAATTAGATATAATATTTTAGATATAATATTTAAAAACAATTTTTTTCCATCATTCCTCCTGGAAAAGAAAATTCTCAAAGACACAAACTAATAATAATAAACATATACAATCCCTAATCCCAAACCAGCCGGTCCTTATTATTAATTAACGTGAAAAAATAACCGCTTATTTAATAAAAATTAAAATTAATGACTGTTTTACTTACTCATTTGTTTACAAACCATGGAGACCGATAACCTGTCCCCGGTAGCCTTTATTACAACCTTCGTAAACAACGGATAACCCCCTATCATGGCCGGTTTAAAAAAAGCTCTTTTTGTAAATTAAAGCGTAAAATTTTTATATTTTTTTAATATCGATTTATTTAATATATAATCATCCAACGGTATTTCTTCGTAAAGATAAATTTACAAAACGGCTATGGATGTAATTTCACTTGCCAACCCCCTCCCAACAACATCGAGCGCCAAAAATGCTAAACGAGTTTTTTAACATTATTACAACTTTACCACTTTAATTAAACAATTAAAATTCAATTATTTATTAATAAATCGATAACACTAGATATCCATGAGTGAAACCTTGTCATTACAAGGAACAATAGAAAACCTTCATATCGTTTTATTTATAAAAATATAATTTCATCATTTTCTAATTTTTTTTCTTACATTAAACAGCCGAACCGAATCCTACCAGCAACCCCTCTCCTTCCATCTTATCACCCTTTAACAAGAGTTTTGGGCTTGACAGAAAACCGCATCCGCCCCAATCAAAGGTGTCATACATTCCGTGCCGAGTGATTCACTGGCAACCGGGGTTAAGTGGCTGTCTTGAACGGAGCCTCTCTGACACCGGGCGACATCAGAGAGTAATTAGCCTTACTCCATCATGCGGGGCTCTGATGGAGTGGACCTTTTAGTTCCCTAGCTACTCGTGAGAATCATATGAGTATAGAAACCAATAAACCAAACCTGGAGCAGAATCTCACTGCTCCAAAAACACCTAGGAATCTGGTGGAATGGACGTTTATTCCATGGAAGCAAAAGACCTCTCCCAACAAAAGACAAACAACAGTCGCTACGTGGGAAACCAATCACCACACAAATGAAGGGCCTTCAGGAGTTCAGGTAGTGACACAAGAAAATACAGACCCTCCTCTTGGGAAACCAAAAGGGAAGAAAAAAGTCTCTGCCAAACTGTCGAAATTAGGAGAACCAGGCGGGAAAGATGACCCTCTCAGGAAAGGTCTTAGCGGCGCTATGACCAAATGGTACCTGAGAGCGATAAGATTGGGAATACACCCGAAGAAGCAAGGAAGATGGCTGACGAAAGAAAGGCCAAGATCCAAAAGGAAAAACTGGAGACACATCCATCCAGCAAGAAGGCAAGAGAACAATCTCTAATCCCCAAAGAATTAAGGAAAGAAAAGAAGGCAAAGCCATCCACACCTCAGTCACAGTATAGGGCCAGAGAAGTTGCTCCAGGTGTTAGCTACGCTGGAATAGCAAAGATTATAAGGGTGTCTTTGCTACCAGAGGCATACCCCCTCATAACCATGGAAGAGCTAACCCATCTAGAGGAAACCCTCTTGAAGATATCATAAAAGGATGGGAAGCCAAAATAAAGTTCGAAGGCATACACTTCAGGCCAGGCATGTTGTCAAGATGGCAAAACTGTACAGTGGCTACAGGAGATAACCCCTAAATTGGAGCTGAACAAAGAAAAGAAGCTGGCAGTGAGGGTAGGGGAATGTTCCCAAACCTCACTCGACTGTAGTGTTCTTCCCTAGGACAAATCTAGGAGAAGAACAGAGAACACTAGTATTGGTCAACGCACAGAACGATGGAATCTGTACTGAGGAGTGGAAAGTTCACTCAGTGAAAGCGGAGGGGCCTGGGATTGTCATGATCCTGAGCATTGATGAAATCTCGGCAGAGATGATAATTCAAAGAGGACACACCCTCAATTATCGTTTCAGGAGGATCCTGGTAAGGGGCCTGAAAAAGGCAGGGGGAGGAGGATACAAAATGGGAGAAATCCCACACCTCCACCCGAATCACCCCCCATCTATTCAAACGAAGCAGCCCCCAACAGCAATGCCTCCACCCACGGAGACTACCTTTGAAAACACTGTCGAAAGGGAAGTTGACCAGGTTATCCTGGGAACCCAGACCCCCCTCTTCCTCTACAGATAGAGCTGAGAATGCTCATCGAGGAGGAGCTATTGGGTGAGGAGATGTCTCCTCCTCCCCCAAAAGAATAACTCTATATGAAGAAAATGAGAATAGCCCAGGTGAACATCAATCATGCTAAAGCTGCCTCGGCAGTAACAACTAGGATGTTCACTGCGCAACATCTATGGGCAATTCTCATCTAGGAACGCTGACAGTGGAAAGGACAAATTAGAGGTTTGTCCTGCAAAGATGGTAAGGCTGTATGGGATTCCAGACAGGATAATCCCCGTGCATGTATATTTATTAGGAAAAACACTATTATCTCTCCCTTTCAGAATTCATGACTAGAGATTTAGTTCCCATCAAGGTGGAGATGACAACCGATGGGAAGAAACTGGAAGCAGTGGTAGCATCGGCATACTTCCCAGGAGAGCAGAACCACCCTCCCCCGAAGAGCTATGAAGACAGCCAGCTACTGCGGCAAGAAGAACCTCCCTTTACTGATGGGATGCGATGCCAAAGCACACCATCAAAGCTGGGGAAACACCAACAACAACAAACGATGTGTTGCTCATAGAATTTTTGGTGAAGGAAAAATTAGAAATACTTAATATAGGATCAACCCCTACCTTTGTCATCAAAGTGAGACGAGAAGTATTGGATATTACCATTGTAGCCAAGCCCTACATAAAGTGATAAAAAATTGGAGGGTTTCAGGTGAAGAGTCGATGTCGGACCACAAAATAATAAGGATTGACATCGAATCAGATAAGACAGACCCTACACCATTTCGGAACAGACTGGGCCAGGTACACGGAAATGGTAAGACATAGTCTAAACCATGCAACAGTGAAGAGAGTACAAAAACCTGCAATAAATAGGAACTTGCAGTTATGGAATTCACAGGGAATATAATTGATGCATATGAGTCAAGTTGCCCTGTGAAGGTCCCAAAAGTAGACAAGAACCACCTTGGTGGAACGCAGAACTGGGCAAACTAAGGAAAGAAACCAGGAAAGCATTTAACAAAGCTAGAATAGCAAGTAACTGGGGAGAATACAAAAGGTTACTTACTTCATACAACCATGCCATCCGCAGGGTGAAAAAAGAAAATTTTTGCAAATTCAGCGGAGAAATCTCCACAGTATCTACAGCAGCTAGATTGCACAGGGCACTAGCAAAGGACAGAATAGATATAAACACTGCCCTAAGGAACGTAGAAGGTAACTATACAGAAGATGCGAAACAAAAAACAATGCTCCTTTTAAGTACACATTTTCCAGGCAGCACCTATGACATCCCCCAAGAAAATGTGAGAGTAGATAATCCCAAGAAAGAAAATTGCAAGAAAGCAGCTGAAATAGTCACAGAGAAAAAGATCCTCTGGGTGATTAACACTTTCAGCCCATACAAAGCACCGGGAACGGATGGGATTTTTCCCATCCTTCTACAAAAAGGAATGGATATAATCACTCCAACACTGATGCGATTATATAGAAGCAGCTTAGCACTAGGTTATATACCACAGACATGGCGTAGGGCAAAGGTAGTGTTTATACCGAAAGTCGAAAAAAGAGATCCTCCACTCCTAAATCCTACAGATCAATCAGCTTAACATCCTTTCTACTAAAAACCCTTGAAAAGCTGATAAACAACCATATAAGAACGACATCACTGGTAGAAATTACACTGTACCAGCTAACAAGTGACCTAAAGGAAACACTGGGAACAAAGGAAATAGCAATCTGTGCGTTCCTCGATATTGAGGGAGCCTTCGGCAATGCATCAATGACACGTATACCAAACCACATCCAGATGGATTGGAGAAATGCTAAGAACTAGCTGAAACAAATATAGGAACAGACACTATAGAAATTAGCACAATCAAGGGATGTCTTCAAGGAGATATACTATCACCTCTTCTATGGAGCCTAACAGTTGATGAACTGCTCAAGACCCTGAACTGCACAGGGTTAAAATGTCAGGGATATGTGGACGACATAGTACTGACTGCCAGGGGAAAATTCGAGGAAACTCTGCGATATAATACAAGAGGGGCTAAAAATCACAGAAGAATGGTGTACACCATGATAGTAAGACCTATACTTAAATAGGAGCTATAGCCTGGGCTGACAAAGCAGAATAAGCATCTAAAAGGAAAGAACTCACAAAAATACAGACTTGCATGCATCTGCAAAACGGGAGCAATGAGAACATGTCCTACAATTAGCATGGAAAAAGTACTGGGATTAATCCCCCTTCACCACATGGTAATAAGGACAGCACAGAAAACCATCATTAATTTTACCAAAGAGAAACCTCCAACAGGAATAAAACTAAAATGGAAAGATAGCAACAAAATATGGAAAGACCATCTGATACTCATGGCTCCAAGAGACGACATGAACAGGATGTTTGAATTTAATTTAATTAACTTCTGAATAAACCTAGGAACCAAAAAAGAATGGGAATGAGAGGGAAACACCTCTTTCAAGAATGGCACCATCCTTTGGTACACAGAAGAATCTAGAACACAAGAAGGTACAGGGGCAGGAGTATTTGGACCTGGAACCAAATACTCAGAACCCATGGGAAAATACATCAGTATATTCCAAGCTGAGATTCATGCAATCGAAAGATGTACCCAAATCAACCTAAGTAAAGGGCATCAAGCACTAAGCTCAAACATCATTAGTTTAAGGATGGTGCTGAACTGCAAAAACCAAACTAAACATGTTAGGTACGCAGAACAAAGTCAGCCTTTGCTGGGTCCCAGAGAACACGGGAGTAGAAGGCAATGAGAAAGTGGACATCCTTGCAACGCAAGGAGCTGCTACACTGCTGACAGATCTGAATCCTCTGTGGCATAGGAACCCACACTATTAACGAGAATCTCAGACAGATGGACAAAAAGAAAATGAGGGAATTCACTCATTGGACACAGACAGTCCAAGAATCTTCTAACCAATTTTGGAAGGAAAGAAATTACAGAATGTGTCAAGGGAAGCAGGAATAAAATGCAAATCCTAATCAGATTCCTAACAGAACTCTAAGTTAAATGGACACTTAAAGGAGATTGAAATAATCCAAAATGGCACATGCAGATTCTGCAAGAGGCAGAAGAGACACCAACACATCTACTAACATACTGCGGTGCTACACTAGCCCGCAGGAGGAAATGTTTTGGGATATATAATGTGACCATAGAAGAGCTTCAACCACTGAAACCGGGCCTGTTAAGTTCCTTGATGAAATAGGACGGGGGATACATACGATAGCTCTTAAAGGGTGCAGTATACTATACCCTGAAATTACATCTACATCTACAACAGCCGAACCAAATAATTTGCAATTAAAACAATTAAAAATTGCTTTCCCCCATCTTTTTTTTTTTTGTGCCATTTATTGATCTTTATTTGCATTAAAAAGATGGATAGCCAGGATTGTAACATATAGCCTTCTCACAAAAGGAGAACTTGTTTATATTTTGTTTAATAGATTTTTTAATTATATTTTGAAATAATTAACAGTTTCAGACTAATCTAAAACGCCTCGTCTTAATTATTATCATTCTCTCATAAGCCATAGGGCGAAAAAAAGAACAAACCTTGTGTCGTCTGTGGACACAGTGTTTTCTATCTTGGAACTTAGAAAAACCCCAAACCCTTCTATATCTAATCTTTCTAGCAGTTTAATTGAATTACTGCAAAATGTTTAATAGTTTGACAAATAACGATTTGACACTATTCGAATTTTTCTCTTGTCACTTTTTATTTTTACACTGATTGGTGATAAGAATGAATGGATAACCGGACATGAACCTTTGCGATAAGGAAAAGTTGGTAGTTGCATTCTTTTTTTAAACAATTGTACAATCTTTAAACAATCAACAACAATACATTCAAATCGTTTAAAATCAATTTATTGTTAATTCAATTGTTTAAAACGATAATTATCAATTTAATCGTTTTTTCCATGTTGAATTTATCTTAGTTACAGTGTTGAAATTTTACCAATTTTGAGGTCTACCTTCCCCAGAGATGAGGTTCTTTAAAAAGCTCTGGTGAAAAAAAAAAAAAAATAAGAATTTAGCCGGATCGTTTTTTTAAAATCATGTTGAGGATTTTCCGCCCTTTGGCATTGTCGAGGAGGTTCCTCGAGACACACTTCGGATATGAGACTGTGCCGGAGGATGAGAAAGGGCGCCGGGTGAACGAGGTGAAATTTTACTTGTTCTTTAAATGTCAGTCTCTTGTGAGATTGCAGTATTATCTTGACCTTGGTAGTAAAGGAAAACGGGATTAAAAAAAATAATTTATTGCATCATTGTACAATGTCGGTTTGATGCAGGTTTTTGCACGCGTCGCTGATAAGTATGACATGATGAATGATGCCATGTCGTTTGGAGTTCACAGGCTTTGGAAGGACTGCTTCGTCGAACGGCTGGGCCCAACTTGTGGGACTAAGCTCCTCGACGTCGCCGGTGGTACTGGAGACATCGCATTCAGGTTCGACACGTGATTTTGTCATTGTTAAATGTTCATTCAACTGTATTTTATCTAGGTTCTTGCAGTATTTGAAAAACCAGAGCGAGACAGGCCATGCGACCGTTTTGGATGCAAATGAGGAGATGCTGCGTGTTGGTGAAGGACGGGCTGAACGACTCGGCCTGTCCAAAGATTTAACTTGGACATACGGTGACGCCGAAAAGCTCCCATTTCCAGATAGCTCATTCGACGCTTACACAATTGCCTTTGGCATACGCAACGTCACACACATCGATGCTGCACTTAGAGAGGCGTATCGCGTCCTCAGGCCAGGTGGCCGTTTCCTCTGCCTAGAGTTCAGCAGGGTCACGAACCCAATCCTGAGCCGAATCTACGACTCCTACTCATTCCAGATGATACCGGCTATGGGTCAGGTGATCGCCGGCGACTGGAAGTCTTACCAGTACCTTGTTGAGAGTATAAGGCAGTTCCCGGATCAGGAACGGTTCAAAGCAATGATACGCGATGCCGGCTTCTATGATGCTAAGTATGAAAACATGACGTTCGGTGTTGTCGCTATACATTCAGGTTTCAAGTTGTAAATAAAACATTTTTTTTAATTATTAAAAAAAAAATCATAATTGTTCTTATTTTTTTATTAATAGATGGTTGAATTTTTGAAAAATAAATTTACAAGGGGGGAAGGGTTTGAAAAAAAAAAATCATCCATCCATTAAGACTATAACAAAATTATCACATTTATTCCCGCCTGTCATACGACTCACTCACTCGTCAACATCCATGCTTAATCATTTAAAAAGAAAAATTAATTACAAATTGCGTTCATCAGATCTTTTTTTAAATATTTTTTATTATTTTTTGTTAGGCAAACACTCGTATTGACTAGTCTTATCCTGTCCTGAATTTTCATTGTTTTTGCCTTTTTTAATTTTTTCTTAATAAATTTATATATGTATATATATATATTTTTTTTTTTACAGAAATAAGCTTAAAAAGAAATAAGTATATAAATATTGCTATATACATAATTATTATTTGTAATAAAATATAATAAATTGGAAATAATAGTACAATCATTATAAAACTTAACATAGGATTATTATTTTTCTTCTTCTGTTTCTGTATTCTTTATATATATATACTTTTTTTTAAACCAATTTCTTAAAAATAATAAATCCTTTAATAATAATTTAAAAAAAATGGAAGGAAAAGGGTTTATGCGGGTGTTGCCCTTTTTTGTTTGTTTTTGTACAGAATATTTACAGAAGACGAAAACAGAATCGCGAAACGTTCAGCTCGGTGGACATCAGGTGTCGATGACGTGGTGGACCTGAGCTGTCGTCTTGACTTGGTTTGGCAGGAGCGGGGCGGTAGGGTCATCGGACGGTGGTGATATCTGTATCGCAGTCTCTTTCTGTTGTGGTGGGGTGGGTACGGCCTGGCTCGAATGGCCGCTGGCCCCTCGCAGGGCATCCGACTTGCTCAGCCTCTCGTTCAACGCTTTCAAAGCGATTTGCCTAAAAATATAATATATTTTTTCTTATTAACAAAATATAAACCAAAAACAAACAAGGCTTATTAGGTTTTAAGTTGACCTGCGCCTTTCCATGTCGTGCGGGTCGTTCCCGGGCAGTGTGACTGTGACTCCGGTCGGCGCGGTGGACATGTCGAACTTCCTCACCGTACGTCTGCACAGGCCAGCTTTCACAAGCGCTGAATAGACCATGTTAGATATCACGGATATCGCTGGCTGGAGAACATTGGGGAAAAAGCTGGGAGGGGAATTTATTATTATTAATACATCGTTTAAATTCTATTTATGCAGCATTTATATTCTTAAGTGCTCACACCTAGGCATTGGCCCACACAAATACATGTAATCTCCCTGTTGTGTGGTTATCTTTTCCAACCTTACTATAATTTTGCTCATATTTGATATTATTGTTTTATAAGCTTGTATATACTGTTAATAAACAAAATTATTGTCTGATATGTTAAATAATTAAAAGGTAGAAAAGAAAGACAAGGAAAATATGTTAATGCATTATCGACCAGGACAATGGAAGACACAAATCAAATCTTACTGTATGGTTATCAATTCATCCCACGAATGATAAATAATTTCAACTTTTATACCTGTTTGTACAGAAATTTAACAATTTTAATGAGCTTTTATGTGATGAAAAACAAACAGTTTCATCCCTTGACAGTTCAACTCGCAGACCAACACACCACGAACCTGGTAATGCAAACCCGATCTTATCAATATAATCTAACCTGATCCGGCTTCCTTTATATTATTATCATCGTCATCATTATTATTATTATTTAGTAAAAAATATTATCTATGTACCATGTAGATTTGAAGCGTTTATACCAAGGCTTGGCCAGATCTAACATATTTAACCTCACTGTACGGTTATAAATCTTTTCCATCCTTACTCCACTATAATTGTTTCATATTTTATATCAATGTTTTATGTCTGTATATAGTGTTAATAATTATTTGTAATATGTTAAACAATTAACAGATACCAAAGAAGAAGAGGAAAATCTGTAAAATGCATCGTTGTGCAAGACAATATACGACAAATCAAATCAAACCTGACTGTACAGTCAATCTAACCTGTCGAATGATATTTTCTTTATAATATCATTATTATTAATTTTTATTGTTATTTTGTAAACAATATTATCTATGTACCATGTGGATTTGGAGGGCTTACACCAAAGTGTTGGCCAACAAATATATTTAACCTCTTTATACAGATATAAATCTTTCCCAGCCTTATTCCATTATAATTTTTTCATATTTTATATCAATGTTTTATATGTCTGCATATAGTGTTACTAATTATTTGTAATATGTTAAATAATTAACACATAAAAAAAAGAAGAGGAAAATCTGTTAAATGCATCATTGAACAGGGCAATATATGACAAATCAAATCAAACCTGACTCTACAGTCAATCTAATCTATCTCGAATGATATTAAAATAATCCAGCAATAATATAGTATAACCTGACCCAGCTTATAATGTTATTTTGTAAACTATTAATCTAAGGTTAAAAACAAAAAATCGACAGCCTAGTCTCTCTTGACGGTAATAATAAAATTTAACCTTGGTGTATCGTTATCCATGCGATTTAACATAACCCCTTTATAATTACAGTAATCAAATTCGTAAAGAAGTTATAGCGGCTATTATCACGACACAGAAAGACTAAACACGAATAATAATGAGTGAATGGAAACACAATGCTGAAGATGGCGAAACATGTGGACTAATGATGGGAACGACTGAGATACAAGTCCATCATCCCTGGCAGACTCCAAGAAGAAATTTCTCTTATGTACTGTTATTATTGTAGTTTTGTTTTTAAATATTTCAGATTAAATTGCTTTGTAGTGGCAATATGTTGGGAATCGAGAAACGAAGATGGAATAATTACCATCATATGGGAAGGCATTGTAAAAGGTAAGCTTACCTCTTAGTTTTATTTTGTAAAACAATTTCAACGGTGTTGAAAATGTTCTAAATATTGTACTGGAAGGCTTTACAATGTCCAAAAGGGTCAGATTTTGTTAGTAAATTACAAGAATCGAATGGCACAATGTTTTATTGTGAGATTTTACTTTTGAGGTAAGTGGGTTGATATTTGGTGGTTTTCCAACCCTTTTGGTCTGCCTATGTATGTGGATATGTATATTACACCAATAGGCATGCCAAAATGATAAGAAAGATTGCAGGGCTTATGTTATAAGAAAATGACAAATCAACTGTAAATTGATATTATTTTCATCACACCACAGGGCTCCAAGAAGAAGAAATCTTATATTAAAGAAGTAAGTGGATTTAGATGTGGGTTACCTTGCGAAGGAGAAGTTGTCGGCAAGGTCGCCCCGGCTGCCATTGCTGTGCCGCTGGTAGAACCTGAGGTAGGTCCAAGAGACGAGGACCCCTGCGATGAGCATCGCTGGGTTGGTGCCTTCGAGCATGCCGAAAGCGTACAGCCCGAGTGAAAGGAGGACCAGACAAAGTGGGACACTACGGTTAGTGAGCTTCCCGAGCGGAGTCCTTAGTAAAAGTTGGTCCGGCATGGCCTGCTTGACAGCTACCGATAGCCCGGCTATGTACCCGGCCAATCCGTGTACATGTACGAAAAACAGAAGGTCGACGTTGAACGTGCACATGTACAAGAAGAGATAGAAAGCCGTTGTGAGGAGTGCTACGCCCAGGTTGACGACGAAGAAGAAAACTACCATTTCCAGCTGGCCCCAGAGGGGCTCGATCAGCTTCCCGCACAGGCCGACTGTCACAAGGTCGACGCACACCTCCCAGAAGTGCATCTCGAGGAAGCAGAACGTCAAAGCCGTCCAGACGCGGAAACTGGGCGGGATCAGGTAGCCGGGGGTGACGCTTACCAGGTTCACAGCGTCGTCCCAGTAGGAGAGGAAGTGGCCGACGAGGACGACCAGGCATATCGTCTTGACGGACGGGCTCGTGTTGCCCAGGAGGGCGTTCAGCTGCTGCCAGATGTAAGGGATGTTTTTCCACAGTATTTTCAATGACGCCATCTTCCTGGTGTAACAGTCATCCCTCGACGGGCACTAGCACTAGGGCACAATTCTCTAGATCGACAACAGTCACTGATAACCTCCTCTCTATCTCTCACGTCTCAACGCACGCCATATTGGCCCACTCAAAAATTAACAAATTTTAAAAATACAAATATATTGTAAATAACTTAACAACCTAAACAATTTAAAGAAATAAGAAAGACAAACAACACAAAAATAACCTTTTGGAGTTTAAATAATAAGATAACCATTTAGTACAAAAAACTGACTCATATCGCTATATGGAGGTAAAAGTATTTACAATAATAAACAAGATTAATATTATTTATAAACCCATATTAACAACTAAATTAATATGACTATTTTTATTACGTTTACAAAATCAAAACTTTCCTTCATTTCGAGTTATTTTGAAAAAATTAAAAAAAAAGACATTTCACCATATTGAGAAACCCCTTCACTCACTCATTGACACCGAATTATAATAGTTAAATTATCATTTATAATAATTATACTATTATAAAGAGAAATCAACCGAGGTAAGTTCATAAGGAAATAACTCATTATCAAACTTTTTTAAAGCAAAATTATTTAAATAATTTAAGAAAAATAGCCTGACACAATCCGGAATATTGAGAACCTATTATTCATACACACATTGATGTAAAAAACCCGTTAATATAAACTTATAATTATAATAATTATTGTTATTATCAAGAGAAATCAACCAAAGTAAGTTCATTTAACTAAAAGACCATATTAATGTTTTTTTAATGAAAAATTATTTAAACGAATTAACAAAAATAACCTCACACAATCCGCCATATTGACTAACCCCTTCATAGACTCATTAACACCAAATATAAACCAAAATTATTAACTTTTAATTGATAATAATTATTAATATTATAAAGAGAAATCAAACGAAGTAAGTTCATTTTATTAACACGCCACATTATTAATAATTTTCTAATTTTTTAAGTAAAATTGTTTAAATAATTCTAGAAAAATAACCAGACGCAGTAAGGAAGGTTTCATTTTTTTCCACCTTGCCGCCATTTTCATAGATGGTTTTATTTGAAATAATACAATTAAATATCATAACCCACTTTTTCTTATTGACAAATTCTGTCTGTTATTCGATATAGTTATGATTTTTATTTTTATGATCTTTTACAAGTCTACGGAAGGAATTGACCCGTTCATTGGAGTAACCTTATTCGTCGACATTTCGTCAGGAGGTTTCACATTCTTAGATTGGATCTTTTTTCTGACAAGGTTTCAACATGATATCGAGTGAGTAAAATCCAGTTAATTACCGTATTTTTTTTTGTTTTCAATAATTTTTTTAATAATTGCATTCATAAAAAGTACAATCGGCGGTTAAACATGTATATGTGCCATTCACAGCCCTTTTGGTAACATTTGGAAGTTTTCAATTATGACAATTTTAAATATAAATTATTATTTTTACACCAAAACGTCGTATATTTATATCGTATTGACAGTAGAAGTTGTGTTTTATTAATGTCACCACGTAAATTCTAATTTGGATGTTTTGTCAGTAGAAAAAAAAGAAACTCGCAAAAAAATAGCCTGCCTTTCATCGCCATTTTGGTAACACTAGGAAGGTTTTAATTATGGAAAACGATTGTGACGTTTTTTAACGGCAAAACAGCGTTTCTATTAATAAATTCTATCATTCATCGTTAAATTCTATAATTTCATTTATTAAAAAAGGTAATTATTCACTTAGTAAATTACGATTTGAGAGGTCTTACAAAACAATGTAAATTTAATTATAAATAACCTGACGTTCATCGCCATTTTGGTGTAACAGTAGGAAAGTTACAGTCATATTTTGAATTTTTCATAAGCAGCAGGAGAAAAGCGTGATTAAAGAATATTTTAGACCTTATTGTATTAATTTATGGGTGAAAGCCGAAACGAATCATTTATTGGTATTTTTTCTTTTTTCAATATGCTTTTAATTTTGGGAATGATAGGTCCGTCAGGTCTCGCTGACTCACCGACGGGACGCCGATTCCCAGGGTACGTCGTCTTCCCATTGACCCCTTCGTCGACGATAATAACATATATTGTCGCCAATTACCTTCCTGGTTGTTGTGCGGGGTGTAGACGATTTTGAGGACAAACGTCCTTCTCTGAGGGGTGGTTTTGTTGCATACAAGGGGGTTGGAAGCCACCCCGTGGGACAGCCACGCCTAGCATCGGACCGCCCGGCCAATTTGTCGAGGCTAACTCGTATCCAAACAATTTCCAACAAGGGTCAGACGAAGTTTAAATAATTAATCTCTCTTGATTGTTTAGCAATTGATTATTATTTGAAAGTCCCAGAGCGATTTTTGGAGGATGGGTTGAGTGATTGTGATGGAAGAAAGAGTGTGTGAGTGAGTGAGAGAGAGAGAGTGAGAGAGATAGAGCGAGAGAGAGAGAGAGAGAGAGAGAGAGAGAGAGAGCTAGAATGAGAGAATGAACGTTTGAGAGTGAGAGGTAGTGATTAAGAGAGTGAGAGAGAGAGCTGGTGTGAGAGTGAGAGATAGTGAGTGAGAGAGGGAGAGTGTAAACGAGAGTGAGTGAGAGAGAGAGAGAGAGAGTGAGAGAGAGAGAGATAGAGAGAGAGAGAGGGGGGGGGGGGGGGGGGGGGGGGAGAGAGAGAGATATCCATTTTCAACATGAATTTTTACATTTATTTGTTTTGCTTTTTGGAATTACAATATTTTGTTTAACTTTTATAGTGTTGTACTTAACAGATCCATTAAAATTAATTATCAATTAAATTAAACAAAAATTTTACAAACATATATAAAAATTAAATTCTATAACTTTTACTTTATACAAACGAAAGTTTAAAAAGTTCAGTATATTCTATTCATCTATTAATCATGTTAGGAGTACATACATGAGAGATATTCTTTTAGAGCTTTTTTATATGGATTTTGAGATTCACATATTTTTACATAATTGGGAGTTTGTTATCCAGTAGAATACTTCTTGGAATAAATAAATTTTGGTATGATTGTGTTCTTCATAATAGGTTTTATTCATTCTATTTAGGCATGTAATTTTTGATAGCATGGGTTGTATCATTTCTACTAGGTAGGATGGTTTATTCGTCCATCTCATATTAAATAGAGTAATATGCATTATGTCTTCTATTTACAAAAGGTCTAAAGCTTTATATTTGTCATGTATTCTTGAATCGTATTTTAGATTGCTTATATATCTTATATATGAATTTAGGACAACTTTTATTTTATGGTTGTTGTTGTAATTTAGATGTGATATTACAGCTAGACAGTATGTAACATATGGAAGCATTAAAACTTTATACAATTTTAACTTTAAGTTTTTGTTATTAGTTTTTAACAATTTTTGAGAGAGAGAAAGAGAAAGCGAGAGGGAGGGAGGGAGAGAGAGTGAGAGAGAGTGAGAGAGAGTGAGAGTGAGAGGGGGTGAGGGAGAGTGGGAGGTCTCTCACTCCCTCTCTCAATTTCTCCCTCCCTCACTCGCTCGCTCATTTACTCACTCTATCACTGTCTCTTTCAATCTTTCACTCCTTATAAATTGAGAGAGTGAGTGAGGGATAGTGAATTATTGAAAGAGAGAGACGTATGATTTTTGAGAGTGAGTGAGAAAGGCATAATTTTTCTTAATGCTAAGACAGGGCCAATTTGTGTAAATTCTTAAATTGATTTTGGGCTTTTTTGAGAAGATTTTTGGGCAGCAAACTATGGGCCCATATAATCAGAGGCCATTGTCGGCCAGTAGACTGTTTGGAGTTATACTGCACGTTTTACTAGAAAATCCATGTAATAAATTAATAAAATAATGGTTTTAGATGAAGCTTTTTTTAATGAAAGTGTGTTTCGTTCGGGTACCTATTGACTGTTCTTACAATGAAACTAGCCCATCATGCTCATTATTATTAGCACTAGGTCATCGGTATAATCTACGATAAGGTACCCTAGTCTATTTAGTCCCACAATCAAGTCATTTACCAACAATTGAGGCGATAGTACATCCCCTTGGGGGCATCCCTCACATTTTTCGTCATTTTTTTTTGTTAAGATTCGACTTAAGATGTTCAAAATCCGTCATGTTTTATCAACCATTGCCTGTCAACGGCTCATTCCTTTTTCGACAATTAGGGCCTGCAAACATCATGTAAATAACAGGCTTTTCACCTCCCCCCGTTATTTTATTTCTTTTTTTATCTTTCTATTTGTTGTAATTATTTATTGGGCCGGCCACGGTGGATCGCCGACACGCGGCACGCTTGTTTCCCAGGGGCGGAGATTTCCTCCGGGCGGATAATTAATAAGCCACCCTTCCGGGGGAGGACGGCGCGTGCCGGGCCTGTCACGCTCTGTCGCCTCCCATGGCCCGTGGCCACCTTTCACTTCGATGGGTCCGCATGTACTCGTCAAATGTAAAAAAAAAATGCGGTCTAGAGCTAAGTTTTGAATAAAATAAAATAAACTATACAGGGTGTTCGGCTACTCGTGTTACAAACTTTGCCAGCAGATTCTACATTCAAAATAGTACCAAAATGTCCTAATTAACTATGGTCCGAATCTCAACAGTTTCTTCTTCTTCTTTTCTTGAAGTATTTGAACAAGGCGTCATAGACCTCCGTGTCACCCTCTGCCAGCAGCGAGCTATAAATAACTACGTTAAATGTCCATTAAGATGTGGTCAATAATAAACTTGTAAACGTTGGTGAAATAAGCGTTTTAGTATACAGAACATACTATGGCGATTCTAAATTACTATTTCCAATCCTGGAGACCAGCAAATTTCAGAAAACGTACTCCATTTAATATCCTTTGTTGCAAGTAGTGTGAGCGAGTGGAGTGAACGAGTGAAAAGAGAAAGTGAGTGGAGTAAACGAGTGAAGTGAGCAAATAGAGTGAATGAGTGGAAAGAAAGATAGAGTGTAGCGTGGCAGTGAGCGAGTTGAGTGAATGAGTGAGCGAAGTCCGAACATTAAAAGAAACGTAAATAAAAGAAAAGTTGAGTTTTTTTAATCTTTCCACCTTACCAGTCCGTCAACCACGGATTTTTCCTTTCCGTTCATAAATTTCTTCATCTTTGGCTAATTAAAAAGCAATTACACCACTAAAAAGGTTATTAAATGGAGTACGTTTTCTGAAATTTGCTGTCTCTAGGTTTGGAAATAGTAGTTTAGAATCACCATAGTAAGTTCTCATCTTATTTTATATATTACCAACTCCACGGTTCATATATTCTCTATTGATAGGTTTAAAAATTCCAAGTTCTCCGTGGTTGAAAACCTTTATTCAATTTAGTAAATTACATGGAAATTATACCATGAGATTTCTCTATGTTTAGTTTCTGATGATGGGCCAGGAACGTCCATGTAATTTACTAAATTGAATAAAGGTTTTCAACCACGGAGGAGAACTTTGAATTTTTTAACCTATCAATAGACATAGTAAGTTTTCAACTTTGAAAAAAAAATTAATTTTCAAAGTTCTGTCTATCAAAATGCTTTTTTCACCAACGTTTACACGTTTAGTATAGATCATATCTTATTGGGAATTTAACGTCGTTTTCATAGTATCAACGGATTTGTCCAAAACCTTTCTGTTTTGGAGTTGTCATTGTTTATTTGAAGCAAGACCGTGAAATCTCACAAAATCAGAAAAAAGAGGAATAACTCCGAAACTGTTGAGATTCGGACCATAATTAATTAGGACTTTTTGGTTCCATTTTGAATGTAGAATCTACTGGCTATGTTTGTAACACGAGTAGCCGAACACAGTGTATATTTGAAACACTTCCCTTTCTTTATACATACATACATATATATATATATATTTTTTTTTTTGCAAGCCTTATTTGTGTTTTCCGGATCAAATAGAGTCCGTAGGAAGGGGCCTGGGGCCGATTGATTCTCCGGCACCCTTGTGGGAAAGATGTTTGTTGACAGAGAGCTATTTGCGAAGGGCGGCCCTGTTTGAAGGGCCTTCCTCTTTACACGGTTAATAGCTCTTGACAAATGCCCCCGGGGAGACGGTGGAAAACCGCGGTGGGACACGCTCGGCCCATTTATCAATCTGTTTAACACGCTTCGTTTGAGATGTAGGACGCGGGCCGAGGCGAGGGTGGTTGGTCTTTTATTTTCAACCCAATTGACCCCTCGTAGGACACGATCCAGTTCTTCTCTCCCTTTTCCCAACCACCAAACCATCCCTCGTACAATGCACGGTCGGCACATTAGATATTCATATTTGCGTTGGAGAGAGAACGAGACTGGAACGAGAACGAGAGGGAGAGAGTGAGTGAGTGAGTGAGTGTGTGCGTGTGTGTGTGTGTGTGTGTGTGTGTGTGTGTGAGAGAGAGAGAGAGAGAGAGAGAGAGAGAGAGAGAGAGAGAGAGAAAAAAAATGAGAGGGGGATAGATTGAGAGAGCGATTGAGAGGTAGTGAGGAGTGAGCAAGCGAGTGAACTCACTCTATCACTTCTTTCGTGAATGAATGAGAAAGAGAGTGATAGAGTGAGAGAATGAGCGAGAGAGGAAGTGAGAGAATGAGGTAATGAACGAGTGAGTGAGGAAGAGTGGGAGAGTAGGAGAATGTGAAAGAGAGTGATAGAGTGAGAGAATGAGCGAGGGGCGGTGAGAAAGAGAGGGGAGACGGATGGAGAGTGTGAGAGTGCGCAATAGAAAACGAGTGATTGAGTATGCGAGAGAGTGAATTAGTGGTGTGTGAGCAAGTAAATGAATAAGAGTGAGGGTGTAATGGTGTTGAAAAGATAATGTGTGAGCGAGCGAGTGGAGTGAACGAGTGGAAAGAGAGAGTGAGTGGAGTGAAAGACCGAACAGGGGGCTTTTTTTGAGTTATCTGATGGTCTTAAAATAAGGGGTAGCCTTTTATCCCCAGTCCCTTGGGATAACTTTCTAAATTAAATTATATATTTTGTCAAATATCAGATAGTCTAAAAAAAAAATTAGCATGAAATTAAGAGTGTTTCTCTCTACTAAACTACATAGGCCTCGTGAGATATCCTCCTATCGTCTCCGGGTGATAAAACTGTTCGATAGTAATCATCCTGGTCTGACTATCCTCGTTGATTTTGTTAGTTCAGACGCGTTTCAGCATTTCGCCGTCTTCCGTGTTAGGGCGATTTCTGCGATTTTTTAGTTATGAGGTCGTGGATGGTGAAGGTGGGCTGTGTAGCATGAGCGTTGGTTTTGATCTTCGGGCCTTTTCATTTATAATTTTTGCAACTAATCAGGCCGGCGTCCCACAAGGGATCATTCTTGGCCCCATGCTTTATATCATCGACACCGCTAATCTACCTACACAGCCTGATAGCAATTCTCTCCTCTAACCCAAATCCTACCCGTGCAACGTCCAATATCCAAGAACACCTCGAGCTTACCGAAGACTGGGGCAAAAAGTGGAGGAACTGAATGAAGGAAAATGTACTCAGTGTAGGTTCACATTGAAAAAAAAAAAAAAACAACCGTTTTTCCCTCCTCTGTACATAAAAAACAATGAGACTTCCTAATATTATACCTAGACATCCGTCCTAAACTATCGAGACCTCTCCACATGCACCCCGAGAACCCGCATCACCTTAATCGAAGATAGCCTCGAGACCTCCTTGCCCCTTAACCCCTCACACTGAGTGTCAGCATCGGCTGGCTTCTCATGACCTGTGTTTCTCCGCATGCGACGCTGGCTGTGTTTGTGCTATGGCCGAGTGAAAAGAAAACCATACGGTGACATTGTAGTGTGAACAAATCTTTATAGGCTATGAATACATTAAGTTAAAAAAAAATCAATAGAAAAGGCGATATGGCAATGTTTATTTCGTTCGCCCCCATGTCACGTCATACGTCGTAACCCGGAGATCTTTGATTTTCAGTAGAGTTCCGTCAAATCGGTTAACCCCGGAAGGGTGGTCTGCGAATAAAAGGGCGAACCGTCCACCGGCCACCCCAGACGCGGCCCTTTGTGGCCGGGGATTTGACGCTCCACCGTCCCTTCCATGGGAACGGCAAACAATTAACATAAGCAGCTTGCGGCGGGCTCGCACTCCATGAATAAAATAAAAACCGGATGAAAGAAAAGGACCTGTTAATCGTTTATTAGCTATGTTCGGAGTTTTCCCCTCCGGCCCTCAGGGTTAGGGCGATAAAAGGGAAACAATCGTCGGGACCCGGGACGAATCAATTGGCCGCCCCCTCGACGACGGCCGACCGCCCCCAACCCTCGTAAAACGAATAAATATTTGTCCCTTAATTATCACGGATGATCGTGTATCAAAGTCGGTGGGAAATTCGACAGTCGACTCATAAGATTTATACAAGCGTCTATTAATAAAATAAATACAATATACAGGGTGTCCTATTTTAGATGGCCCGGCTGAGCTCATCGTTTCCTGGCCACTCACGGCTCCATAAGAACTCGCAGCTTCTAACGACTCTCTGCTCCCTGACAGCTCACCTCTTTTGACCGCTCAACTCTCCGAGGGCGCTCAGTAATCTATGTCAGTTCACCGCTCCTACTGCTCTGGATCACTGCTTCTGACAGTTCTGTACTGTACGCAGTTCATCTCTACTACTGCTCCCTGGCAGCTCATCGCTTTCTGGCCACTCACTGCTCTTTGACAGCTCACCTCTTTTGGTCATTCACTGTTCCCTGGGAGCTCACCGCTTGTGACCACTCAACCCTCCTTGGGAGCTCAGTACTGTACGTCAGTTCACGCTCTCTGGCAGATCACTCTCTATTTCCGATCGCTGTTCCTGACATTTTTTTCCTAACCTTAGTACCCCTACGGCTAGAGAATTTATTTAGTACCTGATCATAGTGATTTCAAGTATTCATATCCATATACAATTATTATTTAAAATTAATTTAATATAATTTTCCTAACAAAATGGTGGTCTTTAATCAAAATGTGAAGATCTGGTGGCCATTGTCCACTTTTACATACAACGTCCCTTATTAGAGCTTTTCGGCGTGGTTCTTGAATGGAGCAGTCGAATAAGATGTGGTCCCATGTATGTTGAATTCTCCCTGCACAATCGCATTCCGAATACTGTGTTATGTAGAATCTATAGGCAGCTTATAAGTTGGGTAAGCATATGGTTCTACTGCCATCTTCGATTCCGTTGGGAAGAACTTTTTGGTTTGAAGACCTTTAGTAGTACGCCTCCAAGGTTCTTCCCATTGGGCCAATGTCATTTTCGAGGTCATGGAGATGACGTAGCTTTTCGGCGCTACTGTGACTGTTGTTTCGAGTTCTGCGTTTTCTGTGGCTTCCTTTGCTGCTGCGTCGGCTTCCTCATTACCTCGGATTCAGGTGCGCTGGTACCTTTTCAATACTGATCTTCCAGCCATTATCACGAAATGATTTTATCATTTTTCTGATGTCGGTACCATCAGGCTTCGTGCTTTGTAATTTTTTATCTTAACAATGGATATGCGGCTGTCTGTGATCACTAGCACGTTTTTGTCCACTTCCTCAATATCCTGCTGTGCGAGCCATTGAAGAGCCTTCAGGATAGCAACGAGTTCGGCTTGGTGGTTCCTACACCAGCTAGCGAGTCTAATTTGTATTATTTCTTGCAGGATGTTGTATTTTCCATAGATGACTAGGGTTGCTCCAATCTCGTTATTCATTTCGCTCCCAACGGTGTACATTACGATCTTGTCTTGCCATGTACTGATTCTGTTAGTCCTTGAGTTCTATAAGCCGGATGGGGCCATTCATTTAATGGCAGTGTGGGTTCCACGATAAGTGCAGGGAGGGCTTTATTATTGGATGATCTTTTTATGATGAATTAGATATTGGTTAGTCGGCCACGAAGTATAAATTCACTAACAGCTCCCCGTGGCCACTTCATACGTCACCGAGAATCGAATCCTGATTAAACGACATTTGAAAAATGGAAAAAGGAGGGAAAATTCGAAAGGTTGTAGGTTGAGATGTGGAGTTGGTGTCCGAGTGGATCGTAGTCACGATAGCTCAATTGGTTAGAGCAGGGGCGTATCGAGCCAAAGGTGACACTCGTGACTCTAACTTTTTAATTTCAACCAAAAACTTACATTAAAAGATTAATTAATTGAATTATGTTAACTGTTCCTGACAGTTCACTACTCTATGCAGTTCTCCTCTCCTACTGCTCCCTGGCAGTCGCACTGGCCACTCACAACTCCATCTCATTCCACCGCTCCTGGACACTTTCCACTTACCGAGAGGTCATCACTTTCTAGCCATTCACAACCGGTAGCTCATCACTGCACATTTTTCCCTAACCGCTCCCGATCTATCCTAGATAATATTCTACTAGCTCTTCACGTTCTAGCTATTTTTAAAATTTTATTTCCTTTGATTTATGTTCAATAAAAATACTTATTTCCCAGCCTTCTGATATAATGTCCCGTTTAGTTGGCCCGGCTGAATTGAACTACTGGTAATAACGACAAGGACTTTTTACGCAGAAAACAATGATACAATCGAGTTTTAAATTGGTCAAAAAACAACAACGTTATGGCAAAAAGTTTGAAAAACATAACAAAAGACACTTTGTTTGCTATTTATTAATCACATTTCATATTCGGACTGCCTGCTTTTCGTAAAGATCCAAAGATTTGCTCTTTTTAACCACTGTTCACCGGTGCTCACAGCAATAGATTCAGGGGAGCTTTTCTATCATTTGCCGCAGTACTTCAACTGAGGTTGCAGGTTTATGATCGGCGTGGACACTGTTTTTTAAATAACATCGCAGAAAATAGTCAAGGTGGAGTAAAATCTGGTGACCGAGGAGGCCGACAGATCGGTCCATGAGGTCCTTTCCTCCTAGGAGTAAGTGACTGTTCAGAAAACGTCTCAACTGCGAAGAATGTGCAGGGCATCAAGCTGGAGAATCATTCTTCGTCGTTGTTGGAGAGGAACATAATCTAATAATATAGGTAAGTCTCAATTAATTTATTTCCAAGAAGTCCACACCAAACGTTAATACTGTGAACCACCTGATGATGAGAAGAGTACGAAATTATTGGATTCCTGTGCTCATGTTCGAAAATTTCAACGGTTTAGTATGCCATTAGAGGTGAACTTGGATCATTCTATAAGATGTATGTGAAAGGAACGTTAGACGCCTGTCATAATCAGAATCCCGAAGTCCCTGGCCATATGAGAACGATGCAATCGAGTTTTACTCCCAGAAATTTCCTGATCGCGATATGAGGAGACACGGATTCCATCACCAAGAAACCGCCAGCGTAATTTCCACGAGGAACTGAATATTTTACTGTAGATGTACTCCGGACATAGAATTTTAAGCCGTATCGGTCTCATCTTGTCCAGGGAGTTCGGGACTCTGATTATGACGGGCGTCTAACGTTCCTTGCACATACATCCATCCCATGGACGATCGAAGTTCACCTCTAATGGCATACTAACCGTTGAAATTTAAGAAAGAGGAAAATCCTATAAATTCGTATTCTTGTCATCATCAGATGGTGTGGACTTCTCGGAAATAAATTAATCGGGACTACGAAAATTAAATGGTGCTAAGTTCCTCAGTTTTTTGAGGGAGGTTTGACTAACACTATTAGATGACACTTAGTCCTAGTAGGATAGGACCTCATGGCTCGACCTGTCTGCCTCCTCGGCCACCCGATTTAAATCCACTTGACTTTTTTCTGTGGGACTATTTATAAAACATTGTCTACGCCGATCATAAACCAGCAACCTCAGTCCACCTCCCGTGACTCTATCGCTCTGATTACCGATGAAAAGAGCAAATCTTTGCACCTTTATGCAAAGCAGGCAGTTCGAACATGAAATATGGTTAATAAATAGCAAACCAAATAAGTGTAACTTTATCATTTTTCGACCAATTTAAAATCCGGTTTCGCCAATGTTTTAAGCATAAAAAATCTTTTAAAATTATGGTGTCAAGAATACATAGGATCGTACTTGAATTTTTTAAGTTGAACTGGACCGACCTGAGTATTACCCTGTATTATTTTTTTTTGCCAAGGGAGCAGAGAGTGGTCAGAAGAAGTGAGCTGTTATGAAGTGGTGAGTGGTCAGAAAGCGATGAGCTGCCAGGGAGCAGTAGTAGAGGTGAACTGGAATAGAGTACTTAGCCCCCAGGGAGCAGTGAGTTGTCAGAAGTGATGAGCTGTTTTGATGTTGTGGGCGGCCAGGAAGAGATGAGCTATCAGGGAGCAGTACTAGAGATGAACTGCATAGAGTAGTGAACTGTCAGGAGCAGTGATCGGACATAGAGTAGTGAGCTGCAAGAGAACAGTAGGAGCGGTGAGATGCCAGTTCCCAATGAAGATGGCGGAAAGACAAAACGCATTTGAGTAACATCAAAACCCGCGTGTTTAGACGGGCCCATTTATTTAATACGCAGTTCAAACACATACTACATCCGATCCTAAATTGAAAAAACCTTGTTCTCATTTTTACGTATTAAGACTAAAGGCTGATGCTTGAACTAGTGTGTTCACATATTATTTATAATATTAGCGGTTATCATAATGATCTTGTGGAATGTAAAGCGAGATTTAGCGGACCGGAAATAATACCCAACCAAAGATATCGATCTTAAATGCCGTGGGTGAGTTTTCTCGTGTAATTTCTTAAACTGCTTCGGGGGGGGGGTTCGTTAATTGCCGAATATGTGGGTGGGGCCTGGGGTGAGTCCCTGCGTTTGACGGGCTACGCCACCCCATTTTCAACCCCTGGATTTAACGGCCTGCCAGATGCAGGCTCGCCACCCCCGGGGGCGGCGGCCATCCCGCACTGCGCACTCGAGACACCCCTCCGTTTCGTCTCGCTTCTCACAGGCAAGACTTCTACGTTTTGATTCATTTTCATTCGGGTTTTTACTTTTTTGTTGAGATTTCTCGTCGTTCCAACGAGGACACGTGACCAAGATCGGGCTAAACAAATATAAAAGCCACTCCAACGGGCAAACAATGACCGCCGGCCGACCAACCGATAAAGGCCCACCCCCCAACACTCGAGATTCTAGGCAGCGTTATCGCATTTGGTCCGCGCGTTCTCGCTTGTTAATTCGACACGGGTCGAGGTACAATGGAAAACAAACCCCCCTCCCCCACATACAAATAGATTAAAATTAAACGGTAGCCGATTGTACTGAGTTGAATCCGATAAGATTTGGGTTCGAACTGCCTCGATCCTAACATATAACGTAAACTGCTTATTTTATAATATAATAAGATTAATGTTTTATGAAAATATAGCTCATGAAATGTGTATTTTTGAAAAACATTAAAATAAATATGGCGCCCCTTCCATAATTTTGTAAAATGTGTAAAACATAGACAAAAAAATTCCAGCCTTTATTTTCCGTTTAATTATGAATTTTCGGGACAAAGTTATGAATGTTTGTTCAGCAAAGTTTAATGATGATCGTTGTATGATTTTTGATCATAAATCATGTTCAAACAAGGTGATAGTGTGATATTCTGACTATTTTTGCACTTTCCAACGTTTTGGAAATTCCAGGCTATAGTTTTCATTTAATTAGAGCTTTTTACAGCAAATACGTTACCGATGTTAGTGCTGAAGTGTTCAATACTCAAGCATTGTTTGATTTATGATTATTAATCATGTTCAAACATGATGATAGTGCGTTCTTCTGACTTTCTTAGGCTTTTCTATTGTTTTTAAAGTGCCAGATTGTACTTTTTGTTTTATTAGAGATTTTTGGGGCAAATACGTTACAGATGTTTGTCCTACAGTGTTCAATGGTCGATCATCGTATCATTTTTGGTCAGTAATCATGTTCAAATAAAGTGATGGCGTGTTCTTTTGGCTATCTTAGATCAATGTTTTATGTAATTTCAGGCTTAATTTTCCTTTTAATTATGCATTTTTGGGACAAGATCGTCTTGAATGTTTGCCCAGCAACGTTTAATGATGATAATTGTATGATTTATGATCAATAGTAATCTCGAATCGAGGTTTTAACGAGTTCTTACTATTTTCGACTTTTTCGATGTTTTTTGAAATTTCAAGTTTTATTTTACGTTTAATTGGGGCTATTTGGGGCAAATGCGTTACAGACATTTGTCCTGAAGTGTTCAATAATGGATCAATGTATGATTTATGTTTATTAATAACTTCAAACCGAGATTTTAGTGTGTTATTCTAGTAAAAAATAGTAATTTAGTAATTTTCGACTTTTTCGATCTTTTATGAAATGACAATCTTTATTTTCTGTTTAATTAGGGTTTTTTTGGGGGCAAATACGTTACAGATGTTTGTCCTGAAGTGTTCAGTAATGGATCAATGTATGATTTATGATTATTAATAACTTATTCAATTCACTAATTTCGTGGTCCGCTTGACCAATTAATATATTACAATTAATTAAGGTTTTCAGTTGAGATAAAAAAAGTCAATGGCACGAGCGGGATTCGAACCCACGATCTTCGGCTTGATACGCCGCTTCTCTACCACTTGAGCTATCGTGACCTCGATCCNTTTGAAAAATGGCAAAAAGGAGGGAAAATTCAAAAGGTGTCGTTGAGGTGGGAAGTTGGTGTCCGAGTGGATCGAGGTCACGATAGCTCAAGTGGTAGAGCAGCAGCGCATCAAGCCGAAGATCGTGGGTTCGAATCCCGCTCGTGCCATTGACTTTTTTATCTCAACTGAAAATCTTAATTAATTGTAAGATTATTAATAACTTCAAACCGAGATGTTAGTGCGATGTTTTGACTGGCTTAGACTTTTTCGATGTTTTATCAAATTTCTGGCTTTATTTTCCTTTTAACTATGCATTTTGGGGATAAAATCGTCATGAACGTTAGTCTGAATGGCGGTAGAATTTAATTATATCTTACAGAGGTTTCACCGTAAAAAGATCATGTATATATATATAAATATAAATTTAAACAAGTTCGGCTCATGTGAAGGGAGGCGGATGACCTCGAAATCCATCTTTTAAATAAAACGAGTCAAAAGCACACGAGGTCTGACAGTTCCAGCTCATCCCAAATGAAGTAAATAAAAAACACCTCCCCCCCCCAAAAAAAAAAAAAAATGAAAACAAAAACGTTCTACGAGGCAGAATATTTTAATTTGGTATGATATAAAAAGAGAAATCCACAAAATATTGCTTTTTTTGCCTATTTTAAAGCAACGTAGGCCAGAAAATGGACAAAACTTGGATTTGACCTCATTCTAGCGTTATAAAACCTTAGATATATCGACTTTCGCGGAAATCCGATAATTAAATATTAATACAAAACCCATTTGTATTATTTTACAAAATATACTGCCATTCTACGTTTTTATCAAGTCACCAGTTGAGGTAATGACTTTAAATATTTAAACATCATAAGCAAATGTTAAAAACTGAGGAAGACTAGAATCAAAAAGATCTTTAAAAATACAACATCAATAATATCAGAACAAGTTTGGAACCTTGGGGAACACCTGAGGTTAAAGTTATGTCATTAGGAAAATCTATCACGAAAAAACCTTTCATTTACCTGTTGTAAAGGTTTGATCCGTTTCAAAATGTCTCTTTGAATACAATTAATTAGACAATTTAAACAAACAAAAACTTTTTTTTAAATTTTACAGGTTTATATATATACTATAGCTAAACGACTATAAAATATAAATAAATTCAACGTTCTACGAGGCAAAATATTCTAATTTGATATAATTTATGAAGAGAAATAAACAAAATACTTTTTGTTTTTTGTATATTTTACAAACATTCTGTACGCAAAGCAGATCAAATAATGGTCAAAATGTGTGGTGATTAGTGACCGTTAATCGAAAATTATTCAGAAATCGTGAGATGCGGTCTAGTGTGATGTAGGTTTCAGAAAAACATTTTCTTTGTCGTGCTAAGGATGTGGAATTTATACAATGCAAAATATATTTTTTTATAAATTCACTTTTTTTCACATCCTACATGTATTTGTTAAATGTAAACAATGTTTGTAAATCCCAGGCCCTGAAGATGATCTCAATAAAAATCGAAACGTTGGCACAATAAAGAAAATGTTTTTCTGAAACCTACATCACACCAGACCGCATCTCACGATTTCTGAATAATAATGGTCAAAACTTGAATCTGACCTCCCTGACGTGATTCTGCCTTTGTAAAACCCTTATAAATATCGACTTTCGCGGAAATCTGTGTAAATTATAATTTTTTTTTTTTTCACTTAAGTTGACATTGCAAGATCTAACACTAGGATAGTCAGTCGGGCCAGGAGAAATTGTAAGTGAAGAAAATTAATTTACACGGATTTCCACGAAAGTCGTTATCTAAGGGTTTTATAACGCTAGAATGAGGTCAAATCCAAGTATTGACCACTTTCTGGCCTACTTTGCTTTAAATATGCAAAAAACAGTATTTTTGTGGATTTCTCTTTTCAAATCATACCAAATTAGAATATTCTGCCTCGTAAAACGTTTTTGTTTTAATTTTGTTTTCTTCTTCTTTTATTATTATCATTTTTTTTTTGATGTGTTGGAATTATCAGACCCCATGGAGCATTTAACTTATTTTATTTAAAAGATGGATTTCGTTGGCATCCGCACCCCCCTTCACATCACCCTTGACTTTTTAAAATTTTGCAAAACAATGTCTTTTTACAGTGGAACCTCATAAAACATAATTAAATTCTACTTTGTACGAGGCAGATTAATCTAATTTTATATGATTTAAGAACAGAAATCAACAAAAATACTTTTTATGTGTATTTTTGCATATTTTAAAGCAAAGTAGGCCAGAAAATGGTCAATTCTTGGATTTGACCTCATTGTCGTGATTCTAGGGTTATAAACCCATAGATATAACGACTTTTGCGGAAATCTGTGTAAATTAATTTTTTTGACTTACAATTTCAACTACCAGACCTGAGCTCTAACATCATTTCTCTCAAAAGCTAGTGGACAGATTTTCTCCTTTCACTCTCTCTCTCTCTCTCTCTCTCTCTCTCTCTCTCTCTCTCTCGACCACTCTCTTTCTCTCTCTATCACACTCACTCTTAATCAATCACTCTCTCGCTCTCTCTTTCTCTTTCCTTTTCTCTTTCTCATTAATTCTCAGTCATTCGTTCATTCTCTCTCTCTTTCTCTCTCTTTCTGTCTCTCTCACTCACTCATTCTCATTCAATCACTCTCTCGCTCTCATTATTTCTCCCTCTCTCCCTTTCTCTCTCTCTTAACATATTTTCTTCTTCGTCGAGAAGCGAGGCCAGTCGGACACAAGTTTTGACCGATTCAGCTCAACCTTTGGCCACCTTTTAATTATTTTTATGTTTTCTATTAGAGTTTTTCTTTTAAAATCGGGAGAACAAAGCGTGTATGCACGGACCCAAATGTTTGCGAAACCCGTGTAGTGCCAAGGCCGGAGCCGTCGAAAAAAAATTGGCCTACCTCTCCCAATTTTGATGTTTTTCTTACCTTTTCGATTTAAATACTAAATTTTTTTGAGCCTGTTTCCAGGTAGGGACTTATCGATCAAGCCCCTCCCGGCCATGTTGAAGGGCGTGCCCTTTAAGGGCGGACGGACTTCGCCTCTTGTCCAATCGGCGGACGGGGACCGCCACCCCGAGACCACCCTTGTATAAAAGGTCGATGCGGCACCCTGTACAACCCACTCAGGACTTGGCGTAGGAGACCGTTGGATGACGATGAAGGAGGAATTCACAGCTATTAGGAGGTCGGTGGTCGTTGATATTGTCAATTTTCTCTTCTGTGCCGTTTTTTTTCTTTTTAAATTTTAAATTATAAACGAGAAAACGTATCGTCCCTTTAGCGAGTTGGACAAGACGATGATCAGGAGGAGGGCTTTGACATCCAGGTCGGACTCTTCGTCATCGCCATGTCAAAGGTGAGCTATTTGCTTAATAACGTGAGAGATAAATAATGAGAGCCAGAGAGAGTGAAGGAGTGATTAAATGAGTGTGAGAGAGAGAGAGAGATGGAGAGAGAGAGAGAGAGAGAGAGATTAAATTAAAAAAAAATGTTTTTATTGGGTTTACGCAGAGCGGGATCGGCCGACCAGGTCCAGGCCCCCGCCGCGCGCCCGCACCCACTCACTCAGCTCAATCCTCTTCTAAATTTTCATGGTTGAAGATAATCAAAAAGTAACGTTTATAGACTTTAGAAATCTATAGATTATGTTGAATGCTGATGGATTGTTGCTTATTAGAACAGATTCTAAGTTTATTGGTTTGGAAACGTTTGGGACTTTGCTCAGATTTTTTAGCATTTTATCTCTTTCATTTTCGTATTCTGGACATTCAAAAATTATGTGGGAAGGATTTGAAGGGCAATCGCAAGTGGGAGAGTTTGGAGACGAAGCCAAACCGATTCTCTTCTTGTAGCTAACCCATAGGTCATGATTTGTCTTCAGTCTAAAAATAGTAGAATAGAACTTCTTTGACAATCCTTCTGGGCTATCGCCTTCCGAAAACCATGGGTTTTTCTTGAGCTCAGGGAACAGAGACCTGTAATAATTGCCGACATTTGATGTGTTGTATTTTTCTTGCCACAGATTTCTACATAACTTTTTCAAAAAGTTTTTCCCGTCATCTTTAGGAATTTAAATGTCAAAGATTGGACCTGATGTTGCAGCCTCCTTTTCAAGTGCGTCCACCATTTCATTTTGCCATAAGCCATAGCCTGGTTAAGCTCCTTGTTCCTGTAGAATAGAGTGCTGTCTTCTGCATCTATGAGGAACAACCCTTTCAATTTATGCGTTTCCAGGCCACTTGAAGTTTCTATTTTAACAGTGTCAGGTTTCGCAAAAATTGCTAGGTATTGGTTAATTTCTGGAATTCGTTGCAGTAAATTGTTGGCTATTTTGATGTCAGCAATCTGGCAATGTTCCATGTTTTCATGAAGCAATATGTTCTCGCCGCAAGGTGTTGCTTGATGAACCTCCTCCTCGGCGGAGCAAAGGTAAACTCCGTTGATTTCAGGGCACAGTTTTTTCAATGGTTGGATAATCGAATTGTCCCTTGACTTCAAAAAGTATTTGTATTCTGCCAGCACAGTTATAAATTTGTTTTTGTAATAAGATGGAATGGAAAGTAGACAATACAGGTCATAATCTGTTTATTGCGTTACAGATGTACAAGTAGTACACAATTTCATTATTATAATATTTACATTTAGTTTTTACCATTGATTCAAGTTTTAGGATATTCTCTAGTTTTAGTTCAAATGGAAATCCACCGGGATAATGTTTTAATAATTTGTTTAGTTCATTAAACATATCTCTAGGTTTGATTATACTGGGATGTAATCTCCCTAGATTACAGAATACAATAGAATTTTCTATTTCCCTTCGCATATCAGAGATTAATTCAAATAATATAACAAATTGGTTAAGCATATTTTCTAATTCTAATACATAAATGTCCTTATTATTATCCTTAATGATATTATTAATTTCTACAATTTTATTTTTTAATTCTACATTATTAATATTTATTTCCTTAATCAATTCTTTATAATTTTTTATTAATATATTGTTTACAGAGTATTGACTATTTAATTGATAATTAAAGTTATTTCCACTATTCTTTATATCTGCTAACATTTTTTCATAATTTTCGCCATCATAGGCGTCCAAGTTACCTGTTATGAATTTTACAATGGATCCTAAACCATTTATTATTCTTCTTTTTATTCTAAATTTTCTCTGTACAATTAACGCATTTAGTTTTTCGCTTATTACACTGCCTTCATAATTAATAATTTTAAAATAATTATTCAATTTCTTCTTTATATCAGTGTCGTTTTTTGCCAGCTCAAAGATTTTCAAATAATTAACGTTTAACTCACTGAATTTGGTGTCTAATTCTGTAACATTGTAGTAATGAATGAGAGTGTGGTGTGTTTGTTGGATTTTCGCTTTTTCTAGCCTTATGGGTAGTATACCAGGGTTTGTTGTGATGTTCTTGATATTCAGTCCGTTTGCACAACAGTTGAGGATGGACCTAGAACAGCGTCAATTTTTTGAGTGGTTTTCCTAGGTCTTTGAACATCTGACAAGTGGATTTTGCTCTGTGGATTTAGTGTTGTGCATTTAGTTTACCTAATTTCAGAGTTCTGTTGATTGATTTTAGCGTTTGTTTTTTATATTTGTTTTTAGTTTTACTTTGTTTTTGTTTATTTCGTATATATACTTCTTCAGGGATATCAGGTAATTCTTCTCTCTCTTGGTTTCGCGTTGTTATAGTTTTTTCTTTGATTTTCGAATTTAGTTCATTAATCTTTTGATATAATAAAAGAGTTTTCTGTTTGTGGGTGTTTATGTAGTCGTTGTATATTTGAGTTTCTAAGTCTAGTGCGAACGGGGAGTCATTTTTCGATATGGCCGCTGATTATGTTACTTGGTTTTGCGTTCGTGAAGGAATGTATTGTGTTGTTATATGCTAAAATAGCATAGTTCATTTTATCTCTGATTGAATCTTTCGTGAAATTTAAATATCCTAAATTTTAAATGTAATCCGCTAATTTGAAATAGATCGTTAAATGGAATAAATGTACTAAATTTTTCGGTCGAGTTTCCGTGTGCCGAAGTTATTTTAAACGGGTCTAATTTTATTGATTTTTTAAAATGTTTGTGTGCTACTTCAGGATTGATAAAGGATGTTGTACTACCTGTGTCAATTAAAATTTTGAGAGGTGGGTTTCTAAATTGTATATATGGGAGGCTTGCTTGGTTGCATGGTGTCATCAAGTGATACTTGGGTAGAGGCGTTTGTTTTCTAAAAAATGATCCATAGGTTCTAAGCTCGATTGATTTTGGTGTTGTAAATTTTCTGTGGCGGTTGTCTGGTTATTTAATTGATGAATTTCTTCTACCGTGTAATTCGGACGGTGTTGACCGAATTTGGAATTTTGCTGCGTGAAAAAATTATTGGGTTCTCTGAACGATTGTCTACTTTGTATCGACATGGGTGTCGGTCTGATGTCACGTCCGTTCGCGGCTTGAATTCGCGGGGCGAACATGGTGTTTTGTGAGTTTTGTGTGTACAATTTTGTGTTTTGAGGGAAATTAGGATATTGATTGGGGAATCTTGCTGGGTGGTTGAAATCGAGGTTTCCTTGACGGATAATTGTCTGGTTCCTGAAAAGTTTTCAAAAACTGAAAATCATTCGTAAGGATATTTAAGGCTTCTGTGAAATTACTTGGATTCCTAGTGCGCATAAGTGAGCCTAGGGGTTCTTTTAGACCTCTTAGTAAGACACGGAGTGCGACGCCTCTCGCATAGTCAATTAAAGTGTTGGATTGAAGGGGATTATGGTTTTTAAAATACGCTATTTGTAAGTTTAAAAGGTTCTGTACTCGTTGATAGAACTCATACGGTTTTTCGTTTTGTTGTGTGATCTCAATCTGGAGAGTGAATGCGTCCATTTTGTCGGCGTATCCCTCTAACAATGCAGTTTTTAAATCTGCCCAGTTTGATACGTTACTATTTTCAATCACTTGAGCTGCAGGACCTTTTATCTTATTTCTTAAGCATGAAAGCAGGTATACATTTTGGAAATTATTAGGGTGGTTAGTATCTACAAATGTGTTAACTAATTTTTGCGATATGTCTATGAATCGCGTAAGAACGGTTGGATCTCCATTGAATTCCGGGACCATGTCCAGAAATTCTCTTTTAAATTCTGGGAGAGCCATTTTGGATATTTGTTAACAATTAATAAAAAATTTCGTTTTTTAAGAATATGTTAATAATATTACAAATTTAAATTAGATTATTTTAAGTATTTCTTACATAAAAACAAGAGCTCCTACGACCATTTTCGCTGGTTCCGAGAGTCTAGAAGTTCGATGCCGTTGTCCGGGAGGAAAGTTCATATGCGTTGAACTCTTCACCGATCGTTGATTGTCCGATTGCCGATTAACCGTTGAAACGGAAAGTTACACGATTATAACTTTCGACAATGTCCAGTCCGACTGCGCCAGTTAAATAATTTCTTTGGACGAACGTGTTTTTAAAAACTTTTATTCAAAGA
This sequence comes from Cimex lectularius, assembly GCF_000648675.2. Lineage (NCBI taxonomy): Eukaryota > Metazoa > Arthropoda > Insecta > Hemiptera > Cimicidae > Cimex > Cimex lectularius. The sequence goes on along the minus strand of NW_019392637.1, from coordinate 1,710,591 downwards.
AATTACAAATAAGTTACTGATATACATTCAGAACTTTATGAATCTAAATCAAATCTCGTCGATATGCTTTCGGGAAATCTGGCTTAAGACTAACGTTTATTAAAATGAAAATCCTTATGAAATTTCTAGAGTGGGAGAGAGTGCTGATGACAATTCTAGGAGCAACACCTGCATCCTAGCATTGTCATCACATTATTTATTTAACACAATGTTTATACTCGTATATAACTTATATATATATATATAAAACTTTTTATTATTATTAAAAAAAATATTATATACAAATTAATACGAAACAATAAACTATTGGTTTGTAAAGATGGCAACACTGGATTTCTCTATTTCTCATGTTTTTGGCAACACTGTTTGCAACACTGATTCCGGAAAAGTATCTCCGTAGTAAAAATTTATTTCTAGCAGCGCCCTTCACTATTTCCTTTACTTTACCAATTTTTCTCCTAGCCTCTTTTTCTTTTGTCTTTTCACTTTTGTACCTACCATATGTTGTTTTTCTTGTGTCTTAGCGCTCAAGAGAAGCGCTATTGGAACAGCCTCGACGACGATCAGGATCTCCCGAGCTGTCTCTACGCCGCCCGTCCCGCTCAGGCGAGCTACGTCCACCAGATACCACAAGGTATGAAAGGTGCCTTTTTAAATTTTTTTGCAGTCTACTAACAGAATCGACTATTTCCAGACGATATGGAAGGAAACGACGTCGGCTATTTCGCCGGAGGCGGAGGAGGCGGGATAGGAGGACCTGTGTACAGGGTCCAGAGGCAGGCGGCCAACATCAGGGAGAGGAAGCGGATGCTAAGGTCGGAAGGATGCAGGCCACCCGTGAAAATGTAAGCGGCCGAGGCCGCCTGGAAATCCGACGCGGTAGTTCGGAAAAAATAAAATAAAAAAATAAAAGCGCGGATCTCCAACGGCGGCTGAGGGACAAAATTTTTTGAGGCAAACAGCGAAAAGCAAAAAAAAAAAAAAAAAGAAAAGATAACACTTTCCTTATGGCCGACCTATCAGAGAAAAACACACAGCGAAGAAAGTATAACAAAAAATCATAAAAACAAATTTTAAATGAATTTAGATAATTATTAAAAAAAACTTCGCTGTTTGCTTGCAAATTGTTTGTTTCTCTCTGATTCCGGCCGTTTGCTTTGCATGCGTAAAATTAACTTTTTTTGTGTGAATATTTTTTTCTATTTTGGATTAGCGTCCACTCAACAAGTCCTTACCTATCCTGTTACGAGCTACTGGTACTAACTCCTGATACATCTATTTTTACGTTCCTGTCATCCTGCCATTTACCACGAGCTGGCAACTCATGCCATCCTGGTACGTGCTCCTGAAAACTAGGATTTTATTCCCTGACCTGATTCCTGGTAAAAAAAAGAAAACTGGATTATTTGGCACTTCCTTCACTTGTTCCAAGCAAGCACTTTCCATCCAGCCATTTACTACTAGCTCCTGGCAACTCATACCATCCTGGTATATGCTCCTGATACGAGCTCCTGTAAACTAGGATTTATTCTTCACTTTATTTTATCTCCTTGCAAAGAAAAGAAAACTAGTATATTTGTCATTTTCTAGACTTGTTCCAAGCCCCTGCCTCCTTCCCGTTTAACCATGAGCTCCTGGTAACTCATACCATTCTGGTTTGTACTCCTGATTCGAGCTCCTGTAAACTAGAATTTTTTTTCTTTACTTTATTTTACCTGCACTCCTTATAAAAACAAATAAGTAAAATAAGAAAATAGGGTTTTTCTTCTCTTTCTCGACCCCCCTCAAGTCACTGCAATCCTGCCATTTACCACGAGCACCTGGCAAAATAAGAGCTCTTGCCATCCTAGTCCTTTCTGTTGGTGTTTGCTCCTGATAAGAGCTCCAAATGTAGTCTAGAATCGATTATCCCCCCTTTTGTTGATAACTTCTAAGCTCCTACCATTCACTACGAGCTGCTGGTGATTCAAGTGATCCTGATATATGCTTCTGCCTCGTGGTAAAACAAGAAAATAAGATTTCAGTCTTCATTTTGTTGAACCCTTATAGGTTGATGCCATACTGATTGGAAATCCTGCTAAAAATAAATCTAGGACTTCCCCTAAGCTCCTGCCATCCTGCCATTTACCCCACGAGATCCTGTCGAGGTACGAGCTCTTACTATCCTGGTATGTATGCTCGTGTCTCGTGGTAAAATAAGAACGTAGGATTTTATTCTTCACCTTTTTGATCTCTTACAAGCTCCTGCCATCCTAACCTGAAATACTGGTAAAAAACGAAAACTCGGATATTATTGACTTCCGCCAAACTCCTGCTATTCAGTATCGGCTCCTGGCAACCCATGCCATCCTGGTACGTGCTCCTGATACAATCTCCTGAAACCTAGGATTTTTATCTTCAGTTTATTTGACTCCTGGTAAAAAAATAGGAAAAAATGTAAACATCGTAGAAACTTTTGACTCGGCCGTCAAAATAGATAGTACGTAATACAGCTAAGTCAATCCGGTGTGGTATAGCTCAGGTGCCTTGAATTCCCGCCTCACTACTACATAATTACCATACTTTATCGTTCTTAAGTACAGTTTGTACCCTTTTATACAACATAAATAAATAAATAAAAAGCAAAAGAAACATTGGCTAAATTAAATTTTTAATATTGCACGTTTTTAAGTCTTTGCTAAATAGTTTTTCATTCATTTTTTGGTAATTGCATCGATTTCTTGGCCTCTTCTAAGCTCAAAATTTCTGTTATCCTGCCATTTAGTACGAGTTACTTCCATGCCTAGTACAGGCTGCTGTAAACTAGGATTTTTTCTTCACTTTATTTGACCTGACTCCTGGTAAAAAAAAAAAACTAGGATATTTATCACTTCCTTGACTTGTTCCAAGCGCCATCCATCCAGCCATTTACTACGAGCTCCTGGCAACTCATGCCATCCTGGTATACGACCTCTTGAAAACTAGGATTTTTTCTTTACTTTATTTGATCTGACTCCTGGTAAAAAAGAAAACTAGAATAAGATCACTTTCTTGACCTCTTATAAGCTCCCTCCATTCCGCATTTTACTATGTGCTCCTGGCACTTCCTTGCCATCCCGGTTTGTACTCCTGATGTGAGCTCCTGTAAACTGGATTTTTCCTTTAATTTGTTGACCTCTTCAAATCTCTTTCCATCGTGCCATTTACTACGAGCTCCTGGCAGCTCATGCGATATTTGAATGTTTTCCTCGAGCTCCTGTAAACTGGATTTTTCCTTTACTTTGTTGACCTCCTGCTAGCTCATTCTGATACGAACTCCTTCGCAATATAAAGCTATGATTGTTTCTTCATTTTGTTGATCTCCTCAAAACTCATGCCATCCTATTATTTACGACGAGATACAAGCCACGTCACTTCCGCGAGTTCCTTGTATTCTTCAATAGCCCAATTTGTCGAAATCAGGTTTTTTGATAAAAGTATGGCCTGTTACAGCAGTATAAACTCAGCATTCGACCAGCTGCGCGGCCACGTGCCGACATTCCCGTACGAGAAGAGGCTCTCCAAGATCGACACCCTACGTCTCGCGATCGCTTACATCGCCCTACTCCGGGAGGTGCTCGCCGCCGACTGCGACCCTCTTGAGTACGTCGAGAAGGCCCTCGCGAGCGAAAGCTCCCTCGAAAGGGCAGAGTGGAACACGAGCGGTAAGACACGATTCTCTCGAGATTTGGGCCGGTTCAAAATTTCTGTTACGCTTTTTAGACCTGACCGCGAGGCTGTCATGGATCAACTGGGAGAACCTGGGGGTCAACCCGAACCGAAGGAGTATCCTCACGTCTCTGGCGCTCACTTGAACACCCCCGACGTAAATGGAAAAAAACCTGATATTTTTCCTAAGGAAAGTAAAGTTACCATTTGATTTAAAATCTACCATCTGAGTCTAGTCATCTTTGGTCTTTTTGTTTGTTTTTTGTAAATAAATTTTTATCCTGTGGTCAGTTCAATCGCCCAACTTTTAAACGTGACACCATCTATCAATGACATCCTGCTTTTTTTGTTCACTTAATGTCAGCTCACCGCTCTGGGTAGGTCACAACTCCGTGGCAGTGCACAGCCCACTTACGTATAACCACTCTATAGGTAACTCACCATTTACCTAGAGATCGCCACACCATATCAGCTAACCACTCCTTGGTAGCCAACCATTTCCCTACATATCACTTTCCTTGTCATCTCAGTACTCTAGGTAAGCTCACCGCACCATTACTGTTCACCACTCCTTCGGTAGCTCACCATTTTCCTACAGATCACCTATCCATAGGTAGCTTACCATTTTCCTACAAATCACCGCACCATGTCATCTCACCATTCCTTGGTAGCCGACCATTTGCTTACAGTTCACCACTCCTTAGGTAGCGCACCATTTCCCTACAGATCACTTTTCTTGTCAGCTCACTACTCTAGGTCAGCTCACCGCACCTTTACAGTTCATCACTCCTTAGGTAGCTTGCGATTTTCGTACAGTTCAGATTCCATATCGGCTCACTACTCCAGGTCACCTTACGACAGCATTTCAGCTCACCGCTCCGTGTCAGCTAACCACTCCTTGGTAGTTGACCATTTTTCTAAAGATCACCTATCCATGTCGGCTTACTACTCTAGGCTAGCTCACCACTCCTTCGGTAGCTTACCATTTTCTTACAAATCACAGTCCATGTCAGCTCACCGCACCGTGTCATCTCACTGCACTATGTCAGCTTCCATTCCGTGGTAGCCGACCATTTGCTTACAGTTCACCACTCTTTAGGTAGCCCACCATTTCCCTACAGATCGCCTTCCATGTCAGCTCATTACTCTAGGTAAGCACACTGTTCCGTGTTAGCTAACCACTGCTTGGTAGCTGATCATTCTCATACAGCTCACCACTCCATAGGTAGCATACCGATTTCCTACAAATCACCTATCCATGTCAGCTCACCGCACCATGTCAGCTCACCATTCCATGGTGTGAGGGTTGGTCACATTTGCAATTAAAAAATAAAAGAACAACTTCTCAAAAAAAAGCACAAATATATTTTACAGACCAGAAAAATATACTGCTTACAATTTCATTAAAGGGCAATTTCCTGACATCGGGTAGCTCACCATTATCTTACATCTCACCGCTCCCTGGGAGCTCACCACTTTGTTATAGCTCATTACTCCTTGTGTAGCTCACTGTTTATACAGTTGTCCTCTGGCGATTCACCGCTCCTCGGTAGCTCACTACTCCCTTATCGCTCGACCTTCCCTCTTAACTCACTGGTATCTTAGAGCTCACTACTCTCTTGGAGCCATCCACTCCATCCCAACTCAGCGCTTTCTTCTTAGCTTCTCTAGCTCATCACTCCCTCTCAGCTCACGACTCCTTTAAATCCTCGTGCAGCTCACTGCTTCATGTCAGGTCGTAGCTCTCTTGTAGATCACCACTCCTAGGCAGCTCACGACTCCTTCACATCTTCGTGTAGCTCGTATAACCCCTCCATACATAGTTCATCCACCACTCCTTTTCAGCTCATCACTAATTGTGTAGCTCACCGTGCCGTGTCGGCTAACCATTGTATTACAGTTCAACGTACCTTATCAGTTCAGAGGTTCGTGGTATCTTACTAGTCTTTATCGCTAACTCCTGGCCACTCACCACTCCCTCTCACCTCATGACTCCTTCACATCTTCGTGTAGCTCACCGCTCCATGTCAGGTCATAAATCTTTGTAGATCACGATTCCATGGCAGCTCACCGCTCCCTCACATATAACTATTCCATAGATAGTTCATCCACCACTCCTTTTCAGCTCATCACTCCTTGTAGCTCATCATTTTCTTACAGTTCTTACAGCTCACCACGCCGTGTCGGCTAAACATTCTATTACAGTTCAACGTACCATGTCATCACCCTCACCGTCACTTCCAACAGCTCACCTCTTCCTCGCAGCCATCCACTCCACCTCAACTCCCACTCCCCGTCAGTTTACTAATTCATACGTCCAACTTCTAAACGTCGCACAATCTAGCAATTGCCTCTTGGTTCTTCTCAATCATCGCTTCCGCCTCCTCCTCCAGGGATCGGATACTTTCAGGCGTGGCGTCATCCATCTCGGCCGATATTTGAGTCTGTATCCTTATGTATTTATCCCCCATGATTTTATTCATTTGATAATTAACGCAGTCGAGTCCTGAAGCGAAAACGACGTCGAGTAGAGGCATTATCCACTCGATCCTTCCCAACTTCCTAGCGTTCTCGATCCTCCTGTCCGTCCTTCCAGTGCCCAAAGATAAAATAACGATATCGTCATTCGGAAATAGCCTTTTGCTCGTGGCGTACGCGCAAGCGGAGGGGTTGTTCGCAAATACACCCCCATCTACCAACACTCTTTCGGTCGTATGGATTTTCAAAGATTTAGGGATGAAATAGGTCGGTGCGGCGGTCGTCGCTCTCAGGGCGTCTTTCACTAGGATCGAGTTCCTGTCTTCTTTCCAGCTTTTGAAGAAAAAAGGACAGTTGTTGTGTATGTCGTAGCTGGTGAGGAGTACGTTTGTTATTGAGTCTTTCAATTTAGCATCGCTGAAATACTCTTCGAGGACCGTCTCGATGTTTTCATGCGGGTACTGGGCCCTGTTGAACCACGACATGGACCTCCTCAAAAGCGACGATTTGAATATGTAAGGGCCGTGCTTGCGATAAAGGTCGGCGAGGTCTTCGGCCTTGTATTTCGGCCCGTGTCGACCTTTCACAGTGAGCCCGGCGACGACGATACCACCGGTCGACGTCCCGGCCATGAGGTGGAAGATCTCCGATACGGGCTTTCCGCATCGCTTTTCGACCTCGGCGAGTATCAACGCTGGCATGATGCCTCTCATACCTCCCCCGTCAATGGACAGAATATACTTGGCCATTTCTCACATTTAAAAACTGAAGGCGAATGAAAAAGTTTCATTTGTTTGACATACGGTGATATGACATATGTTAAAAAAAACTACTTGAGATTTTGATATACAGATGACATCTTGACGCTTAAAATAACGATTCGATACCGAGAAAATACTATCTTCTTCAAACCAACACAACCTGCACCCTGGTCATAGTTCATACCAGTCGTTAATTCCAACAAAGTGAATCTATTTTTTTAAAACTTTTGACCTTCCTCGCAAGCCAGCTTCTCTCAAGACATGGTGAACTTTTTCAGCACTGATGTCGATATTGCAAAACCGCCTAAGCTTCTTCAACTTCGCCTGGACGAATAATACAGCGCTTGAAGGCATCTGAGTTAGTCACGACCCAATCCGTGCGGCGTTTAGACACCTGAACCTTGAAAAGTTTCATTTTATGAAATTTGGTGACCACCCTCTTGACTTTGATTATTTTACCTTGCGTTCTAAACGGATCTACTGTAGTGAGTCGACATGTTTGTAGGGGGGGGGGTATGCTAAATATGGTTATGCTAGGTTAAGATTATTTGATGAGTAAGGTTAAGGTTATTCCTTGAGACGGTTTAGGTCAAGTTTAGGGAAGAGTTAGCTTTGGTTAAGTTAGGGAAGGGACGGTTTATGTTAAGTAGGTTAGGGTTAAGGCTAGCAATGGGTAAGGTTAGGTTAAGTATGCTTAACCGAATATTATATCTTACATCTTAAGTATGCTTAAGGAGGGTTATGCTAGGTTGTTAACTTGTTAAATGTTAACCTCATAGTTAAGGTTATGATTTGAGACGGCTAAGGCCACCCTCTGGTAAGGATTATGTTATATTAGAATTGGTATGTCAAGTAAGATTTTGGTTCATCTTCGACCCGAACAACATTTCAACAATAAATAACAAATACAAAAAAAACGTTTAATTCTTTCGCAGATCTCATTTATTTATTATTTAAAAAACTTAACAACGCTTATAGCCTTTTTAAAATATACAATCATGAAAAACATTGCCTAATCCGCTAAAATTTGTCAACTTCTCATTCTATCTATGTATTTGGAAGAGAACTGGAAAATTTCCTCTTTTAACCTAACATCACCTCTCTATGCTTCTAAACAAATAATTGTCTATTTGTTTTAAAATATATAATAGTTGTTTTTTACTCCTATTTTAAATAAATTACAATTAATTATTTCTTATTTTTTTATCTTTATATATATTTATTATTTTAATTTTCTTGAAAATGGTGTGCTTCCTTTTGCAACCTGATGGGTTTTTCTCAACTTTAGAAACCAGTTTGTTTTTTCTTCGATTTTTATGGGATGTATGATTGGCAAGGTGGAATTTTCCTTTGCCTACGTCTAAATCATTCAGATCGAATGGACCTCCTCCCTGGACGACTTGTCCTCGAAGATTTCTTGGGCGAAGACCATCCTGTAGAGGACCGCTGCGACCGCAGCGCCCAGACAGGTCGCCACCCAGTAGATCTGATCGACAAAAACACAAAAAAACAATCGTTAAAAGATGACCGATAAGGAAAGTAGAAGAATCTTACCCAATGGTATTCCCAGTTGCCGGCGAGCAACGCAGGGCCGAAACTCCTGGCCGGGTTCATGCTGCACCCTGAATATTTCGCCTGTGAACGAGTAAAGTTTTGTTTATTAAGAGTTTCACATTGCTTAACTATCAGAAGTAGCAGGAGACAGCGAAGGTTCATTTGTGAGATCACAGCACTGTTAGGGTTATAGACGAGTAAGATTACGTTTAGGGTTTGGGACAGGTTAAGGAAAACTAGTTAAGGAGTAGAATTAGGGTTGGGGAAGGTTACGTTAGGTATCGTAGGGTCAGGATTAAGTGTTGGGACGGGTTAAGTATAGTTAGTTAGGTTAAAGTTAGGATTAGAAATGGGCAAGATTAGGTTTAGGGTTTGGGTTATGATTAAGGATGTTATGTTAGGATAGGGTTAGGGAAGGTTTGAGTTTACGTCGTTTAGTTAAGGATAGGGACAGGTTAGGTTAGCTAAGGGTCTGGCTTAGGTAAAGGCTTGATTAGGTTAGGTAGGTTATGCTAGGTAATGCAGGGAAAGGAATATGGTTAAAGTTAAGGTTAGAGATTGTTTAGGTTATGTTAGTAGGATTAGGGCTAGTGGTTAGAGATGGGTAAGGTTAGGTAGGGTTTGGGGTGTTATGTTTAGTAGGGTTACGAATGTTTGTTAATTGTAAGGGTTAAGAGGGTGTTAGGTTACGTTGTATTATGGGTATATGTTATACATATTATGTTTATATGTCAGTGTTAAGGTTAGATTAGGGATATGGTTAAGTTAAGTAGGGTTGGGGTTCAGCGGTTCCAGATGGGTAAAACTAGGGTAAAGTGGTGCTATGTTCGGTAGGGTTACGGTTAGGATTGTTAATTGTTTAAGGTTAGGGTTAGGGGGTGTTAGATTAAATTTGGTAGAGTTAGGGTCAATGTTTAAAAATGTGTTAGGTTAAAGCAAGATTGGGGTTAGGGTTAGGGATGTGTAAGGTTCGGTTATGCTGGTAGCGTTAAGATTAGGGTTAGGAACATTTGGGTTTAGGATGGTTAGGTTGAGTTAGATTTGGTGAGGTTAAGTTCAATGATATGTATATTATGTTTATTTGTCAATATTAAGGTTAATTTAGGGTTATAGTTAGATCAGGTAGTGTTAGAGACGAGTACGATTAGGGTATATTGGAGTTAAGGTGGTTTGGGATTGGCGGTTGGGGCTGGCTAAGAATAGATAAAGTTAAAGTTACGGTTTGGGAGGTTAAAGTCAGGCTAATGGAAAGTTTGGGTTTAGGACAGGTTAGATTAGTTAGGTTTAGAGAAAGTTTAGGTTTCTGTCGGGCGAAGTTAACTACGGTTAGGTTGAATTAGGTTTGGTAGGGTTAGGTATTATTATGTTTATGTGTCAATGTTAAGGTGCGGTAAGTTTTAGGATAGGTTAGGTTAATTAAGGTTAAATTAGGGTTATAGTTAGGTCAGGTTGTGAGGAGACGGGTACGATTGGGGGGGGGGGAGTCGAAACTAGGGATGTAGGGAAGGTTAAGTGAGGTAAGGTTTGAGACGGGTAAGACTTTGGTCGAAATAAGGACATGCTTAGAGCTATGCCTAGCTAGCGTAGGGTTAGGGTTTGGGCTATAGGGCCCACTGTCAGGAGAATAGTAGCGTTTCCTTAGGTTAGGTTGTGCCTTTACTTAGGTAAGGAGAGAGAAACGTTCGTACGAGGATGGCGGGAAGGTTAATAAACGTTACGACAAAGAAGTATGATTTGACGAACCGATGCCATCGCTATCGCGAGTATGATGACAAGGAACTTGACGAATATGATGGAATGGTTGGCCGACTGCCTCTTGTCGACGGCGTTGCAGAGTCCGAAGGCGAGCATCGCCGAGGTGACGAACTCGACGAAGAAAGCCGACCCGGTCGACACCTCGGGGTTGGGAAGGGTCATGCAGAAGTTAGCTCCGACCTCTGGCGTTATAGTCTTTGCGGCCAGGACACCCAAGTAGGCTCCTAGGAGTTGGAACAGGGTGTAGAAGACCCCCTTGATGACGGACATATGACCAAGGATGATCAGGACAATGTTGAGCGCCGGGTTCATCAACGCTCCGCTTATCGGGCCGAAAACCTTCCAACAAAAGTCCAATTCAATTTTTTGTTTTTTTAATTAAAATTTCCACTTACAATAATCGACGTGGCTACGCCGAGTGCGAAGGCGATGGCCGTGTTGAGATGAGTGTTGTGCGCGCCTTGCAGGAGGTTAGTAGTGCTCGAACATCCCAGGCCGACGAAGAAAGCAGTGCCCAACATCTCAGCGAGTGCGAACCCGATCAGCCTCCTTACCTTATTCATCGTTATGTCCGAGAAGTTCTCATCTATTATGAGCGACGTGTATGCTGAAAAAAACCATACTGTTAACACCTCATCCTCATCTTTCATCCTCCTCCCTCGGGGTTACGTAAAAAAAAATTATCCGAATAAATCCCGTGTCGTAACTGGACCACTTATTCCGATTAAGTTAGGTAACGGCCCTACCCTTCCAGGGGGAGGGCAATCCTCTCGAACCCTTGGTAGAAAACCTGGTAGGATTTGTTTGTCCCCGGGTTTCGTAATCGGGCTGGTGAAAAGTAAAATCTTTTAGCGATTCAAAGCTAAACGTTCGACCAGCTCGAGGTCATAGGCCTCCTCAGAATTGCAAAACCTCCACAAAGATAGGACTGATTCATAGATTAGTACTACATATTAGATTAATGAACTATGTACATTGTAATTGACATAACATCATAATTAAGTATGCAGGTTAAACAATTATGGCGTCGGATGTAAAGATGAATATGTAATATCTGAGGATAAATGCATAGATAGAAATATAGATAACTAATTGGCTAGATAGATTAAACAAATGGACTAATATATAGATAAATGAATGGTTAGATATTTTGAAAAATTAAAAGACAGATAGATAAATTAATTTATCTATACACTTTTCTATCTCTTTATCTAACTCTCCATTTATCTATTTATATTTCCATTTTTCAAACCATCCGTTAATTTACATCTGAATTTATCAATCTATCTTTATAACAATGCATTTATTAATCTATCAATTTTTCTAACCATCAATTTTTTCCAATAACCCATTAAGATATATATATATATCAATCTATCAATCAACTTTTCTTACCATCTATTTATCTATTTATCGATCTTGTTAGCCATCAAATTTTTTCTAACCATCCATTAATCTATATATAATTTATTAATCAATTTTTATAACCTTCCTTTTATATATCAGTTAGTTTTTTTGAACCATCAAATTTTTTCTAACAATCTATTTAACTATATATCAATTTATCAATCAATTTTTCTAACATGCATTTATTTATGTTACTTTTTGTAACCATCCATTTATCTATCATCAAAACATCAATCTTTCTAACCATCAAAACTTTTTCACCATCCATTTAATTAATTTATTTTTATATCAATCTATCAATCAATCCTTCTAACCATCAATTTTTGGTCTTCATGGTCTAATCATCTCTTAATCTATATATCAACCAATCTTTATAACCATAATTTTTGCCACTAATAATCCATTTATCTATATATCAATCAATCTTCACAACCATCCATTTATTTACTAGTCAATTTTTTCTAACCATCAATTTTTTCTAATAATCAATTTATCTATATAACAATCAATCTTTATAACCATCCATTTATTTATGTCGTTTTTTCTAACCATCCGTTTACCTTTAATCAATACATCAATATTTCTAACCATCAAAACTTTTTAACCACACATTTAATTCATTTATCTATATATCAATTTATCAATCAATCTTTCTAACCATCAATTTTTTAACCATCTCTTAATCTATATCATTCTATCAATCAATGTGTCCAACCATAAAAAAAATTAACCATCCATTTATCTATATATCAATCAATCTTTCTAACCATCCATTTATGTAGTAGTCAATTTTTTTAACCATCAAATTTTTTCTAATAATCTATTTATCTATCTATCTATCTNTAACAATCCATTTATCTATCATCAATTTCTCTAACCATCAAAACTTTTTAACCATCCATTTAATTTATTTATCTATATACCAATCAATCTTTCTAACGATGAATTTTTTTAAACCTTCCTTAATCTATATGTCATTCCACAAATCAATCTTTCCAACCATGAAAAATTAACCATCCATTTATCTAAATATCAATCAATCTTTATAACCATAATTTCCCCCCTAATAATCCATTAATCTATATATCAATCAATCTTTCTAACCATCAATTTTTTTTTAACAATCCCTTAATCTACATATCAATTTATCAATCAATCTTTATAACTTCATTTAACTATCTGTTATTTATCCTACCCATAATTTTTACCTAATAATCAATTAATCTATATATCAATCTATCTTTCTAACCATCAAAATATTAACAATGTATTTATCTATATATCAATCAATCTTTATAACTATCCATTTACTTATCTGCCAATTATCATACCCATGAAATGTTTTCTAATAATCCATTCATCTGCATATAAATTTATCAATCACTCTTTACAACATCAATTTTTTTAACAATCCCTTAATTTATATATCAATCTGTCAATCAATTTTTCTGACCATAAAAAAATTAACCATCCATTTACCTGTATATCAATCAATCTTTATAACCATTTACTTATTTACTTATCAATTATCCTACCCTTCAGATGTTTTCTTATAATCCATTAATCTAAATATAAATCTATCAATCAATCTTTATAACCATAAATTTTTTAACCATCCCTTAATTGACATATCAATCTGTCAATCAATTTCTTAACCATCAAAAAATTTAACCATCTATTTATCTATATATCTATCAATCTTTAATTTTCCAACCTTCAAATTTTTTAACAATCTATTTATCTATATATCAATCAATCTTTTTAACCCTTCATTTATTTATCTATCAATTATCCTACCCATAAAATGTTTTCTAATAATCCATTAATCTATATATCGTTCCATCATTCAATCTTTATAACCACTCATTTATTTCCTGTCAATTTTTTTTTCGAACCATCAAATATTTTGTAATAATCCATTAATTTATATCAAATTTTCTAACCATCAGATTTCTTTAACAATCTATTTATCAATCTTTCGAACCATCAAAACTTTTAATCATCCATTTATTTATCTGTCAATTTTTCTAAAAATTCATTTATTTCTCTATCAATATTTCTTACCATCAGAATTTTTCTAACCATACATTAATCGATGTATCTTTCAATCTTTCTAACCATACATTTATCTATCCATCAATCTTTCTACTTGTCTATCCTTTGTTCTAACCATCAATTTACTTAATCTATGCAACAGGCCAACCATCTATCTATCAATCTTTTGAATGTATCGTTCCATCTATCGAACCAACAATTTATCTATATTCCTAAATTAATTATACGTTTATTACTTTTTCTAACCACCCATATACATTTATCTAATCAATCTTTGCACTCCATGTGGATTAAAGAGAAGGAGTAATCGGATTTTATACATTAGTAAATATATCATAGACTGTTTTAGAGCCGAATAAATAGATTTGTAGACAGAGAGATTCGATTCGATTTACACACGTGTGGGACATACGTCGGTCGAGGGGGGAAAAAAGAGTAGAGGAAACACCTGCGCGACATTAGACAAATATTTGATAAAGTAGGAGAAGAACGTTGAACCCAGAGTCAAATTAATTTTTTTGGAAGTTTCTTGTTCTTTTGGAAGTAAGAAAAATAGGAAGTAGAATCAAATCGTGTGGCGGGGGTCCCACGCGGTCTCGTCAATTCGAACGGGAGTCTGTAAACACAATAATTTACGGATCGAATTCCTCTTTCGTCTTTTAATTGCACGCGCGTGACGGACCAAAATAAAAAAATTAAGACAAAATTCGACGTAAAAAAGGTGTTATTTTGGTTGAATCCTTGAACGTCGGCTATCTAACTCGACCCGATAACTGGGCCCTGGCTCTCGTTACGTAAATCCACAAACCTAACGTGTGGGCCTTTCAGTTCACAATGTATTACACAATAAAAAAATAAATTAAAATAAAATATTACAATAATAAACACATATACTATTTTATAAAAAATAATAAATAAATGGACGGTTATGTGGCTTCATATAGCGAGCGTGTATGAAATTGGACAAATTTGGACGAATGGCCTGTAAATGGAGTGAAAACTGAATATTTGGGTTCTATGTGACATCATCTCAAGGATACCAAGCGTCAATGCACAATGGTCAGTTTATGTGTGTGAATGTTACATTTAACCATCCATTTATCAATCAGTTTATGTATCCATCTAATCATCCATTTGTTTAATCTTTCGAACCATCTATGTATTTATTGGTCTATCCATACTTCTGATTATCCATATATTTTATCTTTCTAACTCTCCATTTATCTATCTATATATCAATACTGCTAACCACTCATATATTTATCCATATATCAATCATTTAAACCATCCTTTTCTCTATTTATCAATTTTTCTAAACATCTGCTTATATATAAACATTATATTTTTCTATATATCTGTTAATATTCTATGCATCCACTTATTTATCTATCTGCCACTCTTTTTAACCATCCATCTATCTATATATCTTCTTAACCATCCATTTATTTATCTATCTACCTATCAATATAGCTAACCAACCATATATTTATCTATACATCAATTTTTCTAACCACCCATTTATTTAACTAAATTTTTTATTAACCATCCATTTATCTATCAATATTCCTAACCACCCATATATTTATCTATCTATCAATTTTTCTCAACATCTGTTTATCTATCTCTCGTTCTACCCATCCATTTTTCTATATATCTGTTAATATTCTAACCATCCACTTATTTATCTATCTACCATTTTTTTAACCATCCATCTATCAATATATCTATCAATGCTTCTAAAGACCAAAATTTTTCTAACTTAATCCATACAGCAATCTCTCAATCAATCTTTCTAACATCCTTTTATCCATCTATCTATCTTTCTACCCATTCCCATTAAATTTTTTTAAACTATCCATTTTTCTATCAAACAATTTTATTTAACTATCCATTTATCTATCCATCAATCAATATTGCTAACCACCCATATATTTTTCCATATATCAATCTTTCTAATCATCCATTTATCTATCTATCAATTTTTCCAAGCATCTGTTTATCTCTATATCGTTCGAACTATCCATTTATCTATTAACAATTTTTTAACCATCCATTTATCTATCAAACAATTTTATTTAACCATCCATTTATCTATCTATCAATGTTGCTAACCCATATATTTTTCTATATATATCAATCTGTCTAACCATCCATTTATCTATCTATCAATTTTTCCAAACATCTGGTTTTCTCTCTATCGTTCGAACTATCCATTTATCTACTAACAATTTTTTAACCATCCATTTATCTATCAAACAATTTTGTTAACCATCCATTTATCTATCTATCACTCTTTTCCACCATCTATCTATCTATTTATCTATCAATATTGCTAACCACCCATATATTTATCTATATATCAATCTTTCTGACCATCCATTTATCTATCAACCAATTTTGTTAACCATCCATTTACCTATTTCTCACTCTTTCTAACGATACATTTATCTATCTATTAATATTACTAACGATCTATTTATTTACGTATCTATCACTTTTTTAACCATCCATTTATCCATATATCTAGCAATGTTTCTAAGCATCAAAATATTTCTAACCATTCTTTAATCTATATATCAATCTTTCTAATCATTAAATCTGCTATCTGGCAATTGTTTTAACAAATTAATCTTTCAGTATGGTATCGGTTGAGATAAAAAGGTCAGTGTCACGAGCGGTATTCGAACCCACGACCTTCGGCTAAATACGCCGTCGCTCTACCACTTGATAGAGTCCGAGTGAATCGAGGTCACGATAGCTCAGCAGCGGCGTATCTAGCCGAAGATCGTGGGTTCGAATCCCGCTCGTGATCCTGACTTTTTTCATCTCAGATTAAATTATTAAAGATTAATTAATTGAAAGAATTTATTTGGTCAATCGGGTCACGACGCATAATCAATTGTTTTAACCTTTTATTTATCCCTCTATCTGTCAATGACACATTCTAACCATCCATTTATCTCTCTATCAATATTGCTGCTTTCTAGATAGATACATTTGTGTGTGTGTGTGTATGAAGAACGTAGATGGAAGGCAATAAAATCAGAAGAGTGCATTACAAGTGTTTTCGCCGGAAAAATTCGGGTGTATTTATGTCTTGGCGTTAAATTTATGTCCCAGTGATTTTTTTACTGCCAATTTGTTTTTACGACTCTTCGTGGAAATTCCGTCGTGTTTTTTAGAATATTTACTCTTTTCGTTGACTCGAATGGCGTAATGGTCTATTTTTCCCCCAAGTTCGGCCGAGTCAATAATTGACCTTATTCGCTCTAAAAGGCTTTTCTCTCGCCGTGGATGTTTCGTGAGGATGTATATAAAAAAAATAGTTTTGGGATTGCCGGTGGCTTGTGTGTTAAAATAGGCATATCTACTCCCTCTTGGAAGAGCCCCGGTGTAAATTTATTCCGTCATTGACCCATTGTAAATATTTCAAACCGGGTCGCCGACCCGAGACTTGCATTTCACTTCCGTCACGAATCAAATCGAAGATGGGACATATAATAAATGCCCATGCTTTGCAAGGCCGGCCGAATTTTTTTCCTCCTTTTTTCCCCCGGGTCCGGATTGACATTTAAATGCCTACACAAGGGCGACGAGTTTCTCGCGGGCAGCCAATAAAAACAAAATAAAAATAACTTAAGACGTCGACGAAAGCATTGTTACGTCAAATTTCATGATTTTTCTCTTTTCACGCAATTTTTTATTAAAAAAAAAATTAAAATAAGTAACAGTACAAGCTGATTTTTTCCCCGCATAGGAGCTCGAGAGTGGAGGTATCAGGATTTAAGGATGGGCCAGGAGCTCCTTGATAACAACAGAAACTCAGATTCATGAAAGAAAAAAATTGTAAAAGCAGAGGTTTTTTGGCTGCACCTGAGCTTCTATAGTAACAAGGAGCTCCTGGCACATCCTTACATCCTGGTACTTCTACTCTCAAGCTCCAATTTGTATAAACAATTAAAATGATGAGAAAATTGGTAAATTAGAATATTTTTCTTTATCAACGAGCTCCTGGCAGATCCTGATACATACTTACTTTCAAGAAAGCTCCCAGTGACTACAGTGATATTGTTGAGGAAGGTACGACGTTTACTATCTGAGCTGTTGGCGTAGCTGATTAAAAGGAGGTCGAGCAGGCTGATGCTTTTCCCTTTAGGGCAGCTTAGCTGGGTTTGGGGTTGAAGTCATTGGACCATCACCTTCGGCACTTCCTTCCCTCCTGCTAACTCAACATTTGGGCTTCTACAGCCTACATACTCTTGTCAAATAGACTTGTTTATGATTGCATATCTAAACAGGGGCGAAACATGGTCAGAAATATAAAAAAATACTAAGCGATGGAATAATAAACAGACGCTTGTACAGATTGAGCTCCTGGTACTTCCTTGCCTCCTGATAACTCCACATTTGAGCTCCTACAGCCTACCTATTTTTGTCAAATAGACTTTCTTTGTGATCGCATACTTAAACAGAGGCGAAACATGGTCAGAAATATAAAATAAATACAACGGGATGGAGAGGTTAAAGTGTCAGATGACCAGGTTAAGCTCTATGTACTTCCTTGCCTCCTGATAACTCCACATTTGAGCTCCTACAGCCTACATACTCTTGTCAAATAGACTTCTTAATGATTGCATACTTAAACAGAGACGAAACATGGTAAGAAATGTAAAATAAATACAACGGGATGGAGGAGGTTAAAGTGACAGATGACCAGGTTAAGCTCCTTATACTTCCTTGCCTCCTGATAACTCCAAATTGGAGCTCCAATAGCGTACCTACTCCTGTCAAATATACTTCTTTATGATTGCATATCTAAATAGAAGCGAAACATGGCCATAAATATAAAATAAATACAACGATGGAGAAGTTAAAGTGACAGATGACCAGGTTAAGCTCCTTATACTTCCTTGCCTCCTGATAACTCCACATTTGAGCTCCTACAGCTTACCTATTCCTGTCAAATAGACTTCTTTATGATCCCATACTTAAACAGAGGCGAAACATGGTCAGAAATATAAAAAAAATACTATGCGATGGAAGAATAAACAGACGCTTGTACAGATTGAGCTCCTGGAACTTCCTTGCCTTCTGATAACTCCACATTTGAGCTCCTACAGCCCACCTACTCTTGTGAAATAGACTTGTTTATGATTGCATATCCAAACAGGGCCGAAACATGGTCAGAGATATAAAAAATTACTATGCGATGGAATAATAAACTGACGCTTGTACAGATTGAGCTCCTGGTACTTCCTTGCCTCCTGATAACTCCACATTTGAGCTATATAAAATACTATAGGATGGAAGGATAAAGAGAATCTTGTACAGATTGAACTCCTGGTTCCTTACTTGCTTCCTCAAGCTTGCAGTTACCAGGACGGAATGATGTACCAGGAGCTCTGTTAATATATCTGGTCGAATTAAAAAAAAAATTAAAACAAAAAACCACTTGTAACTTCCTGTTCGGTTTGTTTTTTTCAATTTGTCGCCCTTTTGCCCTTTTCTTCCCCACTCCCCGAACAAAGTTCAACTAACCGTCCATGACTGTGCGTTTTTTCTGTCATTACAGACAATACAATCACGGCCCTGGGGTCGGGTTTTATCAATTATAAACCGGTTCGGTGAGTTTTTTATCCGTTAATAAATCCGCGGATGATCGATCTTTCACATGAAGTATTACCGATTAACTACAGTCACGTTTAATAATTTATATATAAATAGATCCGTCGAAAGTCTATGATAAATTTATTCCTTATATATATAAANTATATATACAGTAAATATCGAATAAAAAAATAGATATTTGCCACGTTTTTACTCTTTCTAATCTTTTGTTTGTCCAGATAAACGCTTTATCTTCTCAGAGAAAAATAAAATCGATATAAAAATAAAACTTGCCTAGCAATATTGACAATATATATGCAAAGATTGGGTGTTAAAGGTCATATAAAAGAATGTTGGGGGAAAATAAAACTCCAGTTCTGGTGCTAATTGAAATTACTTATCTCGCCAGTATTTGATCATAATTGTCGGTTAATCAATTAGAAAATATTAGCCTCGGGGGATTCGACGTGGGATTTATTTAGTGCTGAAGTAGTTGGCAAATATTTGACTCTTGGTGAATCTCGTCCCCCGTAGTTGTTTCACCAACGAAATTGTCTAAAAAAAAACTGCTATTAAAAAAATAAAATAAAAACACGGATAAATATAAATATATATATAAAAAAAAAACAAGCCTCCCAAGACAAACGAGCTGTCGTGCCAATTTGAACGACACACACACACATACAAAATTAACATAAACGGATCGAACAAATACAAGAATGTACAGGCTAACAATAAAATAAAAATTAAAAAATAAAATAAAATGGGAAGGCGAAGAGTGAGACGGGTTTAAGTTTGTGCAAACTAACAGTTAGATTATGTAATATATGAAATTCTAGATAGAGTAGAAAAGAAAGACATCTTACGTAAAAAAAAAAATGTAAAGGAAGATTAGAAATGTGTAATAGACAGATTTCTCGATAGAACTTACCTATCGTTAAATAAAAAAGTACAGAAAAGAAAACTGTAAAAACCTACGTAAAATTAAAAGAAAGAAGAAAAAACTGCATAGAAAGTTACAATTAGTCGGTTTTAAAGAAACCTAGATAAATAAAAATATGTCTTCATGGTGGAAAAATAGAAAAGAATAAATATACATAAATAAATATATTGTCATATAAATGATTACATGGATAAATATAGTGGTGGTTATGTGTAGATTGGTAAATATATAGATAGATAAATAGAAAAGTTGATATATCTAGATAAATAGATATTGATAGATAATTTGAATATAAATGTATTGAGAGATAAATGGATAAGTAGAAAAGTATATTTATCTAGATGAATTAATTCGAAAATAAATCTATTGATAGATAAATGGAAGGATAAAAAAATTTATATGTTGATGAATAGTACGGCTGCTATGTGTAGATAAATAAATATAGATAAAGAAATTGTTGGATTAATATATTGATAAATAAATAGATAGAGAGTAAACGTACAGATATATAAGTGGTTAAATAGACATATTGATAGATAAATGAGTGAAAAATATTGATAGATAAATAGATAGATAAATAAATTGTTTGAGAAATATACTGATAAATAGATAGATAGGTAATGGATATAAATAAATTGATAGATAAATGGATAGATAAATAAATCAATAGTAAACGTACTGATATATAAACGGTTAAATAGATATATTGATAGATAAATAAANAATATATTGATATATAAATGGGATAGATCAGTATAAAAATCTATACATAGATAGTTAAGATAGATAGATGGAAAGATTTAAAAGCCGAAGTGTACATGTAGATAAATAAATTGATGGACAATTAGATATATAATTGGATACATAGAAAAATATAAATAGATCATGATTGATTGATTTAGAGGTACATTGGTGGAAATAGATAGAAATTGAAAGAAAGATTGATTGATTCAGGTTTACAGGTGTAGAGTAGACATAGGTAGGTGGATTAAAAGACTAGATAGATAGGAGAAAATAATTTGAGTAAAAAAAGAGAAAAAAAGAAAAGAAAAAGTGTAAGTAAACCAAGGAAAATTCGCTGTCTTAGGCCGGATTTTCCGACAAAGCAGAGAATTTTTTTTTTTTTGAGGGGAAGGGAAAAAAATTGTCTTATCGTACTTGCTTTCCTTCTGGACATGTCGTCCTTCTCCTGAGTCCTGTCCGTGTATGAGAGGATAGCCCGGGAACCGGCAGTCCGCGCGACCACCGACGCGCAAGCGCCTACCACTTCTTCAGTGGAGAAATTCTAATCACTTCTCGTCTATTTACACTCGCCCAAAAAAAAATTAAAAAATCTATAAAAATAAATAACAAAAAATAAAAGAGGCTGAAATTTATATATTCGATTTAAAAATAAACAGAAAACACCTACTTTCCTTTAAAAAAAAAAAAAAAAAAAAAAACATCTGTGACGAGCGGTTTCCCCGATAAGTAGAAAAGTATATTTATCTAGATGAATTAATTCGAAAATAAATCTATTGATAGATAAATGGAAGGATAAATAAATTTATATGTTGATGAATAGTACGACTGCTATGTGTAGATAAATAAATATAGATAAAGAAATTGTTGGATTAATATATTGATAAATAAATAGATAGAGAGTAAACGTACAGATATATAAATGGTTAAATATACATAATGATAGATAAATGATTGAAAAATATGTTGATAGATAAATAGATAGATAAATAAATTGTTTGAGAAATATACTGATAAATAAATAGATAGATAGGTAATGGATGTAAATAAATTGATAGATAAATGGATAGATAAATAAATCAATAGTAAACGTACTGATATATAAACGGTTAAATAGATATATTGATAGATAAATAAANAAAGATTTAAAAGCCGAAGTGTACATGTAGATAAATAAATTGATGGACAATTAGCTATATAATTGGATACATAGAAAAATATAAATAGATCAAGATTGATTGATTTAGAGGTACATTGGTGGAAATAGATAGAAATTGAAAGAAAGATTGATTGATTCAGGTTTACAGGTGTAGAGTAGACATAGGTAGGTGGATTAAAAGACTAGATAGACAGGAGAAAATAATTTGAGTAAAAAAGAGAAAAAAAGAAAAGAAAAAGTGTAAGTAAACCAAGGAAAATTCGCTGTCTTAGGCCGGATTTTCCGACAAAGCAGAGAATTTTTTTTTTTTTTGAGGGAGAAGGGAAAAAAATTGTCTTATCGTACTTGCTTTCCTTCTGGGCATGTCGTCCTTCTCCTGAGTCCTGTCCGTGTATGAGAGGATACTGGATAGCCCGGGAATCGGCAGTCCGCGCGACCACCGACGCGCAAGCGCCTCCCACTTCTTCAGTGGAGAAATTCTAATCACTTCTCGTCTATTTACACTCGTCCAAAAAAAATTAAAAAATCGGTAAAAATAAATAACAAAAAATAAAAGAGGCTGAAATTTATATATTCGATTTAATAAATAAACAGAAAACATTTACTTTCCTTTAAAAAACAACACCAAAACTTGTCTAATTTTGAACCCAACTTTTTTTTAAAATCGAAATTTTGTCTTTGTGAAACTTTTATTTTATCTTCAAATTTCTATTCGTTTTAAACAAGGTCGAGATAGGCTGGGAGGAAAAAAGAAATCCATATCTGTTTGCCCTGTCGAATAGGAGTCGATTTGGTTCACGCTTTATCATTTTGGCCTGTTTTGTCCCTTTACTTTTAGATTTATATTGTTCTGTCGTCAGCGACGTTATCTGTACGTCTCTTTTTTGTCTTGATTTAAAAACAATGCAAATAAGTAGTGATTTATTCATTTAAAAAGATTGAAAGTATTGGGTTGATGCAAAAAATAAATAAATTTATTTGTTACCTATTCATAATCGTATACAAATATGTACATATGTTTCCCATTGGGGGTCGCAATGCCATTAGGAGGTTGTTTAACGTGCATACCTGGCACAAGGCCTTATCACCCATTTAGATTCTCAAGATAGGAGCGACTCATCTCTACTCACAGAGGAAAGTGTGAACCCCGTGAGGTTCGGTGTAGAAGCCACCAAATACACAGGCTAATCAGACATGCTTACTTCTCCCCCTTGGCTTGCCCCGTCAGAAGGGGTGGGTTAACATTTTGCACTTAACCGAGTGCCTCTGGGTAAAGGGATACCCGAAAGGGCTGCAATGCAACAGCCGGTCTACCACCGCACTCCCTAGATAGAGAAGACAACTCTATCTCCCTGAGTGTAGGGCCCGGCTAGCGTCGATACGCTGGATACGCTCCGGCCGCGGTTTCGTTTAAAGTGGAATTTTACCACTCCCTAGAGGAGACTGCCTTTGGTAAAGGAAGCCCAATCGGGCACCACCGAACAACAGCATCTTCTCTAGGTACAGGGGTTTCACCTGCAGCCAACGAAGAATCCATTCCCTGAAGAACTGTGCTGTGGTTATGCACCCTCATCCGTCTCTGCAGACAGGATCTGGTACCCTAACCAACGTGTGCCGCTGATCAAGCACCCGCCGTCCGCGGCCAGCTCGCAAGCCAAACCTCCCTTGACGTATTTCGAGGCGTGCTTAAGGCGATCATGCGCGTCAGGAAACACGAACAGCTTGTGCTTTAGAGAGTGTGTCAAGTTCTCAAGGCTACACCATTGTGTGTGCCTGGAAACTCCCCTTGCAACCAAGGGTTGGAAAGGGTCTGCTGGGGTCTCCTAGGAGTCCTGGATTGAAAAAAAGAAAAATTTGTTGTGATGCGCTTGCCCCCATCAACCTGTCACACATTTAGATTCTCAAGATAGGAGCATCTCTTACCTGCGTAGCGAGAATGATCCACCTCAATTCTCAGGCCTCTCCTGCCGTTTCTTCGACAATGATCCCACGGGCTTCGCAAGCTCACTTTTCAGGATATACCCTCTACCTGCTCCACCCCAGAAGTCAACTGCCTCAAACACCACATCTCGGGAGAGAGCACTGAACCGGTAGAACGCATGCTTTGAGGAGCCAGCCATTGCTGGCGCTCAATGTGTACGATTAGGTGTCAAGGAGGTCCTGAGGCCCATCGGTTGAGACGATGTGGCGGGTTGTCAGGATGGGAATGGGTGGAGAGGGCTCGAGCAGTATGGTTAGCATGGTTTGAAAGGTTGGTGTGGAAGGTTTGGAATCAGTTTCAGTAGTTCGCCCATAGGGACACCTTCCCTATGGGCCCAGGCAAGCTCCGACCATCAACTCTGGTGCCTGGAGGTGACCGATGTTGGAGGCCTTTTCCCCATTTACCTTCCTTTTCCTTACCTTATCCTTTTATCCTTTCCTCTCCCTGCTTTGTCAGACACTTCCTGGGTTCCTGAACCCGCACCCCTCAGGCAACGGGTGCATCAGTAGGATGTTCCTCGGATTTCCCAGGTGTGTTATCAGTCCCCCCCAAGTAGCCACCAATTGAAGTAGGACTCGTGGTGGTTGCGG
Source organism: Cimex lectularius (assembly GCF_000648675.2). Classification (NCBI taxonomy): domain Eukaryota; kingdom Metazoa; phylum Arthropoda; class Insecta; order Hemiptera; family Cimicidae; genus Cimex; species Cimex lectularius. The sequence continues at coordinate 1,685,873 of NW_019392637.1, read as the reverse complement.
TTTGCGAATAACATGTACCTTAACTGGAGGGTACCGGCCAACCCGAGCCGGAGATAGAGTGCCTTCTCTATCTCTCCGGGGAGAGGGGGAGAAAGGAACGGCAGAAAAGCTGTGCCAGAAACCATAAAACTGCCTTTTTCAAGAGACATCTTTTAAGAGCACTTCTGAACTTGGTCAGCATTGCACCACCTCGCTAGCTAAGTAATGTGTCAAGTCCATGCATGTAAAGTCTTCCTGGTGTTCTCTTAGGAAGTTAAAGATGTCCTCAACATCCATGAGAAAAGATGGACCAGATCAGTTTGTTGACTCAAGGAATGCTGAGGTCTTTATGGACCTTATGGAGTGACAAGTGGTGATTTGACAATTTGTCTATGGACTTTCGATTGGAAAGCACTGGACATTGGATGGCTTGGCAGTACCCCACAGTCCCGCTCCATATGTCCATATTGGTCTTAGTAATGTCTGGTTCAGTGTTTGCTTTATCTTAGTTGTAAAATTCGATTTCAGTCTTAGAAGTCTTAGTAGTAGTCCAAGTCTTGTATTGAGTTGTTGATGTTTAAATCCTGTGTGGGGATTGCACATCAATCTACTGTCGAGAAGTTCCAGGTATTTGACTTGAGTGGAAATTGGTATCTCTTTGTTGTTGATGTACGATGGAGGGCAAGACTGCTTTTTCAGTGTAAAGTGTGTAAAATGTACACTGAGTGCTTTTTTATCCATTCAGTCTTGTCCTCCATTTTTTACACAAGCCTTTGATAAGCTCAAGGTGTTCCTGGATGTTGGAGGTAGCTTGGACCGAAATCGAGTTGGATAGGATTATGGTGTCGTCCACTTAGGTTTAAAAAAAATTACACATTAAGAAAATAAACATATAAAGATCTAAGGAGGATCAAATTTTAATGAGAAGAATTTTTTAAACTAATGTTTAGATTGAAGATGTTTTCCCATGCTTACAGGTCTATTAAAAAATATTTATGAAAATGATCCAGCCCGGAGGACCAAATTTTTCTACTAATAGGGCAATAAATATTATTTTAAAAGAGCAAATGGATAAAAAACCTATAATTCAGTGTAAAACAGGTTTTACAAGAATGGGTCCCATAAGGAAATAAATGTGGAAAGATGATACGGCCCAGAGGACCAAATTGTTTTACTAATAGGGCAATAAATATGATTTTAAAAGAGTAAAAGAATAAAAAAAAAACCACCTAGAATTCAGTGTAAAACAGGTTTTACAATGGGTCCCATAAGGAAATAAACTTTATTTTTAATCAATTTTTAATTTGACAGTTTTCCTACATTTACAGGAATATTAAATAAAATTTTAAGAGGATGATCCAGCCTGGAGGACTAATTTTTAACAAGATTTTTTTAATATGAGCTGAAATTTCAGTTTGAACAGGTAGATTAAAGGTGTGCATACGAGAAGATATCCGGCCCTGAGGACCAAATTTAACAAGACAAATTTTTTAACTGATTTTTAAATTGAATTGGTTTTTCTACTACCTATTTATAAAGTGTTGTTCTCCCATGTTTACAGTGTTATTAAATGTATACCATGTACCAAATAAAGATTAGTTTAAAAGAGTAAGAGGATAAAAAAAAAACACACCTAGAATTCAATGTAAATCAGGTTTTATAATGAGTCCCATAAGGAAATAAACATAGGAAGATGATCCGTTCTGGAGGATACATTCTTTAAGTTGACAGAGTTTTCCCACGTTTACAGGAATATTAAATAAATTTTAATAGAGATGATCCAACCCGGAGGACAAATTTTTACAGGATCTTTTTTAAATTGTAAGAATGAACAAATGTGTTAATATGAGATGAAATTTCAATTTGAACAGGTAGATGAAAGGTGTTCACACAAAAAGATATCCGGCCAGGAGGACCAAATTTCAACAAGACTAATATTTAACTGAAGTTTAATACGAAAGTGTTTTCCCATGTTCACAGGATTTTTAAAAAGAGGAACTTTATTAAAATGATCCATCCCGGAGGATGCATTTTTTAACTGATCTTTAATTTGACAGAGTTTACTCACGTTTACATGAATATTAAACACAATTTTATGGAGATGATCCTGCCCAGAGGACCAACTTTTAACAAGATTTTTTTTTATTGTAAGACTGGACAAATGAACAAAGCTTGATCAGCTAAAGTCTAATGGGGCTTTATATACAATATATAAAGGAGCGTTAGTGCCAGTACTAACTAATGCTCAGCATTAGGAAAAGATTACACCAGGTGAAAACTAAGAAGCGTACCAAGGAAAATGGAACTGAGAATTATCAGAGGATATAGAACTATATCATTCTATGCAGCTATGACTCTAGCTGGAGTAATACCTAGACATAATACATAGACCTGAGAATATCAAAAATAGCTGAAAACTATGAAGCTAAGGTGGCAACAAGTCCAACCTCACCATTATATAAAATAGAAAACCCCCAGAAAACTGGGCTCATCCAACTGAGGCAGAAAATGTAAAATAGATGAGTTAAAATTTGATTCCATAAATAAGAATTATGACTATGAAGTAGTACTGATGGTAGTAAAGTTACAAACATGTTTGAATGCGCCTTTTTGATTAGACAAAAAAAAGTATAGACTTGCAGCAGCAGGTGGTAGCACTCTTAGAATTAATGTAAAAGGAGGCTGTCCACAGGGAGGCTGTTTGTCACCTCTTTTATTGCTAATTACAGTAAACAGCTTAATAGAACTTCTGAATAATTCAGGTTTCTACAGTCAATTATTTTCAGATGATGGTACGCTCACAGGTAGGGATCCCTTGACTCTTTCACTACTAATGGAAAACGCCATGGGATTGCTTTATAGGTGGTGTTGTGACAAAGGTTTATCAATTAATCCTGCTAAACTAGAATTGATAATGTTTAGTAGGAGAAGAACATTAGGTAATTTTAAAAACCCTAAATTTCAGGGCATAGAATTAAAGTTAGTGGATTCCATCAAATTCCTTGGTGTGACATTTGACAGGAAACTTGATTGAAAAGGTCATATTAGTAACATATACAGGAAAGGCACTATATCAATGGTACAATGTAGGAGAATTGTCGGTAAAACATGGGACATCAAACCATGAGTAGCCAAATGGCTATATACTGCAATTATTCTACCTAGATTCTTTTTCGCAGCTTTAGTGTGGTGGAAAGGTCTAGAAAATAAAGGGAATAGTAATAAATTAAGGTCATTTCAAAGAGTAGGTTATTTGATGATGACAGGAGCATTTTCAACTACACCCACCCTAGCTCTTGAAATCATAACCAATACCACACCCCTTCACATTGAGGTTAAGGTCAGAGCACTAATCAGCTGCTACAGATTAATTAGCGAAGGCAGCTGGAATCATAAGTACAACAACATAGGTCACTCGAAAATCCTATTGAGTAAGGTTAACGGTCAATTATTAAGCGTTAGTGATAAAAAGATTCCCCTTCGGGGAAAAAGCACTTTCAGGTAGTCACCCCTTGTGATTATAATTATAGTCTGGATGATGACCATCGTAACATAGACTGCTACACAGATGGATCACTTATCAAAGGAAGAGGGAGTAGAGCATCTCCTCCCCTCTTGGCAATAACACCTCCGTTTTTCAGGTGGAAATCTGGGCCATCAATGTGTGTTGCAGAACACTTATGGAAAATAAAATTAAGGGAAAAGATATTAAAATCTTTTCTGACATTCAGGCTAGTCTTAGGGCATTACAAAAAGATTTGTCAACCTCACGACTGGTGGAGGAAACTATAGGTCTTATCAATAGGATCTCTTTCAGGTTTGAGAATAAGGTGACCCTTATTTGGATACCAGCACATAAAGGACACTATAGCAATGAAAAGGCGGATGGCCTAGCCAAAGAAGGTTCTAATATTGCGTTTGTCGGGCCACAACTGGTACATCACTGTATGAGCACAGCGAAAGAGAGTATTAATTGCTGGGGCATGAAACAATTCCTTAAGGAATGGAATCTGTCCCCCAGACATAGGCAATCGAAGGAGTTTCTGAAGGAAATCAAACCAAAATAATCGAAATGGCTATTCTCTAACTCAAGGAGGGGAATTAGGAAGCTGATAGGTATCCTGACGGGCCATTGCCCCTTGAGAAGACACCTCTTCATAACGGGTATTTTACCAGACTCCTTTTGCCGCTTCTGTGAAATAAAAGAAGAAACAGCATGGCACTACCTCACAGAATGTGATAGGTATGCCAGGAATAGATTTGAAACTTTCGAATGAGAGGACGTTGCCAAATCGCTCCCCAAGATAAAATGATCCAAAATCTTGGGGTTTATGTTGAACAGGTCCAAGAGGTTTATGCAGGACACGTGAACCGACCAAGTCCCGGACCATTTAGGGATGGGGTACGAGTCTACCCAGGCATTTAACCCCTCGGGTCTTGGTCGCCCACCCTGNATATATATATATATGCCATAAATCTGTTTATGAATATAAAAATAAAATAAGACCATGTGAAGTCTAATAATACAGTAGTTCCTAACCACATAGATGTCAATTATCCATGAAAAAATGTAACTGAAAATTCAAATTGTCACACCTAATAATTGTTGACCTTTTAGATGTTTAAGTGAATTAAATAACTCATGTCATACATCTGTATGTGAATATAAATGTAGGGGAAGACTGTGAAGGCTAATAGTACTGCAACTATTGACTTTTCATTACTCTATCTGTGCATAGACTAAGTTTAAAATCAAACTGTGTTCTTTGTCAAAGTTAATAACAAACTATTCAGATTCATTTGTGTTAGTATCTAAATATAAAATGGCACTTTGAAACCTGGCGGGAAGACTGTGAAGTTTGATAGTACTACAGTTATTGACCTTTTAGAAGTCAATTCATCCATGGAAAAATATAAATAAAAAATCCAATTCTCCAGCCTGATAATTATTGACCTTTTGAGTTTTTAAAGTTAATAACACACTCATGCAATACATCTGTATATGAATATAAATGTAGGGGAGACTGTGAAGGCTAATAGTGCTGCAACTATTGACTTTTCATTGCTTTTTCTGTGCATAGACATAAATTTAAAATACATCTGCCAAACCTGTGGTCTGGGGAGTGAATAATTATTGACCTATTGGATGTTTAAGTCAATTAAATATCCATGGGTCCAGACTGTTGCTATTAATTGTCAAACATGCACAAAATATCAATAATTATCAAGTTATATTTACATTATTTATATACTCAATATTATATTTATGTTTATACTCAGATAAATTGACCTCTGAAAAGGTCAATAATTCAAGTATTATAAGACTTCCCAAACTTCCCTTACATTTTATTATCAAGCACAGATGGACCCGATGAGCATTAAATTGACTTAAACATCTCAAAAGTCAGTAATTACACAACCTTCAGGTTTCCAAGTCTCCTTTTAAATTTATATCCATACACACATGAATCATATGAGAGGGTAATTGACTAAAACAAACACTGCCAATAATTATAAAGTTTACAATTTAATTACATGTTTATGTTTATGCTCAGATACTCGGAATGTCAATTATTGTAAAATATTAATGCTTCGGAGTGTCCTTTTACAAGGATATTCATTCACTGATGAATCGTACGAGTGTACATGACTTCAACAAACAAAACTTTAATAATTACGTCTGTTATTAACTTTAACAAACAACAGGTCAATAATTATCAATTTTCATAATTTGATTTTAAATTTATGTCTATACATAAATAAATCAATCCCTGAAAAGTCAATAGTTGCAGAATTATAAGAATTTGTTCTTCCCTTGCATTTACATTCAAATACAGATGTATAACATGAGTATTTAATGGACTAATCCCAAAGGTCAATAATCATAAAATATTCCAATTTCAAAGTGTATTGTTACATTTATGTGCTTACCCCAAAGAATGGCATTAGCCTGTTATTAACTTTAAAAAACGACAAGTCAATAATTGTCAATTTTGACAGTTTGATTTTAAATTTATGTCTATACATAGATAATTCAATCCCTGAAAAGTCAATAGTTGCAGAATTATAAGAATTTATGGTCTTCCCTTGCAATTATATTCAAACACAGATGTATAACATGAGTATTTAATTGACTAATCCTAAAGGTCAATAATCACAAAATATTCCAGTTGCAAAGTGTACTCCTACATTTATGTGCTTACCCAAACGAATCACATGAGTCTGTTATTAACTTTAAAAAACGACAGCAATGTTGACAGTTTGAATTTAAATTTATGTCTGTACGTAGATAAATCAATCCCTGAAAAGTCAATAGTTGCAGAATTATAAGAATTCATGGTCTTCCCTTGCGTTTATATTCAAACACAGATATATAGCATGAGTATTTAATTGACTAATCCAAAATGTCAATAATCATAAAATATTCTGGTTTCAATGTGTCCTATTACATTTATTTGCTTACCCAAAGGAATCACATGGCTCTGTTATTAATATTAACAAACAATAGGTTGATAATTTTCAATTTTCATTATTTGATTTTAAATTTATGTCTATACATAGATAATTCAATCCCTGAAAAGTCAATAGTTGCAGAATTATAAGAATGTATACCCTTGGGTTTATATTGAAACACAGATGTACCTGTTGGTATTTAGCTGACTTCAAGAAACAAATGGTCAATAATTATAAAAAAATTTCAGGCCTCAGGCCTTTTACAGGAATGTTCATTTACAGATGAATGGTACAAGTCTGTTATTGACTTAAATAAAGGTCAATAATTATCAGGCTTGTCATTTTGGTTTTACATTTATGTTGTTTATACAGGTAAATCGTCCCCTGAAAGATCAATAAATGCCCAATCAACAGGGTAGAAAAACATCCAAAAGGTCAATAGTTATAAAATAAACAGTTTCAAATTTTCTTTTTACATTTAAACTCCACAAACAATAGGTCAATAATTATTAGGACAATTTGACCTTACATTTATGTCTATACACAGATAAATTGACCCCCCTGAAAAGTCAATAATTACACAATCACCAGGCATCTAAGAGTTCTTTAACATTGTTAATTATTGTATTAATCAACAAAAAGTTAATATTGATCATATGATTGGTCTTTTGATTGGCCCCGAACCGTATTGAATGTTCAGATGGAATCGTCCTAAATTGACCGATACACGTGAGCCCCTTCGCCGTCCCCAGACCTCCTATTGACTCTAGTGGACCGCGGACCGCGCGGCTTCGCCTTTTCACTCTTGTATTCTTTTTTTTTCTCTCTTTCTCTTTTATTTACGACGCCAGCACGAACCCCGACCGCTGGAAAAGGGCAGGGACGAACGGCCCACGATGCGAGTGAGTCACTCTGTCATGCTAACCCCGTGACATAATCCCTCCCGGGTGCAGATGGGCCCGGAGAAAAGAAAAAGAAAGAAAGAAAAAAAACGCTGCCCAAGCCGGTTGTGAAAGTGCACGCGTCGTTAATATCAGTGGGGGCCTAGGCCGAAGAGAGAGAGAAAAGAAAAAGGAAAATTCAAAAGAAAATGCTTAAGGAACGACTTTTCCCGGTTTAAAAACCGCACAAACAACACCCGGGACTTAGGGACTCCGCCTGGAATGGAAAACTGGAAAAAAAGGCACAAACCAATGTTGAACCATCAAGTAAAACTTTTTTTAAATTTTATTTACTTTTTTACACCCTTTAGTTCAATATATACATATTCATAAAGATCAATTATCGGTAACGTCAAAGCATCAAAGATGATCATTGATGACAAGAAACTAAAAAAAAAAAAAAATGCTTAAAAACGTGTTAAACTGTCAGTATTGGGACGCGAATAAAAAAAAGAGATTTCTCGACCTTTTTCAATGTTTTGGGCCATTGAGGCAAAAAGATTTCATAATTGTTGTTGATAGTACCTTTATGGCGATCAGAGATGATCAATGATAACAAGATACTCAAGAAAAAATGCTTAAAAACGTGTTAAACTGTCAGTACTGGGAAGCGAATAAAAAAAGGAGATTTCTCGACCTTTTTCAATGTTTTGAGTCACTGAGGCAAAAAGATTTCATAATTATTGTTGATAGTACCTTTATGGCGATCAGAGATGATCATTGTTGACAAGAAACACTAGCAAAATGTACAAATACTAGTCAAACTGTCAGTGCAGGGAAGCAAGTCAAAAAATAAACATTTCTCGTCGTTTTTTCACTTTTTTTAGATCATGGAGACAAAGAGATTTTAAAATTGTTGAGCGTTTTTTAAGGCAATTATATATGATCATATATGACAATAAACCCAAGAAAAATGCTTAAAAACGTGTTAAACTGTCAGCACAGGAAAGCAAGTAAAAAAAGAGCTTTCTCATCGTTTTTGCACTTTTTTTGAGCCGGTGAGGCGAAAAATACTAGAAAATAATGTCAACTATATTTTTAAGGCAATCGGAGATGATCAGTAATGACAAAATTATGGGTTCGACACCAATAATCACCTCTGATCGCCTTTACAGTATAATGGACAGTATTTTTTAGTATTTTTTTTCTTAATTGCCTAAAAAATGATTTAAAAAAGATTATGTCTCTTATATTTTTGACAGATTTGTATACATTTTGCTTCGGATGTTTGTCATCATTGATCATCTCTGAACGTCTTAAAAGGAGAAAGAATAATAACAATAAAACAATAAAACCCAAAAAATCATTTTTGTCACAACGGCCTGGAAAAAGTGAAAATAAGGGACAAGAAAGCCGAAAGTTTAACTGGTTTTTATAATATTTCTTGGGTTTATTGTCATAAGTGATCAGCACTGACAACCTGTAAAGTGCACTCGACAATATTTTCTTTGTATTTCTTGATTCAAAGGCCTAAAAAAGGGGGGGAAATTGCGAGCAACCTCGATTTTTCAACTTGCCTCCCTTGACTGACAGTTTGACAAATTGTGTACATTTTGCTTTGGTTTTTTGACATCAATGATCATCTCTGATCGCCTTAAAAGGAGAAACGACAAATTCCAAAAAAACTTTTTTGTCTCAACGGCCTGAAAAAAGTGAAATAAGAGACAAGAAACCCGAAAGTTTAACTGTTTTTTGTAAAAATTTTTCTTGGGTTTATTGTCGTAAGTGATCAGCACTGACAACCAGTAAAGTGCACTCGACAATATTTTCTTTGTATTTCTTGATTCAACGGCCTAAAAAAGGGGAGAAAATAGCGAGAAACCTCGATTTTTCAACTTACCTCCCTTTACTGGCAGTTTGACAGTTTTGTGTACATTTTGCTTTGGTTTTTTGACATCAATGATCATCTCTGATCGCCTTAAAAGGAGAAATGACAAATTCCAAAAAATCTTTTTTTCTCGACGGCCTGAAAAAAAAGGGAAAAAAGCTACAAGAAAACAGAAAGTTGAAAACGTGTTTATCAATTATTTTGTAAAGAAAAATTATAAAAACCTGTTAAACTGTTAGCACTGGGAGGCAAGTCGAAAAATCGAACTTTGTCCTAATATATTTTTTCATAGCATTTTAGGCAATTTAAGAACAAATACTAGAAAATATTGTCGATTATACTTTACAGGCGATCAGAGATGATCATTGATGTAAAAAAAAAAAACAACAAAAATGGATAAAAACTTATTTTTCGATTTTTCTTCTTACCACCCACTACTGACAGGTGAAAAAGTTCATAAAGTGGCAAGACGAAAAATCGAAAAATAACAAGTTTTTAAGCATTTTTCTTGGCTTTTGTCATCAATCATCATCTCTGAACGCCTTAAAAGTATAATCGGCAATATTTTCCAGTATTTTTTGCCTCACCGGCCCAAAAAAAAGTGAAAAAAATATGAGAAAGCTCTTTTTTCGACTTGCTTCCCTGTATCGACAGTTTTACACGTTTTTAAGTATTTTTCTTGTCATCAATCATCAGGTTTGATTGCATTAACAGTACAATCTACAATAATTATGCAATCTTTTTGCCTCACGATCTAAAAAAAGTGAAAAAAAATGAGAAAGCTCTTTTTTCGACTTGCCTCCTTGTACCGACAGTTCAACAAGATTTTATACATATTTCTTTGTTTTTTATCATCATTGATCAGCACTGACAGCTTTATTATAAATCTAATGGTTTTTTCGGCCTCAATGAGCTAAATGCTTGAATAAAAGTCATTAAGCTGTCTTCGGTTCATTTTTATCCCAACAACTCGTGTAGTGGTCGGGTCAGGTTAATTGACGTCAATAATTTCCACACAAAAATTACTCACATTGCATAATTACAAAGAGAGAGAGAGAGAGAGAGAGAGAGAGAGAGAGAGAGAGAGAGAGAGAGAATGAGTCGTTGTTCGTTGGTTCTCGAGAGGGACTGGAAAAAAAATTTGCTGAACCAGCGTTCATGCCAATTTTATAGGACGAGCTCGTGCAACCGCACTCACTTTTTCGAAACGTCCGAAACTTCCTACCTCAAAGATTCAAATTTTGTTTAACTCCTCCCGAAAAAGAAAAAAAAACTTGGGTGATTCACGGTGGACTTCCTGAAGCCGTTTTCAACTCCAATCTCTTCGTCTGGGCTAAACAACGGCCAGGGCCGATAACATTGGCCGAGAACGATTTCCGGCTTATCCGAATTGAAAAAAGAAAAAAAAAACAACAGATAAGGCTTAAATTAACAACCCTTAAAAAAAACCAGACTTGAAAGATGAAAACACGGTCCGCACCGTCTCGCGATATCCGACCGTTCTGAACATTACGCGCCGAACCGGGATTGTGCTGATCCGGCTCGATTCCAGGACGTCCGAGGGTCACGTTCCGCTCCCGACTTGTCCAGGGACGGCCGGAAGTGCGAGGCAGCACGGACCCAACTCCGGCTCGGAATCGAACAGAACTATAGACGGATGCAGAAACTCTAATCATGTCTAATCGGTCTTCTCTACGGCTGTTCATCTGTGGATCGAAGAACGATCGAATTGATTGATTATTTGAGGGATCTACCGATTGATATATATTGGTGAATTGGATGGTTAGTTGGAAGGGTGGGGAGGTAGATAGTTACACGGATTGCTAGGTGAGTAGATTTTTTTGATGCATGGACTGATTGATAAGGGACTGATTGATAATGGGCTGGTTAGATGGGTCGGTGGAAAAATATAAATGTAATATTAGTCCTCTGGGCCGGACATCTATTGTTTTTCCCAAGCTTGCTCAAGGAAGGATTTATACAGAAATATATCCCGCCCGGAGGACCAAGTTTCTATATATTCATAGATATATTCAGATACATTCATTCATTTAGAAGTTTAAAAATATGGAAAACTTTTATGCTTTAGGAAAGGAGATTCTCCAAGAGTGAACAACACGAGAGAAAAAATACGAAAATATATCCGGCCCGGAGGACCACATTTGTACAAAAACTAAATTTTTCGAAAAAAGTTTTAATAAAAAAAGGTTTTCCGGTGAAAACAGGTATATTAAAGTGAAATATGCCCTTGAGATATCCGGCCCGGAGGCCAAGTTTTTAAATAAATTAACTGGAATTATTGATGTTAATGACCTTCAAAATATGGAGATTTAAAAAAAAAGGTTTAACCGCAAGGAATTTTGTTAACTAAATACAAAAAAAGGGCCCGGCCCGGAGGACCAAGTTTTTACAAATAAGGATCAATATATTTATTTACAAGTTTAAAAAGATAAAAAAGAAAACGTTTGTTTTTGTCAAGGAGGTTGTCCAAAAATGAGCAACCTAAGGGGTTAAAATAAAAATAAAATGAAAACAAAAGTGAGGAGGGTTGCTAACTAAATACGAGAACCATATCCGGCCCGGAGGACCAATTTTTATAAAAACAAGTCTTTTTTTAAGTGATAAATGTTTTAACAAAAAATTTTCCCAGTTCAAACAGGTATATGAAAGAGACACATATGAGACAGTATTCGGCCCGGAGGACCAAGTTTATTTTTAAAAAATTGGTTCAAATAACGTAATATGGTCCTCCAGTTAGAACATGCTGAGAGGACCTTCAGATTTAAGTCCTCCAATTGAATTGTACACAGTAACTAAAAATTTGGTCCTCCGGGCCGAATCTCACGATAATTCCATTCTTACTATAATTTTCTTCAATTTAAAAAAATCGTATAAATTATAGCCTTCTCAAGAGTTTTATGTAAACTAAAAATAGTATAACAATTGTGCTATTTTACATTGGAAATATTAGAAAGTTGGTCCTCCGGGCCGGATATACCGAACTATTCCATTCTAAAATAATTCTGAGTGGCCCTTTGGATTTAATTGTTCAAACTTAATTATACACAGAAAATTTGCTCAACTACCGTAGCAAAAGATTTGGTCCTCCGGGTCGTATATTGCACAAAATTCGTTCGTCCTTGTCAATATCTACAAATGGGAATCGAAATTTTTTTCAAATTTAGCCTTATTAAGGGTTATAAATAATCAAAATATTCTTTTTCATCTGTATTCTCTATTGTGATATCGAAAGCCTGTATGGTAGGTTTGGTCCTCCGGGTCAGATAAAGAAAAAAGCATCCTATTCTTTACATGAGAAATGACTGTAAATTCAGTCCTCCAATTGAATTTTATGCTGTTTTAATTTTCAGTTTGATTTACTTTGATTCATATGACATGCAGTTACAAATTCGGTCCTCCGGGCTGGATACAAATTAAATACGATATATATATATATATATATATATATATATATATATATAGTGNTATATATATATATAACAGTATGTACTATTTAAAAACAATACTGAGGAGTTCTATGGATTTAGCTTCTCAAATTGAAGTATATATACCATATCTGTAAATTGTCTCAGTTTATTTACGTTAGCTTTTCACTTATGTTATCTAAACATTTGGTCCTCCGGGCCGGGAAACTTTTCATATTTCTTAACCGTAGATTTTAAAGAACTTTTGCTAAAAATACCTAGTAATAATATTAAATACTATCTAGTAAGTACTAAAAATATAATGATGCCTAACAATAATTCGTTCAAATTAAAAAAAAGAAAAAAACTCCATTATTTATAAAAATTGGTCCTCCGGGCCAGATATCTTTGCGTACTTTTTGTCCTTAATTTGAAGGTATTGATTTTTTTCTCTATTATCCTCGGATTTGTTGAGATATCAAACAAAGATTTGTCCAAATTAAGTTAGCTCCTTATTTGTAACAATTGGTCCTCCGGGCCGGATTATGTTACATGTGTTTATTTTAATTGGTTTTGATGGATTCTGTATTATTGTTGAGGGTTGGGGGTTGTTGTACTGTATATACTTAAGAAGTATACAGGGTGTTGCAAGTTCCAAGCGGTCTCGGGCCGTTGTGCCACGTTCTTCGTCAACTCCAGAGAGTAAAGTGGCAGTAACATACATTTCTTTCGTTTGTAGGTCGCCGGTGGGAGGATTATATATACAAATATCATTTTTTTCGTCCTTCGTTTTTAAAATTGCTGTAACCCACCCCTTCCCCAATTGAGTACGGGGGGGGGTTGCATAACCCGAGTAAACCGCTTGTTAAGGGGTTCTCTCACTTCCTACTTGTTCGTTATGTCACCCTCGTCGTATTGGGGCGTAGAGGGGCGCCGTCAGGTCCAATAGGCGGCCGAAGGCGTGGTCTCCGTCTCCCCATGCGCGCCTGCACCCGTTTTCCAACGGCGGGGCAGACGGTCGCCGGGGCCGGTTCGGAAATTTCAACGGGGGGACTTACGACTCCAGTTCAAAGACGGTGCTTAATTAAGTCCGCCTACTCGGTGATAGACGCGTGGAAAAAAAATTATATAAAAATAAACAGATAGCGACACAACAAAGAGAGCCTGATGTACTCTAATAAAATGGTGTCCCATCTCATCGATCAAACAGTAAGTACAAAATAATCAATATTTAATAATAAAAAATAATAATAATAACAAAAATTCTGACGATATGTAAATAAATGGATAGGTAGATTGATCAAGATGTCATATACAGATACGAAGATAAATGGATGGTTAAAGTGAGATTGATGTACAGATCGTACATTTTGAGGTAGATACGTAGATAAATAGGCAATTGGATGAATAGGAAGATAATACGATAAATTATAAGACAGATACGTAGATAAATGGATAGTTAAAGTGATAGATTGATAGACAGATCGTACATCAGGACACTCGTAGAAAAACGGACTGTTGGATAGAAAGGCGGACAATACGATAAATTGTGACATAGATACGTAAATAAATGGATAGGTCGATTGATCGAACTGTGCTTTATAGATACATAAATAAATGGATAATTAAAGTGATAGATTGATAGGCAGATCGTACATCAGTAGACTCGCAGAAAAACGGACTGTTGGATGGAAAGGATAATACGATGAATAGTGACATAGATACGTAAATAAATGGATAATTAAAGTGATAGATTGATAGACAGATCGTACACCAGAAGACTCGTAGAAAAATGTACTGTTGGATGTAAAGGCGGATAATACGATAAATTGCGAGATAGATTGATCAAGCTGTGATATTTAGATATGTAAATAAATGGACAATTAAAGTGATAGATTGATAGACAGATCGTACACCAGGAGACTCGTAGAAAAATGTACTGTTGGATGTAAAGGCGGATAATACGATAAATAGTGAGATAGATAGATCAAGCTGTGATATTTAGATATGTAAATAAATGGATAATTGGAGTGATAGATAGATCGTACATTTTAAGATAAATACGTAGATAAATGTATAGTTGGAAGGATAGGAAGATAATGCAATAAATTTTAAAATAGATACGTTAGATAAATAGAGGGTTGGTTTTATAGACAAGTAAGGCTATAAATTGTGATATACATATGTAGATAAATCGATAGTTGATAGTTGAGTGATAGATAGATCGTACATCAGGAGATGTATAGGTGGATAATACTATAAATTATGAGATAAATAAATAAATGTATAGGTACATTGATCATGGTATATATNAATATATATATATATATATATACATAGGCAGATAAATGCATGGTTAAAAGTGATAGCTAGCTGGATAGGCAGATAAGATCAATTTTGAGTAGATGCGTACATAAATAGATGGGTAAAGTGTATTGATAACTAGACAATAAATTTTGAGATAAATACGTAGATAAATGGATGGTGGTTGATACGAAGATAATAATATAAATGATAAGATAGATGAGTAGATAAATGGATAGTTAGAGTGATAGACAAATCGTACATTTTGATATAAATGGATAGTTCGATGGACAGGAAGATGACACGATAAATTGTAAGATAGGTACATAAATAAAAGGATAGGTTGATTGATTAAGATGTGGTATATAGGTACGTAGATAAATGGATGTTTAAAATGTTAGATGGATGACCAAATCGTACATTTTAAGAAAAAAACGTATGTAAATGTATAGTTGGATTGTTACACAAATAATACGACAAACTGTGGGATAGGTTTGAAAGATAAATCAAAATTTGTTATATAGATGAATAACATTTTGGATAGTTAGAATGGTAGACGTGTCGTACATTGTTAGATAGGCACGTAGATAAATTGATAGGTTGTTTGATAAACAGATGGCAATCTATAAATGTATGCGTCCATTTATCGACGTATCTTTCTTACCATTTATCGCTTTATCAATCTAGGTTTTAGTGTATTTAACCACTTATTCATTCGATCTTTCGCTGGCTCACTCACTCATTTACTCAAGCACTCTCATTTACTCGCTCACATGCTCATTCACTTTTTCTGAATTATTCAGTCCCTCTCTCTCTATCTCTCTCTCTCCCTCTACTGGCTCGCTCCCTTTCTCCCTTTCTCGATCACTCACTCTCCTGCTGGCTTACTCATTCATTCATTCACTGATTTGCTCGCTCACTCATTCAGTCACTCTCATTTATACGCTCTCTACTCACTCTCTAGGTTTCTCTTTCTCATCCACTCTCACTTCTTCATTCTCACCCTTTCTATATTTCTATCACTCTTGAGCACTCATTCGTTCTCATTCAACTCTCTCTCTCCCTCCCTTTCTCGCTCACTCACGCAGTCAGTCTTATTTACACGCTCTCACTCACTCACTCCCCCTCTCTCTCCCTCCCACTCCCTCTCACCCTTTCTCGCTCACTCACATAGTCAGTCTTACTTACACGCTCTCACTCACTCTATCACTCACTCACTCTCTCTCTCGTTCACTCGCTTTTTCTCAATCATTCAGCCATTCTCTCACTCTCTCTCTTTCTCTCTCTCTCTCTCTCTCTCTCTCTCTCTCTCTCTCGTTCACTCGCTTTTTCTCAATCATTCAGTCATTCTCTCACTCACTCACTCTCTCTCTCTCTCGTNTCTCTCTCTCTCTCTCTCTCTCTCTCTCTCTCTCTCTCTCTCTCTCTCTCTCTCTCTCGTTCACTTGCTTTTTCTCAATCATTCAGTCATTCTCTCACTCATTCTCTCTCTATCTATCTTTCCTCTATCTCTCTCGTAAGAACTCATTCTTTCTCACTCATCACTCACTTTCTCTCTCCCTCACTCCTATCACTTTCTCTGTCTGTCTCTCTCTCTCTCTCTCTCTCTCATGCTCTTACGCACTCTCGCACTCTCTTGGTTACTCACTCACCCTCTCACTTGCTCACTCACTCATTCATTCGCTCGCTCTCTCGCTCTCCCTCCCTTCCTCTATCTCTCTCTCTCACTCACTCTCATTCAATCACACACACACTCTCTCTCCATCTCTCATATGTATATACAACAGAGTTTCTTATTGTTCGAAAGATCTTTCGGTCTCCCTGGGCGTCGGCCCGCGTCCTAAAATAAAACGCGCCGTTCCAAACCGGCCGAGAAGGCGGCGAAAACCGTGTTTTCTTACTTTTTGGACTTTGCACTCAGATGATTTTTTTTTTTTTGGTTCAATAATTCTCCCGTTTATATTTTGTTTTCTTTCCGTCTGATCACGTTTTAGGATCGACATCACGCTCTCGGCGTGTCGTTCGACCTCGGATCCGAGATACCCCAACCTGGCGATTAGGATAGGTGATCGTATCGATTCGGAAAATTGAAAAACCAAGTGTTTTTTTTTTTTGTACGATTTTCCCGACCCGATTTCACTGTCCTTTCTCCAACAAGGAGAGGATCCGGCGGGGAAACAATGCGCGCGTCTTATTAATAGAACGGACTGACTCATTTTTCGAACAGTTCCTCCATGCCCCCCGCCCCCGTGGCCCTTTTTAATTGCGCAATAAAAAGATATAATAAGCCGGTGATCTACTGCACACAGAAATAAAATTTAAAAAAAAAAAAAGAAGCCTACACGACCACGGTGCCCAATTAAGCAGCCGGGGGGAACGTTTAACGCTGAGTCCATTTGGGGCCGAGGGGGGCGACTCAGCAGAAACGGTCCACCGACGCTTTTCTGTTTAGCTGGTCCTTTAGGAACGGGCACGAGACGCGTAGAAAAACGGACGGGGGGGCACGATTCAAAAGGAGATCGAACAACGCACTCGAAAAGGACCAGGATCACGACAAACAGACCCTCGAATAAGGCCAGGACAAGTTCTGATTGAAACTTTGCCTTCATTTTTATGAAAAACAGGAGCCAAGGCTCGATTTTTAAACAAAATGTTGTCTGGCGCAATGAATTCACAATCAATAAGGGGTTAAAACGAACATACGCGCCTTAAGGAAAGAGCTCCTAAAAACGTGAAATTTTCCATCAATCTATAACATTCGTATTTCACTTAAAATTTTGAATAGCACTCTTTCTTAACTAATTGACACCTATCAACATTTTTCCTGAACAAAAATGTCCAAATGACGTGGAATTCTGTATCAATCAGGGCTTAGAACGAACATATGAGCTATATCGCTATAATTTTTGTTGGTATGTATCAATACATATAACAATAATCACACAATTTGGGGGAATTCTGTATCAATCATGGCTTAGTACAAACATACAAGCCATAACGATATAATTTATTTGCTGGTATATATCAATCAGGGTTTAAAACCTCCATATCAGCCCTGAATAGCATTCGTTTTGAGTAATTTTTATCAATCAAGATTTTTACTGAACAAAAATCCAAAATTTCGTGGAATTATGTATCAATCAGGGCTCAAAACCTACATAAGAGCCTGCATAGCATTCCTTTTTCACTAAAATTTTTCCTGAACAAAAATCTCAAAATTTCGTGACATTCTGTATAAATCAGAATTTAAAACGAACCTACAAGCCATACAGGTATAATTCTTTTGCTGGTATTTAACAATCGGGCTTAAAACCTACATACGAACCCTGAATAGCACTCTTTCTTAACTAATTTTCATCAATCAAGATTTTTACAGAACAATAATCACAAAAGTTCGGGGAATTCTCTATCAATCAGGGCTTAGAACGAACATACAAGCCATAACGATATAATTTATTTGCTGGTATTTATCAATCAGGGTTTAAAACTTCCATATCAGTCCTGAATAGCATTCGTTTTTGAGTAATTTTCATCAATCAAGATTTTTACTGAACAAAAATCACAAAATTTCGTGGAGTTATGTATCAATGAGGGCTTAAAACGAACCTACAAGCCATAGAGGTAAAATTCTTTTGCTGGTATTTAACAATCGGGCTTACAACCTACATAAGAGCCTGAATAGCATTCGTGTTTTTCACTAATTTTTATCCATCAACATTTTTCCTGATCAAAAATGTCCAAATATCCTGGAATTATGTATCAATCAGGGCTTAGAACGAACCTACAAGCCTTATCGGTATAATTTTTTGTTGGTATGTATCAATCAGGGCTCAAAACCTATACGAGCTTGAATAGCATTCGTTTTTCACTAATTTTCATCAATCAAAATTTTTCCAGAACAAAAATGTCCAAATAACGTGGAATTCTGTATAAATCAGAGCTTAAAACTATGCATCCATCGTGGTTTAGAACTAACTTTGTCTATGATTTTTATCAATCAGGATTCGATTTAAGGGAAAATTGTCCTAACATCGTAAATTTTTTTCATCAATCAGAGCTTAATACGAACCTATCTGCCATAACGATATAAACTTTTTTGCTACTACGTATCAATCAGGTCTCAGAACGAACTAACTTTTTGCTATGCTTTTTTAACAATTCATCTTAAGGGGGAGAAGCAAGTACGTTAAATCTTTATCAATTACAGCCCAAAAAGAAACTTTTCTATTATTTTGAGTCAATCATGGTTCAAACCTATAATAAAAAAAACCCAATGGCATGAAATATGTATCAATCAGGGCTTAAAAGGAATCTACGAGCCCTAATGATATTAATTTTTACCGGGATGTATCAATAAGGGGTTAAAGCAAAAATTTTCATAAGTTTCAATGTTCTATCAATTCGTCTTGAGAAAATCTCCAAACGGCATGAAATCTATATCAATCCGGGCTCAAAAAGTACCGGCGTACTTTAATCAACCAGGATTTATTGTAAGAGGAAAATCCGCTAAAAACATTCAGTTTTGATTACTACGTGTCAATCAGGTTTACTTAAGGAAAAAGCTCCCTAATGTCGTGAAATTTTACATCAAACAGGGCTTAACGCGAACAGCTCAACTCCTTTGTATAATCAGGTTTCATTTT
This sequence comes from Cimex lectularius, assembly GCF_000648675.2. NCBI lineage: Eukaryota > Metazoa > Arthropoda > Insecta > Hemiptera > Cimicidae > Cimex > Cimex lectularius. Next base: position 1,666,300 of record NW_019392637.1, on the reverse strand, counting down.
GTAGAATGCAAGGTGTGAAATTCTTGGCTATCAATCTTAATCAATCGGGCTTTATTTCGAAGAGACCAATGTTGTAAAATCTGTATTAATCATGGCACAAATTAAACTAACAATTCCTAATCAACCGGGCTTCATATTTAGAAGAAAATGACGTTAAATCTATCTTTTAACTATTTTATATCAACAAGGCTTCATTTTGAGGTCCCAACGGTGAAATCTGTATCAACCAGGAGTCAAAATAAACTAACAATCACTTATCAATCAGGCTTCATTTTTTAGAGGAAAAGAACGTATCTGTATCAACCAGGGCTTAAAACGAGCTTTTAAAAAGCTTTGGATCAATCACGCTTCAATTTTCAAAGAAAAATACCCTACTCACTGTATCAATCAGAAAGTTAAAAAAGTTCCTTTTAGGCTAGTATGTATTAATATGATAAAAATATCAATCAGAAATTAAAACCAAGTTTTTTTTTACTGCGTGAAATATTTATCAATCAGGGCTCGAAACAGAGTTTTAAAAAGACAATTTGTATCAATCATGCTTCCACTCGAAGGTAAAAACCTTCAATAACCTGAAAACTATATCAATCTTGGATGTGTGTATCAATCAGGCTTTATTAAAAAATAGAACAGTTTTAACTGCCTTACACGTCGTGGTATCAATCATATTTCATAGACATTCAGTCTTTTCATCATCAATCAGGCTTTATATTGAGCAAACCCGGGTCTTTTTGAGGTCTAGATCAAGCTTTATCAAGCTGCCGAACTTGGACTTTACATCAAACAGGTGTCTTTTACCGAACAAAAAGGCCTAATGACAATTCATTTAGCAATTTCCTTTTTGAAAAATCAATCAGGTCCACAAAGTGCAACAAAACGTACCAAATGACACTAGATTTGTTTAATTTTTAATTATCAATCAGGTCATAAATCGAATACATGAGACTAGGCGATATAAATCAGAGGTTAAAACTCTGTATCCATCGTGATGTCAATGATTTTTGTCAATCAGGATTCGATTTAAGGAAAAATGCTCCTAACAGCATTTTTTGCATCAATCAGAACTTAATACGAATTTATCTGCCATAACGATATAAATTTTTTTGCTATGTATCAATCAGGTCGTAGACCGAACTTTTTGCGATGCTTTGTCACAATTCATCTTAAGGGGGAAAATCAAGTACGTTAAATCTTTATCAATTACAGCTCAAAACAAACTTTTCTAATATTTTGAATCAATCATGGTTCAAACCTATAATTAAAAAAACCCAATGACATGAAATATGTATCAATCAGGGCTTAATAGGAATCTACGAGCCCTAAGGATATTAATTTTATTAAAAAGAACCTGCGTACTTTAATCGACCAGGGTTCATTTTAAAAGGAAAATCCGCTAAAAGCATTCAGTTTTGACTACTACGTGTCAATCAGGCTGCCGAATTTAGACTTTAGATCAATCAGGCGTCTTTTACAGAACAAAAAGGCCTAATGACAATTAATTTAGCAATTTTCTTTTTGAAAAATCAATCAGGTTCCACAAAGTGCAACAAAACGTACTAAATGACACTAGATTTGTTTCATTTTTAATTATCAATCAGGTCATAAATCGAATATATGAGCCCAGGCGACAATTCATTTTGTGATTTTTTTTATCAATCTTCTTTTTATTTTAAGAACAAAGCTTCGTTTTTTTTAAATCAGGCCATAAAGAATCAGGATCCAATTTGTACCGATTACAAGACGAGAGAAGATTTTTTTGGACCAGTTTTGACATGTAGTCATGTCCCATTTTATCAATTTTTTTCGTATGCAAATTTTGCGACAAGGGTAATTTGTCGCGAGGGTGAGTGTAAAAAAAGTCAAGATGATCACCGCCCCGGGAGCCTAGAAAACAGAATGTCGTGTTTGTTACGTTAACCGGCTGTTTATTTATACATTTGAGTGGTCTATTTTATAAACCTGTCCTCGCTAAGCCGCATTGAAATATATCCCCCTGATGGGTGTTGAAAGGGGTGGGAGAGGGGGTGGCACATCCTTAAATCTACCTTAATCCGGCACGGATTTATTTTATATTTATCGGATGAAATTTCCGAGGGAACAGAGATAGAGAGTGTGAAAGAGACTAAGACAAATTCCAGAATAGGATCATGGGTTGATAACCTGATCGATTTAAATTTTTGAAAAAACCATCAATCACCCGATAAACGATTGACGCATCAATCAGAGTTAACCATTTTATCTGTTCAGGGGAGAAAAACAACGTTTATAATGGTGGTCATTATGTTTTTATTTCTAATTTTAAAAAAATTCTGATCGATACAAAACTATTTAAAAAAAAAAAAAACCTTTATGGTGTTCGATACAAACAAAATCAAATTGATATGATTAGACAGAAATGGATGTTCATTCTCAATTTTATGATTTAGGACCTGATTGATAAAAGTAGTAAAACATTTCTGTCGTTAAGATGTTTTTTTGTTCATCTTAGGACTTTTCCCTGAGAATAAAGCCTGAGTAATACAAACATGGCATTTCTGAGATTATATTTTTTGTGCTGATCTTAATCCCTAATCTCAGCTGTTTTTAACTGAGTATAAAGTCTGACTGAAACGAACAATCCTGTAATAAAATAATTAGAATCTACCCTGGGAAAAAGCCTGATTAATAGAAATGATAAATGATGGAGTGAGTGTGGTGTTCAATCCTTTTTAAAAAGATAGTTCCTACTCACAGTAAGTTGTTTTGATCCGGATTTCGAGCCTTTTAGCTCATCATCAGGTTGAAGGACTTCTACAACCACGTCTCTCGACATGAATTGCCAAAGTGAACCCGCTGATACCTCCGCCAACGCGACGTTCCAATTAGCAGCTGATTTGTTTAATTTGGATGTTTGTTATTATTTATGTACATATTTAAAATGGGAGGTAGATCAAAATCTGTTATATTATTAATGCAATAATAATCGGAATAAAACCTGATTGATACAAACTATGAGAAAAAATTAGGAATTTTATTTGCTAGTAATGAAGTCTGTTTAAGATCAAATAATACAAAAATTACTGTCAATACTATCTTTTTCTTACGAGGGTTCACAACAGCAGAGGTTATATCAACCTTCGGGTTGCCGGTGTTTTTGGACAAAAAAAACATTTTTAAGTATGTCGGATTCGAATGCAGGGCCGCTGGATTCGAACCCGGGACCTTTACCTTACAGTGATGAGCGCCGTGCAACGCCTAACCGTTGCGCCAACGACGCCCCTAAAATAGGACTATTCTTAATAAAACCAGATTGTTATAAAATAAAACAAAAATTACTGAAATTATGTCTTTTCTAAATAAAACCCGATAAAAAAAATATATGTATATAACAAATTGCTGTCGATTGGACTTTTTTTTAAATAAAGCCTGATTGAAATAAAACAGTATAACAATTACTGTCAATAGGACATTTTTAAAAATAATAGTTGATTGATATAAAATAGTGCAAAAATTACGGTCTATAGTTCTTTTTTTAAATAAAGCATTATTGATATCACAAATTGATTACAATAGGACTTTTTTAATTAACGATGACTGATATCAAATAGTAAAAGAAAAAGTTACTGGCAATAAAGTTTTTTTTAAATAAAACCTAATTGATATAAAATAGTATAAAAATTACTGTCCATAGGACTTTTTTTTAAATAAAAGCTAAATAAAAAAAAAAAGTTAAAAAGCTAAATAATAAAAAAAAGTTACTCTCAATAAAACTTTTTATATTCATTATAAAAATTACTGCTAATAGAATTTTTTTAAATTAAAGCATGATTGATGTCAATTAGTATAAAAATTACTGTCTACAGGTTTCTTTTAAAATGAAGCCTGACTGATAAAATGTAGTATAAAAATTACTGTCGATAGGACTTTTTTTAATAATAGCTGATTGATATCAAGTAGTGCAAAAATTACTGACAATAGGACTTATTTTAATTAGAGATGACATATCAAATAGTAAAAGAAGTTACTGTCAATAAAACTTTTTTAAAAATAAAACCTGTCTGATATAAAATAGGATAAAAATTACTGCCAATAGGATTTTTTTAAAATAAAGCCTGATTGATATCAATTAGTACAAAAATTACTGTATATAGGTTTCTTTTAAAATGAAGCCTGATTGATGTTAAATGGTATAAAAATTACTGTCAATAGGCGTTTTTTAAAAATAGCTTATTGATATAAAATAGTGCAAAAATTACTGTCTACAGTTCTTTTTTTAAATAAAGCATTATTGATATCAAATAGTAAAAAATTACTGTCGATAGGATTTGTTTTATATATTTTGGAATAGTCTGATTGATATAAATAAGATAAAATTAATCTCTTTAGTCCTGCCTTGCTGAAAAGAAGTTACTGTCAATAAAACATTTTTTAAAATAAAACCTGTCTGATATAAAATAATATAAAAATTACTGCTAATAGGATTTTTTTAAAATAAAGCCTGATTGATATCAAATAGTATAAAAATTATTGTCAATAGGACTTTTTTTAATAATAGCTGATTGACATAAAATAGTGCAAAAATTACTGTCAATAGTATTTGTTTTATAATTTTTGGAATAGTCTGATTGATATAAAATAGTATAAAAATTACTGTCAGTAGGATTTGTTTTATATTTTTTGGAATAGTCTGATTGATATAAATAAGATAAAATTAATCTCCTTAGTCCTGCCTTGCTGAAAAGAAAGCCTAATTGATAGAAATACATAATAAAATATAGCATCACTAGGGCTCGTTTTTCGATTTAAACCCTGATATAGAATATTCCAAAATTACTAATATTGGAACACGGTTCGCTGGATTAATAAAAAGCTTGATGGATAGAACTAAATTCATCAGGTCTTTTTTTTTTGGAATAAAGCCAGATTGATACAAAATAGTAGAAAATTGTACTCATCAGCTCTTTTTTTCTAGGAATAAAGCCTGATTGATAAAAAATAGTACAAAATTATAGTCATCAGTTTTTTCTAGTAATAAAGCCTCAGTGATACAAAATAGTACAAAATTATATTCATCAGGTTTTTTTTCTAGGAATAAAGCCTGATTGATACAAAATAGTACAAAATTATACTCATCAAGTCTTTTTTTTCTAGGAATAAAGCCGGATTGATACAAAGTAGTACAAAATTATATTCATCAGGTTTTTTTTCTAGGAATAAAGCCTGATTGATAAAAAATAGTACAAAATTATACTAATCAGGTCTTTTTTTCTAGGAATAGAGCCAGATTGATACAAAGTAGTACAAAATTATATTCATCAGGTTTTTTTTCTAGGAATAAAGCCAGATTGATACAAAGTAGTACAAAATTATACTCATCAGGTCTTTTTTCTTCTAGGAATAAAGCCTGATTGATACAAAATAGTAGAAAATTATAGACATCAGGTTTTTTTCTAGGAATACAGCCTGATTGATAAAAAAATAGTAGAAAATTATAGTCATCAGGTCTTTTTTTCTAGGAATAAAGCCAGATTGATACAAAATAGTACAAAATTATATCATCAGGTTTTTTTCCTAAGAATAAAGTCTGATTGATACAAAATAGTACAAAATTATAGTCATCAGGACTTTTTTTCTAGGAATAAAGACAGATTGATACAAAAGAACCCAATAATCGTTAAGATTGTTTAATCCTGAGAATACAGCCCGATTGATACACATTTCTCTAGGAGGTGGACAAGGAAAATTCGGAAACAAATAGCCGTCAACGGTCGGTTTTCCTTCCCATTGGCCTGATTGTTACAAAACGTTAACTTTTGCTGGATGGACATCAACGACGCACTGTGCACCTTGAAACCCGTCCTATTTCCACCTGTTGGAAAAATTGAAACGGGATATTTTTCGAGCTTTTTTTTAATTTTTAGATCCGAGTTGGAAGAAGAAAACATTGATAGTTGGCACTAATTTATAAATAGACATTGACTAACCACTATTCTCGACTTCGTTATGACCCGTTTCGTACTTCCTCGGGAGGCGGTAATCTTTTTTTTAAATCTAATATGATTTTTTTTACAGGATCTTAACACGGATGGGACAGGGTTGAAAATAAAACAGGAGAACTACATACAGTCTTCTGAAGACCAGATCGGTGAGTGGAATTTTTTTTCGTAATTTATGGAGAATTTTGCCACTTTTGGGTTCAAAAATCGGTCTGAAGAAGGAAAAACTGGAAAACCGTCTCGTCGCGGATAATTTCCTTTTTTGTTTCTCATTTTAAATTGGGTCGCCGACCCGTTTTGGAGAGTCAGCGTTTTCACAACTCTTCCGCAAAAAAGCAGTAGAACAAGAAAAGATGGTTGTGAAACAAATTGTGCAACTCGAAAAAGGAAAAGAGAGAAAATTTCATTTCAAATTCGCCCCTCTGGGCCAATGGGCCGTCCAAGGATCTTTTGGGCTCCCTGTCAGCGGGTTTTTTCCCCAAGGATTTGTAAATAAACCAGCCTGTAAACAAGAAGAAAAGAGGAAAATAAAAAAAGAGAGAGAAATAAAAGATTTGGAAAAGAGGACGTAAAGACAATTACAACCAAATTAATTGGCAAAATTGTAAATTTTAGTTTTTTTCTGATTTTCTTAGCCTTTTTTTGTATGTTCTGAGACTAAACTCTGTCAAATTGGAAGGCACTTTTAAACCGAAAAGCCTGAAAAACAAATTGTATTAAAGGATGTGACAGCTTTTAGAAGTTTTCCTGCTTATATTGTGTGTTTTTTGACTTTCGAGCCTAAACGTTTTCGTTTAGTTCAATTGGAAGGCGGTTTTTTGCCACAGAAGGCTGAAAATGTTAATTATATTCACGAAAAATGTTTTTTTTAGCGATTTTTCCTGGTTTAGTTGGCATTTTTTTTAAATTTTCTATTTTGTTCTGAAGCTGATTTTCTAATTGTCTAACGGGAAGACGATTTTTTGCCTGAAAAAGCTAATTGTATTTAGGGATGTGATCGCTTTTAGAAGTTTTTCTGCTTATATTGTGTGTTTTTTGACTTTCGAGCCTAAACGTTTTCATTTAGTTCAACTGGAAGGCGGTTTTTTGCCAAAGAAGGCTGAAAAAAGTAATTATATTAACGATAAATAGGTTTTTTAAGCGATTTTTTTCTGCTTTAGTTGGCTTTTTTTATTTTATATTTTGTTCTGAAACTAAACATTTTCAAATTGTCCAACGGGAAGACGATGTTTTGCCTGAAAAAGCTAATTGTATTAAGGGATGTGACAGCTTTTAGAAGTTTTTCTACTTATATTGTGTGTTTTTTAACTTTCGAGCCTAAACGTTTTCATTTAGTTCAATTGGAAGGCGGTTTTTTGTCACAGAAGGCTGAAAAAATGAATTATATTCACGATAAATTTTTTTTAGCGATTTTTCCAGGTTTAGATGGCAATTTCTTTTATTAATTTTTTTATTTTGCTCTGAAGCTAAACTCTTTCAAATTATTCGACTGGAAGGCGATTTTTGCCTGAAAAAGCGAATTGTATTAAAGGACCTGACAGATTTTTAGGCGTTTTTTTGCTTGCCTTGTGCATTTTTTAGACTTTTGAGCATAAACTTTTTCATTTTGCCCAATTGAAAAACTTTTTTTTTCTAAAGAAGGCCTGAAAAAACTATTTTTATTATCTATGGCTTTTTTTAGGGATTTTCCAGGTTTGGTTGGCTTTTTTCGGAATATTTTTTTTCTCTTCTTGTCTTGTATTTTTTTCGGGCCTTAACATTTTTGGTTTGTTTTACTGGAAGGCGGATTTTTGCCTAAGATGCTTGAGAAAGTTATTTAAATAAAGGAGGGGGCGAGGCTTCAGGAGTTTTAGTCTTGTATGGTAGTTTTTCTGACTTCTCTATTTTTAATGTTTTTCTGTATAAATAATTTTTTTAGCGATTTTTCCTGGTTTAGTTGGCAATTTCTTTTTAAAATTTTTTATTTTTTTCTGAAGCCAAACTCTTTCAAATTATTCGACTGGAAGGCGATTTTTTGCCTGAAAAAGCGAATTGTATTAAAGGACCTGACAGATTTTTAGGCGTTTTTCTGCTTGCCTTGTGCATTTCTTTGACTTTTGAGCATAAACATTTTCATTTTGTCCAATTTAAATTTTTTTTCTAAAGAAGGCCTGAAAAAACTATTTTTATTATCGATCAATGGGCTTTTTTAGAGATTTTCCAGGTTTGGTTGGCTTTTTTCTGAATTTTTTGTTTCTCTTCTTGTCTTGTATTTTTTCGGACCTAGACTTTTTTAGTTTGTTTTATTGGAAGGCGGATTTTTGCCAATGATGTTTAAAAACTTATTTAAATAAATTAAGGGGGCGAGGATCCAGGAGTTTTCGTCTTGTACGGTAGTTTTTCTGGCTTCTCCATTTTTAATTTTTTTTGTATCTGGAAGGCGGTTATTTTGGCAAAGAAGACTTGGAAAACCTTATTACTTTGAGGAATATGAGTTTCGAACATAGACTTCTTCAGTTTGTTTGTTAGCTGGAATTTTGCTTAAGAAGGCTTGAAGGCTTTCTTTAAAGATAAGTAATTTTTTTCTGGTTTTTGGACATTTTTTATTTATCCTTAGCCTAGACACTTTCAATTTGTCCAACTGGAAAGAAATTTTTGCCTAAAAGCGTGATAAAGCTAATTACATTAAGGAATGTAACAGCTTTTTCGGCGCTTTTCTGCTTGTCTTGTTTTGATGTTAGACAGGTTTTTTAGAGAGTTTTCCTGGTTTGTTGGCCTTTTTTGTTTGTTCTGAAGCTAAACTCTTTCAAATTATCCAACTGGAAGTCGATTTTTAGCCTGAAAAAGCTAATTGTATTAAAGGATGTGATATATTTTTAGGCGTTTTTCGGCTTGTCTTGTGTTTTTTCTTTTGGCCTAGACTTCTTCAGTTTGTTTAGCTGGAATGAAATTTTTTTGCTTAAAGGAAAGCTTAAAAAATAATCACATTAAAGATAAATAGTTTTTTTTTTTTTTTTTTAATTGTTGTCTGCTGTTGTTGGCCTTCTTTACTCTACTTTTTGAACTCATGACCCGGGACGATGTAGAATTTTCCTCAAAACCCACCCCCTTTCTCCTTTTGGCTTGTTTTTGCCTCGCGGCTTGAAACTCTACCGCGTCCATTAGGGGTGTTTTCGCGAAATTCGACTCGGCTGGGGGTGAATTGTTAAAGGGGCAAGCGAGGCCGTGCCCGAATTTGAAACGCGAACACAGAACCGCCCCCGGGGGCGGCGGCTCCTCCTCCCCCGGGGGGGTCAAACTGCTAATTAGCCCTCGACCGTAATCCACCCCTTCGGGTAGAAGGCTCAAACCGCCCTTTTAGACCTGTTGAATTTTAGACTAGAAATTCGAAATCAACCCGGTTAATTAACTCAAACCATTAACGCCAAACCCCGAAAAATGTGCCTTGCAGGTTCTCTGTTTTTTTATAGTAAGAAGTTTTAAAAAAAGCCTTTAAAAATTTGCCTTTCCTTAGGACAAATTGAAAGAGTCCAGGCACAGAACAAATAAAAAAAGGCAAAACAAAACCAGAAAAAATTTAAAAAAACTATTTATCTTTAATGCAGTTAATAATAATTATTTTTTCAGGCCTACTTTGGCAAAAAAATCGTCTTCCAGTTAAACAAACTAAAAAAGTCTAGTCAAGAAAAAAAGCACAAGTCAAACAGAAGAACGCCTAAAAACGCTATCTCGTCCCTTAATACAATTAGCTTTTTCACGCAAAAACTGCTTTTCCTGGGCAAATTAGGAGAGTCGGCTAAAAATAATTAAAAAATCAGAAAAACCTTTTAAAAAATTACTTTTTTAAAATTTACTTAGTTTTTTCAAGCATTCTTTGACAAAAAAAAATCTAGGCACGAAAAAAACAACATACAAGACAAGAATAGAAACGCCTAAAAAGCTGACATATTCCTTACTATAATTAGTTTTTCCAGGATTCTCAGACAATAATTCGCCTTCCAGTTGGACAATTTGATACAGTTTAGCTTCAGAACAAACAAAACCAGGAAAAATCCCTAAAAAAATGGAACTATTTATCGTTAATACCTAATACCTATTTTTCAAGCCTTATTTGGCTAAAAACGCGCCTTCCAGTTAGCTAAATGAAAAAGTTTAGGCTCGCAAGTCAAAAAAACACACGAGACAAGCAGAAAAACGCCTAAAAAAGCTGTCACGTCCCTTAATACAATTAGCTTTTTCTGGCAAAAAATCGTCTTCCTGGTGGACAGTTTGAAATAGTTTACCTCAGAACATAGAAAAAGGCAAACCAAACAAAAACAAAAAAAATCCCAGAAAAGCCCATTTGCCGTTAATATAATTAATTTTTTCAGGCCTTCTTTGGCGAAAAATCTGTTTTCCAGTTGGACAAAATGAAAAAGTAAAGAGAAAAAAAAAACAGAAGAACGCCTAAAAAGCTGACATATTCCTTACTACAATTAGTTTTCCAGGATTCTCAGGCAATGATTCGCCTTCCAGTTTGACAATTAGCCAACCAAACCAAAAATCCCAGAAAAGCCTATTTCCCGTTAATATAATTAATTTTTTTCAGGCCTTCTTCGGCGAAAAACTGTTTTCCACTTGAACAAAATGAAAAAGTAAAGAAAGAAAAAAGCAGAAGAACGCCTAAAAAGCTGTCACATACCTTAATACAATTGGCTTTTTCAGATTTACAGGCAAAAATTGGCCTTCCCATTGATCATACTGAAAAATTCTAGGCACGAAAAACATATAAACAAACAAGACAAACACAGAAACGTCAAAAAGCTGTCCCATTTCTTAACATAATTAGCTTTGAGAGCTTCTTTTATTTAATTAGGTTTTTGAAGGTTATTATAATTATTATTATACAGTTAGCTTTTTCGGGCTTTTCACGCAAAAACTTTTTTCTTTCTGATCTGGTTCATTTTCCAACATTTCTTTTAGTACTGATCTTTTTTCTGAAATTTGTTTTAACCATCACCGGAACGATTTGGACTTAAATTTGGCCGAAGGAATGTCAAACGGCAGAAATTTTTTTACACTTTTACAGCTCGGCATGACATCATGCTGACTTGTCAGCGCTGATCGCCGAAAACGACCCGATCAGCGTTTCCTCCCCGCGTTTTTTTGATGCAAGAGCCTCGGATGGCCCGTTTCCCTTTTTCCTTCCATCGGGTTAATTGCCAAGTCTTGTTCGAGAGCTGAAATATTGCCGGCAAGTGGGGCGACGACGGTGAAAGATGGTGAAGTCCGACGACAGCTGAGCCCCCTTCGCCGTCCTTCGGCGTCCTCCTCCAAGCCGAAGTCCCAAAAGGGATTTGTTCTGTTTACGTAAAAGGGATCAGGCCGTGTCAACTGTGGGAAACGATCGGACAAAGTCAAAAAGGCGCGGAGAAAAACCAGCTTAAACAGAAATATCTGATTATTACGACCTTGAAATCAAGGAGTTAAGTTGGTCTTTGCAGTTACTTTTTCACCTTCGCACCTTCAAGGATAAAGGAAATCCCCCCCCCAAAAAAAAACAATGATTACTTTATTATAGGATTTGTACGAGAAAACTACATTAAACTCAAACAAAGTCGATCTTAGTTCGTTCCCACATGAAAATCTTATTATTATAACATTGAAATCAGGGGTTAAGCTGATCATTGCAATTATTTTTCTCCTACGACCCGTCGGCAATAAATTAAGGCAAAAAATATTAATTTATTGCAGGATTTGTACGAGAAAACAGCATTACATTCAAACAACCTCGATCCTTAGACTGCTCTCTGATGAAAATATTATTATTATTATAACTTTGAAACCAGGGGTTAAGCTGGTCTTTGCAATTATTTTTCACCTTCACACCTTCAGCAATAAACTAAGCCTAAAAAATGATTAATTTATTATGGAATTAGTAGGAAAAAAGGGCTTTACAATCCAACTCGATCATACACTATTCTCATGATAATTGACCTTGAAATCAGGAGGTTTAAGCTGGTCTTTGCGATTATTGTTCACCTACCAACTTCTAGCAATAAATAAACTAAAAGAACAATTAATTTATTACGGCATTAATATGAGAAAAGTACATTATAATTAAATAAACTCGGCCTTAAACTGTTTTCCTTAAATTTTTTATTATTATGACCTTGAAATCAAGGGGTTAAGCTGGTCTTTGCGATTATTTTTCACCTTCGAACCTTCAGCAATAAATTAAACTAAAAGAACAATTAATTTATTATGGGCTTAATGAGAGAAAAAGGGCATTACAATCAAACAAACTCGTTCACAGACTGTTCTCAATTGAAAATCTTATTACTATGACCTTGAAATCAGGGTGTTATGCTGGTCTTTGCGATTATTTTTCACTTTCGAATATTCCATGATAAATTAAGCATAAAACACGATTAATTTATTATGGAATTTGTATCAGCAAACAGCATGACATTTAAACAAACTCGATCCTTAGACTACTCTCTGATGAAAATATTATTGTTATAACCTTGAAATCAGGAGTTAAGCTGGTCTCTGCAATTATTTTTCACCTTCTAACCTTCAGCAATAAATAAAACTGAAAGAATAATTTATTTATTACGGTATTAATATGAGAAAAGTACATTATAATTAAACAAATTCGGCCTTAAACTGTTTTCCTTAAAATTTTTATTATTATGACCTTGAAATCACGAGGTTTAAGCTGGTCTTAGCGATTATTTTTCACCTTAGAACCTTCTATGATAAATTAAGCCTAAAAAACGATTAATTTATTATGGAATTTGTATCAGCAAACAGCATGACATACAAACAAACTCGATCCTTAGACTGCTCTCTGATGAAAATATTGTTGTAACCTTGAAATCAGGGGTTAAGCTGGTCTTTTCAATTATTTTTCACCTTCTAACCTTCAGCAATCAATTAAAATTTAAAAAAACAGTTAATTTACTATGGGATTAATACTAGAAAAAGGGCATTAAACTCAAACAAACTCACCCAGTCTGTTCTTTAATAAAAATCTTATTATTATGACCTTAAATAAAGGGATTTAAACTGGTCTTTTCGGTTATTTTTCAAAAATAATTTATTTGATGCGTTTGCCTTCTCTCTTTTCTCGAAGATTATGAGGTCAAAGAGCTGCCTGAGTCCAAAGGTCATTTGGTATACACGGAAGAGCTCCTCGGATCCTTGGCGACTCCTAGTAGCGGGGTGTCGACGACTACTGCCACATTCACTACATCCAAGGAGCAAAGGTAAAATGGTTTTAGGTTTTAGTCTTTTTTTTATTGATTGTGTTTTGTTTGTAGTGATGCTGATTGTTCGAGTTCTACTGCGACCAGCAGCACTCCGGCCACAAAGCCTCCATACTCGTACGTCGCCCTCATAGCCATGGCGATCGAAAGCATGCCAAAGAAGCGTGCCGCCCTCTCCGAGATCTACCATTTCATAACGACCACCTTCCCGTTCTTCCAGAAGAACAAAAAAGGCTGGCAGAACTCAATCCGGCACAACCTCAGCCTCAACGACTGTTTCGTCAAAGTGCCAAGGGAGAGTGGGAGCGAAAAGAAGGGCAACTACTGGATCATCAACCCCCTTTGTAGGAACATGTTCGAAAACGGTAATTTTAAAAGGAGGAGGAAAATGAAAAGGCCATATGTTCCGGGGAAACTACTACACGACAACACGTATCTTCCAAGGAGCCTGCTTCACTCGACATACCCATACCCGCCAAGGTACTAGGTCGATTTTTTTAAAATCCAGGACGTTCTTTAATGAATGTTTTTCCTCATAGCTGCAGCACGTGGAACATGAACACAAACCAGCTGCACTATCCTCCTTGTACGCAGACGGGCATACCGAGGACTCAGCAGACCTACAGTACGAACCTCCAACCCCAGGTGGGCTTAAGCTAAAAAAAAAAAAAATTTAAAAAATAAATAACAAGCCAATCCTATACTTATTTTTTTCTAGTATTCGGCCCTTCAGCCTCAGACTATGCAGATACCTATGAACGGTTACAACCAGCTAGCACCCATGGGTAGATGCAATAAAACCATAAAGAGGATTTTTGAATTTTTTTTGTCTCAATTTGTTTTTGGGTCTTCTTTAGATCTCGGATCTACATCGTCGAGCTCATTTTCGAACTACAGCAACAGCTGCAGCTTCAGGAAATACGATTCGATAGACCCGACCCTACGCTATCCATACTGGACACAGCCTGCTGAAAGTAACTCTTTTTATTTGATTTTTTTTGCAAACTTAATTTTTTTAAATTAAAAATTTTAGTCAAAGAAGAAGGACTTTTGACGACGTCGTCGAGTGTCAACTTCAACTCTTCCTTGGACTTCAGTCTTACGACAAGCCGGCCCAAGTGCTACATGTGAAATAAAGTAAGCCTGGCTCTTTTTCAAAAGCTGGATTCCCGTGGGAGTCTTATTGAGGGTATAAATAAAACGGGCCCTCGGGGAATCCTGGGCCATCCGCGGTCCCCGGGTCCGAAAACGATACTAGCTCCTGGTATATCAAGCTCCTAATACATCCCACTCCCTTGATAACTAAAATTCTTCCCCTATACTTCAGATTTTTCTACCTAGTATTTTTGAATCTCTTGTATATTGGAGAGTTGGAGAGAGAGGGGGNGAGAGAGAGAGAGAGAGAGAGAGAGAGAGAGAGAGAGAGAGAGAGAGAGAGGCCCAGGTTGAGCTCCTGTTACTTCCATCACTCCTGATAACGCCACATTGCATCTCCTAAAGTCTTCCTAATGTTGTCCTGTTTATGAATGCGCTCTCGGAAGTAGCCGTTGAGAGAAATATAGAAAATTATCCCTGGATGGAGGGAAAAAATTACTGGTTTGCAGGTTGAGCTTCTATGCTTCCTTTCTTCCTGATATTAGAGATAGTCCTCCTAGTCTGTGAAATGTTTGTGTTTATGATTTCTATTTATGAACCTCATATCCAGTTAAGGAGGAAGGAAAACAAAATGGAAGAACGAGAGAGGGGGAGAGTTGCCCAGTTAGTGCTCCTGATACATCCTTCCCTCCTGATCACTAAATGGTTGAGCTTCTGTAAAACGTATTGTGAACGTATACTCACGAAAGAATGGGAGGAAGACGAGAGTGAGAGAGAGAGAGATGTTCCTCTGTTCATCATCAGGAGCTCAACTGTATATCAGGATCTCAGTTATCAGGAGGGAAGGATATAACAGGAGATCAACCTGGCCATCTTTCACTCTCGCTCTCACTCACTCCTTTCAAGTTATAAGTTCATGCTAGATACAAAAATTTGAAAGTGTACCGTCCTACCTCCTTCACTGAATATAAATTCGTAAATGCGCCCATTTCAGAGAGTAGGAGCTCGAACTTCAGGAGGAATGAACTTACCGTGTACCTCAAATACGTAATTCAGGAGGAAAGGAAGTAACAAATGCTTAAACCAGGGAAAAACAATCAGAGACATTTTTGGATGGGGCTTAACTTTTAAGGTATCAGGATGGTATGATCTACCAGGAGTTTTACCGTTCAGATAGACGACCAGGAGCTCCCAGGAGGTCGATCAACCCAGATTAATTAGTTAATTTGCTTTTTTTTATTTCAGGACGATCTCTCCCTCAACAACCAAGACCAATCAACCAAACCCAGCGCCTCCTAATTATTTAAATTATTTATTCTCGGGGCCTTAAAACCGCCCTATTTTTGTGATTGACTACTTCTCCTTTTTCTAATTATGATTGTAATAATTATTCTATTTTGTAAACACTTAGCTATTTTGATTTTGTATTATAATTATTATTATTGATATTATCAAAAAAAATCTTCCCTCTTATTTGTATTATTTATTTAAAAATATAAAAATAAAAGTTATTATTCAGTATTGCAGTTTTTAATCACCTTTACTATCTTGATTTATTAAATAATAAAATCGCTGTTTTAGTGTGTTTTTGGAATTATTATTTTTATTGTGTATTTTGTGAGCTCATATTTTATTTGTTTGAACGGCCCCAAGTCACTTCTTTTTCTCGTTCATCCCGCCAAGCTTCTTCTGGATGTTATCCTGGGTCTGGACGACCCTCTGCAACTGGACTGGGCAGACGGAGATGCCGTTCCGGGCGACGCCGAAGGACGGTATCGAGGAGACGGTCTTCCGGGCCGGGATGAAGTTTCCGAGAGGCGGCGTGTACTGGTTGATCTTCTCCTTCATCTCCTGATTCCTCTTCGCCTGAGCCGGGCAGTTGTCGCAACCGTTCTATGCAAAAGGGGAAAAAGACACTTCTATCAGGAGGTGATAGCAGGAGGTCCTTCAAGGAGAACAAAAGTAAAAGATGAATGTTTCCAAGGAGGACAAAAGCTCCTGTAGTAGCACTAAAAACGGTTTCATGCTTAAAAAACCTTTTTATCAGGATTTTTTGGTCTTTAAGGAGCTCTCAAATAAAAATATGGTTTAACAAAGCTTCTATAGGTGTACTAAGAAAAGTTTCATGGCTTAAAACCATCCCTATCAGGATTTTAGCTCTATAAGGAGCTCTCAGATAAAAAGGATAGTTTATCAGTAGGTCAGAAGCTTGTATAGGAGCACTAGAAAGATTTCATGATTTAAAACCGTCCCTATCAGGATTTTAGTTCTATATAAGGAGCTCTCGGATAAAAACGATAGTTTATCAGGAGGACAAAAGTTTGATGGCTTAAAACCGTCCCTATCAGGATTTTAGTTCTATAAGGAGCTCTCAGATAAAAAGGATAGTTTATCAAGAGGACAGAAGCGTCTATAGGAGCAATAGAATGGTTTCAGGATTTAAAACCATCCCTATCAGGATTTTAGTTATATAAGGAGCTCTCAGAAAGAAAGGATAGTTTATCAGGAGGGCAGAAGCTTCAATAGGAGCACTGAGAAACGTTTCATGACTTAAAACCTTCTCTATCAGGATTTTAGCTCTATAATAACCTCTCACATAAAATGGATAATTTATCTGGAGGGCAGAAGCTTCAATAACGGCACTAGGAAAGGTGCCATTACTTAAAAACGCCTCAACAGGATTTCAATGTCTTTAAAAGGCTTTGAAATTAAAAGGATCGTATATCAGGAGGATATGAACTTCTGTACAAGCCCAGGGAAAGGTTTCATGGCTTGAAACCATCTCTATCCGGATTTTTGTTCTGTAAGAAACTCTCAGAAGAGAGCTGCTTATTATGCTTAAAAGGATAATTTATTAAGAAGGTAGAAGCTTTGATAAGAGTTCTGGGAAAGGTATCATCAGGGTTTCATTGTGTTTAAGGACCTTCGAAATAAAGAGGACTGGACATCAGGAGGGCGGGAGCGTCTTTAGTAGCTTTGAGAAAGGGTTGATGTCTTGATGTAAAATGTTTATCAGAATTTTCTGGTCATTAAGGAGCTGTCAGATAAAAAGTATGGTTTATCAGGAGGACAAAAAATTCAATAGGAGCCCTGAAAAACGTTTGATGGCTTAAAACTGTCTCCATCAGGATTTTAGATCTATAAGGAGCTCTCTGAAAGAAGAGATAGTTTATCAGGAGGTCAAAACATTCAATAGGAGGACTGAGAAAAGTTTGATGGCTTAAAACCGTCTCTATCAGGATTTTAGTTCTATTGGGTTGTCCGGAAAATAATGCAGGATTTTAAGTTTTCATTAAAAAAAATCTATATAAAATATTCTGTTTACGTTTACAGGATTACTCATTTGTATGNTGGGAAATTATTTTGATTAAAGAACATTGCTTTAAAGTAACTAGTTTCTTTTTTTTTGTTTAATACCAAAATCCTGCATTATTTTCCGGACAACCCAATATAAGGAGCTCTCGGATAAAAAGCATAGTTTATCAGCAGGACAAAAGTTTCAATAGGAGCACTAAGAAAAGTTTGGTAGCTTAAAACCGTCCCTATCACGATTTTAATTCTATAAAGAGCTCTCGGACAAAAAGCATAGTTTATCAGGAAGAGAGAAGCTTCTGTAGGAGCATTGAAAAATGTTTCATGGCTTAAAACCGTCCCTATCAGGATTTTAGTTCTATGAGGAGCTCTCGGACAAAAAGCATAGTTTATCAGCAGGACAGAAGTTTCAATAGGAGGTGATTAGTTTCGTAGCATAACAACAATTTTTTGAGGGGCTTCAACGAACTATTTATCTGATAACTTGAAGATTAAAAAAAAAGGCTCTTTTTGTTTTACCTTTGAAAATTTGCCCGCCGTCCCCATTCCCCGGCGCAACCCTTGCCTCAGAGGAGTCACCATCACCCACATCTTGAAACCGTCCGTCCGACCCCTTATGTGATTTTGCTCATGTCAGGAAATTGAAAATCATTATTTATTTATTTATTTTTTTTTTTTAAGCAAACCCGTCGAAAACATGTGTTTTTTTCCCCTGTGAGAAGTTTTCTTTTTGTCCATTTTTCCTTTTAAACCCGAAGGCCATGCTGAAGAAGCTGCCGTGGTACAGTGTAGTTATTCTCGAGGACGTAGCTTTTGTTTAATTTTTTTTTTTCACCACTCAGGAAGGCCAAAAAGATAGAGAAGATAGAACTCACTCTCTGGGAGGTAAGTGGAGGTTTAAAAACCGGAAAATCTGGAACCTGGATTTAAGAAAGGCATGGACATTCGCAGGTCGAAGAGTACACGAACAGGAATGCGACAGACGTCAAGTACCTCTATGTCTTCATGACCTTCCTCGTAATCCACGTGAGACTTTAAAAAACAAAAGCACGACCGAACAACAAAACAATACTTTTTTCTCGGTCCGTAGAGTTTCGCTCCGTTCCTCGCCTTTACCATGTTCCACCGTGACATACCCGTGGACGGGAGCAACTACCCCGAGGTGTGCGCCGTCGCTTGTTCGATCCCGTTCGTCACGAAGGCGAACCAGACTGCCTCCTGTCCCTCGGGCTCTGAGTAAAACCAAAACCGCCCATAAGCCACAAAAAACGACAACATAATTTTCCCTTCTAGGTACATCTTCAACACGAAAGGGATCCAGTTCGAGGGGGAAATCAAGATCAACGTCTCCTCCCCTTGCATACAGGACTGCTTCCGACTGGCTGACGAGTAAGGATATAAGGATAATAAAAACTTTTAAATTAGAACGTAAACAGTACTAGGAAACTATAGATTATACTTGTGTATTTATTGTCCTACGTAAGAGGTGTCTTATTTCAACGTTTAGCCTAAAACTGCAAGCTTGTAATGAAGGTTTTAACATTCGAACAGTAGATTATACTTGTGCTTTTATTCTAACCTAAAATGTGCTTTACTAGAGGTTTTATCCTAAACATTGAAAGTTATAAGGTTTTAACCTTCAAACAGTAGGCTATACTTATGCTTTTATCCTCACCTAAAAGGTATCTTACTTGAGGTTATACCCTAAAGTAAAAATTTATAATTTGTTGCTTTTAGGCTAAAATCACAGTAAAAATTGGCGGAGGGGTCTAAAATAAAAGGTTTAGCCTAAAATAAAATTTTATACACGAGGTTTTAGGCTAAAAATAACTGATTATCTCGAGATTATAGCACTTTTTTTTACATGAGGTTTAGCCTAAAATAGAAGGTTATATTCGGTGTTTTAAGGCTAAAATCAAGGTTTTTGTTTGAGATTTTTACTCTAAAATAAAAGTTTAAACTTGAGGTTTCAGCCAAATCAAAAGTTAGACATGCGATTTAGTCTAAAATCGAAGGTTACAATTGGTGTTTTAAGGCTAAAGTCAAAGTTTATACTTGGTTTTTAGCTAAAATAAAAGTTTATACTTAAAATTTTAGTCAAGCATAAAGTTAAATATGAGGTTTAAGCCTAAAATAATTTTTTACATGCGTTTTAGACTAAACTCAAATTAATACGTTCATTTATGACTATTAAATACATATTTGAACTAAAATAAAATGTTATTTTGAGGTTGTTGCCTAAAACCAAAGGTTATAAATGAGGGTTTAAGCTAAAATCAAAATTTATTATCTATGTTTTTAAACTAAAATCAAAGATTTTACTTAGGGATTTCAGCCTAAAATAAAAGATTATAATTGTGGTATTAGCCAAAAATAAAGGTTATCATTGAGGGTTTAGCCCAAAATAGAACATTTTACTTGGAGATTTCAGTCCAAAATCAGAGTTTATAATTGATATTTTTAGAATAAAATCGAAGGTTGTACTTGAGATGTTCAGCCTAAAATAAAAAGTTATAATCTTTGATTTTAGAATAAAATCAATGTTTATACGCCGATTTTTTAGCCTAAAATAAAAGTTTAAACTTTGTTTTAGCCTAAAATAAAATTTTATAAGGTTGTATTGATGGCCTTTAGGGTACGGTAATACGTTATAATTGAAGTTTTATACTAAAACTTTAACTTCTACAATTCATTTAGGTTTTTAGTTGTGATAAAAAAGTCAGTGTCACGAGCGGGATTCGAACCCACGACCTTCGGTTAGATACGCGGCTACTCTACCACTTGAGCTATCGTGACTTCTATCCACTCGGACATTAACTTCCCATCTCAACCCCACCTTTTGAATTTCCCTCTCAACTAAAAACCTCAATTAATTGAAAAATATCAATTGGTCAAGCGGACCACGAAAACTAGTGAATTTAATTTCTACTTCGAGTTTTCAGCCTAAAATAAAAGGTTAAACTTAATCGTGAGTTCAGCCCAAAATAAATTTTTTACACGAGGTTCAGCGTAAAATAAAATGTTACATATGAGGATCAAATCGAGGTTTCAAGTTTATACAATAGGTTGTAGCCGAAATTATAAGATTGTACTTGAATTAATAACTTTCTAGTAATATTTTTTTAAAGGCTGGTATCCTTAAAAGTAAGTATAAAATCTTCTAATTATAATTGAGGTTTTAGCTTAAATTGAAGGATATTCTTGGATTTATAGTTTAGAGAAGCAGGTCGTAATTAAATTTTTAAGTTCCGACTTTTTTCTCTCCTGAAGCGACGCCTTTTTGAACTTCTGCTCGGACAAAACCGGCGAATCCGTCAGGAAGCTGGTCTCCAAGTTGAAAATGGACGACCAACTCGTTTGTATTTATATTGAAATAATTTTAAATGTAAAAAGTTTTCTTTTTGCCTTTTATTTATTGATCCACAGATGATCGTGAAGCTTTTCTACAGAAATTTCACTTTCAGCCTGATCTTCCGATTAGTCGGCTTAGGTAAGGATGATACACGCATATATATTTTTTCTTTACATTTCTCCTTTTTTTTAAGCTTTCATCTACATGTGTTTCATCCTGTTATACTACAATATTAAAAAGTTTGTTCCATCCTCCGTCGTTTTGTACATCATTCTCAACCTGGTTGTGACTGTTTTAATCCTCGCCTGTCTCGTGTGAGTTTCAGTTTTAAAAAAAAGAGAGGTTACACTTGAGTTTTTAATCTTAACGCCTTTAACCTCAAAGTCCGTTATATGTTTGGTTATTAGTCTAAGATAGTGAGGTTGTTACTTTAGCTTTTAGGCTATTCTAGTACTAGTGTTTATACTTAGATTATAACTTAAAAGATGAGTTTATATGAACTAGCTTTTTAGACTAAAATCGCAATTCTTTATATGTTTGTTTTAATTTAAAGAATATTCTTTAACCTGATACCTGAGATAAGTTTAAAAGGGATTTTGAAAGTTGAGAGCATATGTCGCATCGTACCTGCCTCCCTGCTTTTCTGTTCTTTAGTAAGTTTTGTTCTTTTTTTAAATTTTTATTTATTTATTATTATTTTTTTTTAGGTGTACACAGTATGGATGTTGACATGGGCGAGGAAGCTGATGGCCCTGGCGGCGGTAATGTTCAAAATGGTCCACCAACCCATCGCAAGCTTGTCGTGCCTCCTTGCCCTCAACGGAATCGTGAGTCAAACCAAAACCAATCAAAAAATCCGACCGAGTGGCAAGACTTTTTGACAAATTCCCAGGCGATGCTGTTCGCAGGCATAGTGATCAGCCTCGTGCACATACTGATCGTAAGCTACTACAGCTGCGGTGTACTCGTCGTGGCGGACGGCCAGTTCCACTACAGGAAGTCGTCCGTCCTTCTTGTACTTGGCGGTTTCCAGGTCGTTTTCGCCTGGTGGATACTCTTCTTCATGAAGGACCTTTTGGTCGCCGTGGTCGCCGGTTCTGTCTCAAATTGGTATTTCACCAAGTCCGTCCCTGTTCGACTTCATCGCCCTTCTTTTTCTTTAAGCTACAAATATAATCTTTTTTTTTAGACCCGAGGTCTTCGAGACCTGCTCACGTCTCTCTCCTGTGACGGCCAGCCTATCGGTCATCTGCAAGTACCACCTCGGTTCGATAGTCGCCGGTTCGTTCTTCCACGCTTTCGACTATTTCAGAGTCGCCCTCGTGGGCGCGTTCTTTTTCACGAGGTCGAAACGATGCCTAAATAAAAATTCTGGTAAATGCCTCGGCTACGTCTACTCTGCAACCGGATACGCCCCGTACGTCATTACTGGTAAGAAATATTAAAGGACATGTAGTGATTTACTTGCATTTGGACTTAACCAATAAAGTTGTTTACTAAAACCTGAATTATTAACTAAAATACCAGCTGAAAGGAAAATTGACGTTTTAATTCTTTAACCATAAGAGTTTTTAGCATGAAATCTTAGGTTATAAAGTTTAATTAAAAATTGAGTTGTATAATTGAGATTTTTAGCCAAAACTGTTAAGGTATAATTGGGGTTTTCAACTATTAACCTACAAGCTATAGATGTACTTTTAACCTAAAGTGTACTTAGATTAAAAATTGTAGCCTAAAGTATAAGATTTTATTGAGGTTTCATTCATAATCTAAGGTTATAATTCTGTTTTTACTCTAAAATCAACTAGATAATATGATGTAACAGCCTAAAAAAGTGTTGAACTTTATCCTAAAAACTTTATATAGAGAGTTTTATCATGAAATAGATAGTTATACATGAGGTTTTAGCCAAAAATAAATGTTTAGGCTTGAGGTTTGAGCCTAAAATTTAAAAAAAAATTTGCACGACGTTTAACTAAATAAAATATGTTTGTGGTTTTAGCCTAAAATTTTTTGTTAATGTAAATGTTTATTATTCCTAAAGAGATCAATTCTGTTTTTAGTCTAAAATAAACTAGATGATATGTTATACTTTTTACAGTTTTTAGACAGAACAGGGTTTTTAGACTAATACAAAAGTTTAAGCCTGAGGTTTAAGCTTAAATAAAACGTTATACATGAGGTTTGGCCTAAAATAAAATTTTATACTTGAGATTTTGCCAAAGTGTAACCATATGTACTTTATGTTTTAGCGTTAAAAAGGTTATACTCAGAGTTTTAGCCTAAAATAAATGATAAAACATGGAGTTTTAACCTTAAAAATGTTATACTTGGGGTTATTACCTAAAACCAAAGGTTAAACTTGGGGTTTTAACCTAAAATATTATACTTTCAGTTTTAGCCTAAAATCTTATACTTATCTTTGGTTTTGAGTGTAAAATAAAAAGTTGTACTTTGAGTTTTAGCTTTAAAAGTGTTATGCTTGGGGTTTTAGTTTAAAATAAACTATTATGCTAGGCTTTTAGGCTAAAATAAAAGGTTTACTTGGGGGTTTAGACTAAACGAAAAGTTATAGTTGGGGTTTTAGCCTTATAAAATGTTATATTTGGGATTTTAGGCTAAATTGAAAGGCTATACTTGGGGTTTTAACCAAAAAAAATTGCACATGGTGTTTCAGCCAAAAAAATGGGTAAACTTCTGGTTTTAAAGTAAAATGTTATATTCTACTTGGGGTTTTGCCTAAAATCAAAGGGGTGTTTATATCTTCATAGCTTAAAAATGCAAGTAACACTTCAACATTTCTCATAAATTGGTAACAATTAAGTTTGTACACCTACCTTATACCGTTATTTTCATATAACTTTCAAATCCTTAATCCTTAAAAAATGTAGTTAAAGTTAAAGTTAACTAACTGGTTTTGTTAGCGTTTTTTTAACCTAAGCCAATTAAAGGTAAAATAGCTATGGATATAAAATGAAAAGATAAGGTTTTACCATTAAATATCAGGTTATACTTGAATATTTGGTTTAAAGGGCTGTTTTTAGCCTAAAAGAAAATTTTGTTTTTTAACAGTGGTCGCCGGTTTACCATTCTTCGAGGCAGTTGAGAAGTGCCATGAGCTGATGTCCGGCGTCTCCCATCTGAGAAAGTCCCTCGTCCCATTCTTCTTCGTCTACAACACTCTCATCGTGAGCACGTACGTCGGCGTCTCGATGCTCTTCTTGCACAAGGTGCGCGGCCTCGAATTCTTCTACCCGATGATCGTTTTCTTGACCTTCACCAGCTTCCTCGTCGTACGTCTCATATCGGCCTTCTTCACGGCTGTACTCCTCAGCACCCTCGTCTCCTTCTTGGTCGAACAGGAGAATGGCGATAATATCAAAGGGCCGATGGTGAAGGTCCTCAATCCAGTTTTTCATTTTTTAACTTTTTTCTTCATTTAATCAACTTTTTTCTCTTTTACTAGCCCTTCATAGAAATGGGAAAGGCCATCGCAGACAGGCCTTACGGTTACTGCGCCAAGAACACAAACCCTCCATAGATTAGTTTCCTTTTAGTTTAAAATTGAATCAATAAAACTATAACACAAAACATTATAATTCATGTTTTTAGGCTTAAATCTAATGGTACACATGGGGGAGGGGGTTTACCCTAAAATAGTAGGTTACGAATCTGTTTACAATCCTTTAGGATGTTTAATTTATCAAAAGGTTATAACTGTGTAAAATATGGGGGTATAATTGAATATTCAAATCAATATCCAACGAACAGTTATACTTATACTTGTGTTTTCAGCCTAAAAATAGGATGTTATTATTTAGGTTTCAAAACAATCTAAAACCGACCGGTTAAACTTGCGTTTTAAGCCCAAAATAGTAGGTTATAATTGAGGTCGACCTTTAACTATAAAGTTAAATTTGTCTTTTTAGCCTAAATTAGAGGTTATAAATGTGGTTTCAAGTCCTAAATCAACTGGTTATACTTGCGTTTTTCGTATAAAATAGTAGAATACAATTAAAGTTTTAATCTTAAACTATAAAATTAAATTTGTGATTTTAGCCTTAAATAGGAGGTTATAACTGACGTTTCAAATCTTAAATCAATTGGTTATATATGTTTTTGCTTAAAAAAGGGAGGTTATAATTGAGGTTCCCAATCCTAAATCCGTTGGTTATACTTGTGTTTTTAGCATAAAATACTAGGGTATAACTAAACTTTTAATCTTAAACTATACATTTAAATTTGTGTTATCATAATAAAGGAATATTGGTACGCTTTTAATCTCATTACACGAGGACAAATAAGTTAATAATTGAAGTAAAATTTTAAAAAAAATTTCGTTGGTATGTTATGACTTCTTACTGTTTGCCTCCTTTTAAGAGATCCTTGAAGTTTTTTTCCTTTTTGACAACATTTATCGATAGCCGAGGAATCAAAATGAGCTTTTTTTAGACTACGCGGTTTTGAAATAAGCCGGTTTTCTTCTTTGGCCGATGTTGACGGCGCTCTGAGCTTGTAACTTTATCAGGAGGTTACTCTGCTTCCCAGGTTTCCGTGTTTTTTGGCGTCTGCTACTTTCGTACTTTCCAACTTGAAACTTTATTCTCTATTCTCTATGAGTTTTTAATGTTTATGCTGTGAATTGAGTAAGGAATATTTAATAATGAGCTACGTCGAGATTGTCGAGGAAGACGCGGCCGATTTGCGCTTTCCAAAGGGTAATTTTGACTTTTCAATTTTTTTTTTTTTAAGTTGGTTGGCTGTTGGTTTTGTTTGCCAAAAAAAGTGTATAAATTCACTTTATTACCGTGTAATTAGGTTCAGGATTGACGAAGGATCGACTTAAACTCTAGGTTTGCGTTGTGTTTGTTAAATTTTCACTCGTCTCTTTCCATAGAGTTTGAAAACGCCGAGACCCTTCTCATATCTGAAGTGCACATGCTCCTGGCCCACCGCAAGGCGCAGAACGAGAGCGCAGAAGAGGAGCAGGAGTTCTCCGAGGTCTTCCACAAGACGGCGACATACACTGAGAGGTTCCGCAAGTTCAGGAACAAAGAGACAATTGCCTCCGTGAGGAAGTAAGAGCCTATTTTGCAAACTGAACGTCCCGATATTAATCCATACTTTAGCCTGTTGACACAGAAGAAACTGCATAAATTCGAGCTCGCTTCGCTTGCCAACCTCTGCCCTGAGATGCCAGAAGAAGCAAAAGCACTCATCCCTAGGTTTTTTCTTTGAAATATTTATTTTATCTTATTAGATTATTTCAAATTTAAAAAAAAAATCAATTTTTAGCCTGGAAGGACGTTTCGAAGACGAAGAACTAAGGCAGATCTTGGACGACATCCAGACGAAACGGAGTCTTCAATATTAAATTTCCTACATTAAATGTCCTATATTATAATTTTATATTTATTTTCTTTATTATCGTAAATATAAGATGTACGTTGTATATTTTTTATATTTTTATTTTATTATGATTTGTCAAATTCTTGCATTTTCTCGTGGGACCTCCTTCAAGAGACAAAAATGGGGACCATACAGGCGATGTGGAGGGCTATTTTATGGATTTTGGTAATTTAATTAATTTTTAATAACAATGAAGCGGGGTTGCTCGAGTATCGAGGGACCCCGGGAAGCGAATATGCAAGAGGATGAGGGGGCTTATTTTTGGAACAGAGAGTTCTTATGAATTTTCCAAAAGGAAAGAGAACCGGCGGTAAGATAAGCTTAATCATAAGGTTAGGCTTATGTTTTGTTCCCTAAAATATTAGGCTATAAATGAGGTTTCAATTAAAAATCCAAAAGTGTGTGGTGTTTAGTGACTGATAATTAATGATTATTTAGAGATCGTGAGATGCGGTCTGATGTGATGTAGGTGTAGAAAAACATTTTCTTTATCGTGCCAACGTTTCGGCCTTTATTGAGATCATCTTCAGGGTCTGTGATTTATAAACATTGTTTACATTATACAGTACGTGTAAGATGTGAAAATGAATTTATACAATGATGTATACAATGTAGAAATTTTAGGTTTAGAAATTTCTATATTGTGAAAATTCATTTTCAAATCTTACATGTATTTGCATAATTTAAACAATGTTTATAAATCCCAGGCCCTGAAGATGATCTCAATAAAAGTCGAAACGATACTATAAAGAAAAAGTTTTTCAAAACCTACATCTCACGATCTCTAATCTTTAAAAAAAGTAACAATCTGACTCAGCCATCCCTACCAAAAATGAATCTTTAGATTTTCGTTGGTTGCCATACACTGGTGAAATATCTTTGAAATATCAAAACAGAAAAAGGTAAAATTCTTAAACCAAGTTTTAGAGCAGCTTTTAATGGTACGCATTCACTTAAAAACATTCTCTCAAAACCAACAACTTGTCAAAAAACGGTTTACCAACTGTAACCAAGTGTAATGATTGCTATAATAAATATATATAACAAAGTGGCAGAGAAAATAAAACGAGAGTTAAAACACTTGCCTATGCCAACAAATTTTCTGAATTTAAGGATCATCTAATCTTAACAGTTTCAACAAAGGAAGGAAACTAGATTTGTAACTCATTCAACCTAATGGCGAGCGTTTAATGCTCAAAATTTGGGTCATTGCAAACAACAAATCTGAGTAGAACCATAATTTACAAAAAGGGAATATACATACTCACCCCACTTTCATAATTTCTTCTAATAGATCATAATTAAATTATAAACTAAATTAAAGAGACTACTATTGAGTGACCTACTTATTAGCACTGATGGACCAGAAAAGAGTGGCATTCTGAGGTGTATAAAAGGCAAGATGTGTATGGCGAACCTGGAGAATTGAAGGAAATATTGAATTTTAAAAATTTATGAAATAAATATTGAAAATTCTAGCAAATCCATCGAAAAATGTAATGCTATTTTACTCACCAATATGACTCAGTCGCACTGCACACTTAAAATAAAAATGAAACAACACTGCTTCTATGAAGTCTATTTGTATTAAAATTGAGGATAGTAGAACATTATTATCAGTTCACAATATCTTCAGTTTAGGTGAAAATGTAATTGTACTCAGTAGCAATCAAAGTTCAGTTTTTATATAGACTTAATGACCTAATATGTCTTCTTGTCACATAAATATGTTATGTTTGTACTATTTTCAACTAGGAATTGGGCCTATGTTCCAGAGTGATAATGTGGGCAAAATAATGGGATTTTCTTCCATTTCTTTGGCACAAAACCGATATTTACTTATATTTTTAATTAAATTTGATTTTTTAATAAAGTTCAGTTTTCAAAAACAAAAACTTCATCTAGTTGGAAAACCATATTTTTTGGGACTTGTAATGTTTTAAGTTAACTGTAGATCTCGCTAGGCTAGGCAGATAATGTTTTATTTCAGGAACGCTAATTCTATTAAAATGTGAATTTCATTTATTGCGGGCCAATTGTACTGAACCAAGATGATTAAATTGGCTTTTGGGGCACAAATATACACTAACATGCTCACTAACCTGGCTGCCAGCAGAGAAAGTTGACTTACACTTTGTAAATCTCTTCTGGGAAAAGAAAAAAAATTAAGTTAAAATCAGAAAATGGTAGACAAGGTACATATAAAAAATATATGTTATATAAATAAAATTTACCCTCTGAAGGCAAAAATCCCCGCCTTAAAACAGCAACGATGAACAAGCTAACTCTGTACACTGTTCAACACTCGCGGAAAAATTTAACGCACTGTTTAAATATCACTTTATGAAAATGTAAAAAGAAGGTGTAAAAACGGCTCAACACACCTATAAAAAGAAAACAGAACTGAATAAAGCATACAGTAAATTAAATGTGGTTTATACACAAAAGTTATTTATAAGATAAAAAAAATTGTATTAAATGAAACTTGTAAAAATACTAAGTAGAATCACCTATAAATAATTTAAAAACCTTTGTAATTTTTGTTTTAACCTTCAATGGCAATGAATTTTTTGTCAATCAGTAATATGTAGGTTTTTAATAGTGTTGACATAATAGAAAAGGTAACAAACATACAATATTGTACATTGTAATTAATTAAGGTTTTTAGTTGAGATGAAAAAAAGTTAATGGCACGAGCGGGATTCGAACCCATGATCTTCAGCTAGATACACCGCTGCTCTACCACTTGAGCTATCGTGACCTCGATCCACTCAGACATCAACTTCCTATCTCAACCCCACCTTATGAGTTTTCCCTCCTGTTTGCCATTTTTCCATTGTAATATATTAATTGGTCAAGCGGACCACAAAATTAGTGAATTTAATGAATTAAATGAAGTACACTTCACTAAAGCTCTCCGAGGCCATTTCATTTGTCGTTGAGAATCCAATCCGATTACATGACATTTGAAAAATGGCAAACAGGAGGGAAAACTCATAAGGTGGGGTTGAGATAGGAAACGGCATATTAGCCGAAGATCGTGGGTTCGAATCCCGCTAGTGCCATTAACTTTTTTTCACCTCAACTAAAAACCTTAATTAATTGTAATGTATTAATTGGTCAAGCGGACCACGAAATTAGTGAATTGTATATTGTGTGTGAATCATTGTTAAAAGGTCTCATTTCACAATAACAACATTTATGTAATATGATCAAATGCAGAAGTTATATTTGGATGTTGAACAGAAGTGTTAAACTTTTTTTTTTTTTTCAAATCTTGTTTTCAACATTAAAGTGATCAGGTGTGAGTAAAAAAGTTAATAACTTTCGTCAAACACTGAACTGCTGCTTCTTGAAGTTCAAATATCCAAGTGATAACATAGCTTTTGATTAATTTACACATCTCAAAAGGGCTAAAGTCATTAAAAATTGAATCCTTTGAATTTTTGGCCGTGGACAGAATGATATATTTTCTACACTATCCTCTACTCTTATAAGCGGTTCTTTCAAGTCTGTGAAGGATCAGATTACTCTGACACTGCTCTCTGGCTGTGGGAATACCAATGTGCTCGAACCAATATTCATCCTTTATACTGCATATGTTCGTACTAAACCTACCTCCCTTCTTGCACCTTTTGCTCATTACACTATCCTCTATGGTTGCTTGGGAAGATCTGCAGAGAACCTAAACAGATGCTACAGTCTGCTCTATAAACTTATAGGACTATCCAAGCTATCGAAGAAAAACATACAATTTACAAAATGCCAGTACAATCAATTTGGAGATAAGGAATAGAATTGTGGGAAACCGTTAAACCTTCCACTATCCAACATCTCCAATCCTTTCAATCTAAAGTCCTACAATCGCTTATAAGTGCTCAGTATTATGTTTCCAATACTACTCACCACAATCTCTTCCATCACCTCAATAGTCTAACCCAAGACTTGTCCAACAGAACCCTCCCCTACAATCTCATAAGTTGTCTCAGGAGGAATGGCCACCACGACCTCTTTTCTATCAAGAAGGCAGTGAAGTTTATTTAGTAAAGTGGGAGAATAATATTGATTGTTTACTTACCTCAATGTGAAAATGTAAATAGCCGTAAATATATCTTTGTCCATCAAATTACATATTGTAATAAAATATATTAAAAAATACACCATAGTATGTTGTGTGTGGTGATTAGTGACTGTTAATTGATATTTATTTAGAAATTGTGAGATGCGGTCTGGTGTGATGTAGGTTTCAGGTGCCACGATAAAGAAAATGTTTTTCTGAAACCTACATCACACCAGACCGCATCTCACGATTTCTAAATAAAAAACAATAGTATGTTGTTTAAATAGAAAGTCGCGTTATTGTTCTTTTCGTTATCAGGTGGTTGGGCTCTTTTCACCACAAATTATGGAAAGGACACATGACTTAATTTAATCATAATCCTTTTTTTTTTTTTTTTTTTTTTTTTTAATTTGTAAAGGTATAGAACCTCTAAGAGTCATAGCTGCCTTAAAACATTTGCTTATGTAGACTCCTCATTGCCCGTGCAGTGCCGGAGGAAGCACGGCCCCAGAGAGGAGTAAGCCCAGATGGCGTCGCAAGTCAGATGGATGAGCACTAAAATTAACATGATGTTATCATCATATTAATTTTATTTTGGCTACAAATTTTATTTCGTCTCTCCTACATGCGCTGTGAACATCCTTCAAGAGCTGGGGTTTTCTTTCTCACCCATGTGCAAAGTGCATGCCCCTCCGCCATACCAAACTCCTCGGCCACCACCACCAGTGTTTCGGCTATCCTGCATGGCCATGTTTGGACCTATAAGATCATTCAGACAGGGAGAATAGCTAGTTAGTTGCTTGGGATGTTATGTTCGGTCGCTGGAGACTTTTTTTGTATAAAGGCGTTGTGCAGCATGGTGGCGTTCACACAATCATACTGTATCGAGCAGATTGTTCCAAACTATTTTCATACGTCTTCTTTGAAACTTTTAAAAAATAGATAGAAGTGATATTTTTGATAACTACAAATGGATTTTATTAGTTCAAACATATCCAACTCTTTGGAACAAAAAGTGACCATCCAGGGAAAAAGTTTAAAAAAAGTAAATTGTGAAATGTGGGTAAACCCACATTACTCTTCTTTTATTTGTTTTTTGTTTAATTAAATACCAAAGAGCTACAGCTTCTAGCTCGTCCATTATAAAAATGCGACAGAATAAAAAAAAAACTAGGTCTTTAAACCACTTGGGAGAGGATTGAGAAGAGATGGAGGGAAGGCGACTGAATCTAGTCGTCAGGAGAGTTGCCTGGATACTTTTTGTATCTCATAAATTTTCATTGTTATTGTGAAATGAGACCTTTTAATAATGATTCACACAAATGTACAATATTGTGTTTGTTACCTTTTCTACTATGTTAATGCTATTAAAAACTTACATCTTATTGATTGACAAAAAATTCGTTGCCATCGAAGGTTAAAACAAAAATTACAAAAATATTTTTAAATTATTTATAAGGTGATTCTATTTAGTATTTGTACAATAAACTATACCCCCTGTTTCGTAAGTTTATTTTTGAATCAGCCGGATAGGAGGGGTACTGTTGTCCATTGACTTAGAGCTATCACTTTCTCTCTGGACAGGCCCAGATCTCTACCTCTCCTTAACAATTCCACTGTTGTGTCTCTATTAATAGTATAATAAATAACTCACTCTGGGCACTCACAACACAACAGACAAGAACGACACAAAAAATAAACACTTTGAGCCTTGAAAATGATCACAATAAAGATCGAAACATTGGCACAATAAAGAAAATGCTTTTCTAAAACCTAAGTCACACCAGATCGCATCTCACGATCTCCGAATAATAATAAATAAATTTGTGAATTATGCCAGTTTTCTTGAGTGAATATAGCATTTCACCCGGAGAATTCCAGGCATGGTAAAACTTATTACGATGATACTTTGCCTGTTCTTTGATAGAACTTTCCATTGTAAAAAATGATTATTTGGAGATCGTGAGATGCAGTCTTGTGTGATGTATGTAGGTCATGATCTCCAAATAATCATTAATTAACGGTCACTAAATACTACACACTTAGTATTTGTACAATAAATCATATCCCCCCTTTTTTGTAAGTGAGTGTAGTTATGTGTAAACCACATTTAATTTACTGTATGCTTTATTCAGTTCTGTTTTCTTTTTATAGGTGTGTTGAGCCGTTTTTACACCTTCTTTTTACATTTTCATAAAGTGATATTTAAACATTGCGTTAAATTTTTCCGCGAGTGTTGAACAGTGTACAGAGTTAGTTGTTAATCGTTGCTGTTTTAAGACGAGGATTTTTGCCTTCGGAGGGTAAATTTCATTTATATGTAACATCTATTTTTTTTATATGTACCTTGTCTATCATTTTCTGATTTTAACTTTTTTCTTTTCCCAGGAGAGATATTCAAAGTGTAAATCAACTTTCTCTGCTGGCAGCCAGGTTAGTGAGCATGTAGTATTCTCTTTAATTTAGTTTATCATTTAATTATGATCTATTAGAAGAAATGATGAAAGTGGGGAGAGTATGTATATTCCCTTTTTGTAAATTATGGTTCTACTCAGATTTGTTGTTTGGAATGACCCAAATTTTGAACATTAAATGCTCATCATTAAGTTGAATGAGTTACAAATCTAGTTTCCTTCCTTTGGTGAAACTGTTAAGATTAGATGGTCCTTAAATTCACAAAATTTGTTCGACCTAGGCAAGTGTTTTAACTCTCGTTTTATTTTCTCTGCCATTTTGTTATATATATTTAATATCGCAATCATTACAATTAAGATTGTAAACCCCGCTTCTTGACAAGTTGTCATATTTGTCTTTAGGTTCATTTTATTAATGAAATGTAATGGCTCTGGCTGTGGGAGTACCACATGGCAGTGTGCTCGAACCAATACCCTACATCTTTTATACTGCAGATGTTCCCACTATACTTACCCTAAACCCACTAACACCCTTCTAACATTGTTCTTTTGCTCATGACACAGCTATCCTCTAACCCTGATCCTGCGGTTGCTTGGGAAGATCTGGAGAGAGGCTATCACCCAATCGTTAATGATTTGACTATGGGTTTACACGAGTAAAATAAACCTTCAGCATTTTACCACAGACTTGAAAATAACAATGATTTGTAGAAATATGAGATTGGTTTGGAAAAAAGCAAAAGTACCAAGATGAAAGCCCTTGTCAGAATTTCTTAGGTTTGTGGCTATTTTCCAGCTTAATGATTTAACCGTGGGATCTCATGAGTAAAATAAACCTTCAGGACTTTAGCAAGGGCTTAAAAATAACAGTGATTTGTAAAAATATCAAATTAGTTTGGAAAAAATCAAAAGTACCAGGATGAAAGCTCTTGTCAGAATTTCTTAGGTTTGTGGCTATCTTCCAGCTTAATGATTTGACCGTGGGATCTCATGAGTAAAATAAACCTTCAGGACCTTAGCAAGGGCTTAAAAACAACAGTGATTTGTAGAAATTTCAGATTAGTTTGGAAAAAATGAAAGGTATCAGGATGAGATCTCTTGTCAGAGGTTTTGTGGGTATTTTCCAGCTTGATTTGACTTTGGAATTTCGTACAATAAAAAGTACAGGACTTTTCCTAGGACTTTAAAACAAGCAGTTTTTGAAGAAAAATTTAAAAATTCTTTCAATCAGGATTGTTAATATCAGATTTTTCATACCTTTGTGGTGTAGTTGGAAATATATAAAATCCTTCCTAAGAGTTAATTATTGTATTATTTAATTTTAAAACTAATTAGATTTAATTGATTAACCCTGTTTTTGTTAATGATCGTATTGTGAATATGATGTGGGCGTGTTGGGGAAATTCAGTTTTGTCCCCCTTGGCAGGCTTGTTCTTCGAACCGGATCGGCCGGCCGCCCGTCTGGCTCAGTCGCCCTCCCAGGCCCGCGAACGGCACCGTTCCAAATTTTGCAAAAATTTTTACCGGTCCACACGGCAAAAAAAGGACAAAAGGGGGGAAAATCCAACGGCGATCCGGACCGGTGCGTTTCTCCCCAGTTGGAACTTTCGGACCGGTTGGAACTTTTTACTCCAGTGCTACCGTTCAGTTTCTATCTCTACTGTTTTTTTTCCGAACGATTTTTTTTTGAAATATTTAATTTTGTTGAAATTTTCCTTTAAAAAATTTCTGGTGCCTGTTTAACCATTTTTTTGGATAATTGATCATGGAGAGATCATGGAGAAAAAATAAAATCAAGGTGAGTTTTTTTATATTTTTTTTAAATTATTTTTATTTACAATTCTTCTCCGTAAGTAATAAACAATAATTTAATATATAAGGATATTTAAATTTTTCTTTTTGTAAATTTATTTATTTGTTTATTTTTTAATTGATTTTCTTTAATATTTGACCCTTTTTTTGAAATAGTGCCCTAGGTTGGAAATCGGGGTTGGCACGGGGGGGGGGTGATTGATCAGATATGTTGAATTTGGTGGGCGGTGTAAAGCGGTTTTTCCACCCTCCACCCTCTTTTTTCCTTCCAGGTAGGAGGGGTGAATGTAAAAAAAATGGACTTTTTGGTCAGTGGTTTTAGTCCGCACAAGGGGCTAATTTGCTCCATCGCCTCGGACGTGTAGAATTTTCCTGGCAAATTTTCTAGGTAATGAGAAAAATTGAACCTAGGCCGGACATGGAAATGTCAGGAGGTCGAGTCGAGGAGGAAAGGAAGGGAAAAAGGTCAATTTGAAATTTTGGAGAGGTGAACCTGCAGTCAACACTAAACTGAGACAGCCTGTAAATTTGGACAGGTCAAGTCTCGACTGATGTCAACAAGTGCACACAATAAAAACGTTTAAAAAGAACAGCGAAAGATTTTAGCTTAATTTGAAATTAATATCAGGATAAAGTCCTGGCAGATAAACATGGGTTTTTCTAGTTTGTATCGACAACTATTGGATCTTGTCTAAAATAAACCTTCTGGACTTAATCTAGGACTTTAAAAAGTCAGATATTGAAATTTAAAGTTTAAAAGTTTAGCTTAATTAGATGAAAGTATCAGGATATGAGCTCCTGTTTGATTTTCTCTAAGTTTTATCTTTATTCTTAGCTTGCCTCGAATACTATTGCATCTTACGTCTAAAATAAGCATTCTGGATTTAACTGAGGATTAAAAAAGGCAAATTTTGAAGAATGTCAACTTATTTTAACTTAGATTAAAATATCAGGATAACAGCTCCTCTTTCTCTGTCTTTTCTCGTTTTTCATAGTTTTCTTAGATTGCTGATAAATCATCTGTCGAAATTAACCTTCTGGATTTAATCTAGGACTTTAAAAAGTCAGAGTATATCGAAATCTAAACATATTTTAGCTTAATTAGATGAAAGTATCAGGATATGAGCTCCTGTTTGATTTTCTCTAAGTTTTATCTTTATTGCTAGCTTGCCTCGAAAACTATTGCATCTTATGTCTAAAATAAGCATTCTGGACTTAACCGAGAATTTTAAAAAAAGCCAAATTTTAAAGAATGTCAACTTAAAGTCAACCTCTCTGTCTTTTCTCGGATTTTTTAGTTTTTCTAGATTGCTGATAAATAATTTGTGTAAAATAAGCCTTCTGGACTTAATCTAGGATTTTAAAAAGTCAGATTTTATCAAAATTTAAACATATTTTAGCTTAATTCGTTAAAAGTATCGGGATATGAACTCCTGAGTGATTTTCTGTGAGTTTTATGTTTTTTCCTACCTTGCCTCGAATGGATCTTCTGACTAAAGTTAGCCTCCTGGATCTAAAGAAAGATATTAAAAATTCAGATTTTATTGAAATTTAAACATATTTTAGCTTAATTCGATGAAAGTACTAGTATGAAAGCTTCTGTTTGATTTTGTGTATGTTTTATCGTTTTTCCTAGTTCCTCGACCACTATTGGATCTTCTGTCTAAAATTAGCCTTCCTTTTCAATAACATAAGAAACTGTGACAATTTCAAATACTTTAATCTCCTCAGGGGAACAAGGATTATTTATTTTTATAGGAGAAATCTCACGGGAATGGGTCAAATTTTTCGCATACCGAACTGTGGGATATGCCATCTTGACAATCCAGACAGCTCAGGTGAACAATTTTGGCCACATCCAACCTAAAAAGACTGCCAATAAAGAAGCATATTGAATAATAACAATAAAAATAAAATTGACCTTACAAACGAAAAATATTGTCTTTTTTCACCGGTTTAGCCTTGATCTTGTGAAACGACGATTCTTACTCTGATTTTTGTCGATCATTCTTTATGGAAAATCTTTTCGATTCCTTTTTGGGCCGTCTTATCGATGTTTTTCCGGCTTGACATTGATGTTGATGATTCCCAGTATTTCAATTTGAAGTGGGAGATTTGTTACAGAAAAAAAACCTTATCGCGGTCCAAGAGATAATGTTTTTATCGAGAAGAGCCCTAGCTAATGTAGTCCCTTTTAGTACAGATTCAATAATTCGATTGGGTTTGTTTTTTCCGTTGGGGGGTTGGGCCCAATTCCCATTTGAATTTTTTTTTCCCCAATTGACCCATGGTCAATTAATCTCGAGCCCTTAAAGCGTAACATGTGGGGCGGTTTGCACCGCCATGTCCCAGACGGTTTTTTTTTCTTTTTTGAGGCCCGACCCAAAAGATATCCGTGACACGTCAATTATGCAATTAGCTGTCCGTTGTAGGGGGAGGGGGAGCCCACTTATCTCTCATACACTTGTGAAAATTGACGTGTTTTTCCATGTTTCTACACCGGTGTCCTACGACGACGCCTCCTCGTCACTTTTCAGGTCGTCGACGCGTGTTTACAAACACTCGAACCGGTCCGGGCGAATTAATTAAAAAAAAAACTTTAAATGTCAATCAGAATTATTGAAATTAAACACTTGGATAGGGACGAGGCAATTAATATCAAAACAAAGCCGAATTACCTTGTAAAAGGCAATTAATCCAAGAAGGCCATCATCCCATCATCGCATCATCAACCCCTCCTTGCGCGAAGGGGTCGCAAATCCACCCCTGCCTTGTTTGCCCAAAGGCTTAGCGCTCTTCGTCACCAAATTATGCTCGGAAAGTAGGTTTAAATCGGCCCAATTTAAACCCACCCCTCTCACCGCCGGCCTTAACAAGCAAAATAAACACAAGAATAGTTTTTTCTGTCCGCCTTCCTCAGTGAATATTTAAACACGGTGTTAAGTCAATTTATGAGCATGACGGCAGCGTTGATCTTAACGATTTCCATCAGGAGACAACGCATCCTTTTTTTTAAACGGCTTAACTGTTGTTTTGAATAAACGTTTTTTCTTTCCGACGGAACCAAAAGGAAAATCTGCCTGGAGCTCTTATCCTGATACGTGGATCAAATTAAGCTAAGATATATTCGAATTTCGATCAAATCTGACCATTTTAAAGTACTAGATTAAGTCCAGAAGGGTAATTTTAGACAGAAGATCCAATGGTAGTCGAGACAAGCTAGAAAATACGAGAAAACCTGCGTAAACCTTCAGGAGCACTAATCCCTATGATTTCATCGATTTGAGCTAATATAAAATAGATCTTTGTAAAATTTGACTTTTTTGGAAGTCACAGATTAACTCTTCTGGGCTTACTTTTCTCTAAAAGTCACGATAACAATCTAGGTAGATTAGGACACAAAAAAAACACCGAAATCTTTCAAAATCCTGATAGTTTCATCGAATTTACAATATGTTTGAATTTTCATCAAAACTGACTTTTTTAAGTTCTTAGTTAAGTCCAGAAGGCTTAATTTCCACAGTTGGATATAACAGCCATCTAGAAATGCTAGGGAGAACGAGAAATCCCAGCTATTGGCAGCAGAGCTATTATCCTGATACTTTCATCGAATAAAGCTAAAATATGTTTGAATTTCGACAAAACCTAAAATTTTTTAAAAGTCCTAGTTTAAGTCCAGAAGGTTTACTTGTGAGCGAAGATACAACTGCAATCTAAAAATGCTAGGAAAAATGAGAAATTCCAAGAATTGTCCACAGAACTCTTATCCTGATACTTTCATCGAATAAAGCTAAAATTTGAGTAAATTTCGATCAAATCTGACGTTTTTCAAGTTCTTGGTTGAGTCCAGAAACCGTACTTTTGCATGATGATACAAACGTAATACAGACAATCTGCCAGGGGCTCTAGATCTGATACTTTCGTAAAATTCAATTAAAATATGTTAAAATTTCGTTAAAATCTGACTTTTTTTAAAAAGTCCTTAGTTAATTCTAGAGGGCTTAACGTCGAGAGATGATTCAACACCAATCCAGAATATCTAGGAAAAACTAGAAAAGCAAAGGAAAATCTGCCTGTATCTCTTGTATATATATTTCTATCAAATTCAGCTAAAATACGTTAATTTTTTTTTAATTGCACTTTTTTTAAAGTCCTTTGTTAATACCAGAAGGCTTAACGTCTGCAGATGATGCAACAGCAATCTAGAAAAGCTTACTTTTGCATGATGATAGAACAATAATCCAGAAAAACTAGGAGAAATGAGAAAACCAAAGGAAAATATGCCTGGAGCTCTTACGAGAAAACCAAAGGAAAATCTGCCTGGAGCTCTTATCCTGATACGTTCAGATTACCTTTGGTTTTCTTGTATTTCCTAGGTATTCTCGATACTATTGTATCTTCAGACAAAATTAATCGGAGGATTTAAAAAATCGGATTTTATCATAACTTAAACATAGGTTAGCTTAATTCAAAGAATGTATCTTGATTAGAGTGGTGGTTTTACGCCGGTTTTCTCGATTTTCCTAGGTTTTCATGGTTGCTGTTGGACCATCTGTCGAAATTAAGCCTTCTGGACTTAAGGACTTAAAAAATCTGCTTTTACCGAAATTTAAACATATTTTATCTTAATTCGATTAATCTATCAGGATTAGGAAAATAAGCCTTCTGGACTGAACCAGAGACTATAAAAACGTCACTTTATCGAAATTTTAACATGTTTTAGATGAATTGGATTTGAAGTATCAGGACATTGCTCCTTACAGATTACCTTAATTTTTCTTGTTTTCCTAGCTTTTCTCGGTTGATGTTGGTTCATCAGTTGTGCTTAAACCTTCTGGACTGAACCAAAGTCTATAAAAATGTCAAACTTTGTGGAAATTTTAACATGTTTTAGATGAATTGGATTTGAAGTATCAGGGTAGAGTTCCTTACAGATTACGTTTGTTTTTCTCGGTTTTCCTAGGTTTTCTCGGTTGATGTTGTTTCATCAGTCGAACTTAAGCCTTCTGGACTGAACCAAAGACTATAAAAAAAAGTCAGACTTCACGGAAATTTTAACATATTTTAGATTAATTTGATTTGAACTGTCAGGATAAAATCAGATTACAGAGTATAATTGATTAATGTATCAGGATTAGTGTTCCCGGTAGTTTT
The DNA here is from genome assembly GCF_000648675.2 of Cimex lectularius. NCBI lineage: Eukaryota > Metazoa > Arthropoda > Insecta > Hemiptera > Cimicidae > Cimex > Cimex lectularius. The sequence goes on along the minus strand of NW_019392637.1, from coordinate 1,626,488 downwards.
ACAACGGTTTTCCCATTTTTCCTACGTTTTCTAGGCTGCTGTTCGAAATTAAGCCTTCTGGACTTAGCCAATGATTATAAAAAAATTCAAGCCTTGATGGAAGTTTTAACCCATTTTAAATAAATTTGACTTGAAGTATCAGGATAAGATCTCCTTACTTTGGTTTTCTTAGGACGTCTCTGCTACTATTGTATCTTCAGACAAAATTAAGCCTTCTGGACTTAACTGAGGACTTGACAGTTTTCAGATTTAAAATTTAAATTTAAATCAATTTTCTCTTAATTAGATGAAAGTGTCGGGATCCTTTTTTTCTTCTTTGTCGTGTCATAACTCGGCCAGATAACATGTGGCAAACATATTGAGAAATTGGTGTTTTTATTTGCACTCGCAAATTAATAAACGGGACGATAGGCGAACGAGGAGTGGGACGTTATCGCCTCTCGCGCTTACCATGTCGAATCAAAGCATAATTTCTTCCTCATCCTCCCAATCTTTTTTTTGTTTGTGTGTGTGTGTGTGTGTTTTACGCGCGCGCGCTCTTTTTGCGTCGTACCTCATGGGGGGAATGTTTGTTTTGATTTTTTTCCCCATCTTGGACTCCCGCTGCCCGTCCTTGGTGGATCGAGATTAGTCGCAGTTTAGCGCAAATAAATATGGAGAAATCTAAACGGTCGGGAGACGATTTTTCCAGGGTTTGAGCCGATTAATTGGCCAATTTGAGGTTCATTCATCGGAAGGAGCCCACCACTCCACCACTCCGGGTCGATAATTAAGTGGAAAACAAACAAATTCCATACGGCTTATCTCAAAAGATCCGGATACGGAGCAGATTTAACGGGACGACGTAAATTGAAACAATAAAAATTGAGAAACCCCTGTGGCCCTCGTTTTGAAACGTTTTCCAATTTCTAACCTATCAGGCATTCTATAGCTGTACTAACCTGAACCTGAAAGAAACCTGCTGTACTTCAAAAAATCATTATTACTAAAAAAAAATTAAGCTTAATTTAATGAAAGTTTGAGGATAAATCATCTGTCGACGTTAAGCCCTCTGGACTTAAGACCTCTGGACCTCTGGATTCTAAGCTCCTTAAAACAAGGCAAATTTTAGAGAAATTGAAAATGAATTTGATAAAAAATATCGGATAAGAGACCCTGGAAGATTTCCCATAGTTTCTAGCTGTTGTCCTTTAGCTTTTCTAGATTCTAACTGTTGGATCGTCACTACTGCCTTCGGCACTTAATTAACACTGAAAAAAAGCCTAATTTTAAAGAAATATTGCTGGATTTTATGAAGTATCCGAATTAGAGCTCCTGGCAGATTTAACTTTAGTTTTCGCGTTTTTCTTAGCTTGTCTGGATTGCTGTTGTATCTTCACTCAAAAGTAGGAATTTCAGACTTAATCAAGAAGTTTAAAAACGTCGAATTTTTTTCGAAATTTAATCAAACTTTTGCTTGATTCGACGTTAGCCCTCTGGAATTGTCAAAGGTCTTTAAAAGAAAAGAGTCAAATTTCAAAGAAATTGAAATATGTTTTTTAATATATTTAACATCCCTAACCTGTCGATGTTAAGCCCTCTGGACCTAACTAAGGACTTTTAAAAAAGTCAAATTTTAACGAAATTTTAGCATATTTTAGAAGAATTTGATAAAAAATATATATAAAGATCCAGGTATTTCCAGTGGTTTTCTCGTTTCTCCTAGCTTGCCTGATTAATGGTTTTTCTTCATTGAAAAGTAGGCCTTTCAGACTTAACCAAAACCTTTTAAAAAACCCGGATTTTATCGAAAATTACCCATATTTTAGCTTAATTCGATGAAAGTATCAGGATTAGAGCGCTGTTGGCAATTTCTGGGTTTTTCTCGTTTTTCCTAGCCTTTCTGGATTGCTGTTGAATCATCTGTCGACGTTAAGCCTTCTAGATTTAACTTAGGACTTTAAAAAGTCACATTTTATAGCAATTTTAACATATTTAAACATAATTTGATTTAAAAAATATATATAAGAGATCCAGGCAGATTTTCCTTTCGTTTTTTCGATTTTCGTAGCTTTTCTGGATTAATGATGTACCATCATACAAAAATAGGCCTTTCAGACTTAACCAAGAACTTTAAAAACGCCGGATTTTATCGAAATTTACTGATATTTTAGCTTGATTCGATGGAAGTGTCAGGATTAGAGCTCTGTTGGCAATTCCCGGGTTTTTCTCATTTCTCCTAGCTTTTCTGGATTAATGTTGTATCGTCATCAAAAGTAGGTCTTTCAGACTTAACCAAGAACTTTAAAAACGCCGGATTTGATCGACATTTACTGATATTTTAGCTTGATTCGATGGAAGTATCAGGATTAGAGCTCCGTTTGCAAGGCTTAAGTTCGACTGATGATCCAACATCAACCGAGAAAAGCTAGGAAATCGAGAAAAACAAAGGTAATCTGTAAGGAACTCTATCCTGATACTTCAAATCCAATTCATCTAAAACATGTTAAAATTTACCTGAAGTCTGACTTTTTTGTAGTCTTGGTGATGTCCAGAAGGCTTAAGTTCGACTGATGATCCAACATCAACCAAGAAAAGCTAGGAAATATGAGAAAAACAAAGGTAATCTGTAAAGACCTCTATCCTGATACTTCAATTCCAATTCACCTAAAACATGTTAAAATTTCCATAAAGTCTGACAATTTTATAGTCTTTGGTTCAGTCCAGAGGGCTTAAGTTCGACTGATGAGCCAACATCAACCAAGAAAAGCTAGGAAAAACAAACGTAATGTGAAAGGAACTCTATCCTGATACTTCAAATCCAGTTCATCTAAAACATGTTAAAATTTCGATAAAGTCTGACATTTTTATAGTCTTTGGTTCAGTCCAGAAGGCTTAATTTCCTAATCCTGATACATTAATCGAATTAAGATAAAATAAAAACCGTTTAAATTTCGGTAAAAGCAGATTTTTTAGGTCCTCCTTAAGTCCACAAGGTTTAATTTCGACAGATGGTCCAACAGCAACCAAGAAAACCTAGGAAAATCGAGAAACCCGGCGTAAAACCACCACTCTAATCCAGATACATTATTTGAATTAAGCTAACCTATGTTTAAGTTGTGATAAAATCAGATTTTTTAAATCCTCCGATTACAGCTTAATTTTGTCTGAAGAAACGATAGTAGTCGAGAATACCTAGGAAATACAAGAAAACCAAGTAATCTGAACGTATCAGGATAAGAGCTCCAGGCAGATTTTCCTTTGGTTTTCTCGTTTCTCCTAGCTTTTCTGGATTGTATCATCATGCAAAAGTAGGCCATTCAGACTTAATCAAGAACTTTAAAACGCCGGATTTGATCGAAATTTACTCATATTTTAGCTTGATTCAATGGAAGTATCAGGATAAGAACTCTGTTTGCAATTCCTGGGTTTTTCTCGCTTTTCCTAGTTTTTCTGGATTAATGTTGGATCATTTGACGACGTTAACCCTTCTGGTATTAACTAACGACTTTAAAAAAAGAGAAATTTAACATATTTTAGTTGAATTTGATAGAAATGTATATATTAGAGCTCCAGGCAGATTTTCCTTTTGCTTTTCTCATTTCTCCTAGTTTTTCTGGATTCATGTTGTATCATCATGCAAAAGTAAGCTTTTCTAGATTGCTGTTGCATCATCTGCAGACGTTAAGCCTTCTGGTATTAACTAAGGACTTTAAAAAAAGTGAAATTAAAAAAAAATTAACGTATTTTAGCTGAATTTGATAGAAATATATATATACGAGAGTTACAGGCAGATTTACCTTTGCTTTTCTCGTTTTTCCTAGATTTTCTGGATTGGTGTTGAATCATCTCTCGACGTTAAGCCCTCTAGAATTAACTAAGGACTTTTTAAAAAAAGTCAGATTTTAACGAAATTTTAACATATTTTAATTGAATTTTACGAAAGTATCAGATCTAGAGCCCCCGGCAGATTGTCTGTATTACTTTTGTATCATCATGCAAAAGTACGGTTTCTGGACTCAACCAAGAACTTGAAAAACGTCGGATTTGATCGAAATTTACTCTTATTTTAGCTTAATTCGATGGACGTATCAGGATTAGAGGTCTGTTGGCAATTCCTGGGTTTTTCTCGTTTTTCCTAGCTTTTCTGGATTAATGTTGTATTATCATGCAAAAGTAGGCCGTTCAGACTTAACCAAGAACTGTAACAACGCCGGATTTGATCGAAATTTACTCATATTTTAGTTTGTATCGATGGAAGTATCAGGATTAGAACTCTGTTTGCAATTCCAGGGTTTTTCTCGTTTTTTGCTGGCTTTTCTGGATTGCTGTTGGATCATCTGACGATCTCAAGCCTTCTAGACTTAACTAAGGACTTTAAAAAAAGTCACATTTTAGACATTTTAACATATTTTAGCGGAACTTGATTAAAAAAAAATAAATATAAGATCTAGGATTAATTTCGACTGATGATCCAACATCAACTGAGAAAAGCTAGGAAAAACGAGGTTAAACTAGACGGAGCTCTAATCCTGATACTTCCATCGAATCAAGCTAAAATATGTTTAAATTTCGATAAAATTCCACGGTTTTAAAGTTCTTGCCGAAGTCCAAAAGGCCTACTTTTGTGTGAAAATGCAATCGCAATCAAGACAAGCTAGGAAATACAAAAAAAAGAAAACTATGGGAAATCTGCCAATAGCGCTTATTCTGATATATTCGTCAAATTAAGCTAAAATGATTATTCGGAGATCGTGAGATGCGGTCTTGTGTGACGTAGGTTTTAGAAAAACATTTTCTTTATCCTGCCAACGTTTCGATCTTTATTGAAATCATCTTCAGGGCCTGGGATTTATAAACATTGTTTAAATTTTACAAATACATATGGGATGTGAAAAAATATTATATACAATATTTATACAATGATAGAAAATTTCTTAGATTAAAAAAATGAATTTATACAATGGTAGAAAATTTTAGATTTAAAAAAAAATTAGATTAAAAAATGAATTTATATAATGATAGAAAATTTTTTAAATTTAAAAAAGTATGAATTTATACATGCTAGAAAATTTCAGATTCATTCAAAGTATTTGTACTCACTCAAAGTGTTTGTTTTCCGTGTAGATGTGTCATTAAGCTAAAATACTTTTAAATTTTCTGAAATCTGACTTTTAAGTCCCTGGTTAAGTCTAGAATGCTTTTAAAATGTCCTCTTTCGTCAATATTAAACAATAGCGTCAGGATCAAAAATGTCCGGTATATCGATAATTCTGTCGTCATGGCTAATTCAATCAACGGCTCAAAGAGGGGGTGAAAAAGCAAGAGAGAGAGCAAGAGGTAAAAAGTAAAAAGGTCGAGTTCGAAGGGGTTGGGAAAAAAGGGTTAAAAGGGCCAATTTGTTGATTGGTCAACACGTAGGGGCATTAGGGCGATTATCAAGGTCGGCCGGCCGTCTCCCGCCCCCACGAAATTTAACCCCTTCAAGAAGAAGAATTTAACCCCCCGACATGTTTCCCAGAAGGATTTTCCGGGGTTTCGAGTGGGAAAACGTCCCACCCTGGGCTCGTGGCTTTTGTATGTAAATTGCCAGACCTGCTTCTGACAAGCGTCAAGTCCCCTGAAGGTGACTTCCATGAGCTTGACGGCTTACCCCGACCCCGTCACCAATGGGTAGACATAATTAAACCCGTTTAAAGAGAGAAGGATGACAAAAAACGATCGAAAACCGTCTTCCTTTTTGTCAAGCCCAACTTTTCCCCGAATTGGATTGATTTTTGATTTTCTTCTCCTCCTGACACAAAGCCGGTCTTCGTCATTCTTTGTTCTACCCCGTCTTCATCATCCTACCTCCGACGTCTCGATTTCTAGACGAACCACCGGGCCTTGGCAAAAAGCTTTGTCCAAGCCGGCTTTCTAAGCCCCTATTGTGACTCTAGCCTGCAACCCAGTTACACAAATTTATATAAGAAACACGACAGACTTGACGTTTGCTTAATAAACAGAGGCGCAACAACGGACGGGTTTTGACATAAAACAACACACCCCAGGTACAAATTAATTATCAATTAACACAGCGTAAACACGAACCGAAACATTGCTAAAGAATGGGAGAACAACGCTCACAATTTACTTGAATTATTGATTGGACAAAAAAGAAGACAATTTGATTTACTTGTCAACCGGTTGATAACAGAGGACGGAATACAATTGCCACCAGAATGACGAAAGATTTCTAACCATCTGATGTTCAATGACGTCATAACTTTCGTAAGTTTATTATCAATGACGTAAAAACGTTCACTAATTGATTGCCAATGACGTAACATCTCTCACCATTGCACAAGTTGATTGCCAATGACGTAAAAAACTTTCACTAGTCTATGGTCGTTGACGTAACAACTTTCACCAGTTCATTCCAATGACATGATAACTCTCACTAGTTGATTGTCAATGATTTTACATCTCTCACCAGTTCACAAATTGTATGTCAATGACGTACCAACACACACCAGTTCACAAGTCGATGGTCAATGACGTAACTATTATCATTATTTGGTCTTCAATTGGGTAACGATTTCCGCTAGTTGATTGTCAATAGCTTAACATTCACCAGTTCACAAATTGCATGTCAATGACGTACCAACACACACCAGTTCACAAGTCTGTGGTCAATGACGTAACTATTAGGTCTTCAATTAGGTAACAATTTCCGTTAGTTGATTTTCAATAGCTTAACAACATTCACCAGTTCACAAATTGCATGTCAATGACGTAAAAAACTTTCACTAGTCTATGGTCGATGACGTAACAACTTTCACCAGTTCATTCCAATGACGTGACAACTCTCACTAGTTGATTGTCAATGATTTTACAACTCTCACCATTTCACAAATTGCATGTCAATGACGTACCAACACACACCAGTTCACAAGTCGATGGTCAATGACGTAACTATTATCATTATTTGATTTTCAATTAGATAACAATTTCCCGTAGTTGATTGTCAATAGCTTAACAACTTTCACCGGTTCACAAATTGTATGTCAATGACGTAACAACTCCCACTAGTTGATTTTCAATGATGTGTAATAACTCACACCAGATCACACGTTGGTGGTCAATGACGTAATAACACACCAGTTCACACGTTTGTGGTCAATGACGTAATAACTCCCACTAGTTGATTGTCAATGACGCATAACTCATACCAGTTCACACGTTTATGGTCAATGACGTAAACTCCCACTAGTTGATTGTCAATGATTAATAATTCACACCTGTTGACACGTTGGTGGTCAATGACGTAATCACACACCAGTTCACATGTTTGTGGTCAATGAGGTAAAAACTCACACCAGATCACATGTTGGTGGTCAAGGACGTAATAACTCACACCAGCTCACACGCTTATGGTCAATGACGTATAACTCTCACTAGTTGATTGTCAATGGCGTAAACACTTTCACTAGTCGATGGTCAATGACATAACAACTTCCCCCAGATCACAAGTAGATTGTCAATGATGTAAAAATTTTCACTAGCTTTTTTTAGATTTAGATTTGATTTATTTGTAATAAATTTACATAGAACCCATTCCTTTAAGTTTCAGGGGAAGTAACGGGACACTATTACATCCCGTTACAAAAATTGATCTATTTGATCCCTAGTCTAAATATAGAGGTTTTTTACGATATTGGGCTCGTGCACTAGTTGATTGTCAGTGACGTGACAATTTTCGTTATTTGATTTCCAATGACCTGACAATTTTCATTAGTTGATTGTCAATGATGTTACAACTCCCACTAGTTGATTGTCAATGATGTTATAACCCCCACTAGTTGATTGTCAATGACATAACAACTCTCATTATGTTATGTTCAATGAGGTAACAACTTTCACCAGCTCACAAGATAATATGATTGTCAATGACAATCATCACAACAACTCACACTAGTTTACAAGTATGATAGACAATGACGTCACAACTCTGACCAGTTCATAAGTTGATTGTCAATGACGTAAAAACTCTCACCACTCCACTAATCGATTATCTATGACGAAATAGTTGTACAAACTTTTCAAAAATGACATAACAACTCTGCCCAGTTGTTTGCCAATAACGTAACAACAAATTTTAATTGTTAATGATGGAACAATACATGTAAATTAATATTCAATTACGTAAAACGTAAAAAATATTAAATTTAATAATAAAATTAAATATTAAATAACGCCGGTTTTCGAAAAATTAGTCAGGGTAAGTAGTTTTGATGGTGGTAAGAGCTGGGGGAAGAAACGTTTTTTGTGTCGTTAAGTCCCCAGTGAGAGGTGGGGAGTCAAGCCCGTCAAGTCTACGGTTTGACGGAGATAGGGAAATATCGCGTTACATGGGGGATCTTTGATATTTTCATACGATAGCAGGTGTATCAAAAAAGTATGACCTACATTCAGTTCAACATGTCAATATTAATCCGAAGGATTTATACTACCGTTGGGAGGTAGGACTGAATTTTTGAAGGGCGATAAGCCGATTAAGAACACCTCGGGGCCCCTGATAAGATGTTGGAAATGGGGCTGTCTCAAGGCAAATTTCAAAGCCTTTCTCTGTTTGTCATGTACGATTTCGTCCTAGAGGAGTTCCAAGGGGCGAAACGGCGTCCTCAAGTGCTTCCTAAGTATTTTTGAGTTATAATCAAGTTAAATGTTTAAGTCTGGAATGTAGATAGTGGGATATAAAGAGGGTTTTAGGACAGGTTTTTCTCTGTTGTTTATGTCTTAAGGTCTTTGTTCTTTTGTTTTAAACAGTGTCCTGTCCGATAATGGGGGGGGGGGGATAATCTTAAGGGGTTTATGTAGAGTGAGGGTTTTTTCGCCCCTTCCGGGGTTGTTTGTTTTCTCCCTTTTCCCCACCCCTTCTGTTTGTTTTCGGATCGGGGTAGTTTGACTTTGGAGGAGGGGGATTTCTTGCAATTTAATCCAGCTCCGAGGGGAGGAAAACGGACTTGACGGATACACGACAAGACTTTTTTATGTCATTGGTGTTTTTTTTAACTCTTTCACCGGGTGGATGTTCAATCAGAGTTTGAATCGGCGGCTTAACAGTCCGGGGCCAACTTTCAACCCTCGACGAGAACAAAAGGGTCGAAAAATTAGATCAAGGGTGGGAGGTAGGGGGGGGCAATTTACAGGAAGGGAGGATCGCTATTTTAAGTATGCTTATAAAGTACTTTAAAAGGGGCTTAATAGAGAGGGTGTGAAAAAGGGAGGGAATATTGAACGGCGTCGAGTGGACGCCATCCGGCCCGGAGGACCAGAATTCGACGTTTTACCCGTGGTTTCACTCTAGAACTATTCTTTTTAAACGTTTATCGGTTTTATTTTCCCATCTTCATCAGAATCGTCATTGTATTCCAAACGGACGCCTTTTACCAGATTTTCGATTGTTTTTCTCCCCCCCCCCTTGGAAGTCGACGAGAAGAAAAAACACGCGATAAGGAGGTTTTTCATTAATTTTGAAGAATGGACCGATAAGATGAAGGACCGTGGGACAGATAACGCCCCCACACTCTTTATTTTATCGGAAAGCCCTTCACAAAAACAACACAGAAAGCGAGGAAATCAAAAAGACAAAACAGACCCTTTAAAAAAAAAAAAATTAAATAAATAAATAAAACACCGGAACAACCTTCCTCTTTAATAGGCACGTCCCATTAATCCTCCCTAATTGCACACAATTGCGACTGTTCGACAATGCAGGCGCCCACATTCAGGCCGACGTCGATTATATTCTAAGCCGAAATACAGCTATGGGGGGAAATAAAAATTAAACAACATTCCACGTGTACTTAGAGACCAAAATCGACAAGAGTCATGGACAATTTTAATCTGTTGGTTATCAAGGGAGAATGATCTGCCAGGAGCTCAACCTGGCCATCCCTCACTCTCACTCCGTTCAAGGTATGCGTAAATTCATGCTATGTACAAAAATACACATAAGAGCTATGGTTTGGTCAAAACTAAGTTTAAAAATATGTAACAGGAGCCAACGGGCACCCCTTTCTAGGTAAGCCGTCATAATAGATACAGTTGAGATTATGGGATCTTAACCGTCCTGGTAACAGGAAGGGAGGATGTTCCAGGAAGTCATTCATAAGAGCTCGTCACAAAAGCTCAAGATAGCCAGACACTTACTCTCTCTATCCCATATTTGCATAATTCAAATCTGTCATATATAAAACACATTCGGCAGGGCAGGAGCTCAAAGGTAGGTTATATGTGTGCAAGGATGAGCCATGAGCTTGTTGATAAATGTAAGAGCACAAATTGGACAACTAAACCTCTCTTTCTCTCTCTCTCTCTCTCTCTCTCTCTCTCCCTCCCTCTCTCTCTCTCTCATTTATCAGTCACTCCCTTTAAAGGGTGCATTTCACCCTAGTTACTAAAATTTTAAAGTGTAGAAGCGCTCAACAGTTTAGTTATCAGGAGGGAAGGAAGTAAAAGGAGCTCCACCTGCACAATCCGCCAATTTATCACTCCATCCCAGGGGAAGTTTTTTATCTTGCTAACGACATTTCGCTTTGTTCCGAATGTGCGTTGATAAACAGGTCAATTTGACAAGATTAGGCAGGCTGTAGGAGCTCAAATGTGCAGTTATCAGGAGGGAAGGAGGTAACAGAGCCCAACCTGGAAAATCATCTCTACCATTCTGTTCCATCTCTCCCATTCTTTTACATGTATTCAAGTTAGATACAAAATTTTGAAAGTGAGCTCAACGGTTTAATTATCAGGAGGGAAAGATGTAATAGGAGCTCAAGGGGGTGAACCAACGGTTACTGTCCATCGTCCTCTCTTTCTCTCTCTCTCTCTCTCTCTCTCTCTCTCTCTCTCTCTCTCTCTCTCTCTCTCACTCCCACCCTCTCCCTTTCCCTGGTTTCTTCTTCTCACTTTTCAACACATACCTGCATTCGGACCATCATAGGAGCTCAACAGCTCTCTTATCCGAAAGGAAAGAAGTAACAGGAGCTCAACCTGGAAAATCGGCCAATTTATCAATCCATTCCAGGGAAAATTTTATACTTCCAACGACATTTCGCCTTGTTCCGAATGTGCGTTAAGAAACAGGTCCATTCGACAAGATTAGGCAAGCTGTAGGTGCTCAAATATGGAGTCATCAGGAGGCAAGGAAGTACGAGGAGCTCAATCTATACAAGCGTCTGTTTATCGTTCCATCCCGTAGTATTTTTTTAATATTTCTGACCATGTTTCGCCTCAGTGTAAATACGCAATCATAAAGAAGTCCATTTATCAGGAGGCAAGTACCAGGAGCTCAACCTGGTCATTTGCAANCTCTCTCTCTCTCTCTCTCTCTCTCTCTCTCTCTCTCTCTCTCTCTCTCTCTCTACTACCTATCTCTCACCCTTCATCCGCATTCTTTCTCTTTTAGTCAGGTTCTCTTGCTCTTTAGCCTACTACCTTCAAATATTTGCCTCTCTGTACATATACGTATTTCAGCACATTCTTTTCATCCTCTTCTTTTTTTCTTCTTCTCCATCCTCCTCGAGGTGCAATAATAAACCGTTATTTTCAAGGGCAACATTCCCCCCAGGGGATTCGAGGAATTGGGAGGGCAGCAATTTTCAAAACGCCGATAATGCCGAACCGGCGCGTCGCACTGGCACCGTGGCATAGCGGGCATAGCAGGAATAACGCCCCTAACCCTTTCAACCCTTGACAGTCGAGAAAGCATCCTTATAAATCTAAAATATGTTCTGTAGAAGTGTGGAAGGATTATGTATATTCTATGGGTGGAGGTAAGAGGTCGAGTGGTCGTAATTGTATAAGTTATACTGTCTTTTTATGATGTTTTCACCGGTTAATTGACATGTTTTGGTTTTGATGGTGAGGGGGTGTAAAAAATGAAATAAGCCCTGTCGTCGATTGGTGGCGAGAAGGGGCGGAAAAACCGCCCCCGTAGGCCGATAAATTACCCGACCACGACCTCACCCCCTCGCCCTTTTTCGAAACGTTTCCGGGTGTTTGGCCGACGGGATCGCCCTTGACCGATTCGCCCCGGGGTTAAGGAACGGCAGGAATGCTGTCTGCACCGGGGACCGGGACCAAGGACGATGGCCGACCTTCGGGGGCAGCCGGGAGCCGGAGACCGGTTATCGAAGGACCTTTCTCCTCGGCCGAGGTTTCGTACCGTTACGTAGAGAAAAAGGAGAAAGGGAGAGGGGGAACAAGACATTAAAAAATCCGGACATCTGGATAAAGTCCAAAAACCCCAGGGTCGAAGTGAATGTATGTAAACATGGATCGCCTCCGTCATTCCAACTCTCGAATATTGAAGTCACGTCAAACTCGAACCAAACACAAAACTACAACCAGACAGTTAATCAAATGCAGAAAAGGTGGATCCATCTTGGTAAAGTTAATTGGAGGGGGAAGAAATAAACAGTGAAAAGGTGAAAAACGTTTAGCAATTAAATTTCCATGTAGATAACAAAAATTTCTTCATAGGTTATGTTAGCAGGACCAGGTTTGACGGTACATGGCATATCATCCAACATCCCATCCAAGGATGATGCCTTTTTTTAATATTTCCCGAGAGGATATTTCAGCAGTCAATAGGTTTTGAAAAAAAAGAAGGTTAGACGAAAATGTTAAATTCCGCCAGGTTGTCGCAGAAAGGAGGTTATAACATACCGTGATGTCTGAGGGTTGTTAAGATCCGGTACGGCAGAATTCCTAGGTCAATTCGTTTAATCTGACTGTATTAGCAAAGAATTAGGTAGGCCGTCCACTGGAGCCGTTTTCGGCTGAATACGGCCGGATGATCCAAAAGCGAAGAAACGAATGAGCACGCGTCCATTAGAACCAATTTGTTCGGTCGTGTTGGGCCGTGTACGGACGAAGCACTTCCCGATCCAAATGAAGTTGGATTTCCAGTCCTATTCGGCCGAATGGTTACTTCGACTTCAACGGTCAAACACGTGACATCAAACGCTCACCATTGTTTAACGCCGTTCTTTGCTTTTTGCTTACCTTTTCGTTTCGTTTTCATTTCGATGGATTGCGAAAAATTGATAAGTGCGGTTGAGGAGCAGGCTCTTGGGACATGCGTGATCGACTCTATCATCTGTGGTCAAGGATAGCTTTAGAAATGGAACTTCCAATATTTTTGTTTATTTCTTTCATTCCATTGGTATGTAAACTAAGAATTTACGAGCAGCAACAAATCTTCTACATCCATTTGGGCTGTGTCGTGAACTGACGAAAATCGGCTACAGTGGACGACGGCGTTCGGCTATATTGCCGGTCGTCCGTTTGTTCAAATAGTTCGGCTGTTGAACGGCCGTTGTAGTTCAGTTCCAATGGACGAGCAGCCTTAAAGTTAAAGAAATGATTTAGAAAATACTTTTGTAGCAAGGACGGGTTTGACCATATATGCCATATTATCCAACATCCCATCCGAGGATATGGCTTTTTTGCATATTTCCCGTGAGGATTTTTCAGGATTCGATAGGTTTTGAAAAAAAAGAAGGATCAACAAAAATGATCAATTCTCCCAGGTAAGAAAGTTATAACTTGTACCCAGATGTCTGAGGATTTTTAGGTCCGCTACGGCGGATTAACTAGGTAGGTTTGTTTAATCCGGCCGGATTTAGAAAAAGATCGGAGATAAGAAATAGTTTAGAATATACCTTTGCTCTTTTTAGCTAGGCCCAGGTCTGATGGTATGTGGTATATCATCTAACATCCCATGCGAGGATGATGCCTTTTTTGGACATTTCCAGAGAGGATATTCCAGGATTCGATAGGTTTTGAAAAAAAAGAAGAATTGATGCATTCTGCTTGGATGTCCGAATGGGAGACACATTCCGGAGCAACGGTCACAACCCCTTTCTCGGTCGAGGATGGAATTTAGAAAGGGAAGTGTCGAGATGGCCTCAGGATGGCAATTAACGTTAATTTCTGACGTCATCTCCCGTCTCACCTTGGGGGTGGGTTTTCCACTCTAAAGAGTTTCAGACCCGAAAAAAAATCAACTTCATCCCTTATTCGGTTTATTTTAAACCGGGTCGAAGGCCGCTTCTACAAGGCTTCAACAGAAAAAAATTAAATTCCAAATAAAACGACGAAATCTGTATGAGAATAGACCATATCTTAACAGTACTTTCAATGTCACCCCGGGTCTGGATTTTTCCCTTACAAATAGAAGGGAGGAAAATAACTGGGGTTGTTCTTCACCCCTCCCCCCCGGGGGGGGGAAGTAAAAGCTAAAACATCGACCGTCCGGGGATGCTTAAACTCCTTCTAATCCGATGGCTTTGTCTCGTGAAAGGAGGCTCTCCTTTTCAGAAGGTTTTTGAGTTAATTTATCTCCATAGGGGATGAGGGTGGAAAGCTTTCATCTCCACCTTAAGAAAAAGACAAGGATGAACCCTCATGGGTGGGGGTAATTATCCAGCATTCAATGATAACAGGCTGGGGTTTTTTTGGTTTCTACCTAGGCTTTTTGACTTATTTTCCAAGGGGTAGAAAGATAGATACTTCACCCTTTGGGTCGATAACAGCCTCGATCAGACTGAAAACAACCCCATTTATGCCAATTAAAAAGAAACCCCTTTTTTATTTAGAAAAAAAAGCTCAGGGTGAAAAGTTCAATTTACAACCTTGTTAGCTTCTTTTTTACACTCCATCGTCAAGACGTTACTGCTTTTTTTTTTTGAAAAATATTTAACGCCAATTACCCAAGGCCTTTTATGCACGGGTTGTTTGGAAAATATTACTCCGAGTCAGACTCCCACCCCCTGTTAAAGTATGGCCTACACTTATCCGGTTGTTTCTCAGTGTCCTATGGCCCACGCCCGTGCCCTTTCGCCCTTTTTGCCCACGCACCCTCTCTTACGGACAAATAAGTTCATAACGACACTAATCCCAGCTTCTATTTGTGTCGGAATATGCTTCTTCCTCGACAAGGCGAAATTTATCACTTTCTATCGATCCTTCTATTTTTTCAAAACCAATAGGTACCAATACCTAGACTATCCTCTCGGGAAATATTAAAAAAACATCATCCACAGAGGGATCTTGGATGATATGACATATACCGTGAGACGTATTTTCTATAAAAGACAAAAGGTATTTTCTAAACCATTTCTTTAACTATAACATTTTTGTTAATCCAGTCAGATTAAACAAACCTACCTAGTTCATCGGGTGTACCGGGCCTAAAAATCCTCAGACATCAGAGTACAAGTTATAACGTCCTTTCTGTCACATATTGGCAAAATTTATAAATTTTTATCGATCCTTCTTTTTTCAAAACCTATCGAATCCGGGAATATCCACTAATATTCAAAAAAGGCATCATCCTTAGATGGGATCTTGGATGATATGCCATGTACCGTCAAATCTGGTCCTTGCTGACATAACCTAGGAAGGTGAAGCTGTTTACTTCTTCCCCCAGCACCACCACCCTTTCCGAGAGGATGAACTCTTTCCATCGATGAAATTTTGAAAGGATTTCGCCGTCATCGTTAATCACTTCTTGCCCATCCACCGCCAATTTTGACCGTTAGGCTAGGTTATGTTTAGTAATTAACCTTCCATATAGATAACCAAAATTTACACCACTGACTGTGAGTTCCACCAAAAACGAAGGTTTTGAAATGAACTTAGGCCATCAAGGGTAGGTGAATGTTCGATTATAGCAGAGTTTGGCCCTAGGCCCAGTTTTGACCTGGACCTTCAAGTTTGAAATTGTATCAAGTCTGATGAAGTCTGAAGGAAGTGGTGCATACGCCATGTAGATCTTTATCTTGTTGATCCGATGGTATAATATTATTTAAATCGTTTTGGGTGGTAGTTGGAGTTGTTTCCTCCCAATTCCTCGTCTGATGTTTTCACAATTGTAGCAGTTTCAGTTTTTTGTGTTTTTCGACCCCTTTGGGGGGGGGGTGGAAGCTTCTATCGGTTTGTTGAAAGCGAAACTGGTCGGGCTGACGTTCCAAACTGGTTTTCAACCTGTCACTGTCAACCGATAAGGCCCTCCTCCGGGGGTCGGGGGGCGGTTGGGGGCGGGGAACGATAACGTCCCCCGGGTGGCGGCCGAGAAGGCTCCATTCGGGGCGATGTGCCTGGACATCGACACGTACGACATCGCGGCTGTGACGGCCTTCGTTGCCGCCTGCCTCCTGAGGAGGTTCCACGTTATCGGTCCGAACCCCCATTCCGTCCTACCCGGATGAAATCATTAACCTTTTTTTCTTTTTTTTTCTTTCTTTTTTTGTCCAGGGAGGAAGGATGGGCTGACCGAGATGGGACGGATCTACGCCGTGACACCTGACGGAAAGGAGGTCGATGTAGAAATCTGCAAAGATTCGGAGACCCTGTACAGTAAGTATTGACCTGTCTTATCTTTTTTCAAACTTAAACTAAACAAAATATTTATTTTAAAAAAAGCGCCGATTTTTCTGTAAACAAGATGGAGATAGTTTGAAATTTGAACAAACAACCTGACCGATAGTTTGGAAATTGAACAGATGCCGTGTACACAGACGTTTTCCAATATCCTGAGGGTCGTGATTTCAAAGAATTTTTCAGCAATTTCTTCACAGAATAATTTTTCCTCCATAGAAAAAAACCTGCTTGAAATATTCGTTTTTCCTACCAAACAACGGCCGAATTTTCATTATAACAAATGATTTTTGGATGGACAATTTTATTGTGCGAAATCATTTTATCTTTTGTAATCAATTACAGGTTACAGACGCTTAGATTGGGTTAGAATTAGGAACAGGTAAGATTCAGGTTGGGTTAAGTAAGGTTAGGTGCGGTTAGGGATGTGTTAAGTCAAGTAGGTTAAGGATTATCGCGAGGATCGGGTAGGTTAGTGACGGGTTCGGAAAGATTGCGGTTACAATGAGAAACGTTTTAAGGTTAAATTAGGTAAGGTTAGGATTCGGTTAGGAACGTATTAAGTCTAGCAAGTTAAGGATTAGTCTAGAGACGGTGTAGGTTAGTGACAGGTTCATAAAGATTGGGGTTACGATGAGAAACGTCTTAAGTTAGGTAAGTTTGGCATTCGGTTAGGAACGTTTTAAGTCAAGTCTTAAGGATTATGGCGAGAGACGGGTTAGGTTAGTGACAGGCTCGTAAAGATGTGGGTTTCGATAAGAAAGTCTTAGGTTGGGTAAGGTTAGAGACGAATTATTATAAGATAGGTATAGTTACGAACGTGTTAGTTTATGACAGGTACTGTTAGGCTAGGTTAAGTTAGGTTAAAAAAGAGGTTCTTTAAAATATGTAAATTTAGGGACCTGTTAGATTCTATTAGGTTAAGAACGAGTTACTTTAAAATGGGTAGAATTAGGGACGTGTTCGGCCTAACCTTATGTTAAGTTAGGGATAAGTTGCTTTAAAAAAGGAAGAGTTAGGGACAATCCATGTTACCTTAGAGTCGATTTAGGTTAGGGTAAGTACAGTCAGAGGCGGGTTTATAGAAAATTTGTCACAATGGCCATCATTTCTCGGTCAACGAAAAAAAAAGATCCAATGCAGTTGTACCTTCATTTTGTTCTTTACAAAATGTTTTCAGAATTTTCATCAAACTGGCACGAAGCGATAAAAGGTAAAACGTTTCGTCAACAAAATTCTCGACCCGTCGTTTTCAAAAGCGTTACAATCGTATTACTCAGGGCGGGTCGAATCAATTTGAAGTATTATCTCGAGAGGTTTGTTTTATAGATAAAATTGCAATAAAAAAAAAATCATGATTATGATCGTGACCATGATTGTGCCGGTTCCAAGACGTCTCCTTGTTTATTTTCCGACTTTCCTCCCGTGAAAAGTGAATCAAAGAAGTAGAAAAAAAATGAGAAACGCTTGTAAAGGGGTAAAATCGAGTTTTCCGCTCGTGGGAGGGGGGTGGTTCCCGGAGGGTCGGTTTTGTTTTTTCCTCCCTCCGACCTTTAACCGCAAAAACCACCCGAGCGTCCTTCGACCGGGGGAGGGGGGTGTGGAAAAAGTTCACATGGAAGGCGAGAAAAAGCGAGACGGTCCCCCTCGTTAATAAATCCATAAATAAACCGTCTGATTTATTCATGAAGGCCGGGATTCGTTTTTCCCCCCGTCAAGAAGCTTTAACGCAAGGGTGCAAAAAAAAAAAAAAAAAAACGCATAATCATGTCTACAGACGTCAGTGATAATCAGGTCTCAATCGCGTAAATATAAAACGTTCGTTGAGACTTGATGGGTCAAAATTAAAAACAAAAAACATAAATTTGAAGTTTTTATATTTTGGTTTGATACTGGTCATACTTCCCATATGACCTTATATGACGTTTGCTTTTCATGCAGTATGTACTTTCATTCTCTTCAGTGACTTTTTGAGATTCTTTTCTTTCTCCGGCATTCCTCGTTGTATTTTGACACAGTGCCGTTCAAATATTGAAGCTGTGACCCGGCCGACGACACCTCTGCCCCGCAAGGACGGATATATACGCGGATCGATCCGTTTGTCAAGTTTTGACAACTCATTTACAAATAAAACGGATCCAAATTTGGGTGGAAAAAGCACGAGTTGAATATTTAAAAAAAACCTCAGATTGACGTCAGGCGAACAGGAAAACCGGACAAAAAAATCCTCAGGTTTTTCAATTTTACCCCAGCAACGGGAAGTCTTTTGTGTTCTAACCCATTATCTTCCAAGGGAGGGAAGGATTTTTTAATAATCCCAAAAGGTTTTTTTTTTGTCACAAATCCGACTTAATTAGCCACGAGAAGCGTCTGTGAGGGGGGGATTAGTAAAATCCCGAACTGTCGGTTGGATTATTAATTAGACCTCGTTCTGTTACAGGGGCGTTGAGGGAGGCGGTGGCCGCCCCTCCGGAGGCGGCTCTAAGGCTTGTGGACCCGTCCGGGAAAGAGGTGCTACACATATCGAGCCGCGTACCGTCCAACACGCCACAGAACCGGTACATCCTATCTGTCTACACGCCTAACGGTAATTTCGGTAATGTTGACTCATCGTTAATATGACTGTCGTGACACCCCTTTAGACCCATTTTTCAACTTGAGACAGAAGAAAACCAAAGAAATGTACAAGAACACAAGTCCTGAGATGGCCTATCATACACCAACCAAAATTGGTCATATCGTTCTTATTTACAATCTTCCAAAGAATGATATTTTAAAATTCATATATTTATTTCGTAGTTATAAAGCTCTCAGGCATCATAACAGCGTCCAAAAAGGGCATGTGGCATCTCTGGTCAGCCAGATATGGCCTATTATTGTCCATCTCTCTTTTGATTTTCATCTTTAACACCTTTGAAAGGATGTTCGTGTAACATACATGTATAAAAGAAGTAAGCCTTTAAGGCAAAGCGTTGTTCTGAGATGGCCTATCACACACCAACCAAAATTGGTCATATCGTTCCTCTTATAATCCCTCAGAGAATGGTATTTTAAAATTCATATCTTTATTTCGTCTCAGGCATCGTACCAGCGTCCAAAAGACATGTAACAGGTTAGCCTGATATGGGCGATTCTCATCATACTTTCGTGTCTACTGTTATTGCCACGCTGCTTCTTTTTTAACCTGTTTTGTAAGCGTTAGTGTTTTGAGGTTCAAACGTTTTCAGGTATGCTGGTCGATGAGGTCAACATGGATTTGGCCACTTTGGAGAACAGGTACGATTTTTGTTTTGCTTTTGAGTTTGCAGAAGATATACACGGTTTTCCGTGTACACGGTTTTTTCACATTTCCAGGGTGCTCGAGCTTGAGAAACAGCTCCAGTCTAAGGTCAGTCCACTGCCTCCCGTCGTTCAAGACCTGAAGCACGACGTCGAGACTTTCAAGCACCGACTTGAAACGACGAAGCATCTAAGTTGGCTGAGTAAGTTTATTTTAAGTATTGGGGGAACTTAAAAACGTTCTGACCGCCACGTTTACAGACTGCTACAAGGAGCTGCCGCCTTCCTGCAGAAGGCTGCAGTACCGCAGGAGGAGCGACGCCAAGCAGAAAATCGTCAGGGAGCAGTTCATTCAAATATGGTAAAGTTTATTTCATCTATTCTGTGTATAATCTGTGTACAACGTACTCTAGGTATGGCCTTATGCTATGACGTTTATATGATTTACAAGCAATATGATATAAATGTTTGAATCATATTCTATGATCTTTAAAAACTCTTGGCTGCCTGTTTTGATCATGATCGGCTAAGATTCGATACGGATTGAAACTTCATATACTAAATATTAACTCGTAAATAGTTATATATTAATGTCTGATTATTGAAAATTTAATTTCAACCCTTTCTAGGCTTTTACATCACAGATTATTTTGTAAAGTATTGAAAAAAAAAGGAAACTGTTATGATATGGTCTCTTACTATGTACAGTTACAAGCAGTGTGATTTAAAGGTAGGAATCAATTTCTATGATGCATAAAACGTTTTGGGTGTCTGTTTTGATCATGAATAGTTACTATGTTTATGTCGGAATGTTGATGTTAAGTCAGCAATCGATCTTTATCTCTGTTGAATCCTTGTTACTTCCGATTAAACTTTACAATCTGGCTTTTATGGGTCTTAAAACAGGATTTGGATAGTGGGGGGGAGAAATAAAAAACGGACGATTATCCCGGGGGGGGGGAACATGTGTTCCCGGTGTAAACAAAGAGCTTAAAATTATACTGGCCGCGCGCCAACTGTGCCGTCGAGGCCTTCCGACAACCGGCGTCGTTTCTATTTCAAGTCCGTTCAACCGTCGACGTTCTTCGTCGGTAAAAGTTGCTCCGGAGGCGGGAGATGGGGATGCAAATTGGATTTTCCGCCCGAGCCGCTTCCCTCCCGCCCCTTAGGGGGAAAAACAGACGGCAATTTCTTCCCGGCCCCCGGGGGTGGCGAGACCGATGAATATTAATGCCCGGGGGGAGATTTGTAAAACGGGGTCCAACAAGGGGAGGTTTGCAAATTTTCCAAGCCGGGGTCATGGAGGCTACATTAGAAAAGTAGAGATCTAAGAAGAGAAAATAATATATAATCCTTAAGACTTTTTTGTTGGTGTCTGAACAAAAGTGAAATGGAACGAGATGATATAAGAAATGGACGGGATGTCATTTTTAAGGGAAGTCAAACTTTAGAGCTGGGTCGTACAAAAAGGGTTATCAAATCCCACCAAAACAGAATAAGGGAAATCACTTACACTTACAAAAGTGATTCTTATCAAGTTCGCACAAACTGACAGAATGAGATCATTTTTATAGGAAGTAAAACTTTACTGCTGGCTCTTACAAATTGGATTAGTTTCAAATCGCATCAAACTGACAGCACGTCATTTTTTCCTAAGTCAAACTTTACAGTTGTCTCTTACAAAAAGGATTCTTCTCAAACCCATCGAACTAACAGAATCCCAACCTTTTTTTTCTACATCAAACTTTAAAGCTAACACGTACAAAAGAGATTCTTATCAAGTACGACCATACTGACAGAATGACATCATTTTTATGGGAAGTAAAACTTTACAGATGGGTCGTTACAAAATTAATTCTTCTCATATCCCACCAAACTGACATAATAACATTTTTTTAAGGGAAGACAAACTTTATAGCTGGATAAGGAAACAATTTTTCTCCCATCGAGCGGACAGAATGTAATTTTTTTGAGGTAGGTGAACTTTTACAGCAATACTGTACGGGAAAAATATTCACCTCCAGTCCCGACAAATTGACTGAATGTAAGATTCCAATTTAGTGAAAATGACAGAACGACATACCGGGTCGTCTCTTTTATAGTGGGCCCTCGTTTATCCCGATGTCCTTTTGATGCCTTCTGTCGCCCCCATCCCATCGTCAGTAAAACTGTTACAAATGTCGTTTTTACCCCCCCCCCCTGATCGTGATTCGAGTCCAATTAGCGGACGATAATCCGTCATGATTGATTTAGGCCAATTGATTTAGACATCACGCGCACGATCGATCACGGCCACCCCCAAAATGGGAAACGGAACCCGTACACACAGGTTAATTAAACATTTGAAACAAACCGTGACAGGAGGCGTGGGGCAAAATCAATAGACGGAAACGTCACGGGGGATGACGCATCCACGTTTCCATAGATATTCACCTGTAGGGGTTGATTTTGAAGTTTACATCGTTAAAATGCTTCTTAGGAAAAACCACCCCTAAAAGGGGGTTGTAGTTAATCAAAGACAGTTTTCTTCTTTTTTAAGGGTGGAAAATGGCTTGATAAACTTTTTTTTTTTTGAGGATCTTGTGTCGACAAGGGTTGTAAATTCCGTGGGGTTGACTCCATTAATTCACCGCCCACCCCCGGACCCGGATTCGGTAACACGGCTCCGGCCCGGATCAACAGGTCCGCCCCCACGTTTTTGATCGAACCCTAGTTCACCCCCGGCTCCGCAGATGGCAATATCGATCATCCCCCCACCAGGTGAGCGAGGGGTGGTCGGCGGGGGATTGAGAGGGTGAGAACCTGTTGCTTCAAAACCGCTAATAAATTCGCTTCATTATACACCATTTACACGGAACCACCCTCCCGTGTAACTTAGGTACGAAACACTGCGGATTTCAAATCCACCCACTAAAAAAAACTTTCCGGCTAAAAGAAGGCCCTCCTATCAGTGAGTTCAGAAACAATCATGGCTTCATTAATATCGTTTAACGTCCATCCCCCACCCCCATGATTTAACTCTTTACTTTTTAATTACACCCCGCGTCATTAGCAGTTTTGTGATAACCGAAAAGGAAAACGTTACATTCTAAAAATTGTTAAATTACACTTTCCGATGATGTCAACCCTTTTTATTGATTCTACTATGACCTCACACATTTGATAGTTACAAGCACTATGCTTAAACCTATAAAATCATACGACCTTATATCAAAAAAGTATTGGCTGTCTGGTACGATCATGTACGACTATGATTGATAACGGATTAGTCTTTATATACTAGATAAATCCAGTCCTTTAACCGTAGTGACGATATAATAATTTAATATTCGCTTTAACAGATTATCTTGAGAAAAAATCTGATAAGGACAAGCTGAATCATGACCTCGTACTTTGCTTAGTTACAAGTAGTATGATTGAAAGGGCAGAATTATTTTTTATCATGTAACCTTGTCTTGGGTGTCTCATCTGATCATGAACGATTCGATGCAAATTGAACAACATAAATAAATGATTCTTTCAAAAATCAATAATACATTCGTTTTAGTGTAACGATGTTATATTATCACTGATAAAATCAACCTATTTTTTAATACATCACAGATTATGCTGATATAAAGTCCTATCCTGATAAAAAATGCAAAACTAACAAACTGAATAAATTGTTATATAACCTCATACTTTGTGTACTTACCAGCAGTATGGTTGGTGGGATAATTTTTTGTGGTGTAAAACAGTCTTGTGTGTCTTGTCTGATCATGAACGACTACGATTCAAAGCGAATTGAACTATATAAATAACTGTTTCGTTCAATCCGCAATAATACTTCTTTTAGGTGGAGTGGTCTGATCTCTTTATAATATCACTGATACTATCATAAGCGGTTTTTTATTTCTTTTAAAAGATTATCCTGATAAAAAGTATCATGAGAACAAACTGAGTCACTTTTCATATGACCTCATGCTTTGTTTACTTACAAGCAGTGTGATTGAAAGGGTCGAATAATTTTTAATAGTGTAAAACCGGCGTTGGGTGTCTGATTTGATCATGATTCAAGATGATTGTGATAAGGGTTGTGTCTTACATCCCTTGGAGACAAATTTGTCACGCAATTCGTCAAATTGTCCCCGGGATGAGACAGGAGGGCTTTGGAAAGTGTTAAAGCCCCTCCCGGTCCGTCCGTTAATCAAGCAAGGGCTTGGGGTGAAAAAAATCTTATAAAGCCGGCCGAATCAAAGATTAATTCACCCCGGGGCCGTAAAGGTCGGACCTGAAAGGGTGAGCAGGGAGTGAAATTTTTAACAACACCCGTTAAACGGAAGTAGGAGCCGTCGTGGCGAGGGAGAATAAATCAAAGTGTTTCAATTTTTAATTCCAACCCCCGGGGGCGACGGAACGCAGTCCTAACGGGGATAAACTGGCCGGGTCTTCGTTATATATGAGGACGGGCGTTAATAACAGATCCTTCGAGCCGGTGGATAAAGGAAAATGATCGGTTGGAATTTTTCAGGGCTTGGCTGCTTTTAAATTTTTTACGACATACGTGAAAAGGTACAGCCGCACGGAACAATTTCTTCCACCTTAAGCCGTAAACATAACGCCCCCCCCCCATGATGAAGATGAGAAAGAAGAAATGCTCGAGAAACAACCTATACATGATTGAGTTTACTTCAAGCATGAAGCCCCAAGCTGTGACATTTTTTTACTTCCAATCTTCCTCTATGGTTATCTATCAGTCATGAATCGAAGACGTTCATGATCAGACCAGTCACCCAAAACAGGTTTTACATCATAAGAAATCATTCGACCCTTATAATCACACTGCTTGTATGTAAACAAAGTATGAGATCGTATCAAAAATTATGCAGCTTGTTCCTATCATACTTTTTGTCAAGACAATCAGTGTTAAGAAATTTTAAAAAAAAGGGTTATGGTAATATCAGTGATATTATAACTTCAGACCACTTCATTTAAAAATCTGTATTATTGCTTTTTGAAGGAATCGTTAATGTATATATTGGGTTGTCCGGAAAATAATGCAGGATTTTGGTATTAAACAAAAAAAAAGAAACTAGTTACTTTAAAGCAATGTTCTTTAATCAAAATAATTTCCCANAATGAGTAATCCTGTAAACGTAAACAGAATATTTTATATAGATTTTTTTTAATGAAAACTTAAAATCCTGCATTATTTTCCGGACAACCCGATAGTTTACTTTGCTTTGAAATATAATGATTCACGATCAGACCAGACCCCCAAGACAGGTGTTACATGATAAAAACTAATTCCGCCCTTTCAATCATACTGCTTGTAACTAAACAGTACGAGGCTACAGCTTTACAAGATACAGCTTTCCGTTTTCTTTTTATCGTGATTTTTATAGTTTTTCATGTTCATAGGATACAGCCAATATGTTTTTTTTACGAGAAAAGTTTTTTTTTTGTATATTCTACTATATACATTGTTAACAAATATTACTGAGTTCGTTCTTATCAGACTTTTTATTATGATAATCTGTGATAAGAAATTTACAAAACGGGCTGTGATAATATGAATGATATTTATAACATCAGATCATTACACTTACGGTACTGTATTATTGATTTTTGAAAGGATTATTCGTTTATATATTTCAATTTGCTTTGAATCATAGTCGTTCTTGATCAGACAAGACACCCAAGGCTGGTTTTAAATCAGAAAAAATGATTCTATGCGTATAATCATACTGCATGTGAATGTATAATGTGAGATGTCATATTATACAGCTTTCCTTTTTCTTTTTATCGTGATTTTTATAGTTTTTCATGTTCATAGGATACAGCCAATATGTTTTTTTTACGAGAAAAGTTGTTTTTTTTTTGTATATTCTACTATATACATTGTTAATCTATTTTGTGTCGGGTCATAGTGAAACGGGTCTAGCATGTGTTTGAAATTGTTTCACAGCGAGAACAAGATCTCGGACGAGATAGTGCAGTGCCTGAGGCTGTCCTCTTTCGACTCGATGCAGTGGTCGGACGAGGAGCTCCTGTCCCTCCTCTACTTCATGTTCTCCGACCTTGGCCTCATCGAGGCGTTCTCCCTGGACAAGTTGATCCTCCGCAACTTTCTCTTCCAGGTGTATAAGAACTACAACGAAGTTCCGTTTCACAATTTTCGACATTGTTTTTGCGTAGCTCAGATGGTGATTTTTTTTTTTTTTTTTTTGGAAATGAAAAGTCTGGTTTTTTATGTTTTGGATTTTTTTAGATGTACGCTATGTGCTGGAAGGCGGATTTGGCAAAGAGGATAGGCGTCCTGGAAGTCCTTGTGCTTCTAGTTTCTTGTATATGTCACGATCTCGACCATCCTGGGTACAACAACATATACCAGGTAAGCGCCTAGGGGGGAGACTTAAACGTTAAGCTATGCGTAATTAAGTCAACTTCGAACCTGCGTGGGCTTTCTACTCGGAAAGCTAATTTTACGGGGCTTTGAACCCGAGCAAGAAGATCCCACCTTGTGCGTTTTCCCTATAAAAGCTCAACTTTCGATTTAACCCGATTCCCTTCTTTTCAGATCAATGCGAGGACGGAACTCGCCCTGAGATATAACGACATATCGCCCCTGGAGAACCACCACTGTTCCATAGCGTTCAGGATCCTGGAAATGGAAGAGTCGAACATTTTCAAACACCTCGGGCCCGAAGAGTTCAAACTAGTCAGAGAAGGGATCATAAGGTAAAAGGAGTTGAAAAAAAGTCCTCGAGGGGGCTCGTCAGGTCAATAGATCTTAATTGACTAATTGACTTGTTTATCCTTGGTGAAAGTTTATTAAAGTATTTTCTAATTCCGGGTTTCCGGACCGTTCTACAAATTGAGGTGGAACACGTCCTCGTCCGATATGTAAATACGGATTTCGAAGAATGAATGTCGTGTTTATCACGGGGTCAACGACTCGTTTTAAGCATGAACTTCTCTTTCAAACAGCATACTTGAAAACAGGCAGGTTTGGACAAATGCAGAAGAAGTATCAGGATTAGAGATGCTTCGGACTTCTTTAGGTTGTGTGACTATTTCCCGACTTAGGGATTTCACAGTGGGATCGCAGGTGTGAAATAATCCTTCAAGACTTTACTAATTGCTTGGGTTTGTACCAATGTCAAATTATTTTGAAAACAAATACGTAAAATATCAGGATGAGAGCTCTTGTCAGACTTCCTTAGGTTTCGTGGTTATTTTCCAGCTTATTGATTTGATCGTAGGATCTCGTGAGTAAAATAAACCTTCAGGACTTTACCAAGGACTTAAAAATAACCATGATTTGTAGAAATATCAGATTAATTTGGAAAAAAGCAAAAGTATCAGGATGAGAGCTCTTGTCAGACTACCTTAGATTTTGTGGCTTTTTTCCAGCTTATTGATTTGACCGTGGGATCTCGTGAGTAAAATAAACCTTTAGGACTTTACCAAGGATTTAAACATAACAATGATTTGTAGAAATATCAGATAAGTTTGGAAAAAAAGCAAAAGTATCAGGATGAGAGCTCTTGTCAGACTACCTTTGGTTATGTGACTATTTTCTGGCTTACCGTTCTCACATTGAGATCTCGTGCATAAAATAATCCTTCAGGACTTTACTAAAGTCTTGAAAATAAGCTGGGTTTGTAGCAGATTATCTAAGTAAAAACCCTTAAGTATCAGGATTAGAGCTCTTGTCAGAATTCATTGAGTTTTGTGCATATTTTTCAAATTGGGGCCTTTAATATGAAATCTGAGGAGTGAAAGAAGCTTTCTGGACTTTACCAAGGACTTGAAAATAAGCTGGTGGTTTTTAGCAATATCATATTGTCTGGGAAAAATACGTGAGGTATCAGCTCCTGACAGACATCCTGGAGTTTTGTCACTATTTCTTGGCATAAGACTTTTACTATTGGATCATAGAGTGAAAAAGTTGGCGAGACTTCACCGAGGACTTGAAAATAAGTAGACTTTTAAAAAAGTTAGATAAGTTTGAAAAAACACATGGTGTATCAGGATAAGAGCTCTTCTCGGACATCCCAAAGTTTTGGGACGATTTCTTGATTTAATACATTTACTATTGGATATCAGGAGTAAAATAAGCCTTCAGGTCTTTACCAAGGATTTGAAAAAAATGGAGAATTTTTAAAAAGTTAGATCAATTTGAAAAAACTCGTGGATAAGAGCTCTTCTCAAACATCCTGGGATTTTGCGACTATTTCTTGGCTTAAGACTTTTGCTATAGGATCTTAGTAGGATAATAAGCCTTCAGGACTTTACCTACGACTTGAAAATAATAATTAGAACTCATTGAACATTGTAGCTTGATGTATTAAAATATGTTGTATAAGAGCTCCTTCGCAATCTTTGACATACTCGTGTCTTTTAGATTGGCGGGCCTTTTAATTCCAATTTGTCCTTTTCAGATGTATCTTGGCAACAGACATGGCACGTCACAACGAGATTCTCGCCCAGTTCCGAGAAGCTTTTCTTCAGGGTTTCGATTACTCAAACAAAACCCATATCAATTTGGTAATCATTTATTTAATGTTGTTGTGTGTGTGTTTTTTTAATTTTTTTATCTTTTTCTTAGTTGTGTATGGTGTTGATCAAAGTGGCCGATATATCGAACGAAGCGAGGCCGATGGAAGTGGCGGAACCTTGGCTGGACAGGCTCCTTCAGGAGTTCTTCACCCAGAGCGATGCGGAAAAGGAAGAAGGCCTACCTGTGACCCCTTTCATGGACAGGGAGAAGATCACAAAGCCTTCTTCTCAGTGTAGTTTCATCGGTTTTGTCCTTCTTCCCCTTTTCGAATCCCTCTGCGACCTCCTGACTGAGCTTTCGGTACGTACGATGTTTCCTGTTCTTGGCATTTTAGAACTTTCGTTTTTTTTAATGAACAGCCTATGATGGTCGAACCTGTGAGGTCTGCCCTCGAGTACTATCGCCGTTTGAACGAAGCCCACCATAAGAACTCAGTCGTGGACACATCGCCGGGCATAGGGAACGGCGTAAGCACACCTTCTCCGACTAAAGTCCTCAAATCCAACTCGAACTACAGCATTAGAAAGACGAGTATTACTTTCTCCCATCACCCCGAAGACGACGTGGATGAAGTCCTTGAAGACCTAAGCCCAGAAGAGGAGGCGACAGTTACAGAAGTCGCAGTCAGCGAAAAGACGCTCAAATTCAAAATATCGACTGAAAGCTCGAGGTATGATCAAAATGCAAAGTTCTATTCTTCCCTTATTCAATTTTGTTTCTTTAGTGAGAAAAAGAGCCATCCAGGGAGTAGAAAAGGGTCGAGGGAAAGGTATCAAGAGGAAGACAACATGTGCGATTCGTGTCATAGGAGAGATTATGCTGTACGTCATACCTATTTGAATTTTTTTTTTTTTTTTGAGCAATGAACTTTCCAGGTGAGATCTCAATCTTTGGTCGAACCGGAATGGAAGTCGGAGAAGAGGCGGAGTCAAGGTCCAAAGTCTCCGGGTATAGTGAGCAGGCTGAGAAAGCTGGGCTGGAGGTCGGACGACAGGTCGCCCGGTTCTCCTGCGAGCCTCAGAGAGCAGAGGGAAGTGCAGCAGGCTGAAAAGAGAGCGTCCACCCTGCCCAAGGTAAACGGGGGAAAAAAATCGAAAAAAGCTTTTGTCCACGTGTTTGGTCTGTCCAGGTGAACAGGAAACGTTTCGCCTCCGAGGCGAGGAAAGGCTGGCGTGGCCTCCTGAGACGAAGGGACGAGCCTACGACGTCAAAGCCGAACGGCCTTTCCTCAGATTCCCTCAGCAAAGGTGCGACTAACAATGGCATGTCTGTTTGAGTAGTATGTTTTCAAGTGCTTGCTAAAATGCTCAATGCTTATTTCACTCCTCAGATCCCGCAATAAAAGGTTTAAACCAAGAAACAGTCCCAAAACCCCAGGATGCCGGATAGGAGCTCTTCCTGATACTTCACGTGTTTTTTCCCAGATAATATGACATTCCTATAAACCCAGGCTTGTTTTCAAGTTCTTGCCAGCACAGAAGGCTTATTCCGCTCCAAAAATCCCACAGTAAAATCCCGAAACTGGAAACTAGCCACAAAACCCTAGGAAGTCTACTAGGAGCTCTTATCCAACACTACGTGAAATGTTTTCCAAATTTCCTGCAAACCTTGCGTTTCAGGTTCTTAGTTAAGTCGCTAAGGCTTATTTCACTCCTCAGACCCCATACTCAAATCCTAAAGTCGGAAAATAGTCACATAACCGAAAGATGCCTGGACAGGAGTTCTTATCCTGATACTTCACTTGTTTTGACCAGACAATATGACATTGCTACAAACACAGGTAGTTTTGTAGTCCTTGGTAAAGTCCTGAAGGTTTATTACGCTCCAGAAATCCCATAGTAAAATCCCGAAACCAGGAAATAGTCACAAAACCCTAGTAAATGCGATAGGAGCGAGCTCTTATCCAACACCACGTGCTTATTTAGTAGGCTCATTTACACTGAAATCCTAAAGTCGGAAAATAATCACATAACTCAAAGATGCCTGATTTTTCCCAGTTACTTTGACATTCGTATAAACCCCCGCTTGTTTTCAAGTTCTTAGTAAAGCCCAGAAGGCTTATTCTGCTTCAAAAATTCCATAGTAAAATCCCGAAACCGGAAAATAGTCACAAAACCCTAGGAAATATACGAGGAGCTCTTTCTTATCCTGATACTTCACGTTCCCAATTTGTTCCCCAATGAACCATATTTCTGCAAACCTTGTATGTTTTAAGTCCCCAGTAAGATTTATTATGCTCCAGAAATCCCACAATAAAAGCTCGAAACGGGAAAATATTCCTGGAACTGGAAAATCCCACAAAACCGTAGGAACTCTGAGAGGAGCTCATCCTTATTTTTTATGCGTTTCTTCCTAATTATTGTCACATTTCCGTAAACCTTGCAAGACGTTGGTAAAGTCCTGAATGCTTATTTCACTCCTCAGATCCCACAATAAAAGCCTTAAATCAAGAAACGGTCACAAAACACATGGAAGTATGACAGAAGCTCTAATTCTGAAACTTCACGCGCTTCTTCCTAATTAATTTCACATTTGTGCAAACCTTGTATGCTTTTAGATCCCCAGTAAAGTCCCTAAGGCTTATTTCACTCCTCAGATCCCAGAGTAAAATCCTAAAGTCGGAAAATAGTCACATAACCGAAAGATGCCCTGACCGGAGCTCTGATCACGATACTTCAAGTGTTTTTCCCTGACAGCATGATATTGCTACAAACCCAGATAGTTTGAAGTCCTTGGTAAAGTCCTGAAGGCATAATTTACACGATATACCACAATAAAAGCTTTATACCAAGAAACCAGGAAATAGTCACAAAACCCTAATTAAATTCGATAGGAGCTCTTATCCAACACCACGTGAAATGCTTTTATCCAAATTTTCCGCAGACCTTGCATGTTTGCACCTCAAGTAAGTCCCTAAGGCTTAATTCACTCCTCAGATCCCGCAGTTAAATCCTTAAATAGGAAAATAGTCACATAACGTAAGGAGCGTAACAGAAGCTGTAATCCTCATACCTTTTTTTTTGTTCTAACACTCAAATTTTCCTTCAATTTTTTTCATTTTTTTCACTCTCACTCTCTCTTTCTCTACTAGGAGAGAGCGAGGACTCCTCCATGGTGAACAACAACCGTAAGAAGAACCGAGTCGAAGGCTCTCCGCACAGGCAGCGATGGATGGCCAGCCTCGTCTCCTCGTTCCGGAGCAAGAAGTCGCACCCCGTACACGATTCGCCCAAATCTTAGGCCTTGGAGAGAAAAAAAAAATCTAGTCTTTGTAAATAACCTGAAATTTTCCTTTTTTTTTTCTTTTGTACGTGTGATTTTCCTCTCGTCCGAATTCATCCCGCGCCAATGAGTGTTTATGTGTATGTGACGATAAAAAAAATGACATTCGATCAAATGACAAAATTCTTATCGAGATAGGGTCGATTTTATAAAAGGGTAATTTAGAAATATTTCCCCGCTGCACCCCCTCCCAAGGTAAAAAATCGTTTAAAATAAATAATAAAAATAATAAGTTTATATTTTTACAAACATATGTGCCTTCGAACATGGTATATTGAGCGGAAAATAAAATAAACAGTAAGTTTTCTTTTTCTCCGGCGGGGGTTCGGATCATGCCTCCCCCTCCTGCCTTTGGGTTTTTCCATCCGCCTCATCCCCACTCTCCCAATAACCAAGTACAGATCCAAGACATAAACCATTTACTTATTGTCGAAAATAAGAAGAGACAAAAAAAAATTTAAATCCTTTTACGAAAGTTTTTATTTTTAAAGGTAAACCAAAGGATGAAAATGTTTAAAAAAATTAAATAATCCTTTTAAAAAGATCAAACAAAATGTGCATTTAGCAAAAAAATGTTTATATATGTAGTTAAATATTTAAAAATTACATGTGTGTAATATAAATAAATAGGTAATTAAAAAAATATTGATGTATAAAAGATAAGTTATTTATTACGTAGAGAAGGATATATTATATGTTAAAGAAGAAAAAAAGAATAGTGTATGTCGTGTTATATCGATGTTGAACTTTTAAAAAAGCCCTCTATTTTTCTCCCATTGCGTGTAATTTTTTTTAGTTTTAGGAGAACGGAAAAAAATCAATGGCCTATAAACAATACCAAAATATTTACTCGGGGTTTTATTGCATAATAAAATATATTTTAAAAAAACAAGTGTTGATAAGGGGAAAGCCCCCCCCCCAGACTAACTTTAACGTTTGATGACCCCCCCACCAACAAAGAAAAAAATGCAAACAACAAACGTACCAATAAAGGATATTTTATCTGTGTATATGTTTTAAGGATTATATTTAACAAAAAAATCTGGAAATTATACGATAATGGAAACAAAGTTTGTGTCAAATAATGGTATGAATAAATGTATTTAAAAAAAATTATTGTTCTATTCATTTCCGTACAGCTACACTGCTGTTACCACCACCTTGCATGTGGAGAAAACCATTTTTTAATCATATATCTTGTATGAAGCAGTACAATATTAAGTCATAACTCACCTTTATAATGTACACTGATGTTACAATCATCTTGGAGGTTCAGAATGTCCTTTGGGTAATTATAAATTCCGTATTTGAAGTCCGATGTTAAGTCCACAGTCACATGTATAACCTATACTGCTGTTATCAACACTTCACATATCAAAAAGACTTTTTTTAAAATCACACAAACTCTATTTGAAGTACACTTTAAAGTCCAAAGTCTTAATTATAACCTACAGCACTGTTGTAAACACCTTGGCTATCAAATTTACTTTTAAATCATACAAACTCTATTTGAAATATATTTTTAAGTCCAAAGTCTCCTTTATAATGTACTAATACCAATCGTGCATTCTGGTCTTTAAGTCTTCTGGCTAATTATAAATTCTGTGTTTGAAGTACAATATTAAGTCCTAGGTCATTTATAACCTATAGTGAGGTTATCACCACCCTCGGTAAACATAAATTCTTTTTTTAAGTACAGCATTAAGTCCTAGGACATATTTATAACCTACAGTGAGGTTATCACCAACTTAGACATAAAAAATACTTATTTTTAATCACATATTTTCTATTTGAAGAACAACTTTAAATCCAGTCTCCTTTATAACCTACAGCACTGTTATCAACCCTAATGTCCAAATAACCTTTTATTCAATTATAAATTCTGTATTTGAAGTACGATATTAAGTCCGAGGACATATTTGAGATTACCACCACCTTCGGTAATCGTAAATTCTTTTCTTGAAGTACAACTTCAATCCCTCATTGCCTTTCTAACCTACACTACTCTTACCTTGCATATCAAAAATCCTTTGGGTAATTAAAAATTCTGTATTTTATATTAATTTATATATATTTATTTTATTTCCCAAAGTTATATTTATAACCTATATCAACGCAAATGTAATTTTAAAAAAACTTATATTAATCGTGCAACAGAACTTTTATCTTTTAATATCCAAACAACCTTTTTTTCGACAATTTTTTACGCACTCCGTTAAATCTTAAATCACATTCATAACCAAAATTGCTGTTTATCGATACTTCCGATGTGAAATTTTTTTTTTTTTATTGATACGCATAAATTAAATTCTCCTTACACTCCTGTATATCCTACCGTGCTGTTACACAATAGGTAAAGGTTATATGAAAACATTTTAAAAGTTAAAAAATATTTTATTTTATTTTAAAAGAGTAAAACGATATATAAACACAGTACAGTATAATAAAATATATAAAGTACAAGTTTTTAAGAAAAAGCGATGTTGTATTTTGCCTTGAGAACGTCCATGATATTAACGGTGACTTTGTTCACCGTCAGGTCGCCGTCGATCTTCATCACGCCCGGGTTTCTCATCGCCATGAACGCATTGTATAATCTGTAAATTTTTTTATTATATTATTTTATTTTATTATTATTTTTTTTATTACCTTTCGCGGAAAAGAGAGTCGTCTTTGAGCCTGCCTTCTTCGCCCGTAAGTACCCTGTAGCGCATCCTCTCCGCCCTGATACGCTCGCTCACGGCCAGAAAGAATACGACGTCCGGTTTTAAAAGGTCTTCCGGCCAGTCGTACGGGCCGCCCACGGTGTCATTCTCGGCGATCGCGTACGACGCCGTGCTGTGCCAGAAACGGTCGACGATGACGTGTCTCGTCTCGAGCTCGCTCGCCGCCTCGTACGACAACACGTAATTTCCGAGCGAGTAAAACGCCCGGCGGAGCGGAGGCTCCTGGCCGTCAAAAAACGCCCTAAGACGGGTCAAACACTGCGGAGGCGACGTTCTCATCGTCCCTTTTAACTTTGCCGTCAAAATTTTCGCCAAAGTCGACTTACCTGGACAATATTTAAAGTCCTGACAATCAAATCCCCCAAAAAGAGTAAAAAAATCACATTGAGCAATACATCATTTATTTATATTACCACTTCCGTCCAAGCCTTCCAAGACAATAAAGAGTTTTTCCTTCTTATAAGGACCCTTGTAGAGTAGTTTCTGCGCTTCGTAGATCCTCAAAAGCTCCTTCACCTCGTCGAAATGGACATGCTATCGAGAAAAAAAAAACTTATCAAAAAAAAATTTAAAAAATAATCCGAATACCTTTTCCAGTATGGCGAGGACGGAATCGACGTTTTTGAACAGAGAAGGGAACATTTTCAACCAAACAGTTAACAGCAAGGTCACGGTCGTCTGTAAAAACAATAAACTATAGCAGTTTTCAAGCTGTCAAAGCTGTGATTATTTATTTAATATCGATATTCAATTTAAAAAAAAAAGCTTATTTTAAGTTTAAAGTCAAAACGTAGAATGTCTCTCACTCGTAAATCGTGCATAGTTAAAAAACAAACGATAAAGCAAAAACAACAGGTGTTTTATCGTACAATATCAGTTTATTCAATCATCAATTTTTTAAATAATTTAAATTGAACAAATGATAAGGATACAATACGGAGAAAAAGTATCGATATCTGCCATAGGTCGAGTATCGACTAAGTTGAATTAATACCGGAAGTTGGGTGAGTTTAAAGCTTTGGTTTAGAAAAAAAGGTTACTAATTATTAGAAGTATAGTTTGATATTATTATTTATAATTTGATTTCGATATTGAACATTTGAAAGATATACTTAAAGGTGTCGGTTAAAAAAGTATCGATACTTCAATGGGAGGGAAATTGATAGTCCGGCCAACATGGCTGCCCGGTGGAAATTTGAAAGTGCTCTCTCTCACTCCCTCTTTTCCAACCAGTTTTTTTTTCTTTCTTTGAACCCGTGATTTATGCTACAATTAACAAAAATTTATTATAAATAATTATTTCTAACGGTAAGAAATGAAATTGAACAAGTAGGAGAGAAATTGACCTGTCATCATCTATACCAGGTACGAATTTCAACTATTTCGTCCTTTCTTCACTGACAATGTATAATAATTAATAAACTCGTTATTTATGCTACAATTAACATAAATATTGTATAAATAATAGTTTCTAGTTTAAAAAAAGTGAAATTGATTAATAAAAATGAAATTGACAAACTGCCCATTGTCAACCAATTTTATCAATGTAAATCTCTTTATTTATGCTACAATTAGAATAAATATCTTATAAATAACTAATTGAAAAATAACAAAAGAAATTACACAAATAAAAGTTAAGTTGGTAATTCTGAAATGTCAATATGGCTGCCCAGTGGAAATTTGAAACTCCTCTCTCTCCTTTTCCAACCAATTTTTTTCTCTTTAAACCCGTGATTTATGCTATAATTAACATAAATATTTTATAAATAATGATTTCTAACAGTAACAATTGAAATTGAACAAATAGAGTGGAAATGATTGTTCTCCTGTCAACATCTCAACCAGGTACAAATTTCTACTATTCTCTGCTGTTTCAACTAATTTAATCATTATAAACCTTTTATTTATGCAATAATTAACATTAAGATCTAATATATAATCATTTCTAGCAGAAACAATTGAATCTGAATGAACAGGAGTGAAATTGATAGTTCTGTATTGTTGACAAGGCTGTCAAATGATAATTTTTATTGTTCTCTCTTTTGTCAATCATTTTCATTGTTGTAAACTTCTTTTCTTTGCATAAATTAACATAAATATCGTATAAATAACGAGTCAAAATGGTAACAAAAGAAATTAAACAAATAGGAAGAAAATTGATAGTCCTGCTGGGTGAGAATTTGAATTGTTCTCTCCTTCATCAATTTATATCTTTACAAACTTTTTTTTTATAGCCTAGCAATTCTAAAGTTTAAGTTTAACAGGTGAATCAAACAGATAAGAAGGAAATTGACAGTACAGTCCTGTCTATATGGCTACCAAGGGAAAATTTGCACTGTTCCCTCAACTGTCAACATATTTTATCATGTTAAACCTATAATCTGTTTTCACAATTAACAAAAATATCTTGTAAATAATTATGAAGAAAGTAACGACGAAAATTAAACAAATAGGAGGGAAATTGGCAGTTCTGCAATATCAACATGGATGCCTAGCGAGAATTTGAACTTTTCTGTCCCTGCCATACAATTGTATGGGTTGGAAAAAAAACTATTCTTTATGCTACAATATATACTTTATACATTTATAAATAAATTATTTTTAACAGTAACAAACTGAATTTATACAAATAGGAGTGAAATTTTTGGCCTCCACGACAGTTCTTTACCCTTAACATGGCTGCCGGGCTCTCTCTTTTTTCAACCAATTTTATCACTTTTAAGCTGTCGTTTATGGTACAATTAACAAAATCACTTATAATGATAATTTTTAACAGTAAGCATTGAAATCTGACAACTAAAAAGGAAACTGATAGTTCTGCTCATTCAATATGGCTATCAGGTGCAAATTAGAACTAATCTCTCTTCTGACAACCGATCATAATCAGTTTATTTATGGTACAAATAGAATAAATCTATTTATTAATTATGATTACTACAGAGAACAATTGAAATTCAATAAGCAGGGAAGAAATTGACAGTTCTGCCCCGAGTTGGCTTCCATGACAATTTGAACCGTACACACCTACAGCAACTTTTATTATTTTAAAAATTGTTATTTATTTCACAAATAACATACATCTTTTGTGTAATTATGATTTATAGTTTAAACAATCAAAATTGAACGATTACGAGTGATTATTGACAGTCGCGCCTGGTCAAGGACAACAGGGTGCAAATTTGTACCATTCCACCCTTTCACCAACTGCTTATAGCCAATTTAAATATTTTTAAATAATAAATTGCTTAACCATTAAAACGACAATAAATGAATTGTAAACAAATAGTGGGGAAATTGGAAAAATTCTGATCTGCCTCCGTGGCGACTGGGAGAGCAATTGAACCATTCTCTCCTCCATCAACCCTATTTTGTTATTCACGCACAATTATAAAACAATTTTTTTTTATATCGATAAGTGGCTTTTTTACCCTGTTGCAATGTCTAATTAACAATTTTCATATCAGGTTTTTTTTCTGCAAATTGACAAACCTGTGCCAAAGCTGTTGAAGATAAGACAGTTTTTTTGTCAGGAACGAGGAATGACAAACGGCCCCTCTTACCTAAAGAATTTGTTTAAACAACTAATTAACCGTTGAATAATTAATATTGGAATTAAGAAAAGCTATTATAAAATAACAAAAAAAAACACAGTTCAGATAAGACTAAAATGAGTCAATTGATAAAAATGGCCGATAAGGGGTGGATAACAAGTGGGAAGGTTTCTTATCACTAGTGTGCTCTTTAATTTTTCTTTAAAAATCAAATGGGTCTTTGTTTTATCATAAATTATTAAATTAATTAATAATAATTTTAGTCAAGTAACTGTTTAAGGATGAACGTATCAGGTCGATTTATAATAGCGTCGAACCGGTCCTTGACGAGGCGGAGGCAAAGCACACACACAGGTAATCTAGAATCTCCTGTGTAATTTAGATATGGGTTTTATCTCTTTTTTTCCTCTCTTTTGAGTGTTTTAAAGCGATTAGAAGTCGATTTTTGAACACTGAGAAAGAGAGAGAAAGAGAAGGGGAAAAGATGACAAAGAGACTTTTGTCACAGCTGTCTCGGTATGTGCTGGCTTATCGGTCACATCTTGGACTTTTTCCTTTTCCTAGGCGGCTCAGGGAGGGGTGGACTCTTCCGCAGGATATGGGACAGCTGGATACCAATACCAACTGGAGTCGGGCTCACGCTGCTCGGCGTACTACAGCTAAGAAGGATGGACAGGGAGCGTAAGAGGGACCGCGAAGAAGAGCTCTGGGAGGTGTGCACAATATGAACCATAATACATTTTAAAAAATCCTACCAAATATTCTCTTTCAATTAATCTCAGATCATTGCTTATATCTTTGTAATAATCAAAATCTTACTGTCAGATCTGATATTCTTTGTAAACTCTCAGGTCTGACAATATATCTACCCATTAGGTTCGATAATAGTTCAATCCTTAAGACTGACAAATTTTTTACAATCAAGTCTGATAATCTTACTAAAGTAGGATATGACAATCCTTTTAATCCATCAGGTCTGACCACCTTACTGATCACATATCATCAGATCTCAGGACCTGATGGTCTTTTTAAACTAACAGGTTTTACAATCTTACTAACAGTCAGATCTGATCATATATCTGTTTATATATCAGGTTTGACAGCAGTTCAAACCATTATATTTGACAGCCATGTAAAACCATTAGGTTTGACAATCTTGCTAATCGGATCTGATGGCCATTTAAATCCATAAGGTTTGACAATCTTGCTAATCGTCGTATCTGACAGTCACTTGAACCATTAGGTTTGACAATCTTTCTAATCGTTGGATCTGATGGTCATTTTAAATCATCAGGTTTGATAATCTTGCTAACCGTCGCATCTGAAAATAATTTTTAATCTTTCAATGTTTTGTATCTTCAAATCCTGTGACATAAGCACATTGCTTGTCAGGTTATACATGTACTTTCGACAACCATCTTTCAAAAAGTTCCATTATATAATTTTTTAATACTTAGTAACAAATTTTAAAAAACATTGTTCCTAAAAAATATTTGTGAAACCCTCTATTTATTATGATTGTTTAGTATTATGAAAACTATAATGTAAAGATAAAGACAGGTAAGTTGTGGTTGTAATAATTATAAATTGTCTTAATATTAAAGTGTGCAGTAGACACCATAATGTATGCATTAATTACTAACAGTATTTTTTTAAAAACAATAGATGAAGGTCTATAAAATGTTGCCGCTGAGGAGCCTGTCACGAGGAGCTGGTGTTATCGCCGAGTTCCCCATACCGGAATTGCTCAGGAAGCCGTTGTTCTCCACATACTCGAAATTGTTTGGAGTCGATGTTGCCGAGATGTCTGAGCCTTACGACAGCTTCTGCTGCTTTGCAGACTTCTTTACGAGGTCGCTCAGGGACGGATGCAGGCCTCTGGCCGACTCGGCAATCGTGAGTTGTTTATGACCATGTGCCAAGCAGGCCAACTAGTGGTATTGTTTTTTTGTTTTTTTTCAAAAGGTCGTTCAAAGTTTAGGTGTCGCCGGCTGACGGACGGGTCATGGCATCGTGCAAGGTCAGGTCATTCAAGATTGAACAGGTGAAAGGCGCAACATACTCGATTCAGGAGTTCCTCGGGAGGCCGCCTCATAACGAAAAATATTTCGAGGTCAGCTTCGATAGTCAGAAAGTGTGAGTCTTTTTAACGTGCAGTTTCAACAATTCATTTCATCTAATTGTCAGCAGTGATCATTTTTCATCACAAATCTTCTACTGTCAGATCTGATGATATACCTATATATCAGGTTTGACAATCGTTCAAACCATTAGATTTGACAATCTTTGAAATGTCGGGTCTGACGATCTTGTTAATCCATCAGGTCTGACAATCTTTTTACCATCATATCTCAGGATCTTTTTGAACAGTCAGTTCTTTGATTTATAAAACCCATCATGTCTGACAATGGCATCGGTCCATCAGGACAGTCCAAACTGTCAGATCCGACAATTTTTTATACCATCAGATCTCATCATTTTTTTAAACCATCAAGTCTGATATATTTCCATCCATAAGGTCTAACAACCTTCCAAACTGTCAGATCCGACAAATTTTTATACCATCAGATCTCATGATCTTTTTAAACTATCAGGTCTGACATCGTTTGAAACCGTCAGGTCTGATGGCGTTTCCATCCATCATGTATAACAACAACCTTCCAAATTGCCTGATCCAACAATTTTTTATAGCATCAGATCACATGATATTTTTAAACCATCAGGTCTGACAGTATTTCCATCCATCAGGTCTAACAACCTTCCAAACTGCCTGATCCGATAATTTTTTATACCATCAGATCTCATGATATTTTTAAACCATCAGGTCTGACATCTTTTGAAACCGCCAGACCTGGTGGTGATTCCATCCATTGTGTATAACAACCCACCAAACTGTCAGATCCAACAATTTTTTTTTATAGCATCAGATCACTTGATCTTTTTAAACCATCAGGTCTGACATCTTTTAAAACCGTAAGGTCTGTTAGTATTTCCATCCATCGAGTCTAACAACCTTCCAAACTGTCAGATCCAACAATTTTTTATACCATCAGATCTCATGATCTTTTTAAACTATCAGGTCTGACATCTTTTAAAACCGTCAGTCTGAGATTCAAGTTTTTCTAAACCATTGGATCGGATGATCATTTTAAACCGTCAGTTCTGATAACTTTTTTACCATCAGATCCAACCATTTTTCTTAACATCAGATAAGACAACCTTTTGAATTGTTCCATCTATCTTTTAAGATAAGTTTTTCTCCCAGGCCAAAAGACATGACAATGTTTTCGAACAATACGATTGAATAGGATGGTTTATTTTCAACCGTTTTTTTATTCTTCTGTAGTCCATACAAGAGCACGTGGAATGAGTACAAACACCAGCTCCTGAAAAACCCCAAAAACGAGCTGTACCAATGTGTCATCTACCTTTCGCCCGGCAACTACCATCGGTTCCATTCACCAGCCGACATCAGGGTCAATTTCAGGAGGCACATACCTGGTAATCAGGCGGTAAATCACTTCTCGTCCGCCCGGCCTATTGTTTTTTTCTAAACACCTTAAAATTCCAGGTTACTTGATGTCAGTGAACCCAAAGATAGCTGGGATTCTACCGGGGCTTTTCAGCATGAACGAAAGGGTCATTTACACAGGTGAGTGGCAGGAGGGATTCTTCTCGCTCACGGCAGTCGGCGCAACAAACGTAGGCTCGATACGGGTATACAAGGACGATGTGAGTGAATAAGAACAAAAAAAAATCAAATTGGGTACAATGGCTTTTTTGCCAAAGGCGCTGACAACGAACAGACAGAACGAGACGTCACCCCTTGACCGGGAGCTGAGCTTCACATGGAGGAAGGGTGAAGAGATCGGCGAGTTCAGGATCGGTTCGACAGTGGTCCTACTCTTCGAAGCGCCGCCCGACTTCCAAATGGACATGGCGCCAAATGACACAGTTAGAGTCGGCATCGGGTTGTCTAAGAACTACTGACTGTCACTGATGACAGACATCGATCTCACCATTTTTTTTGCCGATTTGTGAATAGCTCAATTGAAGGAAAAAATAAGACAATTTATTTTTTAAATCTTTTAAAATTAAACATTTCAAAAGTTCCTTTAAAGTTTTTTTAAAAATAATTTTATTAATTAATAAGTAAATTTCTTTTACAAGGGTAATAAAAGTGTTATGAATGAGAACGAGTGAACGACTGGCCTAGTGGCCGTGAGTTCGAACCTGGGACCTTTTTACCTTAGTGATGAGCACCATGTTTTTTTGTTTGCATGTTATAATTTAATATATTTTGTAGATGTTGGGTTGGTTTTATGCTGCATGAGAATGAGTATGATAACCTTAAAAAACCATCGGATCTGACGATATTTAAAACCAAAAAGACAAAAAAAAATGTAAATTTTTTTTATTGTCTCTTTCGATGTCAAAGGCCCATAGGACACGTATTTTTCAAGAACCCCCCCCCCCAAAAAAAATGGAAAAAATGTCTATTGTCTTTTTCGATGTAAAAGGCTCGTAGGACTTTTTTTTTTTTCTTCTTCAAGAAAACCCAAAAAATTGAAAATATTTTTATTGTCTTTTTCAATGTCAAAGGGTCGTATAGGACACGTTGTTTTCTAGAAAAAAACAAAAATTGAAAAGATTTATTGTGTTTTTCGATGTAAATCGACCTGTTGAGTCGATTGGAAAAGGAATTAGTCTCGTAGGACACGTTCTTTTCAAGAAAAACAAAAATTGAAAAAATTTATTGTCTTTTTTCATGTAAATCGACCATCCTTAACCATAAGATTTGACAATCTCCCAATTCGTCAGATCTGACAATCTGAAAAACAATCAGTTCTGGTGATATTTCAAACCGTCGGATTTAATGATCTCCCAATTAGTCAGATCTGATAATATTTCCATCCGTCAGATCTGTCTATCCGAAAAACCATCAGATCTGATGATATTTCCATCCATCCGATCTGACGATCTTCCAAACTATTAGATATCTTCTGAAAGTGAAAAATATTTTTATTTTATCTTAAGATCATACATTTTTTGTTGCATACATGTTTGTCTTTTATGATTTCAAGTTTAATTTAATACTTTAGTTGATTTTGACTCGCTTTTGAGCTGGATGATGATGGATCTCATTCGGGACGTGTCCTTCTTATCGGCGGTCTTTGGTTTGACGGTGAGGTCGCAGTACCTGGCTACCCTGTCCCACCTGCCAGCCTCCCCACCTGCTACATCACCATCACCATCACCTGGGTCGCCAGCTGGCTCTCGGTTTGCCCTTCCAGCCATCTTGACGCGCTCCACTTCGGCGTTGTACCGGTTGTAGAACTCCTCAAGCTCAGCGCGAGCCCTTTCTTTGAGCCTTTTCTTGTCAGCGTCTTCGAGTCTGTCTTTCTCCTCGATGCGTCTCCTCTGCTCCTCGCGCCACGCCCTTACCGTCTCGGGCTCTTCGCGTATGGTGCATTCAGAGCAGAGTTGGGCCTCGAGCGCATGCTGCTCTTCAAGCCAAGTCTCTGAAGTTTCCAGGGACTCCTCCTCAAGAAAACCCAATTCCTGTAAAATAAAAATATTAAAATTTATTTAATTAATTTATTATTAATTAATTAATATTGCAGAAAGAAAGACAAGGACAAAAGTATTTTATACCCACGTGATGTATAGACTGCTCTAAAGGACGGCGTACTGAATGGAATTGTTTTCTCAGCTGCTTTTGCCTATTTGGCATTCAAGGATAAATGAATCATGATCACCTGCCGACCGGGGTTCGTTTTTTTCCTAAATATATACTTTTCGAACAATAGTCAGAATCGGATATAATTATACGATCGAGTCTTTGTAAACTATTGGATCTGACAATCTTGCCATGCATCAGGTCTGGTGATATTTCAAATCGTTGGATCCGACAATTTTTCTAACCATTGGATTTGACTGTCCATCTTTTTAAACCATCAGGTCTGATTATATTTCAAACCGTTGGATCCGGCAATTTTTCTAACCATTGGATTTGACCGTCTTTTGAAACCAACAGGTCTGATGATATTTCAAACCGTCAGATCTGATAATTTTTCTAACCATTGGATTTGACTGACCATCTTTTTAAACCAGCAGGTCTGATATTTCAAACCATCGGATCCGACAATTTTTCTAACCATTTGATTTGACCCTTTTGAAACCAACAGGTCTGATGATATTTCAAATCGTTGGATCCGACAATTTTTCTAACCATTGGATTTGACCATCTTTTAAAACCAACAGGTCTGATGATATTTCAAACCGTCGGATCCGATAATTTTTCTAACCATTGGATTCGACTGTCCATCTTTTTAAACCATCAGGTCTGATATTTCAAACCATCAGGTCAGATATTCCAAACCATTGGATCCGACAATTTTTCTAACCATTGGATTTGACCCTTTTGAAACCAACAGGTCTGATGATATTTCAAATCATTGGATCCGACAATTTTTCTAACCATTGGATTTGACCATCTTTTGAAAGCAACAGGTCTGATGATATTTCAAACCATTGGATCCGACAATTTTTCTAACCATTGGATTTGACCACCTTTTTAAACCATCAGGTCTGATGATATTTCAAACCATCGGATCCGACAATTTTTCTAACCATTGGATTTGACCATCTTTTTAAACCATAAGTTCTGATGATATTTTAAACGATCTAATCTGACAAGTTTTCTAACTTCAGAACTTGAAAGTTTCTGACCAAAACATTTGACATTCTATTTATTCAACTGTTGGAACTTAATAGTTCCCGACCACCAATTTTAGAATCGATTGTTGGATCTGACACATTTTAAAACCACCGGAAACTGTACGTTTCAAATTGTCAAATCTGGCTTATATGTAAACCATTGGAACCTAAAAGTTTCACACCGCAGGAACTGACAATCTTTTGGAAACAATGCAACTTAAAACAAATTCACACC
Organism: Cimex lectularius; assembly: GCF_000648675.2. NCBI lineage: Eukaryota > Metazoa > Arthropoda > Insecta > Hemiptera > Cimicidae > Cimex > Cimex lectularius. The sequence goes on along the minus strand of NW_019392637.1, from coordinate 1,581,746 downwards.
GCTAGAATCTAAAACGACATGCACGCCAGATTTGACAGTCTATTTTCTAAACCATCAGAACTCAAAATGCTGGATCTTATATTGGAACTCAATAATTTGAAACCACAACATATTTGATTTTTCTATTCTGTCTAATGTTATTCGTATTTCTATGCTTTCCATTTCTAATCACCGGAACTTTAAAAAAAAGTGCTCAGCCTTAGAGTCTGGTTCCTTTATTAAAACCACTGACACCATCGGATCATAAAAGTGTCAAACGGTAAGATTTTATTAGAACTTAAAGTTTTCAAGCTACCAAAACTGGGACTCCATTGTAACTTAAAAATTCTCAACCACCAGACCCTGACAATCCACTGGAAATTCAGTTTCCCAATCTTGGATCTGGCTATGATTCTAGAACAGTAAGATTTTATTAGAACTTAAAATCGTCCTCAACTCAATCTGACTTTTATTGTAACCTGAAAGTTTCAAACTATTTGATCTAAAAAAAACTGCTGGCAAAAAGTTCCCTTAGTTTTTTCAGTACAGCCAAAACTTAAAACAGTCATCGAGTCCGATTCCTTTATTAAAACCACTGACACCCTGGAATCTTAAAACTTTTAAATGATAAGAACTGATTAGAACTTTTTTGTGTAAAACAGTTTCTAACCATTGGATAGTTTATTCAGCAAAGACAAACCTTGTTGAGTCCGGTCCTTTATTAAAACCACCGACACAACTGGAATTTAAAAGTTTTAAACGGTAAGTTCTGATTAGAACTTTTTTTTAAAAGGTTCACAACCGTAAGATACTTTTTTTTTCAGTACAAACGGAACTTAAAACAGTCATTTTAGCTTTGGAACTTAAAGTTTCAAACCACGGGATGTTAACCACTGTTACCTTAAAAAAAGTCCTTGGCTGTTGGGGGTCTCTATTTTTAAAATTCACCAGCATCCTCGAGACTTAAAAATTTCAAACCGTGGATCTTACAATCTATTGGAACTTAAGAAAAGTTCTGTTCTTCCATGATTTTAAAACCACCGGAACTTAAAAAGAGCAGTCTCCAGCTTTTGGGGTCTGACTCCATTTTAAAACGACCTAAACAATCCATCAAACCGATCGATCAGGCTATAATTGCGAACTTAAAAACTTTCAAACAGTCCCATCCTACTATTGAAAAATAGTTTTCATACTAGCGCTGTTTTATTGATAAAACCTTCAGAACTTAAAATGAACCAATTTTATTTTTTTTAATAACCTGACGGAACTTAGAACCCCCTCCCCCACCAACTGTCGTATCTAACTTTTAAAACAACACCGTGCATTCCGTCCATTTTTTTATTTTTTTTTAAATTTAATAAAACTTTTCCCATTTTAAACACTAATAAATATAAATATTAAACATTTATAATTAAACAAAAGCTATTTTGTTTATATGTATATATTTTCTTTTTAAGCCTTTCGGGCTTACAACCTAAATGGCCACGTGGAAACGGCTCAACCGCCAACAAGCTACTAAGGTTTTAGCTCAATAACACAATTTTTAAAAAAATTTATTTATGTAAAGTAAATTAATATTTATTTATTGTTTAAATACCTGGCTTTCGTCTTTGACGGTTGACGACATGACAATTATGCGAGTCGGGCCCCGGAGTCAACTGGTGTCAAGTGGCACCTCGCCCACCTCTCGAGAGTTAGTCTCTTTTTGAAATCCGACGGCAGAATGCGTTATACGAACTTTTCTCACTTTTTATTTATTTTATTTTTTTAATTTTATTATTTTTCCGTTCTCTAATTAATTAATTAATATGGATGACGGGCCTGCGGCGGTCACAGAAGAAAGGGCGAGAGAAAATGGCTCCGCCTGTGACGCCTCGGTCCGCCATTTTGTCCCAGAAGACCACGGCCTGTTTGATTTTTGACTTTCAATAAATGACGGTGTTTACCAGAAAAAGTTTCAATCCTGCCAGATCTAATGAAACTTGAAACAGTCCTCGCCTGTGTGTGTGACTTGTTAAAATTGCCGACGCAATTGGAACTTAAAAGTTTCAAACCACTGGATCTGACATCCTGTGGAAGTTGAACCATCGCCTCTGACAATTTATTGAAACCTAAAATGGTTTATGATCTTTTAAACCATTGGACTTTGTCTTTACTTACTGTTGGACCTGACAATATTTTAAACCGACAGATATGTCATGTCATTTTAAACCATTAGATCTGATGGTATTTTAAACCATTGGATCTGATTATGTGTTAAACCACCAGATCTGATGGTATTTCAACCACCAGATCTGATGATATTTTCGAACACCATATCTGATATGTGTTAAGCCATCAGATCTGATGGTATTTCAAGTTTTCAACCATCAGGTATGACGATATTTAAAACTGTTGGTATTTCAAATAGTCGGATCTGATTGTTTTAAACTGAAATATTTGACAATTAAAACCATAGATTTGATGATATTTTAAACTGCCTTACAACTTAAAAGTTTCAAACCATTGAATATCACTCACAGACATGTATTGCCATGTGATAAATGCCCTTATAAAATTTCACTTTAAGTCCATTAATTCCTCTTTCAAGGGATTCGACCTGGGTGTGATTAATTAAAACACATTAAAAATTTAATTTTTTTTTTTGAAAAAAATTAAATGAGATATAATTTTTATAATAAGAAATTTAAAAGTGAAAAACATTCCCAAGATTACAACAATAAATAAAATTTACATTCAATAAACTCATAGAAAAAATATTAACATTGACCCGTTGTATGGGGGGGGGGAGAATTTTTGTTTTGAGCGTGATCAATTGGCCTTGTCTTGACCTTCTACATGTCCGCGTAGCCTGTTGATGCTGGCGCAGATCTTGAGCGCCGGGCCGAGTTTCATCGACATCGCCGACATAAGATGGTCCTCCTTGAGTAGAAGGAGCGCCTGGCCGTCAATCTCCTGGTTCGCAAATTCTTCAGCGTATTCCGAGCAGCCGGCGAGCTTGCCGATGAAGTCGTGCACGTCTGATACAGTCCAGTCAGTTGGGCTCGAACCTTCCAGGTCGGACGGTAATGCATCTTCCTATAATTTAAAAAAATTAATTAATACAAAACTACTAATAAAAGACAACTTACATAATCCTTGCATGGTGCGACTGGAATAATGGCTGGTGCATCGGGCAGCTTGTTTGGCAAAATTTTATCACCAGACCTGGAAAGTATATTCCATAACAAAATAATAATTATTTAAAAAAAATAATGATAGGAAGAGTACTTTGTGGATGCTGGGCAATAATGGTTGTCCAATTTGAAAACCTCTTTGTCGTCGACGATACCACACATTTCGCACATCTCCTTAGCACCGGTTAAACCGTCAGCATCCTTGTCATCGTCCAATTTCTGCCTTTTTGCTACAAAAATGAAAAAATAAATAATTAACAATAATTAAATTTTTATTTATTAAAATAGATAATTTAAATATTTGAAAATAAAAATATTTATAGACAATTTGTGTAAATTCCCTTACAGGGCGACTCGTCGTAGTTGTCGCTATCGGCGCGATTCCCAATTTCCGCCGGTTCGGATTGGTCGGTAGGGAACGGCTGCGATGCTGCGACGACAAAACCGGTCAAAATAATTCAGTATTTTTTAAATTTTGTCCTTTTTCTTTTAAAGTTGATATATATTTTTTTAATATATGGTCAAGCATCATACGTGTACTCACATTCCTGTATGACGTAGCCTTCGATGACATGCGTGAGGACCTGAGGCTTGACGAGCGCCTTGGGAGGCGGAGGCTTCATCTCATCCTGAGGCCTAGAGTCGCTCAGCGTCTCTTCGGCTGGCTTTGCCTCATCCTCATCTTCAGACGGCCTACAAAATTATTTTTCATTTTATTTGTCCCCCTGAGAGTAATTTTTACTGATGATGATTACTTAGAGAACTGTTGTACGCTGGACATCTGTTCTGGCTTGGTCTGGTTCTGGGCATCGTGCTTCTCTACAGGGATGCCTTTCATCATCAACGTTTTTCTTATTTTATTTTGCAAAGGCTGATGATTTTGTTTAGATTAAATTTAAAAAAAGAAAGGATTAATTGAAAAATGCTTACGGGCTTAGGCACAATCTGCGTTGGCACGACAGGACCTGCTGGCCGTACAGGCGAGCTGATAGAAGGCAGTATGGACAGTGTACGGCTCTGGTTTTGCACTTAAAACAAATAAACTTACAACACAAATTGTCACATATGATGGAATTTAAAACTATCGGATCTGATGATTTTCAAAACTGTTGGGTCTGACAGTATCATAAATGGTCAGATATGACGATATTTAAACCATAGGATCTGATGACATTTTAAATTTTCGGATCTGACGATATTTTAAACCTACACATCTGGTGGTATTTAAAACTGTTGGATCTGATATTTTAAACTATCGGATCTGAGGATATTTAAAACCATCGGGTCTGACAATATTTTAGACCATAATTGATGATATTTAAAACCATCAGTACTGTTCATATGTCAAAATCATAGGATCTGACAGTATTTAAAACCGTCAGATGTGATGGTATTTGAAACTGTCGTATCTGAGGATATTTAAAACCGTTGGATCTGATGATATTTAAAACCGTCGGATCTCACAATATTTTAAACCATAACTGATGATATTTGACACCGTCAGTACTGATGATGTTTAAAATCAATGGATCTGACAGTATTTAAAACTGTCAGATCTGATGATATTTTAAACTGCCAAATCTGATGATCTGAGACCTTTGGATCTGACCAGCTTTTTCATCCATGTTCAAACCATGACAAAAAATATATAAAAACAATAAAATGCACTTACTGTGTACGCTTTGCTGGGGCTGTATGTAAACCTGCTCCTGCTGAGGGCTGCGTATGTAAATCGGGTTCTGGGCTGTTATGACCTGCTGTTGCTGCGGTGATGCCCAAACCTGAGGGATCTGCGTGCTGAACTGCCACGGTGACAGCTGGACACTGTTGCCTCCTCCAGCTGTTCTATTCTGGCATGCCGCATACTACGATTTTTTTTGTTTAACATGGTTTGGAAAGCCATGCAGTGATTTGACGTACCTGTATTGGCGATATGAGCTGGTGTAGCATCGCCTGTCCTTGTTTCAACTGGCTGTCTTTCAACTCCTGCTTCTGCCCCTGGGACGAGAATATGCCAGCCTGGCCACCGATCATGCCGAGCTGTCCAATCAGAAGGGTCTGATTCGTGCTCGTCGGTATCGTGGCGTAGCTTGGAAAACTCGCTGGCAAAAAAAAAAAATATATATATTTTATATTTTTATATTTATAGTATAAGTACATATGTTTTTTGTTTTGTTTTTAACCGCCGCACTGGGTTCAGGTTCAACTGCTGAGCACACCTTGTATGGATTTCCCGAGTACAGAGGTGAGCTGGTTTGACTGGAATGGCTTCCCTGCAGCGATGACCTGTATTGAACCGGCGTGGTTGACGTTTGGCGGCAACGACATTAGCATCTGCCCATTTGCATTATAAACCTGCTGGACATACGCACTCTGGACCGGCTGCTGCAGGACCTGGACCTAAAAAGAAACCTTTAAATATTTCTGTCAAAACCAGAACAGAAAGATTCCCTTACGCCTCCAGAGTTCCAGTCAGTCATCTGCTGCATCTGTGGCGCAGGAGTGTTCGAAGGCACTGGCTGGGCTGGGCCAACAGGGCTCTGTGGCGTTGACATCATGTTGGCCGAATTGACGAGCAGCGTCTGCTGCGACGACGCGACAACCTGCTGTTGCACCTCCATCACCTGCCCTTGGTTCTGTTGCTGGTTTTGCTCATGCTAGGTGCAAAAATATTAATTAAAATTAGAAAATAATAATTTCCCTTCTACCCCCATACCTGAACAACCTGTGCGTCCATATCCTCTTCCTGGCCGATTTCACTGTAGTCTAACATCAATCAATGCGGTTTATCAAACTGTAAACAAATAACGATAAAAATGTTTGGAGGCAAATTGATCAAATATCAAGAGTGTCAGACAAAAATAGTCAATAATCAAGTGTTATGTGAAATGTCAAATATCAGGAGTGTTTGGAGGAAAATGTATCAAATAACACGAGGGTTGGATCAAAAAGTAGTCCATTATAAGGAATATTTGAGGGAAAAGAGATCAGTTATCAGGAGTGTCAGAAGAAAGTGTCAAATAGCAGGAATGTTAGGAGAAATAGTATTATTATATCAGGAGTGTTAAGTCAATATATAGTCAAATATTGGAAATTTGGAGAAAAATTGATCAAATATCATGAGTGTCAAAACAAAAAGTAGTCAAATATAAGGAGCATCAGGAGGAAAATTAGTATAACATCAGGAATGTGAGGTAAAAACATTTCCCTACTTTTTTTAACATTTCACCTAACATTCTTGAAATCAGACTACATTTTTCTTTAGACACTCATTATATTTGATATTCCCCCCAACACTCCTCATATTTGATTTCCTTCTCCTTACACTACTGATAATTGAATACATTTTTTTTAAACCAACACTCATCTTTAATCACTATTCTACCTAACATTCCTGTCGTTTGGCTACTTTTCCCCTAATGTTCCTGATATTGGACTGCCATCTCCTTACACTCCTCACAAACGAACACTTTTTTACACAATACTCCTGATATTTGACTACTTTTCCCTTTAAAGCTCCTGATATGTGACTGCTTCCTTACACTCCTGATAATTGAATAGATTTTTTTCCCAACACTCCTGATATTTGAATCACTATTTCATCGAACATTTCTGATATTGACTGACTATACACTCATATACACACTCACATTACACTCATGAAAATTAATTTTTTTTTTTTTAACAATACTCCTGATATTTGATCACTATTTGATCTAACATTCCTAATGTTTGACTACTTTTCCCTTTAACGCTCATGATATTTGACTGAGACTGGGAGTGTGAGGAGAAGTCCCGATAATTGAATACTTTTTTTGATTAACACTCTTGATATTAGGGGACATTTTCTTAAGACACTCCTCATATTTGACTATTCCTACCCCCTAACATTGTTGAAATTTGACTTTTCCCCCTGACACTACTGATATGTGACTGCCTTCTCCTAACACACCTGATAACTGAATACCTTTTTTTGTCCAACATTCCTCGTCTTATCATTATTCTATGTAACATTCCTGTTGTGTGACTTTTCCCGTAATGCTACTGATATTGGATTGCCTTCTCCTTACACGCCTGATAATTGAATACTATTTATTTTAAACAGTCTTGATATTCAAATACTTTACACCTAACTCTCATGTATTTTATTGCTACTTCTCCTAACATTCCTGATATTTGATCAGTTTACTATCTAACATTCCTGATATTTGACTACTCTTGTTCCTCTTAACATGCAACGTTTTTGAAATTTTTCCTAATGCTCTTGAGCTTTGGCCTTTTTCTCTCTTTGATATTGGATGACTTTTTTTATTCTTCTGTACAACTTTCCACTGCAGATATTTGACAAGCCCAGTTTTCCGTTACACAAGCAAAATAACTGAACGGTAGTAACGAAAGGAGTTTCTGCGACTTCAGTTACCTCCGGTCAATTGACTTGAAGGTGAAAATTGTGTCTCTGGTCAAACTGAGCAGACGAGAGCTTCGACAGTCCTGACGGTTTGGATATTTCTCACCGATACGCTCAACACACTTGACTTAATCTTTCACTTAATTTCTCCCTCAAAAAGTTTAAAAAATAAATTATCATCAGTTTTTCGTTAATCGATATATAATAAAAACAGTATTACAAGGATAATTGCCGTGACCTGGTTTCCAGGCAGATCAACGGTTTCACAAGAACCACTTGCGATAAAGATTTTATTTTAATTTAAAACTATACATAATTAAAAATATAAATTGAATATGTTTAATCAGTAGAATAATTTACCAGTCGAATATAAGCAGTTTCTTCTTATAATCCTTCCATCCTTCTCGGGGAGCTTCCTTTCAGCCGCAGAAGTCGGCCAAGGCGAGTTTTTCCGTCGTCGCCCTGGCAGGGCCGCAGTACCAGCGCATCTCGTGCTCCTGGAGAAAAATCCGGGCCGAACGGAAAAGGGAAAATAAACAAAATTCCAGCTGGAAAAACGGAGAAAGGGGTCGTTCGATGCTGGAGTCCGTCAGTGACTCTGGGAAAGGAGGCGTGACCCACGAGGATCGATAGGGAGACATCGATTCGTTCAGATTTCAACGCCCAATCAAACGCCGCTGGGATGACTCGATAAATCGATACTCGACAATCGATTATTTGAAAGCTGCGCTGTTTAAAATATAAGATAAATAGTTGCTGCCAGGAAGTTAAATGAGAAATAAAATTCAAATATCGGGAGACAAGAAAAATTAGTCAAATATCAATAACATTAGAACACATAATAGTCAAATATGCGGTGTGTTAGGATAAAAAAAGTCAAATATCAGGAGCAGTATAACACATAATAGTCAAATATATGGTGTTAGGATAAAAAAGTAGTCAAATATTAGGAGCATTAGAACAAATATCTGATGTGTTAGGATAAAAAATAGTCAAATATCAGGAGTATTGTAATAATGTATTATTACGTATGCATTATGTATTATTATGTATGTATTGTAATAATGTATTGTATAGTAAAGTACCAAGTATGTCAGGATAAAAAATAGTCAAATATCAAGAGCATTAGAATAAATAGTAGTCAAATATAAATAGTGTTTGGTGAAAAGTAGTCAAATATCATGACCAGTAAAATAAATGATAGACAGGTAACAGTGTTAACAGAAATATTGGTAAAATATGATGATAGTAAGGTGTAAAGCAATCAAATATCTTGGATGTTTAGAATATATAGTCGCCAAAAACAGAAATGTTAAATTTTTCTTTTTTTTTAATTAGTAGACAAATATCAGTAGCATTAGGATAACTAGTGGTCAATTATCAGGTATGTTAGGTGGCAAACTGTCCAAATTATCAGGGGTTTTAAGGGAAAATAGTAGTCAAACATAAGGAATGTTAAATGGCAAACCGATAAAACATAATGAATGTTGCTATTCAGATATTGTGAGATGCGGTCAGGTCACGATATCTGAATAACTATCGATTAACGGTCACTAATCTCTACACATAATGAATGTAATCAAATAGCAGGAGTGGTTATGAAAAAGCAGTCAAACATAACAAGTACGCACTAGTTCTGTTCCTCCTGGTGTTTGGAAACTATTTATCATATTTGCCTACTATTTATTCTAATGCTCCTGATATTTGACTATTTTTCTAATGCTCTTAATATTTGACTATTATTTATTCTTACACTCCTGATATTTGACTATTTTCTAATGCTCTTGTTATTTGACTATTGTTTATTCTTATATTCCTGGTGTTTGACTGCTATTTATCCTAACCCATCATATATTATCATCCACCATATATTGGTACTATTTGTTCTAATGCTCTTTATATTTGATTATTATTTGTTCTAATGCTCCTGATATTTGACTATTTTTTAATGCTCTTGCTATTTGACTTTTATTTATTCTAATGCTCCTGATATTTGATTACTATTTATTATAACTCTCCTTATATTTGACTAGCATTTATTATAGAGCTTCTGATATTTGACTGCTATCTATCCTAACATTCCTGATATTTGTTCTAATGCTCCTGATATTTAACTACTATTTACAAACACTTGATATTTTACTACTTTTTCATATAATTGAATGGGCCCCAGTTTCTCTTTCAGTTTTCCCCTGTTCCATGGTCATGCTGGAATGATTTTCCAGGAACAACCCGCACATTTCCCTCCAGCAAAACGTGCCCGTTCTAATTCTGTTCCCCAGGATCTAAGCTCCTTCCAGTCAATAAAAATAATTACCTGATTAGTATCATCAGATAATTTGAAACAGGTTTGAAAAAAACAAAAAAAAAAAAACAATTTGACGATTATTTTATTTACGAAATTGAACACTTGATATTTCATTTTTTCTTAACTTTTTTTTCTTCTTCAAATGGTAATTCGATATATCAACTAATTTGGGCAATTAACAAATAATAATTTAACAAATGAGCTCCAAATGGAGATTATTTGTTTGTTTTGAAATTTTTTTTTACTATTTTCCTTAAAATTAGAATATTTTAATAAAAACTTTTTTTTCTGTTGATGAAATAATGTCACCGGTTGTCACTGGTTGTCACCGGAATAATGAATAAAAGGAACTGTTTTACAGTTTCGTCCTGTTAGTCATGAAAAAGGCCTTCGGCTGTCGTGAGACTTGTTGAGACCGGCGATGAGCGCATTGCGGTTTTTCAACCGGACGACCGAACTGTAGAGGGACCTCAGCTTGGCGGAGTCCTGCTGAGACGGCGGCTGTTGCGAGGGCGCATCTTCAAACCTGTCCGGCACCGACCACCCATTCGATTCGAAACCGCCAATGTTCGTCTTGGGCTCCCTTTCGACCCATATCCCCCGTTCTTTCACCACCTCTGGCGCCCAGTTGGCTTCGATGGACTCATTCGAGAAGTCGCAGGCGTGCGCTTGGCGCAGCTCGCTGTGGAGGAACGAGTCGCGAAAACCAACACCATACTCGTTCTCGATCTCGCGAATCAAGACGCCACGGCCGATGCCGGTGTGACGCGGGACGACGATTGGGCTCGCCTTCTTCGCAGCTGTGTTGGGGCGCCTGATCACTCTCGGATCGGGTTTCTTCATCACGGACACGCAGTCCAACGAGTACAAGACGTCCTCAACCGTCTCCCACTTCCCTGTCTCCCCGAATGCCAATGACATCGCAATAATCTGGAAATTGTAAATATTACATTAATTTTCTTAAATTCTGAATTACAGTTTTACATGTGGTTGAACAGCTTGACTCTTGGTAAAATTCAACTGCAACCGATTAAACCCAGAAAAATTCAATGCCCTCACTTTACTTCGTAACCTGACTGTGGCCATTCTTGTGCCAACTGACCCTTGCAGGTCTGATCAAATCCAATGCTACCTGACATCAGGTCAAACGCCACCCTTTTAAATCCTGCCAATGAGTCAAATCCAACTTGATCATTCTCACCCGACCTCAAAATTTAAAAAAAAAAATTCAGTTTGATTTACAGTCGGCCATGTTTTTTTTTAGCCTTCAGACCTTTGCAGGTCTGATCAAATCCAATGCCATCTGACACCAGATCAAAGTCATCTCATTTAAATATTAAAAGTAAGACAAATCTAACTTGACCAATCTCATTTGACTACAGTTTTCAAGAAAATTTACTATTTGACTTATAGTCATCCAGGTTTTTTACAGTCTGACCATTGCAGTTCTGCTCAAATTATCAATGAGAAAGGGTTGGGCTCCCAAGGTCAAGGGACCGTTAAACCCCCAAAAACCTGAACAGGTTAAATCCAACGGATGTCAAAGAAGTATAGTTTTTTAAAATTAAGTGAGCACAGAGCAAATCGGAACTTAAGATACAACCTGGTCAGATTAAAAATATTGGAGGATTTGATATATTTATTGGCAATTTTGATCCTTGCCTGTTCGAACAGGCACCTATCAAACGCTTAGGCAAAAATTGCAACCTTGCATATTTCTACAAGCCTGGAAACAACCATTCAGGATCAATATTTCCGTCTGAAAGTATCTAAATAATAAAATTACGATTAAAAACAAAAAAGAAACGAGGATTTACCTGAATTGAGACGGGCTTATTCGCATCGGGGACAAAGCCTCAACTACGTACAACTGAAAAAAAAAAATACCAACCAGAATTTTGAACACCGATATTTCTCTTGCTTATGCTTATGATAAGTTGATGCGATTTTTTTGTTTTAATTAAACGCTTTTATATTGATAAAACGTCGATAATATCTTGAGAAAACAAAACAAAAAAAACTCACGTCAACAAAAACTGATATAAAAAAAAACTCGGATTATTTCACTGTTATAAGCAAGGCTGCCAACGTAAAAAATCCCATGTTTGAATAGTATAAACAAATTTAACAAGGAGGGTGCCAATATGGATTAACACGTTTTTCAAGGTCCGCCACGTCTCGCTTTGCCCTAGGCGAGAGTAAAAATGGAAAAATCGTGCTACGATTTACGTTTTGACTCGGCGAAAGGTGCGGACGTAGATCAACTACAACCCTATTTTAAACCGGCGACTTTCTACGAATCCGAGTGTAAAGAAAATATTCCACCACGGACGACGTAAACATGTTTTTAACGGGATTTCGCCATATTTTCATCTACCGAAGGGACTGATTTACGCGATAAAGGAAAAACCGAGAGATGCATTGAATGATAGATGAATTGTTGAAAAATAACAGATAGTTATGACCTTGAAGATACAAGTACTTATTTTCAGCTTCATCAAGCAAAGCCGTTGCAGATTTTAATAAACAACTGGAATGAAGGCGATCCACCATATACAGCAACACCGAAAAGCCTAGACAAATGTAAACAAGCTCACCTCCTACACGTAACAAGAGAGAGTAAAAAATTCGTTTTTGGTAGAATATAAATGAAATTATTCAGAAATCGTGAGATGCCGTCTGGTGTGATGTAGGTCTCAGAAAAACGTGTGGTGATTAGTGACCGATAATAGATAATTATTCAAAGATCGTGAGATGCGGTCTGGTGTGATGTAGGTTTCAGAAAATTTTCTTTTTTTCATTTTATTTATCCTGCCAACGTTTCGATCTTTATTGAGATCATCTTCAGGGCTCAAAGTGTTTGTCTTCTGTATAATTGTGCCATTCTTGCGTGTCGTATTGAGACACGATTCGGGCACTCTCAACCCGACACGCAAGAATGGCACAATTATACAGAAGACAAACACATTGAGCCCTGAAGATGATCTCAATAAAAGATCGAAACGTTGGCACGATAAAAAAAATGTTTTTCTGAAACCTACATGACACCAGACCGCATCTCACGATCTTTGAATAATATAAAGAAAAACATTTTCTTTATCGTGCCAACGTTTCGATCTTTATTGAGATCATCTTCAGGGCCTGGGATTTACATTGTTAAATTTAACAAATACATGTAGGATGTGGAAAAAAGTGAATTTATACAATGCAAAATATATTTTTTATATTCAATCAAAGTATTTCTACTCACTTAAAGCGTTTGTCTTCTGTGTAATTGTGCCATTCTTGCGTGTCGTGTTGAGAGTGCCAGTGAGATATTGCTGTTTTATGTTTTTATACGTTGGATTTTGAAGGGGTGGGGAAGGAAGTCGGTATAGAAAAGACATTTTTGTATAAGGCGTCGGCTCCTTTGAGATGAAAAGAGCCGACGAAGGGAAAAAACGTTGGTAACGGTCGGCCAGATTATCCTTTCAGGATTATATAGACGGGAATAAATAGGGAAAGGAAAGCTAAATTGTTGAAAAATTAGACTATGTGAAAAATGTTTGATTTGATTGTGATGTGATGATATATGTAAGTTATATATATTATGTGTAGAGATTAGTGACCGTTAATCGATAGTTATTCAGATATCGTGAGATGCGGTCGGGTGTGATGTAGGTTTCAGAAAAACATTTTCTTTATCGTGCCAACGTTTCGATCTTTNTTATATTATTCAATATTAGTTATAGCGTTACTTGTACAGAAAAATGCACTCGGCTTATCAGATGTCGATTAAGCACAATTGCATTTTTCTCCCCCTTAACCCGAGGTGACATTCACTAATGACGTAAAACATGTAATAAGAACTGAAGACGAGGTACCAATCTACACTAAATCCTATAAATATCCTGAGATATATAAAAACGAAGTTAGGCGACAAATTGACGAAATGTTAGAACATAACATAATACAGCCATCTAGCTCTTCATGAAACTCGCTGATACTGATCATACCAAAAAAAAGAGACGCCTCTGGAAAAGAGAAGTTCCGTCTTGTGGTAGACTACAGAAAATTAAACGATAAAACCATAGATGATAAGTACACACTTTCAAATATCACAGACTTATTTGATAGGCTAGGGAGATGTCAATATTTCTCTGCGATAGATTTGTCCAGTGGCTTTCATCAGGTAGAGCTGAGTCCTGAGAGTATTCCTAAGACAGCATTCAACATAGGGACATTACGAGTTCCTAAGAATGCCGTTTGGGCTAAAAACATTCGCCACCCACGTTCCAACGGGTTATGGACAATATCCTCCGTGGTATCACCAATTGCATGGTGTACCTTGACAACATAATTATCTTCAGTAGCTATCATCTGTGGTCAAGGATAGCTTTAGAAATGGAACTTCCAATATTTTTGTTTATTTCTTTCATTCCATTTGTATGTAAACTAAGAATTTTCGAGCAGCAACAAATCTTCTACATCCATTTGGGCTGTGTCGTGAACTGACGAAAATCGGCTACAGTGGACGACGGCGTTCGGCGTTTGGTCAAATAGTTCGGCTGTTGAACGGCCGTCGTAGTTCGGTTCCAATGGACGAGCAGCATTAGAATTTCAACGCTCCGATACTGATCGACTTAGACGAGTCCGTAATAGTGAATATAGACGAAAACGAGCAAACTGAAGAAGACGCAACAATTCATTCCAATTTTAATAGTAACACAGTAATCAATATACCCATATTAGAAGGACCAATTAATAAAATCAATTATTTCTGAAGTAGAATGTGCCCCTGCCAAACCCAAAATTATCAGTTTATTCGACAACTCAAAACAACGAATATTGGTACAACTTTCAAAGAAAACATTTGAAAAGGATGTTATTAATTTTATTAAATTTATATAGTTCCCAAAACTAAATACGGTCTATATTTTGAAAGTGACATCTATGAAAAATTTAGTTCAGCACTGGCATTATATTTTAAAGATGCTGAAATCAATTTTACTAGGTATGTGTGGTGATTAATGACCGTTAATCGATAATTATTCAGAAATCGTGAGATGCGGTCTGGTGTGATATAGGTTTCAGAAAAACATTTTCTTTATCGTGCTAACGTTTCGATCTTTATTAAGATCATCTTCAGGGCCTGGGATTTACAAACATTGTTAACAAATACATGTAGGATGTGGAAAAAAGTGAATTTATAAAATGCAAAATATATTTTTTATGACAATTAATTAAGGTTTTTAGTTGAGATGAAAAAAAAAGCTAATGGCACGAGAGGGATTCGAACCCACGACCTTCGGCAAGATACGCCGCTGCTCTACCACCTGAGCTATCGTGACCTCAATCCACTCGGACATCAACTCCCCCCATCTCAACCCCACCTTACGAGTTTTCCCTCCTTTTGCCATTTTTCAAGGTCACGATAGCTCAGGTGGTAGAGCAGCGGCGTATCTAGCCGAAGATCGTGGGTTCGAATCCCTCTCGTGCCATTAGCTTTTTTCATCTCAACTAAAAACCTTAATTAATTGTCATGTATTAATTGGTCAAGCGGACCACGAAAATAGTGAATTATATTTTTTATATTCAATCAAAGTATTTCTACTCACTCAAAACCGATAAATTGATGGACATTGAATCGAAAGAGGAAGTAAAAGAAATAATTGAAAATTACCATGTAGGGAAAACAAATCATCGGGGAATCGATGAAACCGATACTGCAATTAAAAGATTATATTATTGGCCCGACCAAAGAAAATCCGTACAAACCTTTATCAATCAATGCGAAAATTGCCTATTAGTAAAATATGACCGAAGGCCCCTCAAGCTAAAATTCAATATTACCCCCACACCAACAAAACCGTTCGAATTAGTACATATTGACACCATAACACTAGATAACAAAAAATTTATTACGGTTACAGACACATTTTCGAGATTTGCACAAGCCTATAAACTTAATTCCGGGCAAGCGATCGAAATAATACACAAATTGATTAAACATTTCAGTAGACATAATACACCAGAACAAATAGTACTAGACAACGGAGTAAAATTTAACATTGCTCTTCTTATAGAACTCTTAAAATTATACAAAATTAATGTACATTTCATATCTTCACAACACCCTGATTCAAACGGAGTAATAGAACGCTTTCACTATACACTAATTGAACACATTCGACTGTTAAACAATGAAGAACATTTTCAAAAGGAAACAATAAAAAGTAAAGAAAATTATGCGATATGAGCGTACAACAAAACTATCCACTCATGTAGAATATGTGTGGTGATTTGGCAGGGGCACATTCTACTTCAGAAATAATGATTTGATTATTTATTTTATTAATTGGTTCTTCTAATAGGGTATATTGATTACTGTGTTACCATTAAAATTGGAATGAATTGTAGCGTCTTCATCAGGTTGCTCGTTTTCTTCTATATTCACTATTACGGACTCGTTGTCTAAGTGAAGTCGATCAGTATCGGAGCGTTGAAATTCTAATGCTGCTCGTCCATTGGAACCGAACTACGACGGCCGTTCAACAGCCGAACTATTTGACCAAACGCCGAACGCCGTCGTCCACTGTAGCCGATTTTCGTCAGTTCACGACACAGCCCAAATGGATGTAGAAGATTTGTTGCTGCTCGAAAATTCTTAGTTTACATACAAATGGAATGAAAGAAATAAACAAAAATATTGGAAGTTCCATTTCTAAAGCTATCCTTGACCACACATGATAGAGTGGATCACGCATGTCCCAAGAGCCTGCTCCTCAACCACACATCAATTTTTCGCAATCCATCGAAATGAAAACGAAACGAAAAAGTAAGCAAAAAGCAAAGAACGGCGTTAAACAATGGTGAGCGTTTGAAGTCACGTGGTTGACAGTTGAAGTCGAATAGGACTGGAAAATCCAACTTTATTTGGATCGGGAAGTGCTTCGGCCGTACACCCAACACGGCCGAAAAAATTGGTTTTAATGGACGCGTGCTCATTCGTTTCTTCGCTTTTGGATCATCCGGTCCTATTCGACCGTGCAACGGCCGAGCAAGTTCGGGCGAAAACGGCTCCAATGGACGGCCTACCTAAGTCATTTTAAGAATTTAAGTCTTCTAAATTTTCTTCTCTGAGTTCGGGGTGTTTACTATAAAATTCGTCTATACTCATACCATCCAAATTGTCTATGTCGTTTGTTTCATTAGCATTTACTTCTACTCTAGATAGGGCATCAGCTAAACGTGTTCAAATCCTTTTTTAAAATTATTTCGTAGTTATATTCTTCCAATTTCAATCTCCATCTTAGTGGTTTAGAGTTCGGTTCTTTTAGTGAAAAGAGCCATTGTAGAGGGATCGCAGAAAATTTTGAATCGTCGTCCGAAGAGATAGGATCTGAAATATTTCGAAGCCCATACTACGGCTAGAAGTTCCTTTTCTATTGTCGAAAGTTTACTTTCCGTGTCATTCAGTGTTCTACTTGCTAGGATCCAGTAGGAGCTCACCTCTTAAACGTAACAGAAGAGAGATAACAATTCGTATTGTACAATATAAATGAAATTTTAGCCTTCATATCAGGACGCTAGGATCCAATAGGAGCTCACCTCCTAAACGTAACAGAAGAGAGTAAAAAATTCGTTTTGTAGAATATAAATGAAATTTTCGCCTTGATATCAAGAAGAGAGTAAAATATTCGTTTTGTAGAATATAAATGAAAATTTCGCCTTGATATCTGGACGCTAGGATCCAGTAGGAGCTCCCCTCCTAAACGTAACAGAAGAGAGAAAAAAATTCGTTTTGTAGAATATAAATGAAATTTTCGCCCTAATATCAGGACGCTAGGATCCAGTAGGAGCTTATCTCCTAAACGTAACAGAAGAGAGTAAATAATTCGTTTTGTACAATATAAATGAAATTTTAGCCTTCATATCAGGACGCTAGGATCCAATAGGAGCTCACCTCGTAAACGTAACAGAACAGAATAAAAAATTCGTTTTGCAGTATATAAATGAAATTTTCGCCTTGATATCAGGAGCTAGGATCCAATAGGAGCCCACTTCCTAAACCTAACAGGAGAGAGTAAAAAATTAGTTTTTGGTAGAATATAAATGAAATTTTCGCCTTGATATCAGGACGCTAGGATCCAGTAGGAGTTCACCACCTCCACTTAACAGGAGAGAGTAAAAAAATCGTTTTTTGTAGAAAATAAATGAAATTTTTTCTCTGATATCATGATGCTTCTATCAAGTATGTTTTTACTACACTTTTTGAAAAAAATCGTAAAAGGGATTAGATTTGATCATGCCACAGTGTGGCACCTTCTCGAGTGGGGAACCCGTGCGTTCTGGTCCCCACTTCTCTGGAGCACCTTCTTTCCCCCTTTCTTCACTGGGCCAGCGTTCCTCTCCTCTTAAATCGGAGGACCTTTCACGCCCAGTCTCCAACAGGACCGCACACAGGTAAGTCAAATTAAGAAATTTTTACTCCTTTAACAAAAATTTTTTTCTACCTGTCTGTTCAAAAACCCGCTAGTATTAAAAAAAAAGATAATCTGCTGTAATGTTTGACCTTACTAGGTACCGTAGTAGTACTGACCTAGGTTTACCTATGTAAGCATAGTTTTTTTAAGTAATTTTTTAGTAGACCTAGCCAAATGGATTCTAATTCCTGGAGGTTTTTATTTTTATTTTATTTTATTATTTATTTTTTATTTATTTTTTTATTTTTTTTGTCAACTGGCTGGAGAAAATTCTCCAGGGAAAAACAAAATTCCAATCCTATGTCCTCATCTTTCTCTACCCCTTGCGTAACAGTCGCGTTCTTGCCTCAACTTAAACTTTATTCTATAATAATTTTTAATTAGTTTAATTGATTATTTTGAAACGTGGTGTGTCGTAAAATGTACTATAGAAAGAGATAAAATAAAAAAAATTGAAAAACTTCCGCATTTGTTCGAAAACCGAGAAACCGTCTTTTTTCGGGCTGCGGTTTGCCTATTATATTTGCCTAACTGTTCCGTAGGTTTTCTCCAGTTGTACAACCCACATTTTCCCGCAATTTTTCCAAATTTCCATTTCATTCAAGCCCCAGGTCCGGGCCGTCTCGCTATGACAGTTCCCACGGCGTGACCGGGCACGTCCGGAATCCTCGAAGGGAGGCGTGATCCCGGGACGGGGAAAAAGGTCGCAGCGTTTTCGGTTTCGAAAATCCGCCAAACGACCCGACCTTCGTCGAGTCATGACTTTCTCCTTCGAAAAATATTCATCTCAGCCCCTCCGCAACTCGGATCGTTTGAATATTTTTTGAAAAATACACCGGACACACTCAGGAAGAGAATGTCCAGAAGTCGACGCGATGACAAGCGCCGAAGACAGTTTGAAGGGTTAGCTGGGAGAATTTTCCACTAAATGCCAGGATTGGAGAATCTACTAGGTGCTTAGGTCCTACACGTCTTTTGTATCAGGAGAGACTAAAAAATTTGGGTTTGGTAGAAGATAAATAGATCTTTGACTTTCATATTCGATTCGAGGATCTAGCAGAAGCTTAGCGCTTATTTTTCTTTGTATCAGGAGCTGGTAAAAATAATCTGGCTATAAATGAAATTTTTTCATTGATATCAGGATTTGAAATCGAGTAGGAGCTCAGTTTTAGTAAGTTAGCCGCTAGTCCTTTTGCATTCATATCAGGATTTCAGAACCTAGGAGGAACTTAGGTTGTGTACCTCTTTGTATCAGGATGAAAATTGAACAGCTTGTAAAAAAAGTTGTTCTGAGTTTTGTAGGCTGTAAATGAATTTTTCCCTTAATATCAGAATTCTAGGATCTGGTAGGAATTTATCTCTTAATTATACACCTTTAAGCCATAAAAGAAATTTTTGCCTTGCTATCAGGATTTGAAAGTTAGCAGGAGCTCTATTTATACATTATCTTACGAGATCCTTTTAAATCATGAGCTGAAATGAAGGAAGCTTATAAAAAAAAATCTGAGTTTTGCAGGCGATAAACGAATTTGTTCCCTTAATATCAGGATTCGAGAATCTACTAGGAGCTTACTTCTTATATTTCTTTGTATCAGGAGCTTCCTTGTAGGCATTCAGTAGAACCAGGTGTTCGTTACTAAGACTGGAATTTTACTTTAGCCATTGATTCTTTATTTTCATATCAGGATTCGAGAATCTAGTAGGACCACCACACGTCTTTGTATAAGGAGAGAGTTAAAAAAAATTTGTGTTTGGTAAAATATAAATGAAATTTTGGCTTTCGTATCAGGATTTTGTAACCTAGAACTTGCTTACCTCTTACGCTTATTTGTACCAGGAGAACAACGGTACAAATATTTAATAGCTATAAATGAACGTTTTCCCTTGATATCAGGATTTGAAAAGGTCGTAGGAGCTCAGTATCCACATTAACTTGAAATGAAGCTCGTAAAAATCTGTGGATTTTTTAGGCTATAAATAATTATTTTGTGATGATATTAGAAATTGAGAATCAAGAAGGAGCTAGGTACTGTACCTTGTATCAGGAGACCAAAATGATCATGAGGCAATCAAGGATGCCTTTGTATCAGGATTTAGGAGGTCCACTAGGAGTTAAACAAAAGGTCTGGGTTTTGTAAAAAAAAATTAGATTCCTTCTGGCTTTGTATCAGGATTTAAAAATCCAACAGGAGTACAGTTTCCACTGACGTAACAGGAGTCTAAATCAAGGAGCTTATAGAAAAAATTCTGGGTTTTGTAAGCGATAAATGATTTTTTTCGATATCAGGATTTGAGAATCTATTAGGAGCTTGATACCTTTAAATCCTATCAGTAGGGAAAATCAAAAAGCAAATTGATATCAGGATTTGAGAATCTAGTAGGAGCTAGGTACGATTGGATCAGGATTTTTTCGATAACAGAATTTCAGAATCTATTAGGAGCTTGATACCTTTAGCCGGAGGTAAAATCAATATCAAGAAAATGTCTGAGGTTTTAGGCTATAAATTATTTTTTTCCCTTGATATCAGGGTTTGAATAGGTCGTAGAAGCTCAGTATCCAAATTAATTTGTGACAAGAGGTGAAATCAACGTGAGTCTAAAAACAAATCTTGACTTTGTAGGACAACCTTTGATCTTTTTGCCTTCGTATCAGGATGTGAGAATCTACCAGTTTCTACATAGCCTCTTACAGAAGCTCAAAATCAAGAAGCTCGAAAAAATCTCTACGTTTTTTAGACTAGAGATAAATTTTGTTGTCTTGATATGAGGATGTGAGACCTAGGAGGAACTAAGTATTGTATCTTATATCAGGAGGCCAAAATCAGACAGGAGCTAATGAAAAAATAGATTCCTTCTGGCTTTGTATCAGGATTTAAGAATCGAACAGGAGTACAGTTTCTACTGACGTAACAGGAGTCTAAATCAAGGAGCTTGTAGAAAAACTTCTGGGTTTTGTAAGCGATAAATGATTGTTTTCGATATCAGGATTTGAGAATCTATTAGGAGCTTGATACCTTTAAATCCTATCAGTAGGGAAAATCAAAAAGCAAGTAGAAAATGTCTAAGTTTTGTAGGTTACAAATGATTTTTTTCCTTGAAGTCAGTATTTAAAAAGGTCGTAGGAGCTCAGCGTCCACATTTATCTATAACAGAAGGTCAAAATCAAGAAGCTCGTAAAATCTCTGCATTTTTTTGCCTACAAATAATTTTTTTTTGCCATGATATCAGGATTTGAGAAGTTAGTAGGAACTCGGTTTACACGTTATCTTGTAACAGAATCTGAAACCAATGGAGCTTGAAAAAAATTTCTGAGTTTCGTACGATCAGGAGTAAATAATCTCCACGAGCTTAGACTAAAAAAAAAATCAAGCTGAAATCAAGGTGCTTGTAAAAAATCAGAGATTTGTCGACTATAAATGAACGTTTTTCCCTAAAATCTAGATTTGAGAATCTAGTGGGACTTCTTTTTTTATAGTAAAAAAGTTTCTGCTTGGTTTTTCATTTTATATTAGGATTTTTATATTAGCTGCGTTTACATTACCTTGTAACAGGAGCGAAAATAAAACAGCCTAGTAAAAAGTCTGGACTATGTGTGCTATAATTGCCTTTTTTCCTTTATCATCATGATTTGAGAATCTCATAGGAGCTAAGGAGCTTTACGTTGTATCAGGAGGTAAAATCGAGGAGCTTGCGATATTTTGTAAGCTGTAAATGAATGTTTTCTTAATATCAGGAGTTGAGAATCTCTTAGGAGCTTAGTTTCCACATTATCTCTTAACTGAAGGTGCTTGTCTGGTTTTAGAAAGTAAACCTTTCGTCCTTCTGCCTTCATATCAAGATTTCGGAACCTAGGAGGACCTTAGGTTTTGTACCTCTTTATATCAGGAGACCAAATGGAAGAGCTTGTAAAAAAAAGTCTAAGTTTTACGGGCTATAAATTAATTTCTTGCTTAAATATCAGGATTTGAGAATCTAGTAGAGCTTAATTTCACACATTATCTCTTAACTGAACTCAAGGTGCTTGTAATAAACTCTGGTTTTAACCTTATATCAGGAGATAAAATGGAAGAGCTTGTAAAAAAGTCTGAGTTTTATAGGCTATAAATTAATTTTTTGCCTATATATCAGATTTGAGAATCTCGTAGGAGCTCAGTTCTACATTATCTCGTAACAGTAGCCGGAACTCATTCTCTTAAAAAAAAGATTTGACCTTTTGTAGGTTTAAACATTACATTGTATCAGGACCTTGTCAAAAAAAGTCTCTTTCGTTTTCTTTCTGGCTTCCTACCAGGATTTAAGAACCAAGAACAGAGTTTAATCATTACCTCGTAACAGGAACTAAAATAAAGGAGCTTTAGAACTTTGTAGGTTATCAATGATTTTGTACCTTTGGGCCAGGATTTCAGAATCTAATTGGAACTAAAGGCTTAAACATTACCTTGTAACAGGAATTTGTAAATAAGGTTCTTCCGTTTGGTTTTTGCCTTCCTATCAGGATTTCAGAATAACCCAGGAGTTAGGTTTCTACATTATCTCGCAAGAGGAGCTGAAACAGTAAAAAAACGGCTATTTCGTTTTCCTTTTTGCTTTCCTATCAATAATTGACTATCTACCAAGTTCACATTTACCACATGATAGTTAAAATAAAGGAGCTCGTAAAAAAATCTCGAACTTTGTAGGTTATCGTAGATTTCCTCTTTTTGTATCAGGATTCGATAATCCAACAGGAGCTTAGCCTATTCATCAGAAAGCTCCCGTTGAATTCCTCCTGATATAAAAGAACGTCTTGATTTTTTGTAACAGAAGATTAAATCTTTTGGCTTTTTATCAGGATTCGATAATCCAACAGGAGCTTAGCCTATTCATCAGAAAGCTCCCGTTGAATTCCTCCTGATATAAAAGAACGTCTTGATTTTTTGTAACAGAAGATTAAATCTTTTGGCTTTTTATCAGGATTTGATAATCCAGCAGGAGCTCAGCCTATTCTATCAGAGAATTCTTGTCTTAGATTGTCTCCTGATAGAAAAGTACGTCTTCTTGTAAAGGCATTCAGAGTAGGTTTCGTAGGTTATCAGGAGGCAAGGACCCGACAGGAGCTCGATTTTATTACAAAATTATTTTTTTGCTGGCACAACACTTGAAAGTGGAAATATCGTCACGAGTAAAAGTTGTGTGAAGAGGCGAGAGAAAGAAACAAAAACATTCCCATGTGCAATCATTTGCATTGACGCGATATCAAAATTTGAATTTCTCCGTCATCCCGAGTCCTTTCACCTCAGTGAAACCGCATCGCACGTTTCTTGTTACGAGAATTTATTTTAAAGGAAAAAATATTTGAAATCTTGGGGGATGGGTATTAAAAGGGTGACAGGATGAGCCTGAGCTTCTCGATCGACCACGTTATCCAGCCGATTTATTTTTAAAACTATTTGTTTTTCGACTGGAAAATCCCGTTTGGCTGGTTCATTTTCGTCAGACCCGGGGCGTTGGGAATTTCAAACAACCCCTGTTATGTCACCTCCTGGGGTGGAAATTTGTTTTCAAGCCACCTCCTCCGTTTGTCCGGGTGTTTTTGGAACGTTTTCGACTTGCTCTAGGGGCACGGTTGCATCACCTGAGGAAGGAAGTCACACCGGCTGAATAAGAAACACCTGGAATGTGGCCAAAGATGGAACGGAGAACGTTCACCCCTCGGTGCGCTTTTTTTCACACCTGGACACTTCCACGCATCGGACTTAGTCTTAAAACGTGAAAGCCCGAGTGCAGGAAGGTCAACGGAGACCGGGTCGAAGACTATTTCATAATTTCTCTTTTTACCCTTGCCAGGGAGAAAAGAAAAAGAGTTATGAACTTCTACACCAGGAATATCTCAATTTCTTACCTATCAGGAGGTGAAAATCAGACAGGAGCCAATGCGTTTTTTAGGCAATAAATAAATTATTTTGTCTTGATATCAAGATTTGAGAATCTAGTAGGAGCTAGGTACTGTCGTATCGGGAGGCCAAAATAAGACAGGAGCTAATAAAAAAATAGATTTCTTCTGGCTTTGCATCAGGTTTTAAGAATCCACCAGGAGTCCAGTTTCCATTGACGTATCAGGAGCCGAAATCAAGAAGCTTGTTAAAAAAAGTCTGGATTTTGTAAGCTATAAATGATATTTTTCGATATCAGGATTTCAGAATCTATTAGGAGCAGCATTTTACCTTTAGCAGGAGGTAAAATCAAAGAGCGTGTAGAAAATATCTCAGTTTTGTAGGCTATAAATGAAAATGAATTTTTTCCTTGATATCAGGATGTAAATAGGTCGTAGGAGCTCAATATCCAAATTAACTTAGGGCAAGAAGTGAAATCAAGGTGATTCTAAAAATAAATCTTGGCTTTGTAGGACAACCTTTGATCTTTTTGTCTTCTTATGTGAGAATCTACCAGATCAGTTTCCACATTAACCTGTAACAGGAGCTCATAATCAAGCTCGAAAAAATCTCTGCGTTTTTTAGACTAGAGATAAATTTTGTTGTTTTGATATCAGGATGTGAGACCTAAGAGGAACTAAGTATTGTATCTTGTATCAGGAGGCCAAAATCAGACAGGAGCTAATAAAAAAATAGATTCCTTCTGGCTTTGTATCAGGATTTAAGAATCGAACAGGAGTACAATTTCTACTGACGTAACAGGAGCCCAAATCAAGGAGCTTGTAGAAAAACTTCTGGGTTTTGTAAGCGATAAATGATTTTTTTCGATATCAGGATTTGAGAATCTATTAGGAGCTTGATAACTTTAAATTGTATCAGGAGGTAAAATCAAAAAGCGTGTACAAAATGTTTTGAGTTTTGTACACTACAATTTTGTACAATGGTTTTCCATGGTAGCAAGATTTAAATAGGTCGTGGAGCTCAGCATCCATACTAACCTGTAACAGGAGCTCAAAATCAAGAAGCTCGTAAAAAGCTCTGCGTTTTTCAAGCTATAACCAATTTTTTGTCGTGATATCAGGATTTGAGAATCTAGTAGGAGCTAAGTACTGTATCTTGTATCAGGAGGCCAAAATCAGACAGGAGCTAATAAAAACAAAATTGATTCTTTCTGCCTTTGTATCAGGATATAAGAAGGTTGAGGTTTTATAAGCTATAAATTATTTTTGTCTGTATCAGGATTTCAGAATATATTAGGAGCTAGATAAATTTAAATTGTATCAGGAGATAAAAACAAAAAGTAAGTACAGTGTCGTAGGTTTTTGGTTATAAATGTAGTTTTTCGTATCAGGATGTGAGAATCTAACAGGAGCACAGTTTCCACATTAACTCGTAACAGAAGCTCAAATCAAGGAGCTTGTAAATAATCTTGGTTAACATTTGATCTTTCTGCCTTCGTATCAGGATGGAGACTCTAGCAGGAGCTCAGCCTTTTGTGCTAATGGCAAGTTCCTAATAGTGACTTTGTAACAGGAGACAAAACAAGAAAGGAGCTCGTCCTATTTATCAGGAAACTCCTGTCTTATATGGTCTCCTGTGATCAACATACGCACAACTTAACAAAGGACCAAGCTCCTGTCAAATTCATCCTGATATAAAAGAACGTCTTGTCTTCTTGTAAGAGGAGACAAAATCGTTCGCTTTGGATCAGGATTTGAGAATCTAGCAGGAGATCAGCCTATTCTTCAGAAAGCTCCAGCCTTATTTTGACTGCTGTTTCAAAAATCGTCTTGCCTTCTTGAAACAGGAGACTAAATCTTTTGCCTTTATAAGGATTTGATAATCCAGCAGAAGCTCAGCCTATTCACCAGAAAGCTCTGTCTTATGTTGTCTCCTGATACAAAAGAACGTCTTGTAACAGGAGACAAAATCGTTCGCTTTTGTATCAGTATTTGATAATCCAGCAGGAGCTCAACCTATTCATAAGAAAGCTCCTGTGTTATTTTGCCTCCTGTTTCAAAAGAACGCCTTGTCTTCTCGTAACAGGAGACAAAATCGTTCTCTTTCGTATCAGGATTTGATAATCCAGCAGGAACTCCTGTAAAATTCTTCCTGATACAAAATAACGTCTTCTGTTCTTGTAACAAGAGTCTAAATCTTCCGCTTTCCTATTAGGAGTGATTTTACAGTAGCTCTCGCCGAACATTAACCAATAAAATTTCATGGTTGTAAAGTTCAAAAGCGAGTCACGGCGAATCCTTAAGTGTAGTGCATTCCGCTTCCCCGAGACCTTGGGCTGGCGATTACGGCCGATAATTGCCCTGGAATCGCCTCGCTGAGGTCGACCACAAAAAAAATTAATAAAATGGCCTAGTTTTCCTCGTTTCGTTGCCAAAATAACAGAAGATTTTCACATCACGTGTGAAGAACGGGCGGATTTCTCCCATATAGTCCGGATTTATGATGTTTTCTCTCCTGCCTACAAGGGCGGGGTCAAGCGTGAAAGTATTTCTTTATCTTTTATTACTTATAATTGGCTTTAGTGCGATTCCAGCGGGCTCGCGTCCTTGCCCCATTTCCTTCCAACCTTCGAAAAGGCAAATGTACCGTTTAATTTAATTTCTCCCTCTCTAGCTCTAGCTTCATCGTCACCCTTCCTGGAAAAGACACCAAGGAGAGGTGGCCCATTACGAAAGCGTTTGAGATATTTTCACCTTAACACCTTTCACCTGGCGAGGGCGGTGCCGGTCGACACCTGCAATAGCGGTCTTTCCTCATACCAGTAGCTAAACGTTGACAGGAACTTCGTTTAAAAAAAATATAAATCCGTCACATCAGGCCGAAACCAGACAAAGAGCGGGTTAACAAATTAATTTTTTCCCTGATATCAGGATTATGTGAGTAGTAGGAGCTACATACCTTCTTTATCTTCTATCCAGGAGGTTATTCAAAAATTCAAAGGGTTTTGTAGACTGTAAATGAATTTTTGAGTGTCTTGATTTCAGGATTTGAGAGGCTAGGAGCTTCGTTCTACGTTCTCATAACAGGAATTGAAATCAAGAAGTTTGTTTAAAAAAACGGTAGGTTTTTGACCGTTGATATTTTTGGCTTCGTATCAGGATTTCAGAATGTGCCAGGAGCTCAGTTCCTACATTAACTCGTAGCACGAGATCCGCTTAAAACAGTCAGATGAACCCGTTCATAATAGTGAACGAGAGTAACCTGATCGTTCGTAAGAGAGAATTGATTCCCTCATAAGAGTTAACTAATCCGTCCTTAACAATAAACGCGGTGAACTAACCTGTTCATAACAGTGACCTGATTCGTTCATAACAGTGAACACTGATCAGTTCATGAGAGCGAACGAAAGTGAACTGATTCGTTCGTATGGGTGATCAAATCCGTTGGTATGAAAAGTGATCTGGTTTGTTCTTAAAAGTGATCAGATCCGTTCAGGAGAGTGAACGATAGTAACCTGATTCGTTCTTAAATGTGGTGAAATCCGTTCGTGAGTATGAAAATTGACCTGGTTCGTTCTTAAAAGTGATCAGATCTGTTCATGAGAGTCAACGAAAGTGTCCTGATTCGTTCTTAACAGTGATCAAATCTGTTCATGAGAGTGAACTGATCCGTTCAGGAGAGTGAACGAAAGTGTCCTGATTCGTTCTTAACAGTGATCAAATCTGTTCATGAGAGTGAACGAAAGTGTCTTCTTAACAGTGATCAAATCTGTTCATGAGAGTGAACTGATCCGTTCATGAGAGCGAACGAAAGTGACCTGATTCGTTATTAACAGCGATCAAAGCTGTTCATGAGAGTGAACTGGTCCGTTTATGAGATCGGACGAAAGCGTCCTGATTCGTTCTTAACAGTGATCAAATCCGTTTATAGTTGACTGATCCGTTCTTCAGAGTGAACCAAAGTGACCTGATTCGTTCTTAACAGTGAACGAGGGTGAATTGTTCCGTTTATGAGGGTGGTGAACGAATGTGACTTGATTCGTTTTCAAGAGTGATCAAATCTGTTCATGAGTAAACGAAATAATCTGATTCTTTCTTAAGAGTGAACTGATCCGTTTATGGACAACCGGATCTTAAAAAGGAGCTCGCGTTTTTCCGTTTTCAATTCACTTTGAACAAAGGAGTCAGTTTCTTTCTCGATGTAGGATAATTTAGGAATGTCTCGAGACGTGGAGAGAAGGGCAGGAGGTGAACCCTCAGCATCGGGATAACTTTGTGCCGGAATCATCTCCAATCTGACAGTTGTAGAAAGGGGGAAAAAGAAGGAAACATTTCACTCAGTCCGATTATAATTCGTGCTTCGATTCGTCATCCTCGGGACGGGTGAAGGGCGCCAGGTGAGGCAACGCGGATGCAAATCCCGACTCCCGTTCTGCTCAGGAGAGCTTTCTCGAGTCTGTGTGGCAACCGGGTCGCGAATGTCACAACAGCGGGCTTTTCCCCCATGTGATCTTTTGCACCTGGGGGAGGGGGGTTGTGGAAAAGACGGCTCCGGGATCCGGGTGTCGACGGTGATTCACCCCGACTCCCACGGATGACGAAAATAGACACGAGTCGACGATTGTTCCGTCCAGGTTGCACAATATATGGGCGCAGCGCGTCTCCCAACGCGGAGGAGTCACCTCGCATTCTTCAGCCCTTTTTATGAACGAATCGTGTCACTCGTTCGTTCTCGAGATTCACTCTTGTGAACGGATCACATTACTGTTATGTCCACGTCAGTACACTCTCGTCTGCTCTTAAGGACGGATCACTTGATTCTTAAGAACGAATCAGGTTACTCTTGTTCACTCGTATGAACGGATCGTTTCACTTTCATGAACGGATTTGATCACTCTTAATAACGAACCTGGTTACTTTCGTTCACTCTTATGAACGGGTCAGTTCACTCTCGTTTGCTCTGAAGGACGGAGCACTTCACTCTTAAGAACGAATCAGGTTTCTATAGTTCACTCTTATGAACCGATTTGATCAGTCTTAAGAACGAACCTGGTTACTCTCGTTCACTCTTATGAACGGACCAGTTCACTCTCACGAACAGATTTGATCACTCTTAAGAACGGATCAGTTGCTCTCATGAACAGATTTGGTCACTTAAGAACGAATCAGGACGCTTTCATTTACTCCCATGACTGAATTCACGCTTATGAACGAATCAGATTTCTATAGTTCACTCGTATGAACAGATCAGCTCACTCTCATGAAAAGATTTGATCAGTCTTAAGAACGAATCAGGTTACTCTCGTTCACTCGTATGAACGGATCAGCTCACTCTCATGAACAGATTTGATCAGACTTAAGAACGAATCAGGTTACCCTCGTTCACTCGTATGAACGGACGAGTTGACTCTCATGAACAGATTTGATCACTCTTAAGAACGAATCAGGTTACCCTCGTTCACTCGTATGAACGGACGAGTTCACTCTCATGAACAGATTTGATCAGTGTTAATAACGAACCTGGTTACTCTCGTTCACTCTTATGAACGGATCAGTTCACTCTCATGAATAAATTTGATCACTCTTAAGAACTAACTGTTTGAAAAGTACAACTTGCACTTCCTCATATCCTTAGACAACCTCTGTGATTGGCATAATTATTTTTCAATTCTTATTAATCAAATTAAAAACAACATCACGAAGAGTGCCGGTCACGTGTCCAAGCATCTACCCATCTCACACTTTACAAGAAGGTACAAATTTCTCCTGCTTTGTTCGACCTACATGAAGATAATATTGACGGTCTTTGTCTCAATGAGTTGTCATGGCTATTCAAGCTATGAAGTGAGGTTTTGCACTTAAACTCGGCTGTTTGGATCAGAGGGGAATTGGGAAACTGTATCCCACTTCTTGGCGGAGTGCTCATCCCTGGGTGAGATTCGGTTGTTGCATCTCGGATGTTTCACTCTCCCAGGGTTGACCTGTTATGGGTTTTGAGTGGATCAAATTCGCGGCCCTTAATTCGTCACGCTAGGCATGCATGGAACTTCAGATATGAGTTAATTAAGGCGTTTAATTTTTTATTTCTATTATATAACCTGTTTTTCTATTCCCTCTTTTACTTAATATTATGAGCGGTTATGATTGGAGATGGACCCACTAGGCCGTAAGGGTGATGCGCTCCGTTCCTGAGAATGACCAGATTCGTTCATAAGAGTGGACAGATCCGTGAATCGTTCACAAGTGTCAACCGATCCGCCGAGCTCCTGGCCGTCTTCCTTCCTTATACCCGCTTTCCAAAGTTGCGATCTGGTAAACGAGAGGGTCCAGAAGGCCTCGCTTCGAAAGTTGTCCCGTTCCAAGGATGGAGAAGCCAAGGATTTTTAGGTTAAAGAAGAAAAAAAAACACCACACAACCGGGTCATTCTCCGTTTGATTTCTCGTTACATGAGATTACGCTCACTGAGTACGCGTCTTTTGTCCGAATTCCACGGAAATTAGGCCCTTGCATCACCCGGTGTTCGTCAGCCCTCGCGAAATCTCTCGTTTGTTTTGTACTTTTCCTCGCGCCACCCGGAACGCGCCGAGGGATAACGGTTCCACCGTTCGTCCTTGGTCGTCCCCGGGTCACCTTGGCCTCGTGTTCCTCGTCGCCTGGGGCACCGGGGGGACGAAAAAATTACAACCCAGAGACCGCGGGAGAAAGGCACAAACGGGCCAGGTTGCACAATTGACAAATTGGGAAATGAGTCAAGATGGAATAAGGATCTGGCAAAGAAACGAGCTCCTGTCCTTTAAATCCTGATCCATGGAAAATCACTTCGAACAGGAAGCGTTTCTCGTTTCCCGGTGTAAGAGATCAGAGGAACCGTCTATCAGGGTATAAGCTCCTAGGTCCTATAGTCCTAGTATCAGTATGACAGGTTTCCCCAAAGGAGCTCGAGTTTTTCACCCTCAGCACTGAAAAATCACATTGTGCCTGGATCGTCTGACAGTCCCTTGAAATATGTCAGCCTACCAGATATGCACAATTGAGCATTTTGGTTCAGTCTTAATATAATAGCTCTTAAGAAGGGGTCGGTTCGATCTCATTCGCTCAAATGAACCGAAAAGTTCACTCTCGGTCGCATTAAAAAAAACGACCAATTCACTTGCCTTCATTCCCATTAAATGATAAGGGTTAAGAAAAAAAAGGTTGGGGGCCGCGGTAGCCGAGTGGTTAGGGTGAGAGACTCTCGGCTCGTAGTACCGGTCGTGGGTTCAATTCCCGCCGTCGCCTCTGGCCTTTTTTCACGATACCCTTCCCCCCAAAACGAATACGCATAACATAATTGTCTGTTTTCACTCATACACGGATCAGTTCACTTTTCGAACAGATTAGATCGCTCTTAAGAGTGGATCAGTTCACTCTCATGAACGGCTTTGATCACTCTTAAAAAGGGAATCAGATTAATTTGGTTAAATCTTGTGAACAGATTTTATAACTCTTATGAACGAATCATTTCACTCTCGTTCACTCTCATGAACGGATCAGGTGAATTTTAAGAACGGATCAGGCCACTTTCGTTTACTCATGAACGGGTTGGATCACTTTTACAAAGTAATCAGTTCACTCTCGTTCACACGTAAACACGAATCAGGTCAATTTCGTTCACTCTTATGAATAGATTTGACACTCTTAAGAACGGATCGAGTCACTTTCGTTCACCCTTATGAACGGATCAGGTGAATTTTAAGAACGGATCAGGCCACTTTCGATCACTCAGAACGGGTTTGATCACTTTTAAGACGAATCAGTCCACTCTCGTTCACTCTTAATGATGAGTCAGATCAATTTCGTTCACTCTCATGAACGGATCAGTCCACTTTCCTTCGTTCTTATGAAAGGACCAGTTCACTCTCCTGAACCGATTTGATCACTCTTATGAACGAATCATTTCAGTCTCGTTCACTCTCATGAACGGATAAGGTCACTTTGGTTCTCCACCCTAATGAACGGATCAAGTCCATCTCGTTCACTCTCATGAGCAGATCAGGCACTTTCGTTCATCGTTATGAACGAATCATTTCATTCACAATAACGGATCAGGACACTTTCGTTCACACTCACGAACGGGTTTGATCACTCTTAAGACGAATGAGTTCACTCTTAAGAACGAATCAGATAAGTTTCGTTCACTCTCGTGAACAGACCAGTTCACTCTTCACTTCAAACGGAGTTGATCACTCTTGAGAATGAATTTGATCATTTGCGTTCACTCTCATGAACCGGTTTGGTCATTTTGGAGAACGAGTCAGCTCATTTTCGTTCACTCTTATTGATTCTCGACGTCACACGTGAAAAAGTGCCGAACGGCCCGCGGCGCAGCGCAAGGCGCGACTCTTTCCTTTTTGCGTGCCGATGACCCTGTTAAGAATAGGTCGACAATGGAGGATTGGTCACGGACACGGCCAGTTAAGGCTGAAAGAACAAAACTCCCAATGCAATTAAAAGAAAAGAAAAAGAAAAGGCCGAGGCGTTGATCTTTTGTCTTTTGTTTTATTCGCAGATCATGTTGCTGGTCCTCGCTTTCGCACTCTTGGCCCTGACCAGGGCGGAGGTCGACGTGATAACATCGCCGGGTCCGGGCAATCAGTACGTCAGACTTCAAACCGGTAAGTCTGGAAGAATTTTTGTCAGTTTTGTTAATTTTGTCATCGATCATGATTGATTTTTTTACAGGGCATCATAGGGATGATGGGAATCTGAGTGAGTATCGGACGTCTCGATTTTATGTTCTGTTTTTTCTTTTTTATAGGTTTTGGTTTTGTTTTTAGGCGAATCGTCTGTGCAGGTGAAAGACGAAGGGCTGACGGGTGTCCAGGGGAAATATCCGGTGAAAAAAGCCGAGGTAGGCACATTGAAAAAGGACTCATCTTCTTTCAAGGCTACCGTGAAGGACGAAGGCTCGTCAGGCGTGCTGAAGAAGCAATCGGGCAACGGCGTCCCTTCACTCAAGCACTTCCACTACGACATCATCAGTAAAGCCAAGCCCGACGACAAAGGCGGGCTCGATTTCGACGACGACTTCCATCCCCTGAACAATAAGAAGCTCGTCCCTGCCGGCACGTCCCAGGCGTCGAGGGTGAACGTGAAGAAAGGACCCAACGGCCAGGACTACGAGTACGAGTACGTCTATTACTATTACGACGAAGACGAGGACGACACGCCCGCCACGACCCAACGTCCTCGCTACTCGGAAGTCGAACGGGCCACCAGGAGGAAGGAGCAAGACGACGAGCCGAGGAGGAGGTCCGAGGACAGGTTCAGGAGCAGGCAAGAACCCGAGGAGGAAGGACCCAGGAGGAAATCGGATGAAAGGTTCAGGAGCAGGCAAGAACCCGAAGATGAAGAGCCAAGGAGGAAATCCGACGACAGGTCCAGAACCAGGTACACGACGATCGAAAGGTCCAAGGGTAAAGAGCCCGTAGCCACCACGGCCGAGCCCGCCGTCAACGAGGTGCTGCCCAGGGGAGGTCAAAGGTGTGTCAAACCCAGACAAGGATCTAATTTTTCTTTTTTTATAATGGTTTTCGTCTGTTTTACAGGACAAGAGGGAGGCAGATGGAACAGGCGGACGAAGAGAGGTCCAATACGCGGTTCCCGTCGAGAGGGAGGGGCCAGGCTCAGACGACACAGCAGCCCATCACGGACCCACCGGTCAGGTCGAGGACAGGTGAGTCGAATCCCACGATAATCGCTATCTTAAAATCGTCCTTTTCCTCCAACGTTCATCGTCCTTATTGTTAATCGGTTGGCAGCTAAGCGGAACCACGGTTGACTTTTGTTTTAAAAAAAACGAACGTCGTATACTTGGATCCCTTACTTCGAGTGGATCGAATTCTCCAATTCAGGGATTCGTTGAAAAGGTGTTCTTTTCGTGGATCGGTTCGTACCCGCTCTTATCAAGGCTCCTGTCCAAAAGACGCTCATTTCGAGGAGCGAATCAAAAGTCGTTTATTTTGTTAGGAATCAGATCAAGAGCCGCTCTTTTTCGGGGATCCCGATCAAAAGCTGCTTATTTCGAGGTTTCGAGGATCTGATCAAGAGCCGCTTTTTTCAAGGAGCCCTGAGCAAAATCTATCTTTTCGTGGAGCGGATCAAAAGCCGTTCATTTTTTTGTATAACAGATTAAACTATTCAAATCGCTCATTTTTCAAGGATTCGGATAATGAGCCGCTCATTTTTTAGGGATTAAATAAACCAACAGTAGTTTTTTTCTTGGTTCGTGTTCAAAAGCAGTTATTTTTGGGGGGAATCAGAACAAAAAACGCTTTTTCATGAACGGATAAAAACAGCTCTATTTCCGGGGATTGTATCAAGAGAGGCTCTTTTTATTTTAGAGATCGGATCCAAAACGCTCTTTTTTTTATCGGATCGGCCGCTCTTTTTTCAAGGAGCCCGGAGCAAAATCTGCTTTTTTTGGGGATCGCGATCAAAAGCTGATTATTTCGAGGATCTGATCAACAACCGCTTTTTTTCAAGGAGCCCTGAGCAAAATCTCTCTTTTCGTAGAGAGGATCAAAAGCCGTTCATTTTTTTTTATATAACAGAGTAAACTATTTAAATCGCTCTTTTTTCAAAGATTCGGATCATGAGCCGCTCATTTTTTAGGGATTAAATAAACCAATAGAAGTTCTTTTCTTGGTTCGTGTTCAAAAAAGTTATTTTTTTGGTGGAATCAGAACAAAAAAACGCTTTTTCATGATCGGATAAAAACAGCTCTATTTCCGGGGATTGTATCAAGAGTAGCTCTTTTTATTTTAGAGATGGGATCAAAAACGCTGTTTTTTATCGGATCAGAGGCCGCTCTTTTTCAAGAAGCCCGGAGCAAAGTTGTTTTTTTTGGGGGGAGGGAGCGGATCAAAAGCCGCTCATTTTTTGGGGATCAGATCAAGAGACGCTCTTCTTTTCTTTTCTTTCTTTTTTTTTGGGAGGGGGTCCTGATCAAATGACGCTCTTTTTCATGGATCGGATCAAAAGCCGCTCTTTTCCAAGGAGCCCAGAACAAAATCTGCTCTTTTCGGGGAACGGATCAAGCTCATATTTTACGGATCTAGATCGGCGCTGCTCTTTTTTTCGTGGATCGCATCACGAGCCGCACTTTTCAGTGAAAAGATCGGCACCTCTTTTATGTATTTGATCAAAAGACCCTCATTTTTTTTTTTTTGTATATTCATTTTTATGATGGATCATCAAAGCCTCTCTTTATAGTGATTGAATCAAGAGCCGCTCAGTTTTTTAGGGATAGGTCAAAAAGCGCCATTTTGTGGTATTGAATCAACTGACGATCAGCGGAGCGCATCAACAGGCGTTTTTTTGTCGATCAAAAGCGCTCTCTCTCAAGTCGCATTGACTTTCTTCCAGGAAAAGTGTCTTTGAGGAATTCGAGGATCTCTATAAAATTGAAATTGAAGAAGAATTTTAAAATAAAAAAACAAAAGTAATAAAAGAGGAGCCGGTCCGCGCGGCCTCGTCACGACCTTGACTCCGGGCGTCTGTCGAGAGTGAGAGCCGAAAAGAGAGAGCTCTCCCCGTGGGGGGACTTTCGATTTCGAATCCGACCCACGAGGCAGGAGGGACTTTGCGAAGCCCCCCTACAGTTTTTTTCTTGTTTTTTTTCCCCTCTTCAAAAAGTATTTTTGACATGTTCGACCCCGTGTTGGGCCAGAGGCCGCGGTTCCGTGACGACGGGGCAAAGGTGGACGTTGCGAATCCCGTCACGCCGCCGGCGCCGCGACATTTAACGATCCTGGCATTTCGCCGATGACACGAATGAAGAATGAAGATTTCAACCGATTCGGCAGGGAGCGGGGTGAAAATTTTTCAGCAAGGAACATACGTTTTGAACGAGCGGAACGTTAAAAAAGTTTACGTGAAAAAGCCGCTCTGAATCGGATCACTAAAAAAAAACTTCTTTTGACCTTCATCTCTTAAAAGAGCAGCACGATCTGATCCCTACAAAATGAGAGACTTTTGATACGACCCTTAAAAAAAAAGAACTTTTGATCCGTTCACTGAAAAGAGCGGTTTTGGTTACATTCCTAAAAAATAATTGCTTTTGAGAAGGGCGGAATTGATCTGTTACCCTGACAAAGAGCAGCATTCAAATACATGAACGAGAGATTTCGATCCTACCACTTAAAAGAGCGGCTCTTGGTGCGGTTCATGAAAAGAATGAGTGCTTTTTAATCCGACCACTATAAAATTCAGCGGTTTTTGATCTGTCCCCCGAAAAGCTGGGCTTTTGATTATATTCCTTTAAAAAAATAACGGTTTTTGATACGATCTCTAAATAATGGGCCACTCTTGATCCGATCCCCTAAAAGAACGGCTTTGAATATTTTCCATTAAAAAAATTAATTAAAATTTTTATTGATCTAATCCTAAATGACCGTCTATCGACCAGGATTCCTGAAAAGAGCGGCATTTGAACCAAACCCTCAAAAGAACACCTTTTGGTCCGCTTCATCAAACAATGGCTCTTGATCCGATCCATCAAAAGAGTTTTTCATCTGATCCCTTAAAAATAAAATAAAAATAAAAATAAAACCTCACAAAAAAGACCGACAGTCAATCCCTACAAAAATACAAATTAAATTTAAAAATTACTGCTCTATAACCTATCCTTCAAAAGAACTGCTTTTGGTCCCACATTCATGAAATAACGGCTTTTGATCCGATCCTTCAAAAGACCAGCTTTTGGACCTATCCCGCCAAAAAATGAGCGGCTCTAAGAAAAAAGCGTGGATTCGACTCGATCCCTGAAAAGAGCGTCTCTTATTACGACTCATGAAACGTCCCCCCCTCAAAAAAAAACAGCGGTTTGATCAATCATTTCCAGAAATGAGCGGCTTTTGACCGAATCCTTTAAATGAACGTCTATTGACCGGGGTTCCTGAAAAGAGCGGCACTTGATCCAAACTTTCAAAAGAGGCAGCTTTCGTTTCGACCCCTACGAACACCGAAATTCGGTCCAATTCCTTTAAAAAAAATTTTTTAAAAATTGCCAACTCTTGATACGGCTCGTAAAAAAGAACGGTTTTTGAACTTATTCATGACATGGATTCCTGTCCGAACCGATCCTTCAAAAAAGCATCTTTTCGTCCTATCCCCCAAAAAATGAACGGCTCAAAGAAAAAAGTGCGGATTCGACCTGATCCTTGAATAGAGCGGCTCTCGATCCGATCCCTGTAAAGAGCATCTATTGATCTAATAAAAAAGCGCCTATTGACTAGGATTCCTGAAAAGATCGGTTGATCCAAACCCTCAAGAGAGTAGCCTTTGATCTGATCACTAAAAAATAGCGTCTTTCAATCCTTTTTTCGGGTCAATTCCATTATATATTAAATTTAAAAAATAAAAAAAGCTCTTGATGTGATTCCTAAAAAGAGGTTTTTGAACACCTATTCATGACATGGCTCCTTCCGATCCTTCAAAAGAGTAGCCTTGGAACCTATCCCCCAAAAAAATGAGCGGCTCTAGAAAAAATTTTTTAAAAAAAGCTCGGATTCGAACCCTGAAAAGAGTGGCTCTTGTTATTTACCATGAAAAGAGCCACGTCAATTCAGACCCCCTCCACCCCCGCAAAAAAAAAAAAACTGGTACGATCAACCATTTCCAGAAATGAGCGGCTTTGGACCTAATCCTTTAAATGAACGTCTATGATCCCTCAAAAGGGCAGTTTTTGTTCCCCTACAAACACCGAATTTCGGACCAATTCCTTTAAAATAAAATACCAGGTCCTGTCCCTTTAAAGGTAGGTTTCTGATCCGATCCCTAAAAAAATGTGCCTATTTCGATCCTGTTCCCTGAGTGGAGAAAAAAACGACAACACCGCGCCAGCCACTGTGCAGAAAAACCAGTTTTCGATTTTAATAAAATACCCGGGCCCGGCCTTTCGACGTCCTTGGCATACCCTCACGACATTTCTCAACCTGGCTGCTCTTCAATACACAATTTTCAAAAAAATTTCGCCTTCGGGATATTTCAAATTTTAAAATGTTTTGATATGTTTAGCCACGCGTCGTGGGAAAAAAAACACAAACAGCCAAAGCAGCGTTGGGCACTTTCATCGTTTTCACTTTCGTCCCGTACAACTTTCAGAACAGGGTTTTTTCCCCCGCCGGCCCTTTCTTGATCGGAATGCTTTGAAATTAATATCAAAATTGATTATTTAAGAGGAAAGAGAAAAAATGTCTGTTTTACTTAGCAAGATGGAAAATTGGAATTTTTTTCTTTTGGTCCAGGAGGTGGAAACGTCAGAAGACCCAGTTTGGTCGACAGCAGCAGCTTCAGGACTCATTCGAGCGACGTGGCGCCGGAAACCGACCCGGGAAAATATTATACGAGAGGTGAGAGAGGTCTTAAAAAATTAAAATGGACTTTTTATTTTGTTTTTTTATTTTTATTAAATCAAAAGGGTCCGAAGTCGTTCAGGACACGAGGGAATCTGACTTGGAAGAGTATGTAACTGACACGCTCCAACCGACGACCTTCTCGCCTCAGACTACGCCCAAATACACCCAGGAGACAGGAGACAGTGAGTTTTTTGCTTTTTGTCATGTTGAGTGGTTTTTATTTTATTAATTTTTTTTACATATTTTTTTAGATATGCCGGATAAAGCGGCTCTGGATCTGTACGCGATATTACAGCAGACCCAGGAGGAAAACTACGTCTCGGAGGAGGTGGAGGAAACGACGACCATGATGCCAACTACGACGACACCTGAGCCGACGACGACACCTACAACGACGACGACGACAACAACGACAACGACGACGACGACGACACCGGCGCCGCTTCCTGGGAGAGGGCGTTTCCGCGGTGTCGGCAGCGCCAGGACCCGCCCTCGTCACGGCTACGGCTCGACGACCCAAGCGCCTCAGGAGCCTCAGAAAGACAGCGAAGAGCCCAAACGTTCTAAGTTCCAACCCAGCAACACAAGAAACCACGGAGCTGTAAGATTTTTTTAATATTTTTTTTCTTTACCGACTAAAACACCGATTTTTTCAGTCGAGCTACGCGAGAAGGGGTTCCCAGAGGAGTTCGACGACCCAACAACCCCAGGAAGAGAGCACGACGCACAGGCCGAGGAGCAGTTTCGGTTCGAACAGGTACAACAGGCCGAGAGGTAGACAGCCGGTGCAACATCAGGATGAGGAAAAGGCGGAATCAACGACTCAAGCGGCCACTTCGCCACGTCCGACGCGGCCTAGGCTCAACATCAGCGGTGCCAGGCCGTTGAGACCCGGCCCGAGGATCAACCTGAGAGGAAAGCTTCCGGTCACATCGCCAACGCCAGCGCCTCAGGAAGAAGCCCCGGCGCCGACCCAACCTACGCACCAGGTAACAAGATCGACGTGAAACCCTAGTTCCCTGGTTTCAACTTGAATTTTTGAAATATAGGTTCTTAAAATTCTGCTTTAGAGATACTTTCATGATCTGATCAAAAGTCAGCTCATTTTACTGAATGATACGAGGAATCTTTTGAGGAATGATAGCTCCCGATCTCATCGAAAGCTGCGCCTGATCCCAGCTGGCTTAGGGAGCTCACGGCACACCTGATCTTGGTCAGGCTCCCTGTAAAAGGAGAAGCTTTTGATCCGAGACCCTGAAAAGAGCGGCTTTTGACCCGACGACCTGAAAAAAAGAGGCTTTTGAACGGTTTCGAAAGAGAGCGGCTGCTGATCTGAAACCATGAAAAGAACCGTTTTTGGTTTAGATCCCTTTAAAGAGAGACAATCAATCGGAAACCCTGAAAAGAGCGGGTTTTGAACGGTTACTGAAAACGAGTGGCTGCTGATCCGGCCCGCCCGAAAAGGCGGTTTTTGATCCGAGACCCTGAAAAAAGCGACTTTTGATCCGGAAACATGAAAAGAGCGGCTGCTGATCCGAAACTATGAAAAGAACTGTTTTTGATCCAGATCCCTAAATTGAGCGACTGTCAATCGGAAACCATGAAAAAAACCTTTTGATCCGATTTTCGAAAAGACCGTTTTTCGATCCACGCCCCCAAGAAGAGTCGTTACGATCAGTTCGATCCACATCCCTAAAAAAAGGGGGTCGGCTTTTGGCCATATTGCTCAAAAGAGCCAATCTAGATGCGATCCACAAAAAGATCGGGTTTGATTCTGAATCCCCGAGAAGAGCCATTTTTATCCGATCCACAAAAAGAGTTGCTTTGATCAGATTCCTGACAAGTCTGGATTTTTATTCGGATAAAAAAAAAAAAGGGGGGCGACTTTTGTTCCGGATCCCTTACAAGGGCGGTTTCGATTCAATTACTGAAAAGGGCAGCTTTGATCCGACCACTGAAAAGTGATGTTCCGATCAGATCTCTGAAAAGATGCCTCTCGATGCGACCATTACAAAAAGAGCAGCTTTTGATCCGCACCCCTAAAAAAATTGCTGAAAAGAGCGTCTATTGAACCGTTCCTAGAAAAGATCCTAGTACTCTACTTCCCAATTCTTTCTTTTTCTTCCCCTTTGTATTCTGGAGGGTGGAAAGGATCTTTCCAGGAACGAATACGTGTCTGATTTTATTATTTGTATGAGCAAGTGGAGGATCTAGGAGTATGAGTCGTGTAATTGAGTTGACTTGTCTTTTGCAGGAGGAATCGCCGGCGGAGACGACCCCGGCCCCGGCCGCACCCCCGGCGCCCCAGGATGCCCTGGCCCGGCTCCGGAACCGGCCGAGGCTCCGTGTCAGCCCGAGGCCCCACCACACGACGCCGGCGGAGCCGAGCCCGCCGCCCGTCAGCGAGCAGCAGGAAGACGTCCAGCCTGAGGAAGCTCAGCAACCGCCGGCGACGGAACAGAGCAGGCCAGCACAGTCGCACCTCCTCAGACGCCGCCCCGCCATCAGGAGGCTCACACTCCCACACTCACAGCCCCAGCAACAGCGACGATAAATAAAAATATAATCAAAAATAATTTATTTTCCTTTTTGTTTTTGTTTTTAGCAAACTTTATTTTTTCCAGCATAATTATCAATAAAGAGAATGTTTTTATATATATTTAATAAATGACATGACAGTCGTGTGCCAAGTGTAAATATAAAGAAAAATCTTTATCTTTTTAAATTATACATACTTTCCAATTTTAAAGTTTTAATTTTTTTAACAGCCCAAAACCCATCAGAATATCTGCCCCGAAAAGAGCAGCTGTGGCCCAGATCCTTTAAAAAAAGAGCTACTTTTGATCAGTACTTCCGAAAAGAGCGTTTTCTATCCAGATCCAGAATAGGGCGGCTTTTGAACGGTTACTGAACAAAGCGGCTCCTGATCCGAAACCACGAAAAGAACAGCTTTTCAACCAGATATCTTAAAATAAAAATAAATAACAGGAAAGAAAAGAGCGGCTTTTGATCGGGAATTGTAAAAAAATGTTTTTGATCTGAGACCCTGAAAAGAGCGGCAGCAGTTCAGATAACCTCAAAAGAGCAGATTTTGAACCCAGACCCTAAAAGTAGCGACTGCAGTTCAGAGAACCTGAAAAAGCGGCTTTTGATCTGACACCCTGAAAAGAGCGGCTGCAGTTCCGAGACCCCGAAAAAACGGCTTTTGATCTAGATCTATTAAAAAAGGTCGGTTGCCCTAATCTGAAATAACGTCTTTTGATGTGATTACCCTGATAAAAAGCGGCTCTGATATAATCTCTTAAAAAAAGCACAAAGATAATGTGTCATCGTATTCTGCATATATTTGAATGTTGTTCTTTTTGTCTTGCGATGCTCTCCTCGATGCAGACGGAGCACTCGTCTTGGAGACCGTTCCTCTTCACACAGGGCCAGTTCCGGCCCAGTTTACCGTAGAGGAAATTGTACGTGGCCGACTCTTCCGCGAACCTGGTAGGAGAACGGTCGCAGGCGCAGTAGGACCTCCTGCCGCCCGAGTACTCCCTCCACGACGGGAACCGCACGTTCTTCGGGTGCCTGCGGCCCGGGGGGTAGGTGCCTATATTTTCTGAAGACGCCGTCTGTACGGGGAGGACGGATTTCCACGGTTTCCTCTTCTTCGGCTTCTCTTCCTTGCCCTTCGAGAAGCGGAACATCGCCTGTCTCTGTATTGTCGTGTCTTGTGTGGTTTCGTTTTTTTATTTGCTGTTTGTATTAGTGTTGTTAGATCATATGGTTTTTTTATGGATTGGATTTATGGGATTTCTGAGACTCGAGGGGCATCTCTTGCTACAGGATGGCGTGGGGTGTGGGAAAACGACCGGGATCCCCTTGAGTCCAGCAGGCGGTATCCTTTCTTCCCATAACACCCCATGTGGTGTCGAAAGGAGAAACATATGATCCCTTAGTACAAATAGACTAGACACGTACAAATACAAAAAGACACTATGTTCCAGTCTCCATACGAAGCCGGGGACGCGATGAGGAGGCGGTTCTCGTCCTGGCGTTCGGCCTACCGTCTACCGAGGTCGACGAGCTGCGACAGGTCCCTAGGCCGCCACCCGGAAGACATGAGCTGGGAGGAGTATCTCAGGTTGAA
This sequence comes from Cimex lectularius, assembly GCF_000648675.2. Classification (NCBI taxonomy): domain Eukaryota; kingdom Metazoa; phylum Arthropoda; class Insecta; order Hemiptera; family Cimicidae; genus Cimex; species Cimex lectularius. The sequence goes on along the minus strand of NW_019392637.1, from coordinate 1,539,000 downwards.
GAACTGTTTTCGCTACGGCCAGTCCGCCACGGCCGAGGACACGTCAGATTACAACTACCTGATGGGCAAGCTGGGAAGGAATTGGGTCTGCATGAGGAGGAACGGCCTCCAGGACGACTGCCCCACCTGCAAGGAATGCAGGGGGCGGGATCGAAAGCAGACTTTCTACTGCTTGCGATGCTTGTCTAACTCAAGACAGAGACCATGTTGCCAACGCGTCCCGATCACGTGAAACTGGAACTTACGACAGGCAGAACTATCACCGATTACCGAATAGGCCGGGGGTCCGCGCGGTCTCTCTGTTCATCCCACACCACCCCTGCAACCAACCTTACACAACTGTACCACCCCCTCTTTTAAAAACAGCGCAACGGTGCTGAAAATCCTACAGAGCACACCGCCTTTTAAATAATTTAAATAAAACAAAAAATAAATATATTATTTACTATGTATTGTTTGGTGTGGTGTTTTCCCTCGTAGCAGTGAAAAAATGAAATTTGTTTAAATTTATCCATAATGATTATTAAACTGCAATAAATAAATGTCTTACCTGAGGCCAGCATGAGTGATGCATATCCGTTCTTTAGATACTGCTTTAACAAATAAATCAATAAATAAAAATTCAACCTGATGGTTTGAAAGATAGTCAGACCTGGCGGATGGGATGGCTGTTGATTGGTGGCTGTGGGTCAGATGGTATGATAGTGTCAGACACGATAAATAGGACTGTCAGATCTAACGGATGGAAAAACAGTCGGATATAACCATACAGGTTTTTTTTGGTTTATTTGGCATCAAACCATACAGTTATTACCGACTGTCAGCCTGGTATGTGAAGACTCATCAGGTCTGACAAACCGGTGGTTCCGACAGTCTCACTTCATCAGGTCTGAAATCTGTCAAACCTTCGGAACTGTCTTTCACTTCATCGGGTATGAAATAACGTCAAAACTGTCGGATCCAATAGTTTTTCCATCCGTCAAGTCTGATGGTTTATAAAACCATCAGATCTGGCAGTCCTTTCACTTCATCAGGTCTGGATGGTATATAAAACCATCAGATCTGGCAGTCCTTTCACTTCATCAGGTCTGACACTTTCATTCGTCAGGTCTGACAGTCTTTCACTTCATAAAGTCTAACATCTGTCAAAATCTTGTTGGAACTGACAGTTTTTAGATCCGTCAAGTCTGACAGTCTTTATATTCATCAGGTTTGACTATCTATCCGACCTGATGGGTGGAAAGAGTGGTGGATCCAACAATTTTGACAGATTGTCAGACCTAAAGAGACCATGTTTGCCAACGTGTCCCGATCACGTTGTGAAACTGGAACAGTGAAAGGTAGTTAGATCCGACTATTTTATAGATTATCAGACTGGATGAAAAGAAAGGTTGTCAAACCTGATGGTTTGAAAGAATGTTAGTCTTCTTAAACTTGTCAGATCTGACAGTAGAAAAGAATGTTAGTTAAGAAAACAGACCTGACTGATAGTAAGAGTGTCAGTTGATGATTGTGTGATCCAATGGTAAGACAGATTGTCTGAGGTAATGAATAGAAAAATACCACATCCTATGGTATGATATATTGTCAGACCTGATGAATAGAAAGTGTTAGATCCAACAGTGTGATAAGATTGAGAGACCTGATGAGGAGGAAGACAATTATGGAAATGAGAATGAGGAAACATTGGCCTATTATTTACGAAAGGACAAGATGACAGAGGTCGGGGCTCTTTTACATTTTCAATGAATGAACAGAGAGAAAGCCTCTATCCAGTAATTTAGAAAAAAATATTTTTTTTTATTTTTTAATTAGCATTGACAGAAAAATTACAAACATTGAACAAAGTACGCAGGGAAAAGCCTGTCGAATATGGAGCCTTTTTTTCTCTCCTTATGCTTTTTTTTTTTTTTTTTTTTTTTTAAATCGTAAAACTAACAGTGTTCAGAGGGCGTATGAAAGAACACAAACATCTGACAAAATTGTATGGTTTTTTTTTTTGTTTTTTTTTTAAAGATTAATGGGAGATAGTAAGAATAATAACAAACCATTCTTAGAAGAAATAATAATAATAGACTATACAAAATTATAATTCTTTACCAAGAGCCTAATGCTAATAAAATTCATTTATATAATATATAAATATCATTAAAAAGAATCACAGACACATTAAAAACAAAAACAAAATGTTAAAAATTAAAAAATATTTTTTTTCCTTTAACTAAATATACAAAATGTAAATAAAAATTGTAATAATATTTAATAAAAAAGTCAAAAATAGTTAAAAATTATATTTTAAAAAATAAAATAAAAAGAATTGTTTTGTTCTTCTAAATTAAAAAAATAATAAATAAAAAGGGGGGGAAGGAAAATTTCTATAATGTAAAAAAGAGGTTAAGAAGGTTGGCAAACATGTGTCCCAGTTGTCAGCCCGCTGGAATCTCCAACAGTGGTGTATGTTGCAAGACAAAGAAAAAAATATAATAGGGGTATTCACGATCTTTGTGTTAACCCTGTTAGTTGTTGTGTCCTGTTAGATCGAGAAAAATGATTTGTAACATGAACATAGACTTGTAAGAATAGGCTAGTTAACATTGCTCGATCTAACAAGGCCATGGCCAATGTTAGATTTTAGGTCGAAAATGTAGTCACAATGCTATCCATTAGGGCGTAGGTAATCAACATGGAAGCCATGAATTTAACAAATGTTTTTTGTTTTTACACGTATTTTTATTCTTAAATACGTATAAATATTATTAAATACGATACATTTCTTTTGTTAATTTTTGACCTGTCCTTATACTCTCATTCATAATAGATACATCTCCTACCCTATTAAGTTGTAGGCTGTTAGACGTTAGGATACAAGTTAGATATGTCAGCACAAATTGAAGCGTGTAATTTGTTAGTACTTTTCAAGTGCATAATAGCATTTTGAATGAAAGAGTTGATTAATTTTTCTTTTTTATTAACTTCTGGCATCTTACAATTTAACAAAAAAGAAAACCAAAACAAACAACACACCTTCAAGGTTGTTCAACAAAACCTTATAGCTTTATTTTTGGTTCTACCAATCGCCACGCACAGCTTTGCGGAAAAATTAACGTTTAACATACTAAGAAAAGAAGGGGGCGTTCACGATCTTACTGGACATTTCTTTATTCGAGTAACAAGAGTTAAAATCTTACAAACATCGTGAATACCCCTAATATAAATAAAAGTGTATTTACAGTGTTGTTTTTTCTTTCTCTCTTTTGACAAACTAAAAAAAAAAGAGAAGAAAAAAAGTGACATTGATCTTCTTTGTTCTTGGTATCGTGTTTCTTCTTTCACTTACTGCAATTGTTTGTTTTGGAGGTGTAATATATTTCGGACAAAAATATCCCAAAGACACTCTTCGTAAATCGCTGAAAAAATTAACTAATGAAAATACCCTGTACACTACTGTTATATCATGAATGTATTTGAAGAAACGTACGATCACATGTGTATAGAAGCAGCCGTGTATCTGGCCTCGCCTCTCCTCCTCGTCCACTGGCTCGGACGGTACTGAAACGTACAACAAAATGGATCAAAACTAAGAAAACACTGTCATCCCTCTATTTGGGACTACAAAACTGTTTGATTTACGAGGTTAACAAATTTAAAATCTATTTACAATATTGAATATTGTTTGGAGCATAATAAAATCAAAAATTGAATTTATGGTGAATGAGACAAATACGAGACACACAACTCCATTACGAATCGGAAATGTAACCTACAATCTGGTTATCCTCTGGTACAGTGCAGCCAACACAACTACCTAATTTACTACAATAATGTAAGCAATAATTCTTAAATTTATATCAATTTATGAATAATAAAAATATATGTGCCTAAATGATGGAGAGCTTACTTTGATAAGGAACTGGCCCGAATGGTTTTGAGATTATCAATTTCAATGGTTGCAGAAATAATATGGTCCAACGGTTTGATAAACTGTCAGACACGATTAAGAGAATTATTGTCAGACACCATGGTTTAAAAAGGATAGTTGTGAAACCGAATCTGACAATCTAAAGCTGGCCATTCATGATTGCTCCTAGCAGTCCAAACGGAAACAAACCGTTCCAAAAACCACGTCAATGGCAAAACTGAACTGGCGTGCCGGGCTGTGCCGAATATTCGACTGGTTCAAACTCCATCGCGCTACTCCAAATATCTACGGCAAGGGGCGCATTCGTGAATGGGAAAACCCGCGTTTTTTTTTTTTTTTTTTTTTTTTTTTTTTTTTTTTTTTTTTTTTTTTTTTTTTTTTTTTGGCGCAGTCTCCATCTTTCTGTCACCGAGCAAACATCTTCGTCGTACATTCTCAAAAAGTCAAAAACATTTATTCTTTATTGGCAATAACATCCAATCGAGATTTTATTGTTGAGGTGATTGAATTGTATGAAAGTTTAGCATGTTTATGGAAAGAGGTGGACGATGATTACCACAATAGAAATAAAAGAAATTTGGTCCTCAACCAGTTGGTCGACCTTTTCAAAACAAAGGATACAAATGCAACAAGAGATGTGATATTGATAACCCCTAAGTGCTGAGGAGAAATCATAGTGGAGAACTTAGGTTCTTCATAGTTCATCCCTGTAGCAAGAAATTGTAATGTGGCTGCCAACCTTTCAAGTAGAGTGATGATTTCTCTCAAGACTGTCTTTTGTTTTTTAATCAAGGGGGGTAACAAGCTGGAGTAAACATAAATAAGACGTTAATCTTTTTTTTTTTTTGTGTAAGGTTTTGGTTGAAATGAAAAAATAGAGCCATGAGGGGATTCGAATCCACGACATCTGGCTAAATACGCCGCTGCTCTAACCACTTGAACTATCGTTATTTTCCCTCTTTTTGCCATTTTTTGGTGACCTAGAAGATTGAGTCATGACAGCTCAAGTGGTTAGCGCAGCGGTATATTTATCCGAAGGTCATGGATTCAAATCCCGCTCGTGGCACTAGCTTTTTCATTTCAACCAAAACCTTACAAAAAAAGATTAATTAATTGAAAGAAGTATTTGGTCAATAGAACACTAAATGTAATGAATAAAATATAATGAATAAATAAGACATTTCACCCTTCCTTAAATAGTTCCTCCAATCAGCGGTTTTAAGAGAAAAATATTTCTTCAAATTGTTGTGGGTGTTACGGCTTCTTACACCATTTCCTCTCCGGTTTTTTGCTTTTAATATATAAACAAACAGCAGCGTAGCACAAGAAATCATCATCCATTTTGAGAAGGTAATTCACTAGGTGACGTTCGGAGCGACTGGCTGTGGAGTGGTCGTAAATGCCCCCACAAATTTCAGGCACTCCAAATAGAGCTATACGGCTTTTCCAACCGTTAGATCTGACGTTTTGTGAAACCACCGTATCTGATCGACATTCAAGCAATTAGATCTGAGAAGCTTTTCCAACCGTAAATCTCACTATTTGTGAAATCACCAGATCTGATCCTCTTTTGAGCTGCTAGATCTGAGATGCTTTTCCAACTGTCAGATCTCACTATTTGTGAAACCATCAGATATGACAATCTAAAATCCATCAGATCTGAAAATCTAAACTTCTGAGAAGCTTTTCCAACTGTCATATCTGAATATTTGTGAAACCACCTGATCTGATCATCATTCAAGCCATTGGATTTGACAAGCTTTTCAAACTGTCATATCTGAATATTTGTGAAACCACCAGAAGATCTGACCATCATTATTGGATCTGACAAGCTTTTGGAACTGTCAGATCTGAATTTGTGAAACTATCAGATCTGATCATCTAAAAACCATCGGATCTGATCACTTTTTAAGCCACTGGATCTGACAAGTGACCTGACCATTTTTCACCATCAAATCTTTCAAACCATCAGATTCACAAAATATTACCAGACACTGATAAAACTAATATGGGTATAAATGACTTAGCGCTTACTTTGATGAGGAACTGGCCCGACTGCGTATGTGGATTCCGGTATGCGTACACAACCCAGACTGCGCCGCCCAGAGTGAGCAGCATGAAGAACAACGTTCCCAGCAGGCCAGTGTGGACCATCGAGGTCGACTCTTCCTTATCGTCTGTAAAATAAAAAAAATAAAAATACATAGATAAAATAAACTCCCCTTATAAGGCAGTTGTCTACACACAGCAAAGAACAATATTTTTTCCTGATTCAAAAGCAATAAAAAATGAATTTAAAAAAACTACAAATAACATTACAGATGGTACACAAATTTATAGAGAAAAAATTAACAACAGCATGCAAAAGTTTTATTTTGTTCATTGTTTTAAAATAAAACACAAATTCTGCTACAAAAAAAAATTATATACCTTATTTCTTTCTCCTCATTAAAAAGTATGCTAAATGACAAAAAATGTTCTGTTAATTGTTTAAGTGCGTTGACAAGGGATGTATCTCCAGCTGAGATAACCGATATCAAAACAAAAAACAACTATCTACGGGGATGTTTTATTTAATCATTATTTGTTATCAAAGTACAGTACTTACTTTGATTATTTTGAGGATGGGTGATTACGTTGGCGAGTTTCTGTACATGTTGATTTTGTGGATGGGCGATTACATTGGCGAGTTTCGGTTCATTCTCATTTTGTGGATGGGCGATTACGTTGGCAAGTTTCAATACATGTTGTACATCCTCCTCTTGTACACTGCTGCTGTTGGTGTTCTGTGGCATCAAATGAACTAACTTACTCTTCTTCTTCATGCAAGCAGAGGGATTCTGGATGGCATGTGAGTCGCACCTTTTCCGCTCCCATTCCTGCCGTTTCCTGTCGAAACCGGTTGAACATCTGTTGAGCTCCGGACACCACTTGCACTGGCATAAAAAAAAAAATTTAATTTATGTTTACATGATTAAAAAATGGACTTACATCAAAGCCTGTCTTGACGGAGGTGCACGCCAGGCACGACGTCAACGAGTGGCAAGTCAGCAGGGCATTTATGTAGATGACGGTCCAGTTTTTGATTTCAGGCCCTTTAAAATTGACTTGATGGTATTCGTAGATGATTTTCTTACGGGCGGCTGAAACGAGTTAATACAGAATTACACCTTCGGCCAAGAAACGAGGTTTTGCGGAAAACCATATAAAAGTAAAGACAATCGCCTGAAAGGGCTGTCAGATCTGACAGTTTGAGACGGGTCGGATCTGATGAAGAGAAAGATATCAGACCTGACGGTTTAAAACTATAATCAGATTCAATGGTTTGAAAAATTATCAAACCTGTTCATTAGAAATACTGTCATTCTAATTGTCAGACCTGACAGTTTGAAAGACTGTCAGACCTGACATTTGAAAGATTGTCAGACCTGGCAGTTTGAAAGATTGTCAGACCTTACAGTTTGAAAGATTGTCAGACCTTACAGTTAAAAAATTATCAGAATCAGTCAAACCATCAGATATGACAAACTAACATACTATCAGATTTGTCTGGCAAGCTTTTAATCTGTCAGGTCACGTCTGAGAATCATTCAAACCGTCGGATATTATCTACCAAACCTTCAGATCTGAGAACGACGTGACGGTTTAAAACTATCATTAGGTTCGACTGTTTGAAAAATTGTCAAACCTAATGATTAGAAAGTCTGTCAGACCTGACGGTTTGATATTGTCAGATCTGATAGTTTGGAAAATGGTCAGACTTGATAAATGGAAAGTCTGTTAGTTAAGACCTAATGGTTTAAAATATTGTCAGACCCTACTGTCAACTTTTAAACCATTAGGTCTGACAACCTTTCAAACTGTCACATCTGACAGTCTTGACAATTTTTCAAACCGTTGGATCTGATGATAGTATTTTTCATCAGGTCTGAGAATCATTCAAACTGTTGGATATGACAAGTCTACCAAACCATCAGTTCTGACAACTTTTCAAACCATCAATCTGATCTTTTTTTCACCATCAAACCTTTTGAACCATCACTTCCCAAAATACTGTCATTGTCACTGATTGTTGGTTTGTACAACCTTTTATTACGACAACAACAACAAGTACAAACTTTTGATAGTATTTTTCATCAGGTCTGAGAATCATTCAAACCGTCGGATATGACAAGTCTACCAAACCATCAATTCTGACAACTTTTCAAACCATCAATCGATCTTTTTTTCACCATCAAACCTTTTGAACCATCACTTCCCAAAATACTGTCATTGTCACTGATTGTTGGTTTATACTTTTATTACGACAACAACAATAAGTACAAACTTTTATTAATTTAATTAATAAATAAATTACTTACTAATGGTGTTGTGGTCAATGATGTAAGCATCACTGAGACCAACTTTGACCGGGTGTTGTTTGTCGTGAATTGAGTTGACTGATATCGGAATATCCCTGAAAAAAATAAAAAATAAATTTTAATGATGAATACGAATAATGTTAACAATAATGTGGCTTACTTGTAAACGAATATTATGTCGCCATTGTCGAGCAGCGTCACTTGGAATGTGAAAGGCCCGGCCTGTTTCAAGTCCAGGAGCCACACCCTCTCCCATTCGACTGTGAATGCTGTGCCTGAAGAATTGGGGGGGGGGGGGAATTAAAAAATATAAATAAAACCATATTAAGATCGCATACCGTTGTCCCTGTATTTGACGTAGCTGTCCTTGGTCAGGTTCGTGGCGAAGTTGGCCATCAACGGTGCTATGTATTGAGTTGCAGCGAGCCACGAATGTATGTAGTCTCCCGTATAGATGAAACCACCCGTCGCTATCGATATGTTCCTCACATAGTGGCCGTAGAACGGAAAGTCAAACTTCAGTTTAACAGTCTGCAAATCATTTTAAATCGTATAAAGTATACTTTTTTTTTATTCAGTCGATTTTTCTTACTTACAACAGCTCTGCGATGACTATTTGAGAGCATTTCGTTGACGATTACATCCTCCTCCTTGTTATCCATGTCGACCCAGTAGTGTTTGCTCAATTTGTCGTCGATGTACAATGTACTGTTATAGTACAAATGCTCATCCTGGAGAAAATAAAAATAAATAATTTTTTTTTAAAGAAATCGTTAAAATATTAATAATCCCTAGACTGACTGTTTGTTTTCTGGTTATGTTGTTTTTCTCGAGCGTCGCGTTGTTGTTGGAAACGTCTCTCGGATAGCCGTCCATCGGAGGATAATCCTCGGTCACGCCGGGAGTATCAGAACTTGAAGCCGTAGAGCTCAAGTTCGTCGTCGACTCTACAAAATAAAACACTAATAGAATAACATTTAAAGAGAGAAAAAAAAACTTACCTGAATGTTTTGGAGGTGTGGTGGTTTTAGCCGCCTGCATTGTGACCGCCATGTTGCCCGTCATGACCATAGGTGGCTTCAGCTTTGAATCCAAACCGCTGGCATCTGGAGAAAAATATAAAATAAATTTATTTAAAAAAAACTATAATAATAATTTTACCTTTTAGCATTCTCATGTGGGAATGGTAATTGCTAGCAAGTCGCGGGATTGGTGAGTCGACATAACGTTTCAGCCTGAAGTCATCCGATTTACACCTTGCGACTGTGTAAGAATAATAACCTGAAAGTTATTAAATAAAATTATTAGATGATAAATAGAGTGAAATCTTATTTTTAAATGCAAAAATAAAAAATATAAATAAGTAAATGGGTAATGTACTTGGGGAAAATTGTCGGATCAAGCACTGTAGCAGTCAGTCTCAAACATAGGCCTACTTTTTAATAATTATCTTCGGCTAAATCATCGGATCTGATAAGCTTTTGTACCATCAGATATGATCACATTTCAAGTGACAGAATCTGACAAGCTTTTCTACCTTCAAGCATGAACTCAAAATGTCAGGTCTGACTATCTTTTATAAACCCTCAGATCTGACAATTTATCACTGGTCAGGTTTGATTCTTTCTCTTTATCAGATCTGACCTTTTTTTTTTAATGTTCGGTCCTTCTATTGTCAGATTTGATCGTATTTTAAGTCACTGGATTTGACAAGCTTTTTTACTTTAGATATGATCACGTTTCATGTCACCAGATCTAACAAGCTTTTTATACTCTCAGATATCATTGTATTTCAATCACCAGATCTAACAAGCTTTACTACCATCAGATATGATCATATTTCATTTTTAAGTTACACTGCCAGGTGCAGTAATAAATTGCCAACAGGATTTGTCATTTTTTTCACCATCGATCCAATCATCGGATCTCGCTACAGCTGGCTAAACAATGCCTATCAGACATTTTATAGTTTCAGATAGCCAGACTCCTCACTGACAGAATCAGTAATGTTTGTCAATAACAGCAGTAAGATTGGACCCAGCAACAGAAACAGCCGGGCAAATAATCTCCTATTACTAGACCAAAGTTAAAATTATTTTTCATGAATCAGACAGGATTTGTTGACGGTCATACATTAATACTTCAATCCCTGAACATGTATCCTTATCTCTGGGACATTTTATCTCTGTGGAAGGATAGAGAGAGAGAATGAAAGAGAAAAAAAATAGGGAAGAAACAACATCCGTTTAGATAAGTACTAAAATCACAATGTAAAAGTCAATAAAAATGATTTGATAATCATTTCAATTACGCTTAAGATATATTATTTCACTAAATCCCCCCCCCAAAAATATAATTTTTATTGTTTAAACATTTGGTTGAAAAGGTCCTGATTTTTTTTTTTTCAAATTGTAATTTGATTTGAACAGCTGGCCGCCACTTAGCCAGTCTCGCCTAATTGGGCCACACCGGTATTTGACCCCGGTGGCTTTATTTGTTTAGCACTATCTACGTCTATTATACTCGCCTTTTGCAGTCTCGATTTTTTTTTTTTGTCCAGTATTGGGTTTTTCATCTTTTATTCAAAACCAAACTTCCCCACCCCTCTACTGAGAATTTTAAAAATTAGCAAGATTCCAGGGTCGGGAACGGACCAGCCACAAAGAACGCTAAGGTCAAGTTTTTTTCTCTCTCTCCTTCTCCCCTCCTAGTCGTCAGAGATAAAAATTTCAAGATTCAATAACAGAAAAAATTATTTACAGACCCTCGAAAATGATGAAATTTTAAAATATGAAATTTGGACAGCGGCTCTTTATTGACACTAATTGTTTAGTAGAGTTGCGTAACTTTCTCTCTCTCTCTCTCTCTCTCTCTCTCTCTCTCTCTCTCTCTCTCTCTCTCTCTCTCTCACACACACACACACACTCTCTCATTCTCTCTCTCTTTTCTGTCTTTCTTTCCCATATGGTCCCCGCTTTAATTTTTAATCATAACTGCAAGGACACCATTGTGTTAATAGTCTCCATTTGTCCACTCCAATATCAGAACTAGTTTTTTCCTCTTTTTTCTTTTCTCTTTCTCTCTCTCTCTCTCATGTCTGATATGGTTAATTTTTAGATTACAAACACTTCCATATTAATCTATGTGTAGATGTTGACTCATAAATTTGCCAGCTTTGCTCCATAGATACAGGCGGGATTATGGCTGACAAGGTGTTAGTTATGTGAAATGGCAAACAGCAAACTACATTTAAAAAAAGTGAACCAGAAAGTAATGCCTTGTCTCTTTAACAACTAAACAGGCAGTTGTTAAATCACTTACGCTTAATAATTTCATCAGTTTAATGTCAACCTAATAATCAACGAACTTAAATTAATAGTGCACAATGTTTAGATAACAAAGAAAACACATTTATCACTAAGGAAAAAAAAACTTTTATTACAAATAAACCATACACAGTCATACGTGGACCAAGTATCGGATTCAGCAAATATTTCTATCAGATCTTTCAGACAGGGCATTCCAACAGATCTAGGAAAATGCCAAGGCCTAGAAGACTCTATTGTCAAATCCAATGAGATCTAACTGTTGGGACAGCCATATGTGCTATTTAGACTGAGTCAGACTACCAGCAACTGGCTTCTAAGAGATCTGGCAATTTTTCACCAACATTAACAAGCTTTTCAAACCATCAGACCTGATCATATTTCAAGCCACCAGATCTGATAAGCTTTTTAAACCGTCAGACCTGATAATTGTTCATTATCAGTAAGTAATAAGATTTTCAAACCATTGGATTTGATAACATTTGAAGCACCAGATCTCTGACATGCTTTTTAAACTTTCCAATCTAACAGACTTTTCTATTATCAGATCTGATCATATTTAAGCCACCAGATCTGACATTACTGTCCAATCAACTATCCGTGATTGGATTGCAAGCGAAGCAACTTTTCATTTTAACAATTTAAAACAAGTCATTTTTCCCTGAACAAGAAGAAAAACATAAGAAATAATAAATTTACAAATTCGAAAGGGTGACATCCAGGGTAGACAAAGTGTCCCAACCAGCAGGACTGGCTGATATGTAGGTAGTCAAAAAGCAAGAGCATGTTTGTTCTGTTTTTTTTTTGTTTTTTTTTTTTTTTAATATGCCACCCCAATGGCAGGAGGAATTTTTCTAAAAAACATAGAAAAAAAATAGTTATAATAGTTATAAATAATTTCATTGCAACCAAGACCTTACAAAAAAAAGAATACTTAATTGAAAAAAGTAATTTGGTAAATAGACCACTAAACATAATAGATTTAATAATTATAAATTATATATTTTATTTTCTATTCTGTCCTGGAATTAATCGAAAAGAAAGATTATACCCAGATCTCCAAACATCATTGGAACTGTTTACAAATCGACAGTTTTTCTCTATGAATACACTTCTTTTTTTATACACAAATAAATAAGATAGCAGAAGAAACAGAAAAAACATCCTATCCAGGCAGATAAGCGTAGGCAGTATTTTTATTAATGATAACACTGAGTGATACAGCAAGCAATTCGAAGCCGAACATCAGTGTTCCAGTGATTAAACAAACAGTTGCATATCAGAAAGATAGCAGACATCAATGGAAAATATTATCACAGTCAGCAGTAGATTAACCATTTTTAAAATTTTAATATAGAAAAGGAATAAATCCTACGATATATGAAAGCATTTTTTCCTATAGTGATAAATTTCTGTGAACGTTTATAACCATATCTGACAAGCTATTCAAACCGTCAGATCTGACAAGCTTTTCAAACCGGCAGATCTAACAAACTATTCAAACCGTCGGATCTGATAATATTTCATGCCACCGGATCTGACAAGCTTTTCAAACCATCAGATCTGATCATTATTTAAACCGTTGGATCTGATCACATTTCAAACCTATAGATCCGACAAGCTTGTCAAACATCAAATCTGAACATATTGCAAACCACCGGTTCAGGGAAGCTTTTCAAACTGCCAGACTTGGCTATTTCTCAAATGATCAGATCTGATCACGTTTCAAACCACCAAATCTGAATTGCATGCACAAGTTACTTTTAAGCGTTTAAAACTTAATAAAATTGAATTGAACTTTTTATATATCCTGCCAAGGAAATAACCATATATAAGATTATATACCGAGCTCCATAGGACATTGGGAAAGTTTACGTATAACAGGTTTGTACCATCAAAAATTATTTATATTTTTACTTATACAATTGTAATATTAAATTCTATTGTAAAATTAAAAAATAAATGGAGAAAGTAGAATTTTATAGTGAAGAGTGGGCATTTATAACCTTCTTTCAAACTGTCACTTGTGGAGAATGTCGCTGGAATTTTTCCAAAACAATCTTTAAATTTGAAAATAAAAAATTGGGTGTAGCAAGTTTTGTCACCTCGGTTGAGACATCCTCCAACGAAGCCGATCTGCCCGACTCGAAGTCATACAAGAGTGGAAATACGATAAAAAATTTTATGAATAATAGAAGAAAAATTTGTAAACTTGCGATTTCTTTTATTTTTTCCCCTGTCGTACCTAGAATCGAAAAAATGGAGGTTTGAAAACGGCCATGAGTACTTTCCGGGAAAACCCAAAACGGTGTTTTCCCCCCTTCCGTTCAGGTATAAAAAAGGTGTTTTTTTTCTCTATTTGAAAATAGGTGGAAAGACACGAGGCGGATTGTTTTCACCAGAGCTACATCTATATTGGAAAAACAAAATCCAAGGTCTCGACAGTTTTCATTCCCCCCCCCCCCCGAGGGTGGCGATCCACCCCCAGGCCGTTGGTCATATTCGAAATCTTTATTGTTTTTCTAAATTTGGCTCAAGACAACAAGAAAACAATTTTTCTTGTTTTCCACTCTCGGAAATAAGGCGAAAAATGTAAACGGGTGTAAAAGTGGAAAGCACAAAGGAGACGACCTGTTGCACAAGCGTTTCGGACTGTTGCTTTTCCACACCCCCAGAAACAAAATATTTTTTCTCTCAAAACCCCCCAATTAAATTTTCAAAAATTGATTTCTAACTAATAATATTGTTTTTATGTGTACGTTACCATCATCCACGGACAGGCATTGTGTCAGAAGGGCTGTGAGGACGGTCAGAGTTGACAGACGTACGATGAAAGCCATGATCGAACTGGAATAGAAAAGTGACCGAGGCGGAGAAGGTGGGAAGGATCAGGGTGGCCAACCCAATCGTACAACCGTCCAAAGTCCCCGACGGGAGAGGATTCCCAATATTCCCATCACATCCGGCCAAAATTGAACCAAAACAGTCCAAAAATAACCGAAAGAACCTTTTCTATTTCATAAACATTCACTCACTCACTCTCTCTCACTCACTCTCTGACTCTTTCTCTGTCCCAAAGTACAGATAAAAAAATGCATTGCTTATTCACAAGTATTGACAACATTTGAAATTTGAACACTTAAAAAATAAAAGTACAGTTCAGACTTCAGTTCATTCACTTACTCACTCTCTCTCACTCACTATTTAGAGGACAATATTGTCCTAAATTTGTACACATAAAAAATAAAAGTTCCGTTCTCTCCCTCTCTCTCACTCTTTCTCTCTCTCACACACACACACACACACACACGTGCACTCACACACACACATACCGACCCAAAACTTTTCCATTTGTTTCCTTTACAATTCTGACTTCGTGCATTTTTGTCCCATTTGGATTACTGTAAAGGTCACCGAATGTCGATCACCATCAATATTCACCATGTCTCGAGATGCTTGTCTTGGCAGTCATCCAATAGCGTGCTTATGTATACACACGTACAGGGTTTGTATGACCACCCAATTTGTGTAGAAATGGCAAATTTTCACTAAGTGCCATGCAAGTCCTCTACTACTACCAAACATAATGGACAACTGTGAATCTGCGGTTACTGTTTTGTGTAGTGGCTACAAACACAGCCACAGAGTACTGTTACCCCATCCGTTTCTACACATTGGAAAACTGATTTTTGTGATTTGGAAGAGAAGCGAAGCATCCAACTTATTGGTTCAGTTTGATCAAGGAACTCCAAGACTGTTATGTTCAGCCGTTCCATTCTTGACCAACAGAAACAACGCTATGTGGTTCTTTCATTAATACACCTTCACTAGTTAGGAATCATTTATAATTTTTAAAAAATAAATAGCGGTAAATAGAATTAAACAATAACTGTTGATTGATGATTGAGTTGATTTACATACAGTACTGTTGGTTCCTAAATTTTTGGATGCTTTGAGTTTGTCTACTTCATGAACATTCATGCACTTTGAAGCCAACAATTAGCCAAGCAAGGCGAGCACCAAATATGTCCCCATTAATTGAGATTCAACGAACCTTTGCCCAGCATTCGGCAAATCTCCATGTCTGTAGCCACCTTAATGTTTGACGAACCGATTCATATGAGTAGAGAATTATACATAAATATCCTGGTACAAAGTGAAATCCATCAAGGGAGGAATAATGGCCTTTTAACCTTTGAATAAGCCTTTTAATCCCTGTAAGGTCTTTCAGTGCTGACACAGAGTTCGTTGGACTTTATGATTATTTATGATTTCTTTTATCTTGTACTCCAGTACAAGTACAAAATTATAAGTATTAAAATATTTAATTAAAACACATTTTGATTTAATTTTTTTTATATTTGAATTCAGATGAAATTGGTTGACACATCATCCAGGAAAGCCTCGAAGTCGTTCGTAGGTTTGAAATAGGTGGCTGAAAAAAAAAAGGAAATAGTCAAGAATTTAGTTTTTGTTTTTTGTCCTGAGTACCGCAGTAAGGGCGCTTTGTGTCGGTTCGGACGTAGAAAACGCCCCTGGCAGGAAGGAGCGTACCGCTTGGGCCGACTCTCTGGCAGTTGTACAAGGTACACCTACCATCTGGAGGATCCCTGGGGGGAAAAGTACATCAGTTTTGGGGTTTTTTCGAAAAATTCATAGTGGAGACACTCACGGGTTGTTCAAGTCCCACATCAATCCGTACATGGTGCAGTTGAGCGCCTCCATGTAGTACTCTTGGGCTTTCATGTGATGGCACCCAATGCTCTGTATCAAGCCTCAATCCCAATTACATAATTAATTTGACTTTATTCTCTCACAAAAATTGCAAAAAATCTCTCACTCACTTGCATTATCTTTCTCTTATTCACTTGCTCGCTCTTTCTTTTAAAAATCTAACTAAAATATTCAACTTACTGTTCAGTTTTGAGGAGAAATAGTCGCTGAGGCTTTTGTCAGCCGCATCGCAAGCCGGTTGCTTCGAACCTCCGTTCACGTAAAAATCAACATCACCTGCAAGAAAAATAAAATAAAAAATAAGAGTGTAAATGAAATGATCATCCTGGCAGAAAAAGATCAATGTGACAAACTATGAGCATGGTTTATCTGACATCCTCTATCTGACAAGCGATTCCCTATTCCTTTCTATTTTTCTTCGTTTTTTATCACTGTGCACTTTTTTAATTAAGCCAAAGTAGAATTAATCAGTAAAGAAAAACCTGATTATACTTATTTTATATTAATTATTAATTATTAATTAATTAAATTACATATTTGGGAAATAGCCACAAAACACGTGGTTGGTGAATTTCTGGAGGTTACGTTTTTGAACTGTTATCCTTATGGTATTTATATTTTTCTAATTTTCTAATGGCTGTTCTTTATTAAACAACAGCCAAATTTATTATTTTTTTAATAATTAATTCTTTTTAATTTCGTGTAAGCAGTTTTGAATTAAGATACATTCAAAGTTACGCATTTGTATTTTTTTTCCTGCGACATTTCGGAAACGTTTTCCCCCCACGTTCATACAAGCATCTCTCTGAATAAAAAACTATGACAATTCAATTATTTAATACTGTCAATTTGTTGTAGAATTATTATATTAATTATATATATATTTAATATGTAGACTTTAAATAAATACGTTGGGAAAAGGGTTCGTTGTGTCCAAAGCTCAGGCTGAAAAGCATCCTTACCAGATACACTTACTCTCCACTCACTACTCTACCTTTCTCTCTCACTCTCCCTCACTCACTCATTCACTCAATCTATCTTTCTCTCACATTCACTCTCTCTCACCTCTCACTCACTATGTCTTACTCACTCTTCTTTTTCTCTCACTCATTCACTATCGCTCTCACTCACTCAATCTTTCGTTCTATCTCACCCTTTCTCTCTCTAACCTCTAACACACTATATCTTATTCATTCACTCTTTCTTTTTCTCTCACTCTCACACTCTCTCTCTCTCTCTCTCTCTCTCTCTCACACACACACACACACACACACTCACTATCTCTCACTCACTCTATCTTTCTTTCCCTCACACACACGTTCTCTTACTCTCATAAAGGAATGACTTACGATGAAGATACGACTCAGTTCGGAAGAAAACAAATAGTAGAGGTCTTTTCAGAGGATCTTCGGAAGAGGTCAAAACAGAGAAAACAAATAGTTTTAATAACCTAAAGGTTCATTGTGCCCGAAGCTCAGGCTGGGAAGTACCCTAGCTGTGTTGGTATGGATGACCTCGACATAGAGAGCATCACCTGGGTCCAGCCTCGTCTCGGGTGAATCGGCCGTGAATCCAGGCTCCGCCGGGTCTAGAGCTGTCACCAAGCAGTTAAAAAAAAAAAAAAATACAATAATCCAGAAAAAAGGCTTGCCTGTTATGTAAGCTATCCCGTTTATCTTGTCGGCGATGTAAGACACAAGGTGAGCTCCAAGGCTCTGACCGATGAGGTGAACCTTGGACGGTTCAGTCAGACCTTTTTCCATCCTTTCAAGGAGGAAGCGTACGACGACACCTGCCACGGTTTTAGTATTAGCAGCCGCCTGGAAATACCCAGGCCTGCTGCCTTTCGACCAGTCGACACTGAATACGTTCGTCTCCTCCTAAGTTGCATTCAACAATAAAAAAAATTTAAAAAAACAAAACTCAAAAACTCACATGTTCGATTAAAGCCTCTTCCATTCTCCTGACCCAAGATTCATTGGCTGAACTTAAAAAACCATGTACTATGAATGTATAATGGCCTGCAACGTCCATGGGCATTACAGATAGACCTTTCTCACTCGGCAGCTCCATCCTAGAGTTTCTCCTTTAAAAAAATTAAAATAAATGTACAAAACCGTACCACATATATTAAAAGACAGACCTGTTTGTAAAGTAGATTTTGACGTCAATCTGTTCTGGAGAGTTAGGCACTGGATTGAAATAGCCCAGGGTGCGGTTGAGCTGTATACAGTGTATACCGGTGTAGCATACCTCGCCTTCCTTACCATCGGCCCAAAAGGCAAACCAGGCCACAAAGAACAATAAAAGCATGTTGAACAAGTGTTTTGTTTTTTTAAATCCAGGACGATCGGATCCTGTTTTATATCCAGGATTAAGAACCGAGAGTGCATCCCAGAATTAATGATCTACCGAATCAGAATCGTGTCAGTGGGATTGATTACAAAATATCACATTTGAATAATTAAAAACGATTGAGACATAGCCTGCCAATTAAAAATATCCAACGAGAATAAGAATGGTTACCGGCAGTTTAGTTCCATGATCCAAGAGTTCTCCTGAGTTGTCGAGTAGTTTAAACCAGATCCCAGAACCGCCTTCCAACTGGCAAAAAATTCATCTATTGGGATACGCTGGGGCGTACAAACAGTGCCTACCACTAAAACCAAACAGATTTTCCACCAACTTAACATCCTACAGTTCTTAAGACACTGGGATTAGAAAAAATAGACTAATTTTTTTTTAAATAAAATAATATTTATTTACATTTTTCTTAAAAAAAAAAATAATAATAATAATAATATCATGCGAGGACTTTGTATGGGTTGAGAATTCCTTTTGGGTCCATGACGCCCTTTATGTGCCTCATGAGGGCAATAGCCTCGGTCGACTTTGAGTAGTGGAGGTATTTGGCCTTTTTGAAACCTATGCCATGCTCGGCGGAGATGCTCCCTCCAACGGACGCGGTCCACTCGAATATGAACGGTTCGATGTGCTTCTCAACTTCTGGGTCGTACTTGTCGGTGAGTAAGTTGAGGTGCATGTTTCCGTCGCCAAGGTGGCCGAAGCCAGTGACCTCTACCCGGCTCCCAAATTTGCTCATATGCTCTTTCATCACTCGGGTCACCTCGTAGAACTTCTCGAGCGGTAGTGTTATGTCATATTTGAAGATATAGTGATTCTTTGCCATCGATTCCGCTATCCTCTCTCTCAATTGCCATATATTCTTTAAAAATAAATAAATAAATAAATAAAATAAGAAATTAAAACAAAAAATATTGAGTACATGCATGCGCGATGGTTCGTTGGAGAATGTGCCATCCAAGACGTGCCCCTCTTCCATGCAACGCTCAAGGAACGAAGTCATCTTGGTCGAATCATGCTCCTCAGAGCTGCCGTGTGTCTCAATCAGCATGTAAAACGGGTAGTCGGAGGAAAGCGGTGACTTGAGACCGAGCGTCAGCACCGATTCAAAGCTGGGAGTGTCGATCATCTCGCATGATGAAAGCGTCTCAGACAGCATATCCTTGGCGAGCCTGTAAGTCGCAAGTACGGCATCATAGCTCGGCAAACCTGGCAACAAATGTTTTAAACGATTAACGATTCCTTGTCCCAGAATTATACTCGTATCTACTTGACCTATTAACCATCGCATACAAGGGAAAAACCATAATTGTTATCCGGCAAACAGTTATTACATTAAAAAATAATAATAATATAATAAAATAGATTACCGAGGAAAGAAAGATTTACAGATTTAGGCCGTACAGGGCACTGGATCACGGCTTTCGTCACGAGCCCGAGTGTTCCTTCTGATCCAATGAAAAGCTGCCTTAAATGGTAGCCTGTGTTGTCCTTTCTCAGCGAGTTCAACATGTTGAGGATGGTGCCGTCGGCCAGGACGACTTCGAGTCCAAGCGTGTTGGCCTGCATCGTCCCATACCTTAGTAATCGCAAGCCACCTGCGGATGTAGAGATATTCCCGCCGATTTGACAGCTCCCTTTAGCACCTAAGTCAAGCGGCATCATCATCCCCCGATCCGCGAGTGCCTCGTCCAGACTCTCGAGAATGCACCCACTGTCGCATTTTACCGTACCTTCACTGACATGTTAACGTATTTCAATTATTTTTTTCATTGTTTACCTCCGAGTTGGTTTATATCATATATCTTGTTCATAAGACTGGTGGATATGATGACCTCATCAAATACGGGTACAGATCCGCCGACCAGGCCGGTTTTACCTCCCTGCGGGCAGACGGCGATTCGGCTTCTGTGGCATGTCTTCATTATCTGCGATACCTCTTCGACCGTCTTCGGCTTCAAGACAACCTTGCCTTCTCCTAAACATCAATGTTGTACAAAATGTCCATCGCCTCATCGATTCACCATACCTGCGACCGTTTTCAACCAGTCTACATTGTAAGCTGAGACTTCATTTTCATCTGTAAGCACACGATCTTTGCCCAAAATCGATTCGAACTCTTTCAGCTCCTTGTCTGTTACATAACCGAAATCGCCTCTTTTCACCTGGTACCTGTCCTTAGTGAAAAAGCCGACCGTCGAAAAAAATCTGCCTTTAGTTATCTAAGTAACATAAAGACATAATAAAAACCTTAAAATGAATTTATTTTAAGACATAATTAAGTCAAAATTTACCTTTTGCATCTTGTCAATTGATACGCAACCGGCGATTAACGGAATAGGTCAGATCCGACTCAAGGTCATGCTGACAACCAGCATTGATAACGCCCTTATCGTCGTTAAACTGAACGATCCCAATTCCCTTCAAGATAGAAATTCTGCAAGATTTTTGAATTTTTCCCACCCAAAACGCCAGAAAATTCGAACTCGTACCGTTAATAACACATTTTGACATTTTTATCGCCCAAAAATCCCGACGAAATCTGCACATCTAAATGTGGCGGGATCAGTCCGAATTCAATCATACTTCCAAGAACTTTGAATTTCACAGATCTTCATCATATAATCCCAGACGTCCCATTAAAAAAAAAAAAATAAATAAATAAACATAATAATACTCACTCTATAATTTATCCGACCATCCCAAAGCCCTAAAATATATTAACCAATTCAAACATCATTCTGTTCGAACGTTGGCAACCCTGGCGAACCTCCTCTTACTGCTATTTTGGGAAAAGTTTCCCTCGATTAATATTTTATTTTATTTTTTACTATAAAAAATGTATAAACACATGTCAAAATATGATAAAAATGAACAAAAAGATCAGAAACATGATGAAGCTGAAGAAGGGGCCTGGCCGAGAGGAACCCGGACCGAAAAAACGGAGGCTTAGCACTGTAATTAGTAATGACTTAGTTTATAAGGGGCCCTCCATAAACCCGGGGAAAAACATGTTTTACTCAGTTTTGTTCATTTTCCATTTAATTTTATAATTCCTTACCATAAACTAATTTCAATCCATAGAGTATTATTTTCTCTGTTAAATATACGTTTAAAACGTCTTTGTTTCAGCTCAAGAGAACGGCAACTTTACGACTGGCGGTGAGTAATCCAACTATACAAAATTATAAGAAATTTACATATATTAAATTTATCCGGGTTTTTGCGTCTTTTTATATATATTTAATATCGATATCTTGAGCTATAGATATATGAATTTAGTACCTACACAATAAAAAAAATATATCGATATCTTTAGTTATGAATAAAAAATAATTCAATTATGGAAATATGGAATGTTGATATATGAGAATCAACAGTGCATGCACAAAGTTTGTTTTATATTCAGTAAATATAATAGAAATATTGATATATATAACTCTTGAAGTTTGAATTATTGATGTATTAATATATCAATGTTTTCAACTATCGAAATAGGAAATATCGATATGTACAACTATCAAAATAGCGCTACCTTAAACAATCGATATTGAATATCGATATTTTGAGTTATAGATGCATCAACTTAGCACTTTCACTACTAAAAAAGCATATATTGTTATCTTGAGTTATGAATAACAAATAACGATATATTCCATTATCGAAATATGAAATGTCGATATATTAACTATCAAAACAGCTCTATCTTAAACAATATACATTTAAGATCGATATCTTGAGCTTTGGATATATCAAATTAATACCTTCAGTATTAAAAATGTATATATATCGATGTTCTTAGTTATGAATAAGAAATATCGATATATTCAGCTATCAAAATTGCGATACTTTAAACAGTCGATATCTAATATCGATATTTTGAGTTATAGATGTATCAATTTAGCACCTACAATATTAAAAAAAGCATAAATCGTTATCTTTAGTTATGAATAATAAATATCGATATATTCAATTATCGAAATATGAAATATCGATATATTAAGCTATAAAAATAGCTACCTTGAACAATCGATATTTACTATCGATGTCTTGAGCTTTAGATATGTCAAATTAGCACCTACGATATTAAAAAAGTAATTATCGATATACTTAGTTAGGAATAGGTAATATCGATATATTAAACTATCGAAATGTGAAATATTAAACTATTGAAGTTTGAAATATCGATCTATTAAAATATCGATGTTTTCAACTATTGAAACAAAATTATCGTTATAATATACTCAAAAAAAGCAAATATACACATGTTAAATACAGTCAAAGTATTGATAAATTGAAGTTAAAAAATAAATAAACATAAATAATACAATACAAATAACAATAATAAAAACTCGATTCCTTATGTAATCTTTATTTATACATCGATTGCAAACAACGCTTCCTTCGTTAAATCGATTCTTTAGATAAATCGTTATTTGTCAATCGATTACAAACATCGATGAGTTCGATAAATCGATTCCCGAGATAATTGTTATTTATACATCAATTACAAACCGATTCTTCGTTAAATCGATTCTTTAAATAAATAGTTATCGATTACAAACATCGATGAGTTCGATAAATCGATTCCTCAGATAATTGTTATTTGTACATCGATTACAAAAAAAATCGATGCCTTCTATAAATCGATTCACCAGATAATCGTTATTTATACATCGCTTACAAACAACGTCGCCGTTTCTTCAGATAATCGTTACTTATGCATCGTTGCCTTCGACAAATATATTAATAAGTTTGGTTTTCAACGCTACCTTGATTGGAAATAATAAAGCAATTAGCGATACATGTATATACAGAATGATATACAAAATATCGATATCCTAAAAAACTTAATACTGAAAATCAAATCTGTAAGAACATGTGGATGCGTTATATTTTTTCCTTTTTTTTTCTACTCCAACTCCGATTCGTTTCCGTCCACAATATGTGGTTTTGTGGACGCGCCTTCGGCGGAGGGGATCGGAAAGGGGGCCGCGCGTTTAGTTTTTATCCGCCTGTCCCACTTTCCACTTCCCCACCCGGGGAACCCTCCGGCAGTCCGCCCTCCAGTCTCGTACAGTCGGCCCGTCGCGACGCCTGTTTCAAGTTCGACGTCAAGCTCAAAAACACGGCCGCGAACTAAAAAAAAAAAATGTCTAAAATAAACTATCTCGTGGCAAAAAATCTGAGAGTTGATTTTGGATTATTATTGTGAATGTAATTTTGTTTTTATTTCCACTTGATGATTAAGTGTTGAAAATAAGTGAAAGTCAACGCACAATTTGGAATCATGGATAAAATGACACTACACTTTAAGGACAGAGACCACCAGGTGAGTTTTTTCATATGCCTAATAAAAACTGAAAAAAGAGGCCATTACTAGCATAAATAATTTTATAAAATAAATTATGAATGCACATGTATTGTGAATAGCACTATGTTTCTAAGTAAGGAAGAAAATCAGTTATAATATTTAACAAACCGGATACAATAAATGTACGTATATAAAAAATGTCAGATAGATATTTCATCTCGATATATAAAATAAACCACCAGACTGCATCTCACGATCTCTGAATAAATATAAAATAAATATACATTTTATAAAAGAAATCTCCATACTTTTGTTGATTTGAAGTATATCGATAATTTGTCTAAACTGGCGGATCGATTTTTAACAAATAAATGTAAGGTTTCCCTGTACCTAGGATATCGATACCACTCATTGGTAGGTTTCGTATATTTCGATTATTTAGATGTATACTTCGATAGTTTTTATATGTTACGTATATATCGATTGTTTTTTATATGCATCGATTAATTTGACTACCAATCGATAGCTTTTGTAAATTACGTATATATCGATTGTCTGGGTTACATATAGAATTTTTATATGTATCGATTAATTTGACTATTAATCGATAGCTTTTGTCTATTACGTATATATATATATATTGATTTTCTGGGATATATAGATTTTTTATATGTATCGATTAAGTTGACTACAAATCGATAGCTTTTGTATGCTACGTATATATGATTGTCTGGGATACATATAGATTTTTTATATGTATGGATTAATTTGACTACCAATCGATAGCTTTTGTATTACTTACATATCGATTATCTGTTGTACATATCGATTGTTTTTTATATACATCGACTAATTTGGTTACCAATCAATACCTTTGCATATTAAGTATATATATCGATAACTTTTATATGTATCGATTGTCTTGAATACATATCGCTTGTGAATGATATCGATGTTAATCTAATATATAGATATTTAAAATATCTTTGTACATCTAATACATCGATATTTATGATACCGATATCTGTAACTCTAATATATCATTCATGATATCGAGCTCTATGCAATTCAAATATTAAAGATATCTACGTAAATTTAATATATCGACATTTACGATATCGATGTCTATGGCTACAATGGATGCTGGCTTATAATCGATGTATTTGATTATTTTTTTATTGTGGGGCTCTTGTTAGACGCGCGACGTCCGGTCCGCCCTTTTTCACTGTTTATCTCCACCATTCCTGTCACGTCGTGGTTCCGGAGGAACAGTAAACCGTTGGAACCGTTCTGAATTTAAACCGTGGATCTTTCGTTTTATGCTAGCCGTACGCGATGAGCAATTAGTTGCGACCCAATTGTTTCAACAACGGATCGTTTAATTTGCAGGGGTTCTTTCCTCCTGGAACAGCTTCATCTGTACGGAGTTTCCCAGGCGGAAAAACGGAAAATCGAACTATTTTTTAAAAATTAAAGTTAAACTTCTTGGTGTATTGACATCAAAATGAAACAATCCGGTTCGAACGTTTCACCTTGAAAATCAGTTCAGTTGTTTTTCCATGCAAATACATAGAGGGAGGGAGAGAGAAGAAAAAGAAATTAAACAAAGCATCATCTCATTGTGAAAAATTTTCAACTTCCCATTGTCCGAAACGTCCGGTTCCCAGCCTGGGAGGATCATTATTGAGTAGGGCATCTGATGATTTATTGACATTAATCAAGAAAAATAACAAGCAATAAAGGCATATACGTGCAACAATATTTATAAAACTGAACAAGACGGGGTTTTTTATAAATATTTTAGGCTTTTTTTTAGGGGATATCGATATTTAGCCAATAGTTGATTGTTTACAGTCTTAATATCGATAGTTATGTTATCGATTTATCATATTATTCTTTCAAGCTACACTTTGCATATCGAGTTTGTACTTCGATTAGTTAATATATCGATATTTTGGAAATTTCTGTCACCAGTGAATAATTTCACGATTTCGATAGTTAATATATCGGCGTTTTAATTTATATATCGATATTCAATATATACATCGATTATTTAAACATACAATCTATATATCAATTAATTAACCGTATGTGCAACCCTTCGAATATATCGACAATGTGTAGGCAGATATCTATAGCAATTGTGTGTATCGATTATTGAGACGTAAAATCAATAACCTTTGTATACCTTTGAATATATCGATCAGTATACATCTTTGGACGTAAATATTCATTTTAATTGTTTTATGGATATATATGGATACGTTTTTGTATATATCGTTTATTTGGATGTATATATTGACACGTCTTTGTAAATATCTGTACATAGTTTATTTTGACGTGATATCGATAACTTTTGTACTATCGCTTATTTTCACTTTACATCGATAGCTGTTGTATATCGATTATGGAGACATAAAAATTAATAGCTTTTGTATATTTCGTTTATTTTGACTTACGCCAATAGCTTTTGCATATATCGATTATTTTGACTTTATATCGATACTTTTGTATATAACGATTATTTTGACATTGACTATTTTATTTTCGATAGCTTTTGTACATATCGATTATTGTAACTTTATATCGGTAGCTTTTGTTTATATAGATTATTTTTACTTCATCAGTATAGCTTTTGTCTATATCGATTATTTTGACTTTATATCGACATATTTTATTACATCGATTATTTTGACATTATATCGATAGCTTTTGTCTATAACGATTATTTGGACATAGAATCGAAACCCTTTGTGTTTATCGAATATTTGGATTCATACGAACCCTTTGTACATATCGATTATTTGGATGTTAACTTCAAAAGCTTTTGTACAAATCGATTATTTTGATTTTATATCGATTATTTAGACTTTGAATCGAAACCTTTTGTGTACTTAGAATATTTGGCTTCATACAACGGTAACCCTTTGTATACATAGATTATTTAGAAATAAAATCATTAGCCTTTGTATGTATCGATTATGTGGCTATATATCGTGTAGCGTATGTGTGTAGATATGGATGTGTTTGTTAGATGTTTTTTCGGTTAGTTCGATTTCTGGTATTTTAGCATACTTTCTTGTTATTACAAACCACATAATTTATATTCATATGTTTATTATGTTGGATATCTTTGACGAATGTATCGATTATTTGGAGGTACAAATCGATGTATTTCCAGTATTATGGACAATGCTGATACACTGTCCACCGTACTTAATTACCGTGCACTGCTACCGTCGTATTTTTGGAAATAATGGCGCAGCAGGTGGCATATTGTGCTTTCATGGGGGTCAAAAAAACGACGAAGAAGAGCCGGTAAGGACACAGGGGCCCGTTTTCCCCTCGTCGGACGGCTTTCCATTTTTTTCGCGTACCGTTTCACGAAACGGGTGGAGATGAGGAGGACGTGAAAAGGGAAATTTCGACCCCGTTTTCTCCCCAGGTGACCGACGGGACGCCGAGCAAAGGCCGCCGGCTCTCCTTGAATCTAATTAAACCAGATACTAAAAGAGAAAGAGAAAGAAAAGAACAAAAGGGAGTGGAAAGAAAAAAAAGAAAAGAAGCACCTAAGATCGAATTTCGGTCTGCATGCGTCGTCGTCAAACCCTTCCGTCTCAATTTCATAAATTTCTTCGGCAAATTTTGGCTCTTTATTTTGGAAAGAAATAAAAAGAAATAGAAATGGGAGAAGGACGACCGGCCGTGTGCCAACCGGTGATCAACTTTCCATTGAAATCGAAATCCGGGGTGGCCAGGTGGTATACCAAAGAGAAATCTGCGTTTTGTACAGAAAACAGAATTTCGGCTGGGGATAAAAATCCCTCCACGTGCTCACGAAAACTCGATTAAAGGACCAAAAAACAGACTAGTCGTAAAAGGTTCAACAAACAGACAAAAAAAACCGATAACGCTCAAGAGAGATAAAAACAACACTTGTGAAAACGTGAAATAAGTTTCAAGTGTTTAGAGGCGGTCGAAAATTGTTCTAGACAGGCTGTCGATTTATGGACAAGCGATACCGCGCGGACCCAAAGATCTACGCGTGGACCTTCCGCGCGTTGTCATCTCCCCCCTCGCGGGTCTATTTTCGAGGCGTATCTCGGCCCGTGGAAACCATTGACCCGGTAGAGAATCGATTTGCGTTTCCCGGACGGTGCGGAAATCCTTTTTTTTCCTCGGGGTACGTTGCCGTTTAAAAGCCTTTATAAGTTAGATACATCGATTAAAATATCGAACGGTTACATCGATTTATCCTGAGAATCAATAAACATCGATGTGCCATATATCGATACACTAGGTAAACCTATAAAACATCGATAATAAGGTTTCATGGCGTAAGTATCGCTCTTACATCGATGTGTAATCTTTAAAATATCGATACACATCGAAAGTATTTATTTTATGAAGAAAAAAACAAAATAGCCGTAATATACTCGAGCATTGATACTAGAGATATCTTAGGAATTGATCTAGATAGGAGATCTAGATAGGAATCGATACTCTCATATATCTCAAGTGGCTATACATTATTTGTAAAATTTTATTTCAATGATTTTCTGTACGATATAGATGGTTCGATACTTGTGACATCGATATTTTAGTCTGTATGTGCAAGATATCGATCGATTCTTGTGTAATCAATGCTTTGAGTTTATACCCAAAATATCTATATTTGCATTATCTTGTATAGGTGGAATATTGTTTTGTATGGTTATCGATACTTGGGAAATCGAATAAAAAGACATCGATATTTTAGACTATATGTTCGAAGTATCGATTCTTGTACTATCGATGCTTTGAGATTATACCCACAATATCGATATTTGGATTATAGATATCTTGTATTATATATGTGAAATGTCGTTTTGTATCTATATTTGGGACATTGGCATTTTAGACTGTAAATACCAAAATCGATTCTTGTGCTATCGGTGATTTGATTCTATACCTACAATATCGATAAGTGGGTTATACATGTCTTGTATTATGTGGAATATCGTTTTGTACCGATAGTTGGGATATCACTACTTTGGACTATAAGTACCAACATCGATTCTTGAGCTACCAGTGATTTGAGTATACACCCACAATTTCGATATTTGTGTTACATATTAATATGTATTATACATGTGAATATCGTTTTCTATCGATACTTGAGACATCGATATTTTAGACTAGTTGTACCAAATATGATTCTTGTAATATTCATGCTTTGAGTTTATACTGACAATATTGATATTTTAGTATTATATGTATATGTATTATACATGTAAATATCGTTTTCTATCGATATTTTAGACCATACACCAAAAATCGATTCGTGTGATATTCCTACTTTGAGTTTATACCCACAATATCGATATTTGGGTTATGTTTGTATATGTTTTATATACGTGAATATCGTTTTCTATCGATATTTTGGTCTATGTAACGAAATCGATTCTTGTGGTATTCATGCCTTGAGGTCATACCACAATATCGATATTTTGGTTATATATATGTGGAATATCGTTTTGGATACTCGGGTCATCGATATTGTAGACTATGAACCAAATGTCGATTCTTGCTTTTAGTATATACCCACAATATCGATATTTGGATTATAGATTTGTGTTATTAAATATCGTTTACAATCGATCCTTAGGACATCGATATTTTGGACTGTGTACCAAATATCAATTCTTGCGGTATCGATGCATTGAGTACAGTATATAGATATTGTGTTATACACCTTGAATTTCGTTTTGTATCGACACTTTCGATATTTTAGACTTCATGAACAAAAAATCGATTCTTGGTCTATTGATGCTTTGAGTTTATACGCGCAATATCGATATTTGGGGTAAGATATCTTGTAATATGTGTGAATATCTTTTACTATCGATACTTAGGGCATCGATATTTTAGACTAAGTACCAAATATCGATTATTATGATATTCATACTTTGAGGTTATACCCACAATATCGATATTGTGGTTATAGATGGATACTTGAGAGATCGATATTTTAGACTAAGTACCAAATATCGATATTGTGGTTATAGATGGATACTTGAGATCGATATTTTAGACTAGTACCAAATATCGATATTTTGTTTCAACAAATGTGGAAGCGTGAAATACGGATGATTCACCAATAATGAATATCGAAAGCTAACTATCGATATTCCTTAACACTTATTTGTCGTAAACAGATGGATTATTAGTTGGTATGAACGTATTTATGAGAATAACTATGAAGCCGTCCTGGATCCATGATTTTCGCCGGATGGATGGACATGACGTGTTAGGAAGCGATGTAACTTCACGGTCGAAACTTCTCCCAGGTACTCAATTCTTCCGTCCGTTCTATAATACGTTCAAATAGGCGTTGTGCAGGGGGGAAAACGCGAGGTCGCGGCGATACATTACGGTAGGGGGGCCGATGACGGACGTACAAGGCTACAAAAGGATGATACGTCGTTGTTTTTTTTTTTTATATTTTACAACTATGTAAAAAAGTTGACGGGATAAAACGACTCTCGTGGTGGAAAAAGGGCAACGGTAAATCACGGTAACGGTCGTCGCACGGTTCAGATATAGTTTTTCCTTTTGTAGAGTTATCCCCGTCGATAGCCCGGGGTCCGGCCTTCCTCACTTTTTTTACGGTCGGAAAGTCGTGCCTGGGATTTTACGTGACAGTCCGCGGTCCGCACGGCCTCGCCGCGAAAGTCTGCCATGGGTGAAAGTCACCGGGGATTTGTAGGCCAGAGAGAGAGAAAAAAAAGAGAGGCGTAAAAGTTATCTCACCTTTGGACCCCACGGACCCGTGAATGGATTTTAAGTTTGGACGTTACAGGATTAGGGCGCGATGAGGAAAGGTCGGGGCAAATTGGCATATTATTTGCGTCGTTCTTTTTTTTTTTTTTTTTTCGTCCATTCCGATTTTTCGAACCTGGCCAAATTTGGCCATCCTCCGGGGGCTCCCTCTTCCTACGCCCCTAATTCAAGCCTACGTCCCCGGGATCCCGTGGGATTAGAAGTCCAACACGATATAGATGATTAATATCGGATTATCTGAACGGCACCTGTTTGATAGGTTTTTTCTCTCCTCGCTCCCACCGGCTTCGTACAAAGACGGAACATGAGGGTGAAACTAGATGTCTTCGCCTATGTCCCGATTAAGTCCCAGCCAATTCGTCAATTGTAGAATGTCGCAAACCTGAACAATAGAATTGTCCATGCCTGTTGTGAACCCCTGGTGATTTTCTCTCACGCGACGAGGAATGACGGACCTTTGGGTTAATTGATGATGAAACCGGGTCGTCGAGCCGGTTCGACGGAAATTTTCGTCACACTACAGTGTCGATATAATAGTTTAAATGTCATTAACCATGTTCCATCTGTAGATATAAGATTGACGTCGTAAATATTGGTAAACATTGATATATTACCCATAAATGGTTAAATATCGATTAGTCAAACGTCGATACCATATGTATAAAGAAACAATGCATCGATTTCCCAACGCCTGAGGGAAAGAATATCGATTTGTCTAAATATTGATATATGCATCGATATTTCACCTAAACTGCAAAATATCGATGCCACAAGTATCGATATGCATCTATGTGAAATTACAAACCATGCATTTACTAAGATCAATATTCTACGTCTAAATTGTTACATATCGATATTCAAAGTTTGATACGAATATATATTGAAAGTATAAATTATTAAACGATCGATTTACCAAGCATCGATATTCTACGACTATATTGTTACATCGATTTCTAAATTGTTACGGATCGATCTCCAAAGTTCGATACGAATATATATGGAAAGTATAAATTATAAAAGATATATGAAACAAGTATACATACAAGTATACAAGTATACGATATTCTACTTCTAAATTGTTCCATACCGATCTACAAATTTCGATATGAATACATATAGAATGCATAAATTACAAAAAAAAATCGATATACCAAGAATCGATATTCTACGTCTAAATTAGTACATATCGTCTTCTAAATTGTTACATATCGATATTTAGTTTCGAAATATATTCACGCAGTTAAGAAGTAATGGTAGACGATATCGGCATTTAGACTTCGATATATATTCACCGAAGTTAAGGAGTAATGATAGGCAATATCGATACATAGGATATTTGTTGATGCATAAATTTAGATATGTAGACTTTGATATATATTCACGCAGTTAAGGAGTAATGATAGACGATAACGAAACATAAGATATCCATGTTTATTGATGCATAAATGTCGATATTTAGACTTCAATATATATTCAAGAAGTTAAGGAGTAAGGTTAACAATACTTGTTTCATAGATCTTTTATAATTTATACTTTCCATATATATTCGTATCGAACTTTGGAGATCGATCCGTAACAATTTGGAAATCGATATGTAACAATATAGTCTTAGAATATCGATGCTTGGTACATCGATCGTTTAATAATTTATACATTCAAGGTAAGGAGATAGGCAATATCGATACGTAGGATATCGATATTTGTTGATGCATAAATATCGATATTTAGACGTCAATGTATATTTATGCATTTAAAGAGTAATTATGGGCAATATCGATACATAGGATATCGATATTTGTTGATGCATAATATCGAGAAACTGGATCGTTTTTGATATGTGGTGAGGTGAGGGGTAGAAATTTCGAAAATTGGAACCAGGTTGAAAAAAATAAAATCGAGCACGTTTTGACGCCTGCGGAGAGAGTTTGGCAACGGGCCCCGGGTCTATTTCCGTCCCCATGGGCCTTCGGCAGTTTCAGTAACACCTCTGCCGGACCGACGACGGCATGTCTTGGTTCGCTTCCTTCGTCAACGTCCTCGTGAACGGCCGCGAGGCTGAGCGCCGCCCCGAGGACGACGGGTCCGTCCGGTTCCCCTCGTCATCATCAGAGACGGACTCTTTCGACGATTCGGACGACGAGGTCCGCTTCGCCGATATCGACGGCCATCTCCTAGAGGAGGCCGAAGACCTCGAGCCGGACGACGACCCCATCCCGGAAACTGCAATAGAGACGTACCAGGATTCCGATTCTGAAGGTACTTAATTGATAAGTGGGCCGGACATCGGAGACGACCGATCTGCTGATAAGTCCCGACTGTCTATCAACCTGATATTATTAGTCTTCTTACTTGTTTTGTCCTTAATTGGCTGTGAGGGTGACGCGACGGGCGGGGTTTTTAGTCAAGGTGTGCCTTCCTTTAGTGTTGTGTTGTCATCAGTTGATTTGACTGTTTTGTGGTGAAGGTGTGGCGAGGAGCACCTCGCCTGCTGCCGTGTACGCGACCGTGTCCCGTCCCGAGTGGGAGAGGAGCAGGTTCGAGTTCCCGTTCCCCGTCCTGGAGTTGCGGGGCCCGACGCCCCCGGAGCCCGACTTCCCGGAGTACGAGCCATCGAAGACGTCCGCGTTGGGACGACAGCTCTCCTCCCTCGCCCTGCCCGAGACGGGACTGGAAAAGGGGGCGAAACGGCTCTGGGGGAGCTTCCAGAAGCTGGCCACACCCCAGGCGTCTAGGATCAAGAGGAGGTTTGCCCAACAGCCAGTTTTCCAACACCAGGTAACGACGGCCGCCTCGCCGTGCGTGTGTGTCTTTGTTTTGAGGTCCGTCCGGCCTCGCTCTTTCTCATCTCCAATACGTTGAACCCGGTTCAGAAACCGCCCGGCGTAGATAAAAAAAAAACTAAAAAAACGGCCAATTAAACAATCACGTAAAACCGCATTCCTTCACGCTTTCTAAGCTTTTCTTTTACAATTAAAACGTATGCTTCCGAGGGGTGGTTAGAATTAGGTCCTACGGCCGGACGGGTACCCCTCTTCTTTTATATATACACGTATCCTTTATTTAATTTTTAATATTTGCCCCGTTTGTTTCAGGGCCAGAGCGGATTCGAGGACCTCCGACGTCACGTGAAACAGGGCGGCGACTTTTCCAAAGAGCTTGCCTCCATCCTCCAAGAAAGGTAACAAAACAGAAATAAGGCATAAAAGAAAAACTCCAATAGGTTTTAGGCAAAAAAATGCCTGTCTGTAATATGAACATGATAGTAAATGAATTAGGCGAACATCGTAACACAAGGATATGAGGCGATTGAACAGAATAAACGAAAGAGGTGACCCGATAGAATGGGCTAGGTGAATGATGCCAGTAAATAATTTGGCATGAGTGAGTGATACCGATTGAAGAAAAAGGGTAACGAAGTGGCACCTGCAATGACATCAGTAAATGACTTTGACTTGATGGAATGTGGGAATATCAACAGTAAATGAGGTGAGGTGATTGAATGGAATATTTACTAAAATGGGATGATTGTATGACATCAGTGGAATTCGTGGGTGGATTAGAGTAATGACGTCAGCGGTAACCTATAAGACTGGGTAATGACGTCAGAAATTCTTTTCTGATATTTACTTCAGTGAATTTCGTGGTTGGTCTAGTGTATTATGCGCGGGAATTAATTGATTTGGACTACTCTAAAAACGCCAGTTAATTCTTTGATTTATGACTGACGTTAGCGTTACTTTATTTTTTTAGTTGCCTTATGATCGATGCATATTAGCCAAGAATACGATTATTATATGTGCATTCATATTGAGGGAGCGAGATCGTGAAAAAAAGGCCAGAGGCGACGGTGGGAATCGAACCCATGACCGCGGGGTCTATGAGCCGAGAGTCTCTCACGCTAACCACTCGGCTACCGCGTCGAATCCTAGGTTCGATTATGGCTATGACATCAGTGAATGTCGGCTGGCATAGAGTAATGACGTCTGGGGAATTAATCGATTTGGGCTATCTTAATGACAGTTAATTATTTGATTGGATTAAGGTAATGACGTCATGAAATTTTGATTGCACTTTAGCAATATCATTGGATAACTATAATGGTGGGTATGAAGCCAGTGGATTCCTAAGGTGGCCATTCACGATCACTCCAAATGGAAGCGCGCCAAGCCGTCCAGCTCCATTTGGAGTGCCTGAAATTTGAGGGGGCATTCACGACCGCTCCACAGCCAGTCGCTCCGAACGTCAACCAGTGAATTAACTTCTCAAAATGGATAACGATCTCTTGTGCTACTCTTCTGTTTATTTACATATTAAAAGCAAAAAATCGAAGAGGAAATGGTGTAAGCTCCTGAACAGAAGCCGTAATACCCACTTCAATTTGATGAAAGATCTTTCCCATGAACCCGCTGATTGGAGGAACTATTTAAGGATGGATGAAACGTCTTATTTATTCGTTATATTTAGTGTTCTATTGACCAAATTACTTCTTTCAATTATTTAATCTTTTTTGTAAGGTTTTGGTTGAAATGAAAAGCTAGTGCCACGAGCGGGATCTGAATCCATGGCCTTCGGCTAAATACGCCGCTGTTCTACCACTTCTAAGCTATCGTGACTTCGATCCTCTCCGACACCAAAAAATGGCAAAAAGAGAAAAAAATTCGAAAGGTTGTAGGTTGAGATGGGGAGTTGGTGCCCGAGTGGATCGAACTATCGAAGTCAGGATAGCTCAAGTGGTTAGCGCAGCGGCGTATGTAGCCGAATGTCGTGGATTCGAATCCCCTCGTGACACTATTTTTTCATTTCAACCAAAACCTTACAAAAAAAAAGATTAACATCTTATTTATATTTACTCCAGCTTGTTACCCCCTTGATTAGACAGTCATGAGAGAAATCATCACTACTTGAAATGTTGGCAACCACATTACGATTTCTCGCTACAGGGATGAACTACAAAGAACTTAAGTTCTCTACTACGATTTCTGATCATTGTTAGGGGTTATCAATACCGCATCTCTCATTGCATTTGTATCCTTTGTTTTGAAAACGTCGACCAACTGGTTGAGGATCGAATTTCTTTTATTTCTATCGTGGTAATATAATCATTGTCCACCACTTTCATAAACATGGTAAACTTTCATACAATTCAATCACCTCAACAATAAAATCTCGATTGGATGTCATTACCAATAAAGAATAAACGTTTTTGACTTTTTGAGAATGTACGACGGAGATGTTTGCTCAGTGAGGGTTTTCCCATTCACGACCAGGCTACCGCGCCAAAATCCCTACCCACCACGCCAGGTTTTCCCATTCACGAACGCGCCATGCCGTCGTCGCGCTGTAGATATTTGGAGTGGCGCGATGGAGTTTGGACCGATCGAATATTCGGCACAGCCGGGCACGCCAGTTCAGTTTTGCCATTGACGTGGTTTTTGGAACGGCGACGCTCCGTTTGGACTGCTTGGAGCGATCGTGAATGGCCACCTTAAGACTTGGACTAGAGTAAGACGTCAGTGATTACTGCTAGAGTAACGACGCTAGCGACTTAGGATATTATGAACTGGGATATAATGACATCATTGTTTCCTTAACCAAGCTTATGTCTGGGAATAACTATTGGCATTTGTCGCGAATTGCTCGATTGGGCTAAGCGGGTGACGTCGTAGCTTGAATTAATAAATGTTCTTTGTGTCCATGGATTTGGGTCCATTTCCAGGTCTGAGGCGGAAGCTCAGTACGCCAAGCTGCTTGCGAGGCTGTCGGCCAAATTGGCCAAGGCGACGAAGGAGCTGAGCGGGACGGTCAACTCGACCTGGCACCGGATCGGGATCGAGATGGAGAACGAGTCCGAGATACACAGGAGCTTCGCCGCCTCGCTCACCGAGAACCTTGTCAAGCCGCTGAGGAGCCTCACCGAATCACAGCACAGGATCAGAAAATCAGTCGAACTCGCCGTAGATAAAAGTGGTAATTTTTTTAAAAGAAATTTTGATTTTTTGAAATAATTCTTTTTGGGCGTGTTAGCAAAAAATTTGGCAGAGTGGAGGGCGGCCGAGGCCAAGGCGAAAAAGCACAGCTTCGTGAGCGCGAGGGACAACGAGAAGCTCCGCGACGGCGTCGACGTGAGGAACCGCATCTCGGGCAGCTCGCTTCACATTTCAAAAGCCGCCAGTGAAAAGGACACCACGAAGGTCTGTTAAAAAAATAAAATAAAAATATAAAATAAAAGATGGAAATCAAAGAGAAAATATTTACAGCTTGAGTCGAAGAGGAAGAAGGCAGAGGAGACAGTGAAAAAGGCCGATGTGGAGTACTACAACCTCTGCCTCAGGGCCGAGAGGTCGAGGCTCGAATGGGAATCCGCCATCGTACGAGGGAGCCATTGTTTCGAGGTAGTACAAAAACTTAAAATTAAACTTAAAAATAAATATATAAATGAATTTCATAAAGGTGATGGAAGACGAAAGGCTCAAGGGGCTGAGGACGCTGGCCGACCTGTACGCCAAATGTTTCAAACAGACCGCCCCGAAATTAACTCAGGTTTGTTTCGAAAAAATAAAAATTGTACTTATACCTGCATTTTAAAAATTCTGTAACGCAGATAGGAGAAAGGATAAGCGACCCTCTGGAGGCGATCGACGTTTCGAAGGACATGCAGGCGGTGGTGTGCTTGAGGGTGGCGACGGAACCGTCCCACGAACAGATCCTGCCGGACTTCTACCCGGAGCAGCTAACCCTAGCCATGAACCGCGATAGGCGGAGGCAGGTCTGTACAGAGAGAGTCGTGTATTAACTTTTGAGTATGAGGTGAGCGATAGTGAATTAGGTCATTGGACAAGACCAGGACCGTCTATGTAAGACAATGACGTCAATTGTGAGAGGAGGTTAAGTGGAAAAGTGATTTTATAGAATGGGATAGGTGAATGTCAAAAGTGAGTGATTGGATAGACCTCTTACACTTCTGGAATAGAACTGAGAAATTACAAGATGAAATGAATCACTCGCAAATCCTAATAAGTTTGAACATGTAGGCGTGACGTCACGCGGGCCAATAGCACCTTCACATGAGCTACTTACATGTTTTGCATGTTCGACGTGACGTCATCTGCGCTAGTAGCGCCTGCGCAAGAACCGACCTTTTCCCAGTAGCTCCTTTAAGTGACGTCACCTGCGCCAGTTCCTCCTTTCCGTGACGTCATAAGGCAAAAACAATGACGTCATGACATCGTCAAACTCCATGGAGTCATACCCCCACCAGAACCCATCAAGTGCGCCAGTATTCACTGCGTCAGAACCGGCCTTTTATCACTACTAATGACGTTAGTAAATAGGAGAGGTTATTACAGTGCGTCACTAAATTAAGAGATGATATTAAATGACGTCAGTAAATTAGGAGAAAATAATTAAATGATGTCAATAAAATAGTCGAGGTAAATCACTAAAGTCAAGTAAGGTAAGTCACTAGATTAGTAGAAGATATTAAACGACTCATCGAATTAAGAGGTAATTAAATGACGTCAGTAAATTAGAAGAGGATATAAATTACATCAGTAAATGAGAAGAGGTTATTAAATAAAGTCAGTAAATTAGGACAAGTAATTAATTGACGTCAATAAAATAGACGAGGATATTAAGTTACATCAGTAAATGAGAAGAGGTTATTAAATAAAGTCAGTAAATTAGGACAAGTAATTAATTGATGTCAATAAAATAGACGAGGATATTAAGTTACATCAGTAAATGAGAAGAGGTTATTAAATGACGTCAGTAAATTATAAGAGGATATTAAATTATATCAGTAAATGAGAAGAAATTATTAAATACCGTCAGTAAAGCAGGAGAGGTAATTAAATGGCGTCAGAAAAGTAAGAGAGGATATTAAATTATATTAGTAAATTAGAAGTGGATATTAAATTACATCAGTAAATGAGAAGAGGTTATTAAATGACGTAAGTAAATTAGGAGAGGTAATAAAATGACGTCAGTAAATTAGAAGAGGATAATAAATTACATCAGTAAATGTGTCGGAGAGGGGGCTCATCTTTCTTGCACAGCCACCCCTCCGTTTCAATAATGCCGTTCACCGTGGCTGGAGAAAAGGGGGAAAGGAAAGCGGTAAAGAATATAGAAATGATGGAAATTTAAAATTTTAGGAAAAACTACAAATTTATTTTAAAACTAAATTATGGATCCTTTCTTCTTTTACTTCCAAGATTTTCACAATTGTAACGAAAAACAAGGATTAAAATTAATAGGGAGGGAAACGAAAATAAAATAAGGACAGTTATGGCATTAACAAAATGAGAAGAGGTAATTAAATGACGTCGGCGAATTAAGAGAGGCAATTAAATGACGTCAGAGAATTAGGAGCGGTTATTAAATGACGTCAGAGAATTAGGAGCGGTTATTAAATGACGTCAGAGAATTAGTAGAGGTTATTGAATTACATCAGTAAACTAGAAGATGTAATTGAATGATGCTAATAAGTTAGCAGATGGAATTTAAATGACGTTAGTAAATTAGTAGAGGATATTAATTACATCAGTAAATGACCAGAGGTTATTAAATGACATCAGTAAATTGGTTAAGGTGTTAAATGATGTCAATAAATGAGGAGATAAGTGAGCTAAGATAATATAGAAAGGAAATAATTAGAGCGAATGATATAAATCTAGGATTTTTATTCATTTCTTTTCAGGCGATAATCAAACTCTTGCAGCTTGTCAAAGGCGACCTAGAGAGAGAAAGGCGAGGTAAGGCCGGTGTTGAGAACCTCGTACTCGCTTTTAAACAGACACCCACATTTACTAGCGAAGACTCGCAGCATAATGTCACTGACAAGCTCCAACACGTGAGATTTTTTTTGGTGGAGAGGATGGGGAAGAAAGGATTTACTGTTGTCAATTGTGTCCTCAGATGAAATCGATGCTGGCATTCCTCGAGGCAACGAGGTACAAACTGCAGTCGGCACTGGCAGAGATTGAAGGCACCCCCATACCTGGCCACCCACTCGCTCCGCACATACACATCTCGAGGGACAGGCAAGGTTATAGGCAGTCGACGCTCAAAGTGCCCTCTTGGGTCCATGACACCGCCTCCGAACCAACATCAGAGCAGCACATCTGGATTGACAGAGGCACCGCCGATGGTACTGCGACCCACACAGATAGCGATTTCGGTACGTCAGATTTAATAAAAACATACATTTTACACAATTATTATTTTTATTTTAAATGATATATTTTTTTAGACGAGTTTTCAAGCCAAGGAAGCGAAAAGGGCGACGAGAATGCAGTTGTAGCAGAAGTCGTCCCATCATGCACGCCGCAGCGTTGCAAGGCTCTCTACAACTACAAGGCCAAACTCTACGACGAGCTCGACCTCACACCAGGTACAATGGTTCAAACCTGTCAAACGGCATCATGTTTTCAAACTGGTATAATTTACAGGCGACATAATCAACATCCATGACAAGCAGGTTGACGGCTGGTGGCTCGGCGAGCTCAACGGCACCGTCGGAATATTTCCAGCAACTTACGTTGAAGAATTGTAAACTGATTGTAAATAAAAACAAACAACAACAACAAAGCCAAATTTTTAAAACACAAATTGTACATAAGATAAATAATTTAATAATTAAAAAGTTTTTTTTATTTAACAATTTTCCTGATTTATAAATTTTGAATTTATTAATATTCATTCGGTCATATTTGGTTTAATTTAGATTTTAAAAAGAGAGAAGACAAGGCAAACAAAAACGGTTGAGAATAATTAACATAACGAAAAAGTTAATTTTTTTCTTTTAAATCACCATCCTAAAACGAAATCGATCACCTTGCCGACTACGCTTGTGTCCTTTTGTGGTGTCGGTTGATCCGGCGTCGCCATCTCCCTTCTCGACAGGCTCAGGTGGCGTATTTTAGGCGAAGTAGGTGAGAATGCTTGGGCTGTGACGCTGTTGTTGAATGCTGGCGACGTGGGGCAGGAAAGCCTCATCTGGTTCTAAATTAAAAAAAAAAACTGAATAAAACGAAACAATGGACAACAGGCTTTTTATTAATTGAAACAATGAAACCAGCTCTTCACGCGGTAAGCGCCGATTTTTGGGTTTCCACATCCCCTAAAAAATCACATTAAAACAGTCCCTAATGACAGAAATTAAAAAAAAATATATATATATATGTAATATATATAAAAATACCCGTGGTGCTTTCTTGAAAACACATTTCTAACATAGACCAAACTGGAGAAGTTTTTCGGCTGGAATAGACCTTATAAACATATAGACCTTATACAATACAAAAAGAAAAAAAGAAAACTTACTATATTTTTCCGTTCGGAAACACCGATCATTATGTTGCCATTGATGATTCGCTCATTGTAACCCAGCGCCTTCCGAACGTCTCCCCTATTGCCGAACTTCAGGAACATCCAGTTCCCAGACGTCGGGAATGAGTGTTCCATCACCTGCCCAAGCTGAAAATTACAAATAAAAATAATTTTTTAAAGTATTAACAATTAAATAATACATATCCCAGCATTAATAGATCCTAGGAAAGTCACGTGTCTAAAAAGGGAGGTTATAAATAAGCACTGTTACTACTACAGGGCCTTTAAGAACAACTAAATTTTATAAATTTTCATACCTTAACTAAACACACAAAATCTAAAATGACATATTGATCATCATTCATCATAGACAGTCATCAATAATTAAGCCATCGTCAATAATTTATTCAACCCAGCCTTACATGTAGGTTATATTCACTGTTACTAACCATCGGTCTTTTTAGACACTAACATTTTATAAAATTACATATTCAAATTATTGAACTAATGTGTGGTGATTAGTGACCGTTAATCAATTTCTGAATAATTATTGAACTAAGCCACACACAACCTAAAAGACATATTGATCATCATTCATTGTAATTAATTCAGTTATCATCGGTAATTAAGGTGTTGTCAATAATTAGTATACATGGCACTTACAAGAAGGTTATATATACTGTTACCAACCAATTGTCCTTCAGACGCATTTTATTTTAAGAATGAATATATACAAATTTGAACTAAATCACACAAAATCTAAAAAGGACGTATTGATTATCATAGTTATATAAATCATCATCTGTAATTGAACCATCGTCAATAAATTAGTCATCATGGCACTTACATGAAGGTTATATTCACTGTTAACAATAATTGGTCCTTCAGACACAAGAATTTTTTTTTAAATTCATATATTCAGATTTGATTCAACCTATATTAACAAAGTTATACAATCAGTCGCCATCAGTATTTAAGCCATAAACAATAAATTCATCATGGTCAACATGAAGGTTATAATAATATACATTATTACAAAACTTTCAAACAATTTGTTTTTCAAATTTGTCCTAAGTTGCTAATTCTACTTCTAACCAAGCCAAAAAATAATAAATAATATATCAATATAAAAATATTGCCCCGGATAAAAAAGTTTTTGAAAGCATGTCCAACTGGTCATGACTTACCCAGAAACAAAAAACCCTGGCTTGTGTGTTTGAAATAGACCAGATAATAATTGACCGATATATAAGATGCAAATTAAACAACAGAACCTGAACGTTCAGTAGACAACGAGAACAAACATCATACCTAACTGCAAGAAGGGCAAATTGGTTGAAACACAAATTATAATGTTCACGCAGCCATAAAGGTGACTTGATTAAGATCTGGAATTGATAATTAATCCAAATGTTTAAATATTACGTAAATTATACAATATAATGTAATAATTAAAGCTTCCATGATGGATGTTAATAATAAAAATCTAAACAATAACTTTTTTTTCTAACCTGTGTAGCATAATTTTCAAATTGTGATACTTGTAGTGTATGACGATAATTTGTCTTCTTTTTCCAAACTAAATTACACAGTTTAATGTAAAAATTAAAACTAGCATGATGAAAAAATTATTTAAAACAATCTATAACTTTTTTTAACCTGTCATATATTGTATGATAGTTTTGAGTTATGGGGTTGATTGGTCAGATGGTTGTCATATTTTATTTAAAATTGAAACCTTAGGATTTAGTTTAAAGTTTAATTATACTATGTACTTAATTGGGAGAAATAGACAAGGAGTTGATGCAGACAAAAGATAAATTATTTTCATTGAGATAACGTATATTATAAATAGTTGACTGAAAAGCAAATTGGTTGTAACCGTATTATAACCTTCATGAAGCCGCAATGGTGACATGATTAAGATCTAGTATTAATAATAAAGACAAATTTTTTAAATTTTAACTAAATTATACAATTTGATGTATTAATTAAAGCTTGTATGATTTTTATACGCACTTGAGAGAAAATAGACAAAACATGAGCACTGGCAGATGGTGGAAAGCCATAAACTACGATCCAGTGTCCTTCACTGTCCACAGCATCGTTGCCGACAGTGTCCATCCTGTAAAATATGGTAATATATAGGTTTGATTAAATTAAAACATGACAGTCGTACCTGTCGGGTGTGGCTCCGATTGTTCTGTCTGTTGTAACCTCCGCGTTCTTCGCCTTCATCTCCTCATCAAAAAGGGAAGATATTGGGGGCCCGTTCAGGACCATCTTGCTCCCGTGGTTGTAGTGCGGCCTGAACGACGTTATCTGGAGAGGGCTCTCACCGTGGCGCGGTGACACGTTCATCTTCTCAGGTGAGGCTTGGCTCCGGGACAGGAACTCATGGTTCACCTCTGGCTCGCCGAGCAGGAATCCAGGCAGGTACTGACCGCTGGCTCCCGGCGACTTCATCTCACCGACCATCTGCAACGACCAACATTTAATACACCGGTGGGAGACGGCCTGTCTAGTCGGACCGTCTCGGCCCAGACGTTCTTCCGGGGTTGTTCGAGACGCTGGTACTCGCTCGAAAGCCACCTATATCTCCTCAGCAGCCTGTCTTCATGTTCACAGCAATTGTAAACAGGTGTCGCGTTTGCTTTCCTCTCAAAATAAACCTTCACCTCAACTAACAAACCATAGACAAAATATCCAAAGACGATAACTAAGAGATAATACATTTTCCCCCCTAAAATATATAATTTACTGAGAAGAAAAAAAAAAGAAATAATTAAACACATGAAAAGTTGAAATATTATTTTTTTAAAAACAAAAAAAAACTTTAAATTGTTTAAACCAGTGTTTAAAATTATAAAACTGGAGATCCGAGCTTTTTAAAATTACACAGTTTATTCGAGTCTCAATACATTCGGATTTTTATTTGTTTACCAATATTAAGACCTTTTTTTGCCACACCACATACATAAAAATAGACAAGCCGTCCTGGAAACGCACGCCATACGCGTCGAAGGCGACAAGGGCAGTTCCGACGTGAACCCGCGCCTCAAGCCAATCCAGCCGGTCGTAGCTGGCCTAACAAATTGCGCCAAGAATCAGCTGATGCCCAAAGGCTGTGAGCCATATTTCAAAGGGAAATTATAAACGAAACATCAAGATTTGGCGTCTCCGCGAATAGATGGTGGTCCGAACTACAGTTCTGACAGTGGTTAGGTGACACCGTAGGCAGATGGCCATGTAGATAAACACACATTCAGAAATTTACGGATTACGGCAGGACGTTCGAATTGACAAAGAAAAACAAGACAAAAACACATCCATTTAAAACATAAATTAAACAAAAACCAAAAACATGGATCGAGATGTAAGTAGACATAAATGTATTGAAACATTCAACAGTTAAGGATATATATATATTTTTTTATGGCATAGTGGTGCAAGATGCAGAGCGA
Organism: Cimex lectularius; assembly: GCF_000648675.2. Classification (NCBI taxonomy): domain Eukaryota; kingdom Metazoa; phylum Arthropoda; class Insecta; order Hemiptera; family Cimicidae; genus Cimex; species Cimex lectularius. Next base: position 1,494,367 of record NW_019392637.1, on the reverse strand, counting down.
TAGTAATGGCTACGGTGACTACAGCTACATACCGATCGAGGAAGAGCCACGTACCACACTACATGTCTGCCCGACCTGCAAAGGATCAGGTAAAATAACTGTACAAAAAGGTTACAATTAAATAATAATTTTTCTTCCACAGGATTTTTTGATGGTGTGCTACCACCCATCGAGTTCAAAGAGGCGCCGAAGAGTGCAAAACGTGACTAGTGGCGAATTAAATAAATAATTTTTTTTCTTCATTTTATTGTTTATTTTAGCGAGCCAGTTTGCACCGGATTGCGAGCTTCCAGTTGCCCTGCCGAAGATAAAATGCCCGTTAAGCCTACGCCCCAAGCCTAATCAGCTCACCGTAGGTTTATTATATTTTATTTACATTAGTCGCGCCATTGTAGAAACTGTATTTCCGTTCAGTAGAGGTCGTCCTCTTCAACTGTAGAGACGCTCCCACTCCTGCCGACAAAAAAGAACCGTGTGCCTCAGTTCGGCGCCACTCTTAAAACCAGATCCAATCCGACGACACAAGAGGAGAAGCTGTACTGTGCTACCTGGCTAAATCTTTTCCCTAAGCTCAATAATCTTTCCAATTCCAGACCTTCGATAAGGAACAGCAAGAGCAGGATGAGCAGCAACTCTTCCGAAGGCGGAGGCGACATTGACCTGATCGAGCCGAGGGAAATCGACAACAAGCCCGACTTCATACGGAGGACAAAGGTCAAGCTGAAAAGCTCAAATCTGTAAGCTAAAATAAAAATAAAAAGGCGTTTGTAGTATTATTGCATATATTGTTTTAAAAATGTGTGTTTAAAGATTGGAGATCAGTGAAGGCGTCATCGACGTGGTCCACCTGGCGAAGGTTGATGAGACCGCCGCGTATACGTTTATGCCGCAGGTAAACCGCCACCTCTGCGAGATGCTGCGTAGCCTCAAGGTCAAGATAGTGCGCCAGGCGTGCCAGGCGATAGCACAGCTCTTCGGCCGAGTAAGCCACGTCTCAAGACCGGTAAGATAAAGGAGAAATCCTGCCTAAGACACGAATCAACAAAATCTGTTTGAAGGAGTTTGACGACATCGTCGTTCTACTTCTGATAAGGACGGCCGACTCGAAGAAGTTCGTAAGGAAGGATGCGACTTCGGCGCTTGACGTAATTGTCGCATCAACACCACCACAAGTTGTAGTGCGGGCCATACACGCCAAAGGGCCCAGGTACGAAAATTCCCCCCTGAGTTTTTCTTTCCATTAATTTTTTTTTTTTTTCATTTTAGGTCAAAGAACCCTCACGTGAGGCTTACGACAGCGAAAATAATGTGCACGCTCGTCAGGCTCGTAGGGTACGAAACACTCCTGAGTCATCCGGCACTTCATGAGATGCGCAAGCGCGTCCTCGAGACAGGTTGCATCCTCCTCGACGACCAGAATGGCGACGTAAGGTATAAAATCTTGCCGACAAACTTAAAAAATGCCGATATTTATACATTTTTTCATTTTTATTTAAGGTCAGTTGGGCGCGACCTCATGTCGAATTTTGTAACGCTGGGCGACTTCGAGGAAGCGCTGCTCTCCGACGTACCGCAGCAGCTGATAAAACGGGTCGAGAAGAGCATCATATGCCTCCGTGTCGAACTCCTCAAGTCCGTAGACATACTCAAAACCAGCGACATCCCGCTCCAGTGAAATGTGAAGGCACTTTACGGCGATACCCTAGGACCTTCAAAAAATAAAATTATTCAACGATTCAACATTTCATTTATTTTCTATCCTCTTTACCCAGATAAGTCTACTGATTTAGAAAAGAAAACAATGCAAACCAAAACTAGAGCTGAATTATAGAAATCATGGAAACAGGTTGGAAGATTATCTTTAACAATCAGGTTCCAAAAGAGTCACACAATTATTTTTTAATACATCATTGAATAAATTTCAGCCAGAATTTAGCATAAAATATATAATTATAAAAGAATTTCCAGTTTGACGGTTTAAACAAGGAAATCGCAACGATTTGAACTGAATTCAATAATTCAATCGGCTGGATATCTGATCATAAACTGTATGGATTAAACTATTGGATGGCTGCAAAGTTTGGTCCCCAACAATTAACAAACAATTATATTTAATATTTATACAGCATCCCTTCATAGACTAGTCCAACCTACCACTAGAGTAAGCCAATTCGCAGATGATATCACTTTTTACACTTGTGAAAAATTCATGTATATGGGAATCTCGGAAACCCAACCTGTAATTAGAGAGTTTGATCATCAGCAGGCGAAGGAAGATCACACATACCAGCTGGCCTGCAACTCGCTCCGTACAAAATCAACACATGTAATTCCTTAAAATTTTTAGGACTGATAATCAAACAGAAGCTACTATGGAAACATTATATTGAACATGCGTAAAAAGTGCTGAACTGAATGTCTTAGAAGTTCAATGCAAAAAAAAAACCCACGACTTAAACACAATGTCATAAAGACCGTTACACCTTATGGTAAATACTATTGGAACCATTGAATTAAATGTAACATATACTGGATATAACCATTGGATCTGTCATCCATACCAGAGAGGAAACCAGTCATAAAGGTTTCCGCTGGGTGAACCTGGCTCCGCTCGACTGCCAGACAAATACAGTTCCATTCTACGGTAGTTGCTTATTGAATAAATCTTTAAGTTTAATTAGTACAATATACAGTATAATTTAAGCTCTAGGTTAGGCAGTTAAAATCTTGAATCTCCTTATCTTTTAGAGTCGACTCTTGAATCCCTTGAAGCCAGTAGAATTGGAAAGAATTTACCATTGAATTTTTCCACTAACAGTTTAAAAACGAATAAAAGTCAAGAAAATAATGAAAACAGCAAAAAATCAGTCGAAGCCATACAAGCGAGGATATCCAAATCCGACTCAACAGATTCTCGATGTACGTTCCACTCACCATTTCGGCCGATTCTTCCTCTTCACTCCGCCAACGAACAAAAAAACAGTTAAAACGGAATTGTAATATTTAAAATATTGACAAAACAAACATTTAAAAAAAATTGTAAAAAACGTATCCGACAGGGCCACCCGAGACGTGAAGAGTCTTGTCCCTGAGCCTGAATAAAAAGGCGGGATAACAATTAGGAGAGGTTACGCGAGCATGCTGACGGTAAATTAAAAGAAAATAACGATTAATTATCAAACTGAATAAAAAAACGTTAATATTTATTGGCAGTCATTTATTATTTCATAAGAGTTAAAAATTATACATAAATTAAAAATTGTATCAATATAAAAATACAAAAGAATCGATAAAAAAATTTAATCGATTAAATCGATTTCATATTGTAACCACCAATTGGCTATTCCGGCAGTTCGTTTTTTTTTAATTCGTTCAGTGAAGCAGTGGTTGAACGAACTAGGTAGATCATGCTTTTTGGAGAAGCAAAAAACTATAAATTATATTATTACATGATAAAAAGAAAAAACTAAAAGAGAACCATACTTCAGTTTTTGGAGAGGTAAAAATTTCTATAACCTATATTATTTACGTGATAAAAAGAAGCATAGTCCACTAAAATGAAAGACGAACATTAAGTTCTTTTACGTTAATAGTTCATTTGAACAACCACTCTTCTTTTAATGAACTAGTTCAGTGAACTAGAGTTCTAACGAACTAGGTAGTACACGCTTTTTGGAAAAGCAAAAACCTATGTAAGTTATATTATTACAGAATAAAAAGAAAAAACTAAAAAAGAACTAGTTCACTAAACCGGTACATATAAATTATGGATAATAATTCGAGATCTTACTTTTTAAAAAATGTTTATTTTAAAAAGTTGTAGCTTTACCGATATACATTCGAGAAAGCGTACACAGAATCTAATCTATCTACCCTCGGTCCCTTTTTAAGTCACCTCGGGTTAAGGGGGAGAAAAATGCAATTGTGCTTAATCGACATCCGAGATAAGCCGAGTACATTTTTCTGTACAAATAGCTCTTTAATTAATTTTTAATAATATGATATATATAACTTATATGTAGTGATCATTCGGGAATGGTTCAATTGAATTAGTTCGTTCTTTTATTGAATTAGTTCAGAGAGCTAGAATTTAACGAACTAGGTAGTTCATACTTTTTGAAAAAGAAAAAAAATTTATGCTGAATTCGTTGAGATGCAGTGCGAATGTCTTTTCCATGAAACTGATTAAATGTTGGTTTTCTTTCTTCTTCATATCTAAGTTGATATAACCAGATAGAATAATTGGGATTTCTCCGTAGCCTCTTTCTTCAATAAGTTCAAACATTTCTGATGCTTTTGGTGCGTACACTAATAAGTTGGCTAAGAAGAAATACTGTTTTCAGCTCTTCCATGAAAGTGTCCGATGACTCATTTCCGTAACGCTTTTTTCGTAACGTTTTTTCCGGACGTTTTTAGCTGGGGGATGATGGCTAAAACATGTTCCATGTTAAAAAAAATCTTACCTTAAAAAGTCTTCTTTTTCGGACATACAGTGGGAAAAAACCATCATCCCAGAACTTTAAATCAAGTGTTCCATCACTGGTTCCCTGTGTAAGCACTTACTTTCCATCCTTCCACATACCTTTTTATATTTAAATCCCATTGAACCTGGTCTCCCCGGGGCAACATACCACACTTCTTTTTAACTCCCATCTACACGAAATGGACTCGTTCACTTCTAGACTCGACTCTCATTGTCTTGATCCTCTATTATTTTTACTCTAGGCCTAATCATGAAATCTAATCACAACATTGTCACTTTGAAATAAATTGAAATAAGTATGTTTTTAAGCTTGTGGTTAATTATTAAACAATATTATCGATTGTATTGTATCGATGTATGAATCGATTGTATTGCTGGGTTGGCGGGTTGGTAAGGTTTCAGAACTTCGGCTTCAGTTCAGCTTCAGCGTTCAGCCTTCAGTCGAACGATGGCCGTGGCCGAGGAGGTCGAAACACTGTCTGAAGAGCTGAAACGATGCGCCATCCACAATTACATCTCGGAAGAAAGCAAGATCGGACTTACGAACAGGCTGAAAGACAGCTTGCAGCAGGGCGGATCCAGCAACAGGGATGGTAATTGCTGGCATTTATAATTAACATCATTATTGATAAGAAATTTGGTCAACCTGGGCGCCAAGTCTTAGTTGTTGATCTTTTTTTTGGTGGGGGTGGTCTGATGTTATGACGATTTCCTATAGATTAGATTTCAATTGATCAAATTTTATATTGACAAAAAATTTTTAGTTAAATTTTAGATAAAACATACAGATTTATGGAATTAATAAAACATTATAGCAAAAATTGTTTGGAAAATGTCCACTAGGACAAAACTATAAGTGCGCCATTTTTAAAAATAATTAATCTTGTTTTACCAGCAATTTATAATATAATACTTCATTAACTTGATAATTAGACTGAAAACTGTTTCATTTATACAAAATAATTTTTAAAAAATTAAATCTTTTTAGTTAAAATAAATTAATTTTAATTAAGAAAGATGCAAATTTTTAAAATTCAGTCCTGATCAAAACTGTATAGTCGCCATGTTTTTTTTAATCTCTTCTTTTTTTAATTTATTTTTTTCCCCCATTCTATTAATAATTGCTATACTTCATATTTTTGAAAGTAACTATTCAATTAACCCAAAACGAACATTTTTTTAATCAAAGTTAAGATCAAATTTGCCTGAATTTTTTGTCCAAGAGAAAACTGTTGTGTGCCATTTTTGTTTGCCATGTTATTGGTTTCTTCCTACAAAGAATTTATAAATTTGAAGATATAACTAATTATTTTATCATTAAAAAAATAAGGTCAAAATATTTTATGTTGTGTTTAAATTAACTAATTTTGTTAAGAAAGATTTCAACTCTTCCAAGTTTAACCATGTGTGAAACTTCAGGGGTTCCATTTTTTTTCCCTCCTTGCTCAGTAAATAATTATTAAACTTTATATTTTAAATAATAACAGTTTTACTAACACAAAACCGGAAGATTTTGATCAAAGTTGTGATCAAATTTGCCCAAATTTATGACCAAGAATATTTTCAATCACCGAACAGCCTAGGAGAAAACTGCCATTTTTGTTTGCCATATTGTTATTTGTTTGTTCGTATAAATTAATAAATTATAAAATAACGGCTTAGGAGAAAACTGTAAGTGCGCCATTTTTGTTTTCCATGTTATTTGTTTTTTTCTATAAATAATTTATAAACATGAATGAGATCCAATAATTAATAATAAAAAATATTAAAAAGTAATATTTTTTATATTAAACATTTAAAAAAAGGGAAAGCATATTTGTTGATGTTAAAATAATTTTGGTAAGAAAGATTTTAAATCTTCCAAGTATAAACTGAAGTGTATAACCTTCAGGTGTGTTTTTTCTCCCCTCCTCAATAAACAATTGATAAACTTTATATTATGGGCAATAACATTTTTTTAAACAATAATAAGGGAAGTTTAAAAGAAACAACTTAGTTTTTCATAAGAACAGTTTAAAAGATGAGCCCCAGAATGAGTTTGATGGGGACCGGCTTACACAAGTTACCTTGAAGCTTTGTTCCACTATTGGATCATATTCTTCATATTTTCCCTTACAACGTTTGAGCTAATTGATTTTTTTTGTTTAGTCAATCCTCTTTTGTGTCTGATGTCTTCTAGGAGTTAAATAGGGGTGCAACCATGGATGATGAAAACATATTAAAACTTTCAACTTTTTTATGATAATATGGTTCTTTTCCTGTGACCTTTTTGTTATTTTTTATTTCTCCCTGAAATACAAACCAGCCTCTTGAGAGTCATGTGCATTCTACCATACAAAGGTTCGACATGAGTGAACTGCTGCTTACCTTCAGCTAGGCTGAAAAAGGATACATTTTTGCATATATACTCGTTCATTAATTAACATGTTAATTCCTTAAGGTGTCATAATGTTGTATTGATCCGTTTGGTTTTAAGATTTCGTGTTTAAAAACTTTGGTAGTGTCAAATGTTTCTGTTGTCTCAGATTTAAAATTTCATTCCAGAAACAACAACAGTTCGTAAGATTGGTTCATTTTACAAGAAAACGCTCGAGGACGTTATTACCAAGTCGAACACCCCGTCCGACCTCCATTTGATCACAAGCTTAATGGACGAGTCGTCGGCGGCTGTTCAGAGGCAGATGGAAGACTTCAACCCTTCGTCAGCCGAGTGGAACATTTTCTTCAAAGGCGACGGTATTTATTACTAATGGAATTTTTAGTTACAAAATCAAAACGGTCTGTTAAAAGGCAACAGCGTCGAAAGCTGGTGCCAAGGCGGGTTTGACGAGTTGGTGAAACTTTCGAGGCAGGCCGTCATTTTAGATTACAGCGCGTTCATGAATTACGACCTTCTAAACGAGCCAGAACCCAAGGCAAGGAAGGAGAGGGTGAACAGGGCGATGACGCAGAGCCAGCAGGCAGTGAAGAAGCCGAAGGAGATGACAACACCGGCGGAGGACAGCCGCCTAGAGATGAATATGAAGGCCGCTTTGAATGTACTTATCACTCTCACAAAAAATAAAAAATGGCTACCTTATTTCGAGTATGTATAAAACCCGTATTAACTTTCAACAAAAATTAAAAAAATATTTTTTTTGTAAGGTTTGTTTTAAATCCTTCGTCTTTCGTCCAGACGACTTACAACATGTACATAGTTGCATTCCTAGTGAGCGAACATTATGCCAAACTCGGCGTTGGCGCAAATGAGGAACTGTTCATAGCACCAATAAGGGGAAACATGAATGAGACGAATAGGGCGGAGTCGATCAAATCGGATCGGATGCATACAGTGATTGGACTTTCTCCGCCCGAGTGGACCTTGCTCGTCAAGAGGCTCGGAATAAAAAAAAATCTGCTGCCAGAGTTCTGCCCGAAACAAAGCGAACTCGACAACGAGGACTTGGAGCGTTTCTCACAGGGGATCCAATTCCTTAAACCGTAACAATTTTAATTCATCCCTAATTTATTTATTTATTGTTTATTGTATTTTTAGAAATTACCAGAGAAAAAGCGAAGAGAGAAAAAAAGGCAATAAAATGTTCAAATAATTGATTGTTTATTTTTTAAATCCTGGTGAATCAGTGAAGAAGACATGAAAGAAAATTGTGAAACCGCTCTGACTCGATCGGTAATCGCGAAACCGGCCGTATCGTCCAGGGCCTTGTCGTATTGATCAAGCAGTACACCCTCTGCAAGCTCGTTCGTGAGCCAAAATTGACATAACAACAATCGATTCAAAAGAAAGAAAAAAACCGACAAAAATAATCTTAACAATATAATTCGCTTGGGGGGGGGGATAAATCGTCGACAACATTTTTCTTGATGGGGATGCTGGCTGGTCTTAAGGGCTGTCGCCGAGGTCAGGCTCGTGTTTCGCCAGAACATGCGGTTGAAGCTGCACTTTCTTAACAGGCACCAATCGAGTTGTCTCCCTGGAAATATCAACTATTATCTATCTTATTTTAAATGGAATAATGGTCACTAAGACAACTATGTTTTAACATAATAAATTTACTTTTTATTACAATATAATTTATTTTTCTGTATCTGTAGGAAGTCACTGGCACTTCTGTCCCATGCTCAAGTCATTGGTACTTTTTGTCCCTTTGCTAAACAGTCACTGTCATTACAGGCCTAGACACAATACCATTTTCTGTACCATCTTTCTTAGATATGGGAGTCATTGGCACTTCTGGTCTAGGTACTTAACACTCATTGTCAATGCTGGCCTAGACACAACACCATTTGCACTACTATCTGTCTTAGATAAGGGAGTCATTGGCACCACTGGCCTATGTACTTAACAGCCATTGGCAACTACTGGTCTAGGTACTTAATACTCATTGATGCTACTGTCCTAGTAAAAACAATCACTAGCAATACTGGTCTAGGTTCTTAGCAGCCAGTGGCCCTATAGTACAAGGCTCAACAGTCATTCACATTTCTGATCGAAGTACATAACAGTCATTGGTTCTAGGATCAACAGTCATTGGCCCTACTAGTTTGGTTTAGGGACTCAAGTCATTGGCACTTCTGGTCTGCGTACTTAGCAGTCATTGGTGGTACCGTCCATGGCTCAACAGTCATTGCACTTCTAGTATAGGAAGTCTTAACATCGGCACTACTGACCAAGGCTCAACAGTCATAGGTACTGTTAATGACCTGGATAATTTTTTTTTTTTTAACCAAATTGTCCTCATCTTAATGCTAGTTGACAAGAGTTTCTTCTTTTCTACTGATGTTTTCTTCAGCAGTCATTAACCAAGAAAATAGTCTTTGGTTGTAATTGTCGCTTGAATCAACAGTCATTGGGACTACTGTTTGTCAGTGCTAAGCCCCAAGTCATAGGCATTTATATTTGTTGCCATTGCTTTTTTTATAGTATCAGTTTTCAGATGTCATTGGCAAAAGTAATTTATTATTATTAATTAAAACAAATTAGTTCATCATATACATTTCACTCATTATATTTTATGAAAAAAAGGAGGGGATCAATGATTTAAATATTTATTAAATTTTCTTACTTGGTGGGTACATCTTTCTTGAGTGAGGGAAGTAGGGATGGGACTTTACGATGGCCTGATTCACGCTGTACGACTTCCATCAGGGAATAACTCGGCATCCAACACTTAAAAAAAATAAATAAGTAAATAAAGAGATGAGGGTAAAATTATTATTATTGAATGTACCTTTTCTTTGTAAGCCGTCGCGACAATGTTGCGGTTGGGCTCGGGATCGTAGGCGACTGACTCGACGCCGAAGTGCTCGCAGTATTCGTGAACGAACTGCCGTTTCACAGCTCCCATTGACGGGAACGAGTAGCTGCGGCTCTTCTGCTTCGACTGTTTTGCAAGCTGCACGAGCTGGGTCAGCTTGTCGTGAACCATTTCGCAGAAGCGTGAGTCCTTCTTTGCCCATGCCTTCATCGAGTCGGAGTAACGAGGGCTGAACTTGGAGCTCAGGTCCGGATTTGCGATCTGCAGGCTCACCGCCAGCCTTAAGTTCCGCTCATACTTCCGGCACTCCTCATTACACTCAAGTCTGTGAATTTTTTAAAAATTATTTAACTGTAAGAATAATTTATTTAAATTCTTACGTTTTAAGGCTCATTTTTTTAGCAATGGACGACATATCGGAGGCCTCGACGGTATTGCCAAGGCGTACATTGGCAATCTTGTTCGCCAAGAGGGAAGTGGCGATGCGCTGGTACTCGGAGTGGTTTTCTGTGCATGTACGGATGACAGAACGTCGTCCGCACTCACACGTGACCTTGAGCTTGGCCAGGCACGGGGTGTTCGTAGGACAAGGCCTATCAGGGTGGCACGGGTTCGCGCAAGGGTGGTCGCACCCGCCCTCCCTGATTGTCGTGCACGGCTGCACGCAAATATCTTCGGGTCCGAGGCAGGCTCCATCGTGGCACCTTCGGTTGCACTTATGTCCACAAGCCAATGGCCTCCCACACGGCAGTCCACACGAATACTCACCCAAGTGACATGGGACCGTTTTCCTCATCTAACAAATAATTTTATTTTTTTCTAAAACAATATTTCATTTATTTTAGAATTGTTTACCTCATGAGCACCGAAACAGTATTTTGTCGTGAGTACAGAACACGGCGGGCACTCGGGGAACGAATGGCAGTTGTGCAACGGCGCATGGTTGCAAGGATGGCTCCTCGTGCAAGGCTCATTGCACTCAGGCGGCCTAGTGCCGCAAGGGACTGGAGGGAGTATCACTGATTTACCGCATTCGCAATGAAGCTCTTCAAAGCCTGCAATGAAAAATAAATAGGAGTACAAAAAAATCTTTTTTTTATTTATTTTAATTTTTTACTGCTCTTACTGGCAGCGAGGCATGGCGAACAGTGGCCACGGTGGCAGAGACGTTCGCACTTGTGCCGACCGCAGTTGAGGCTCTTGTTGCAAGGAAGGGGGCAAATGTGTTCCTCGCTTACGCAACAGACCTGATTGCACTTGTGCTTCCCACATGACCGTTTCTAAAACCCAGAACATCATTAATAATAATAAACTGTAATAAGATAAATATTAAGATATAAATGTAGATAAACATAGGCCCTAAGGATCCTACCCTCAACAATATAACTTTTTAAGCTTTTTGATACATTAAGTATTACTACTCTATTGTATTAAAAATCAAGTACAAGACTAATCCAGTTACACCAAATTCAAATCTCACTGACTTTTCATCAATTGAAAGATAACATAAGATCAAGAACTTACCGCTGCCCCAGTGATTGGTGAAAAAGGATGGTGATGATAGTGGGGGTAAAATGAACAGTCAAAAGGTTTTGCCTAAGTAGGTTATTTTTAGTGCTAACATTTAAATTTTCACCACTGATTTTTCCACTGCTTCCGTAGACAAATGAAATTTTGAAGGTAATATTTGTACAATTCTATTCTTGAAATAATAACTAAAACCTACAGTGCTGTTATCAAAGCCTAGAATAATAATTTAAAAAAATTGTTAATTATAAATTTTATTCTTTAAGTCGTGTCACCTTTATAACCTACACTGCTGTTATCACCACTTCCAAGTCTTGTTATACATGTATTCTGTACTTAAAATATGCTTAAGTCCTAAAAAATGTATAACCTACTGTGAAGTTATCACACCTTATATACAAAAAAGGTTTAAACTATGTAATCAGACCTTGAAGTACAGCTTTAAGTGTGAAGTCACATTTATAACCTACAGTAACCTGTTATCATCCACTCGAATGTTTAAAAAAAAAATCACATGGAATTATAATCTTGAAGTACAGCTGTACCCACAGCGAGGTTATCTACACCTTGAATCTCAAAAAAACCTTGGTAATTATAAATTCAATATGTGAAGTACAACTGCAATTTCTAAGTCACCTGTATAACCTACACGGCTGTAATCACAGCCTTGGATGTCCCAAAAAATAAAATTCATTACATGTTCAGTATTTTAAGTCCAATGTGAAGTCCTCTAAACCACCTGTATAACCTATATTGGTGTCATCAATAACTCAGAACATTTATAACCAACTAATTCTTTTTATCTAAGGCTTTTCGTTGAGATGACAAATTAGTGTCATGAGCAGGATTCGAACTCACGACCTACGGCTAAACACGCCGCTACTTGAACCACTTGATCTATCATGACTTCAGCCCCCCAAGCACCAACTCCTCATCGCAACTTACAACCATTCAAATTTTCAACATCGCTAGGCAGACTGTAGTTTTTTTTTTCTTTCGGTTTGTTACAGATAGCCAGAATTGTAACCTCAGTCTGGTTATCAAGTGCAGCGACACGTTGGCACTTTTATTGTTTTTTTACATGTAAAGAGTAACATAATATAACGGACATACCTTAGTACAGCGTTTCTGGCATAGAATGCTTGAAGATAGCTCGATGCAGGGTACGCTCTTTTCTATGTGGCCACATCGGCATTTTACTTTAGAGACTTGCTCACAAGGTGGACAGTCGCCTTCGTGACAACTGCTCTTACAACAGTGACGCTCACCTGACAGATTATTTGAATTTTATTTATTTATTAAATTTATTTATCTTTTGAATGTACCTTCGGGGCCACACTGTAGTATTTTGTTGCAAGTCTTCCCACATAGCGGTACAGGGTCAGTGCATTTGGTCCTGCTCCCTTCTGGTATCTCCATCCCGCCGCACGGGCATCGCCTGAGTACTTCAGGGTCGAGGTCGCATTTCGGGCAAGGCCCCGGGTGGCAGAGTAAGGGGCAGTCGTGTGACCCGCATGACAGCCGGCGCATACAGCGAGACCCGCACTCGTACTGAGTTGGGCCGCCAATCTCGGGTGGTATCAATGATCCGTCACAGTCCGAAGTCCTCTTATTCTGCCCACAGTAGCATTCTACTCAAAAAAAATCATTTATATACATTTTTTTTTTTTAATTATTAACCTACCTTGGTCTATTTTTTTATCGCAGGGACTGCAGTTACCCTGGTGGCATATTTGGTTACATGCGTGGACGCCGCAGTTAAGTGTCTTCTCACATACGGATTCGCACTCGATCGTAACGGTCGAAGAACACAGGACGGTTCTGTTGGTTCGGCCGCAACCGCAGGAACGTTTGATGTTGGCGCAGCACTGCGGGCATGGGCCTGGGTGGCACAGTATCGTACAACCGTGCGGACAGTCCTTCTTCCTGCCACATATCTGCCCGCAGCAGTGTGGCGTCTCACCGCGTATCTTAAAAATGTACATTGTAATCAAGATTAAAACCACATTTTCAATACCGCATCAATACTTACAAATTCAGGGCTTTGCACTTTTCCGCACATACACGTATACTCAGACGGTATAGACTTTGTTATATTTTGACACGCTGGGCACCGCCAACCGTTATCTAAATTCAAATGTTTTTAAACAAGCTATATTTTTAAAAATATAAAACTTAGATTTAGATTACCATCTTTCGAGCTGGAAGCCCATTTTACAGTGCAGTAGAGGTGGAATATGTGGTAACAGTTCGAGCACGACCAGACAGAATCCTGGTGCCTGACGCGCTCGCAGCAGACGAGGCACTCGAGCGTCCCGCTCACAAGCTGCTCAATCAGCCTCTCCCTCTGGCATACGGCGTTGTCGGCACGCTTGTTCCGCCACTGTTTTTTACCGTTGTTCCTCCAGTTTGTTTTCCTATAAAAATAATTTTGAAATCGTAACAAAAATTGAATTTGAGTTAATTTTATCAGCTCACTTTTGATTCTGACGTCCTTTGTTCTCCAACTGTGACGATTCTTCTATATTGTCCAAAATAACTTTGGCGTCATCTGTTTAATTTTTTTTCTCTTTCAAATATAATTAATTGCTATTAAAATTAGTTAAATTATTAATTTATACCATGTGAGAAATATTCCGCTTCTGTGTTTTGCTTCTTACGATTGTAAGGTTTCGCCTCCCAATTGTCTCTCGGCTTTGAGTTTTGATTCAGGCCGACATTGTTCACCTTTTGCCTGTGCCGAATTGAGTAAAATTAATTTTAATAAAAAAAAATAAAAAAATAAAATTCAAAAACTCACTGTTGCAGTAGTTTTTGATTCTTTTGAAACTGTTTTGGGTTAAATTTGATCCTGTCATTGCGACCTTTGTGCCTCGTGTTCCGTTCGGCGTCGCTTGCCGGCTTGTTGATCAGGTTCGATGTTGAAGGCATGAAGTCCATCCACGGCGCGCCGATCTCCCTGGTTTCTGTGCCAGATGTCTGTGCCCTAGTGAAACCCCTTCCATCGCTACTATAATTGTTCATGAAGTTGCCATCATACCATTCTGAAAATTGTCAAACAATTAAAAATCAATAAAAATAAAATAAATATTTAAACTTACGGCTATTACTGTTCGGCACGCTGCTGCTCGAATAAACCATAGTCGGCAAATAGTTCCCCTGGTATTGACCATACTGGTTGTAATCATTGTGACAGTCGTAAAACCCCTCGTTGCTCTGGTTGATGCTTCCCTGGCCGGCGAAACCTTAAATCGGAGCGTTTAATTATGATGATTTTATAGGGGAAAAAGTTTTTTTAAAAACAACAAGTTTACCAGGTGGAGGCATGACGTTGGACCCGAACGTCTCATACTGGCGAGACTGTTGGAAATAATGCGTACCACTGTTGTAATAGCTGTCTTGCCCTGATACGCTGGGGTCCATCATCTGCCTCACGGAGTAGGCGCCATTCCATCCCCAGTTGTCCATCGCATTCAGAATAGATTCGCTATTTGTTGTTTTTTTTTTTCCCTTCTTTTCCCAATTTCAAAACAAAATTATTATTATTATTTTGTAATATTTTAAACTTTTATGGTTTTCTATTCTTGCAGAATGCTTATATTGAGTATCCTGGAAAAAAAAAAGTTAAAATACTTTACTATTTCAAATTTATTATATTAAATAAAACATTAAAAAAATATTTTTCAATAAAAAACAAAAGGCTGCCTTTCATACTACGAGGAAAATGTTCTACGATCACATCGTGAATGCTCTTGAAACCATATGGTGTCAGCCAGCAAGGGACCTGACATTAAGGAAGGATAGTTCACCTGGGTATGCAGGAATAAACAAGGACTGCTTGGAAAAATTGCCAGCATTCAGTTGTACGATGTAGCTTGCATAGGAGCGGACAGTAGGGAAGGATATTTCACCTGGTATGCATTAATGACCAAGAACTGCTTGGAAAAAAGTTGCTGCCACTTGAATCTCAGTCCATGAGGGAAAAAAGATATTGCATACTCCATGTCCTCTTTCGGACCCTGGTGGTCAGGGGCGAATGGCTTTTACGAATACAAGCTGATGTTCTATTTTTTTTTTTTTTTTTAAGTAAGTAAGTAACCATTACCTTTTGTATTACGTATGACTGGACTGATTGGACTTCTAGACTTACAGGATGAAAGGTAAGCGCATTTACTTTACCTTCAGGTCCAATTGGTCAGGAATAAAAATGATTTGGTTTGGGAAGGCCAATGTTTTCGAAGCATTAAAAAAATAGATAATATGGAATTATGCTGATTTTCAGAATGGCGTAGAAAGGAGGATTGATCTGCACATTTAACCTTCCTAACCAGCACAAGATGTAAACTACAAGTTGACGCCCTTGAAAAGGCAAGAAAGATAAGTGGATTCTATACCTTCCTGTGCGGACAGGAATGAACATGTAAAGTAAATTCACTTGTATGTCAGTATGATTCAATTTTCTTGGATGACAGGAGGCAAAGCGAATCCACTTATTCGGACCCGGTCGCGCAGGAAGGAACACGAGGGAACGATACCTTGTACAACAGAATGGACACAGCGTCAAAAAAAATCATCCATCATGCTAATCGTTCAGACCAGACTGACAGGAAAAAAGTAAGCGAATCTACATTCACATTATGAGACAGTTGCACAGGAATAAACATGAATATGTTTAAAGGCATGCAATACATGGTGCAACATTATACGGCAAAAGGACAAAATAATCGATGTCTGCCCTGGCCGATCAGATTTCCAGCGGATCATTTCTACCTTAGATCATTCAAGAATGAAAAATTCTTACTTGTACAATATCGTGAGGTGACAGAATGTACACGGATGACCTTGAAGTGCTAATATTCAAAAGTGAGTTGTCTCTGGTAATAAAAATTTGGTTTGCCTTAGAAATAATGAATGAACTTTTCTTCTTTTTTTTCTGTCATATCGATACAGATAGGTAGTGAAAAGAAATTTTGTCTTTATCCACGGGGATTGTGCAATTCAAAGCAACCCCGGCATCATCGAGATGTCGGTCTTTTCCTACAAGGTGGGAGACTAGCACGGGTTTTCAAAACGTTCCCACTGGCCGGGAAAAAGCGAAACGTCGCGGACCACGTTGTAATGTTATTTTCGATAGATTAAAAAAAATCTGTGAAAATAGATAACTTACCGAATCGGCGAAAACAGCCGTCGGACGAGGCGGCCGCCGTGTTCCTCTTTCTCTTTCCCCACCAAACAGCGGACTTTCTTTTTTTTTTCTTTAGATCACAAAACAAACAAAAAAACTGTAAAGAACAAAACTCGCGTGTTTTGTGTTGTTTTTGTTTAGATCGAAACGGAAAATTTTGTGTCAGGGAGGCTACAAATAAAAAAGAGAGAAAAAAAACAGAATCAAGGGTAAAAAGCCTTTCCTCCTAGATTTTCCCCCCTGATTTTTTCTCTTTGTCTCCAAATTGGATTTTTTTTTACATCCAAAACCGGTTAATAATTTAATATATAATAGGTATTAAAAAAAAACTTAAATAAAAAGCCGACGTCCCGTCCCCAATGAGGCTACATAGGAACAAAGAGACTGGGTCAGTGATTTCTTTTTCAACCATGTCATAAGAGGGTGAAGGGCCAGGCTGGCCAACCGACAACGATGAGAGCGCCTCCCGGCGACTTTCACAGTGTACGTTAGTTTTTATAATAATTTTAAAAAAATATTTCAGAACTTAATGCATAAATATTATCAAAGCTGACAAAATACACGAAATATAAATGATTAGAAAATATATTGTTAAATTTTCCACACATAAAATAACTAATTGAATATATCGATAATTAATAATTTTATTATTACAATTAATAACAATAACCTTATCGATATTTCAAAAATTGTTTTTGTAATTTAACGTATCGATTTTTATCGATATTTAAAAATATTGTTTTTCCTGAATATTTGATACTTACGAGTGCTAATTAAACGGTAAAACAAAGGCTTTTTTTACAATATCGATGTTTAAATGGTTGGGTTTTCAATATTGCTGTTTCCATGCCCAGTGAATCACGAATCTATATTTTTGAAATAAAAAAGTCACATGTAAATTATTTTTAATACCATCAATATCGATATGACATCGATTAGTTATATTGATTTTTTATAATAATGTATCGAATTTTCTTTTATCGATTGAACGATAAGCTGCTGGGCTTTTTTTTCTGTACTTAATGACACACGAATTGATGTTTAAAAAAAAATCAAATATCGATATTTTTTACTAATCATCACACATTGTTTATTTATAACAATTTATTTAAATAATTTTAGAATATTTAAAAATATTGTTTTCCTGAATATTTGATGCTTCGGAGTGCTAATTAAACGGTAGAACAGTGTTTTTTTTTTCTTCTTTAAAGGTAGGGCCATTTACAAACAAAATATTTAAAGCGTTTGAATTTCAATTTATTTCCTTTTTTGCAAACAATTATACACTACATTATAATTAATTAGTTATGATCAAATTGTGATTTTATTCAATTGAATTTGATTTTGCTGGTTTTATTTTATTTGTTAATTTATATTTTAATGGCAAAGTGCATCAAGACACCCCATTTAAGAACTAAAAATAACAAATATAAAATATTACCTTAATTTTTTTTGTTTTTCACTTAATAAAGGTACAATATTTACAAAATAAATCAGGGGAGTTCGGAAAGGGGGAAAACATTTTACATCTAAAACGATAAATCAAAAAATTATAAGTACATAAAAATAATAAAAAGTGAAGGGGGAAAAAATAACAACATAAAAAATCACTACTTTTCTTTGTTCAGTGCTTGAATGAATTCTTCAAGCTTCTCTTGGATCTGGCGTACTCGTTCTAAAATAAAATTTAAAAAAAAAAAATTAAACTTGTACAGAAGAAATGAAACCATGTAGTACACTCACTGAGCTCCTCGGCAAGAGTGACCCTCCGACCGGTCAATAGCTTCACTTTCAAATCCCTGTCCTCACTGAAGTCCTCAAGAACTTCTTTTATTATCTTGTCCAAACGGCGCGCTGAAATAATTTGATTTATAAAATGAAATATATATGATTTTTTTTTTTTAAATAAATACCTTCGCGGTTCATGACCTGCTGTCGCAGAGCGTTCGCGGTCACTTTGAGCATCTGCTCCATCCTCCAGAACAGTACGACGTCCTGACATTCGAGCTCCTCCTTGTTATGATGGTAAAGGTAGAATCCCTTGCGGCAGCTGTACACCTTCCTCATCATCTTATGGAGGAAGTGGCGCAGGTATATGGATGGCCACGCTTCCAGTATCATCTCCTTCGTTGGATCCCTAACACCGAGGCGTTCTAGGTTCTTCTTTATGGTCGTCAATTCGTCCTCAGTCATATCTGGCCCATGATCCTATAAAAAAAAAATAATAATAAATAAATAATCCATTTATATTTAGTGGTCTAATTGACCAAATTACTCATTTTAATTATTTTTTATGTAAGGTCTTGGTTGAGATGAAAAAGTTAGTCACGAACGCGATTCGAACCCACGACCTTCGGCTTTCCCTGTGGCCCTTCATAAGTCGCTGAGTATCGAATCCTGATTACACAACATTTGAAAAATGGCAAAAAGAGGGAAAATTCAAAAGGTTGTAGGTTGGGATGGGGGTTAGTGCTCAACTGGTTAGTGCAGCAGTGTATTGAGTAAAAGGTTGTGGATTTGAATTCTTTTCGTGACACTGATGTTTTCATCTCAACCAAGACCTTACATAAAAAAAAAATATATATATATATGCGTAGATCACAATTTTCTTTGATGCTGAATACGTACGGGATCCGAGTAGAGGATCTTTTCAATTTCGTTCTTGGCTGAGCTGCGCTTCCTCTGGGCTTCTGTGGTGCTCTTCCAGTGGAGCCACCTTTCAGTGGTACCGGGTCCGAATGTCTCTTTCTGCACCGATTCATTCTCGGCGAGCTTATCTTTGAGACACTTCTCGAGGAGGAGGATCGCAGAGTCCCATTGTTGCTTGTCATTGACACAACGGTCTTCTAACGTGTTCAACTGGATCATCCTCAACATCTCATTACCCTATAGATCGAAAACCGAGTTTTAAAAAAAATTAAAAACAAATTTTTTTTTTGGTACCTTGTCTTCCCATTTGTGGCGTTTGAGTGCTTCTTCGAGCGCAGCGCGTTTAAGTGCGTCAAACAGATGATCAGATGATTTGCTCTTCATAGACGATTCCATCAGCTGGACAAACTCGTGCCTAAGAGCGTCCTGGCCAGCTTCAATCGAAAGCTCAGCCAATTTACGCTCTGCCCATTCCTTTAAGCGAATATCCACAACCGTATTGAACGCCTCTAAGAAAAAAAATATTTAAAAAAATAAAAATCAAACGTTGTGCAATACAATGGATTACTTGGATTCTGCGCCTGGGCGGCTGGCAGGTAGATGTTGTCAACAACATATGCCGCGACCTTGTCCCACATTTTCTCGGCGAGCAGTATGTCCCATTCCTTCGCCGAGACCTGACTCAGGTTGACGACCTCGTCGAGTATGTCGCCCCTCGCCTTGTCAAACAACTCGTCCCTGTCTAACTCTCTCAAGCTGGAAAAATACGGGTTAAAAAATTAACATAAGTTAAAACAGTTTTCCATAACTGACCTTGGGAAAGTATTTTTCCACTCGGTCTCCAGGTTGAACCGCTCGGCCTTGAACAGATCCGCTTGCTGTTCGACTGTCTCCCGAACCATCTTCCAGAAGCATTCCGATACGGCGAAACTGAGATTCCTTGTCGTGAGCTGGTGTGACGAAAGTGAGCTCGACCTAGAAAAAAATTCGACTTATATCGTGATGGCAAAACAAACGGACAGCAAGCAAAGAAAACCGACAAGACTGACAAGTCGTTTTAAGCCGTAAGACAAGTATGTTGTCTTCTTCCCCGTTGCCCTTCTCCAATCCTTTTATAACCTTACTTTCTTAGGAATGTTATATTATATCAATAACGTTACTACTTTTCAATGAAATTTTTTTTTTTGCCTGAGCCATATTCAATTTTAAGCAAGGGTGAAAAACAATTTATATCGTTATTTACCCAAAACGTTCGAATTTCAAATATGTACAACAACTACTTAAATTAGCGGTTTTTTTAATCTTTCTTTTTCTATGGATGAGGGAGTTGTGTATACATAATCTTCCACTGGTTTACCAGTGCCATCTGTATCTCTTTTTTACATTGGAGATTCATTGAGGCCTCAAAAAAAAATTAAGTAAAGTCATACAGCTTATTATCCAATAATCAATTATGTATTTGTTATTAGTAATTATTTTGCAAAAGAGGGGGCAAACCTGAAAAGTTTTGAATTGCGGAAAAACTGTTCCTCGTACTCCTGTATCTGGGCGATGGAGTCATCCTGCCGTCCTCGGCCCGTCACGACAGCAAAGTAACCAAGCGCTTTCATCGGGAAGAGCCTGCCCGAGAGTATTTTCTGGATCTGCCGAAACAGGGAAGTAATTAATCGACAATTAACTCCACTCCCGGGCGTAAATGCTTACTCGAAGGGGATTCGCGAGGTTCTCCTCGGCCATGTCAACCTTCGTGAGTACGAATATCGTTCTCTTCCCAGCTGGGTCGATCTGAGCGACAAGGTCTGTGATGTTGGACCGTTCAGCGTCAACGCTACCGTCCTGTATACAGAGTACGATCGAGTTTGGGTTCGACATGTGGTTCTTGATCATTTCCCTTATAGACTCCCTCGTATCTTTTGCCATATCTTTTGTCACAGTCTGAAATTCAATAATTTACACACAAAAAAATTGATTAATTAAAAAAAATAAATTACGGATATAATGCCAGGGAGATCGACGAGAACCATCCTTTGTATGCCAGGCCCTTTGACTGTCATTGCGATCACTTCTTGGCTCACGGATTTACCTTTTGAAAGGCTTCTTTTCATCCTGAGTTCAACCTTTGAAGGAAAAAAAAATGTAAAAAAGTTCAATTTTTTAAAATTTTTATGGTATTTTATTTTAATTCACCTCGGTCCTCAGCTTGGCCAGGTCATCTTCCTTCGTCAGGTCAAACTCCCTGTCGCTATCCTTGAACTGAGCAATGTGGTAAGGCCCTTCGCTAAGCGTCACCTTGACTGGCGCACGTGTCATCATCTCTCCAGCGCCCCTTAAAGGCAAAAACATTAGAAGAAAAAGAAAGAAAAAAAAAGTTGATACCAACCTGGGAAAGATACGGGCTTTGGCAATCATCTCGAGGACAGACGTCTTGCCCGAGCTCTGATCGCCGACTACAACGACACGCGGCAGGTGGTCCTGAGCTGAGTAGTTGGCGTCGTAATCCGAAAGCTCGTCGAGTACCTCGGAGTACATGTCAATGAGCGATTTCTACACCACAAGACACAAAAATTAAACAGTTGTAAAAATTGCAATTTAAAAAAAAAAACCTTGATCTGTTTCCTGGACACCTTGGATGACTTATTGAGCAGTATCTGCTTCTTAAGCTCCTTGTTGTCCTTTTCGAGTTTTTCTATTTCCTTCTGGTACTTCAACTGTACCTCAATCAACTCCTGCTTTAGCCTCTCGACCCTTTTCTCCGGGCTGTCTAAATTAAAAAAAAAAAAATCATTAAAAAAAAATATACAAAACATTTTCAATTATTATTATTATATATATTTTTTAGAATTTAATTATCACTGTTCGGAGGAATACCTTGTTGGACAATTTCATATGGGTTTTTTCTATGATAATCTCGCGATAGGAACCTTCTTATTTTTTCTTTAACCGGCTCTCTCGGCTCTGTCGCGTTTTCAATATAATAGAGAGTTAATAAATAAATTAAAACAAAAGTGTTTTTCGTTAAAATTTAATTAAAAAATGACGTCAAGACTAATTCGTCTGGAGTTGAGATAATCACCTTCTCGCTTATCAGACGATGCGCTGAATGTAATAGCGTTCACCTTCACCTTCTTGTCAGCCTCTGCAAAAACAAACAAAATCGGATCAATGAATCGTTAAAATTTGTTTCTATAACTATTCAAAAAGAAAGAAAAAATCTAATATTTCATTCTTCTTTTCCATTTTTTCAGATAGTTTTATTATATTTTCACATTTTTTCTTAAATAATATATTTAGATTAAATGTAATTGGAAAATTTCATACATATAATAAAACTATCCAATGAAAATATTTAAAAAAAAAATTCTAAACTGAACCAAGGATCAGAACATGAATTATTATAAAAATATGATATACACAGTGCCCTCTAACTCTCTCTTTTTATCTCTCTCTCTGTCTCTCACTCTGTTTTTCTCTTCTCTCTCTCCTCTCTCTCACTCTCTCTATACCTATCTATCTTTCTCAGTTCTCTCTCTCTCTCTCTCTCTCTCTCTCTCTCTCTCTCTCTCTCTCTCTCCCTAATCCAAACTTCGGTTTACTGAACATGAACATTATTTCAATACACTCAACAAAATACATTAATTGAGGGTAGAGGGGGAAAGGGAGATTGAGTGGTTGAATGAGAGAAAAAGAAAAATTGATTGATTGATTGATTGAGTGTGTTTGTGTGTCTGAGAGAGAGAGAGAGAGAGAGAGAGAGAGAGAGAGAGAGAGAGAGTGAGTGAGTGAGTGAGTGAGTGAGTGAAAAAGAAAGTGAGTGATAGATTGAGAGAGAAAAAGTATGGTAAAAAAAAGTGATTGGTTGAGCACGCGCGAGTGCACGTGTGTGTGTGTGTGTGTGTGTGGGGAGGGGAATGAATGAGTGAGTGAGAAAGAAACAGAAAACAAGTGAATGAGAGAGAGAGAACTGTATTTATATTTATATTAAATATATACTTAAAAATAATAACTCTTATGTTTTGTTTGTGTTTTTGTTTTATTATTACTATTATTTTTTTTAAATGGCTAAAATTAAAAAATGTTCTGATCCCAGATTCAGGAATGGCAGGACTTTGGAATCAATGAGATCTAGGTAAAACAATAAAATAATTAATAATTTTAAAAAAAACATGCACAGAAAGCATAATTGTGTACGCTGTATATGCAGTTACAAGCCTTAATTTTAATTTCATACCTTCATAAATTTTGTGAACCGTTTCCTTAATGGCGCTTTCACTTTTTAACCTCGCTCCTGAACAGAGAACAGAAGAGAAAAAAAACCAAAAAAAAAGTGGTGGAACGGTCTGTTTTTAAAATGTGAACAAAAAAAAGTGGAAAAGAAGAGTGCATGCTAAAAGAGGGCATGGAGAAGGATTTTGTTGCGATTTGAACGCCAAGCTCGTTTTCAAATAATTCAAACCTTCTGAAAACTGAAAATATACGGACAAAAGCTTGGCGTTGAATCGTAATAGTAAAGCAGCATGCAGGTTTGAGCAAAAGCAAATATTGTATTTTTAATTTTTTTATTTTATAGAGTAAAAACCCCTTACTTGCCCGTTCTCGCTCATCCGCTGCGGCGTATGCCTCCTCTAATTTACGGTTTAACCAATCCTGTATTCTACTCCAATTTTCCTCCCCTACTTTAACCAGTCTTGGATCTTTGATTTAAAACAGACCAAAAAAACCAAAATAGAAAATATAAAAAACGAAGAGGGGAAAAAAGGATCTCATACATTAACCTATTTTTACATAAAAACATATTTCATATAATAAAAGAATAAAAAAAAAAGAGTACATACCCAATTCAACATTTTTCACCTTTTCCGATAGGCTCGTCATGCTGTTGTGGACCATGTCCATGCTCTCCTTCGAAGGCATGTACTTTGCCGCCCACGACATGTCCGGAAGTGAATCTACCCACTCCTTGTACCTCTTCGATTAAAAATAAAAATCAATAGGACCGAAAAGTATAGTTATATGATGGGGCTTACATTATGGAGGCTGACGCCTCCTCCGACCGCACCTCCGAGGACAAGGTAGCGCAGTTTGAGCACGCCCTTGATTGCTCGTGCCACGAACATGGCGAAGCCGCGCCGACCTTGGAGGCCATGGATGTCTCGGAGCAGCAGCCTCTCACGCCCTGTTGACCAATGGTGATACTCCTTTCTACCAACTCTCCTGTTCAAAAAAGAACCCAAAAATTTCAACATTATCAAAATTATCATACAATTAGACTCACATCATCAAAGTGTAAACAGTGATGATGTTCACAATTATTTTTTATTTTATTTTTTAACCTAAAACCATTGAAAAACAAATGTAACAAATAACACAACATAAACAACAATGCAGCTAGTTTTAAAAAATTGATGATAGAAGGTGTTTCAACTTTCTTTCATCATCATCATTATTTTATTTTCATCTAAAATTTTTTAAAATTGCAAATGTATCGAATAAAACAATGCAAACAATGATGAAGTTAGTTTTAAACACTGATGATGGGACCTGATTCAACTTTCCTTCCTTCATCATTGAGTCCTTTTTTTAATAACAAAAATACTGAATAACACAATCCAAATGATGATGGAGTTTTAAACATTGACGATGGAAGTTGTTTGGACTTTTCTCATCATCATCCTCATCTTAATTTTTATATATTTTTTTACTTTTTTTTAAATAACAAATATACAGAAAAGCACGTTATAAATGATGATGAAGTGTTAAATAGTGATGATTGAAGTTGTTGGAAATTTGTTCTAGCATCATCATTGAATCATTTTTTTAAATCTAAGCCTTTTTTTCCCAATAGCAATCGTGTTCATTTTTTTATCTAAGACTTTTAAGAGTAACAAGCAGTATCAAAAACACAAATGACGATTAAGTTTTAAACATTGATGATGGAAGGTGTTTAAACTGTCTTCCATCATCATGTCCTTTTTTAATAGTTTTAGTAACAAACGTACCATCCATATAGCACAATATAAACAAAGGTAAAATCAAAACGAATCTATCATACAATTTGAAGATATGCGATGGAACAGGTTTGAACTTAATGCCATCATCAACACAGTCATATTGTCCTTTTTTAAATCAGGCAATTAAATACATGAATAACAAACGTACCAAATAGCACAATGTAAACAGTAATGAAAGGAGTTTGAATTTTATATCCCATCATCCCAGTCTTGCACATTTCAGCATTATGATCCATGACGTCATTATGCTTCGAATATACGTCATCGGTAATGTTTTTTGTTTTGTTTTTTCAATGTATATATTGATAAGTTAATGTGCCGTAAAACATGGCGTGCGACATGGTGAATGAAGCCATCAATCAATCATCAATCGCCTGTTTTTTCTGGAAGGTTATAAGAATTCTGAACCTTAGGTTGAATAATCGTTGATCCTTGTACGATTACCAGGGGGTCGTAATTTTGTGTGATAAATTTGTCGGGTTTTTTTTTTGTGGGGTCTTATTAAAGATATATTGATGAAAGAAAAAAAAGACTTGCCCGATAATCCTGGAGTCTTTGCCCCTTATCAGCAGAGCCCTGGTCCCGGTGCCGGGTCGCACCGGCGGCAGGAACCTGGGAAAAAACCACCCATCACAGTCATTTTTTTTTCAAATCCCGGTCCACGTCTCGATGTTCGAAACTCACCCGAAAGACCCTCGGAGCATTCCGCCGGCTAGAAATACACGTCTGCCACCATCCTAAGACCTGAAAGATCGCCGATTAAAACCGGCCGTGTCACACTTTCACACTCGAAGACGATACTTTTGAGTTACAGATAAAAACCTTCTCATGAAAGGTAACGCGCAGGCTACCCGACATATGATAACGAGTCAGGTTACGTACGCAAAAAATCCAAAGGAAAAATTAAACAAAATTGATCACCCAGCCAATTACACCATTAAAAAAATATTTTTGTAAATACTAATTAGTTCCTTTAATTTACATAAAACGGGAAAAATAATGTTTTTCGATTATATCAACATTAATCGATTCAGGTTAAACAACAATCTGAGAGGTTGCAAATGTTATTCAACAGAAATAAGTACAAAGTGGGATGATTTGTGATACTTCTTTTTTCAACTTATAAAGCCCGTCTGGGTTTAAGTACTGCAGGAATGCGGTTAAGTCCCCGACTTGACAAGATGTAAAACAAGACACGTAAGTACTTTTTTTAAGTTTTTTTAAATATAAAATTTGGTAATTGGTATTTGGTGGCCGTTAATTAATAATAATACTTTAATTCCTAAATGTTAAAACAAAGGTTGGAATTATTCCATTCAGTTGCCAGAGGTTGACCTGACAATATAATATATTCTTCTCCTCTCTCACTCACCCCTCTACAGCATTTGAGGATTTTTTAATATAAATGATATAGAAAGCAAGTGAGGAGAGAGAGAACGTTACAAAAATATAGAATGTAATACTTAACTAGGTAAAAATTCAAATAATATGTAAATAAACATGTAAAAGACAGAGAAAAAAAAACCCTAGACAAAAGGCTACAAATAAAATACAAACTGTTGTTAAGAATGAGTGAGAATATTTAAAAATGGAATTGCTTTACTAGAAAGTATCTATAATAACACGCAATGCGTGCAAATTTAATCAATGTTCGGCAATAGGAGTCGAGAAGAGAAATGAGCTGGGTACTAGGCTTGGAAGTACCGAGGTAACGCATACAGACTCTGCACAAACAACATATTGCTAAATAATGGAATATATCCTCTCATGCATTTAAGTTTCACAAAAAGTACCGGGTAATTTCTTGGCCCATCCATGTGGTGTAGTTAAGATATGAAAGTTCCCCTCTCAATTTGAACAGCAATCTTGACTCTCTAACAGAGCATCTACTGGGCGATTCATTATTCTCAGAAAACAACCCTAATGACACTAGTCGCAGCCTCTTCCCTATGATTCTCGCCTATTTTAATTAATAACGTGGAGAGTTGCCCCTTCCACAGATGCAAGTATAAAAAGTCTGGGTTGAATTCGCTCCAAAAGTGATCCAGGTTTTGAACCATGAAGTTCTGCTGTTTATAATTATAATGGTAGCTTTAGAACTTTGAAGTAGTACATGAAATGCAGTTTTAATGTGAAAATCTCCAAGGTCTATATTAGTTTCTAATAATAACATAAAATTGGGGTTGATCGTTGGTTAAGTAAACAACTTCTTTATGAAAAATCTTAATAATCTTTCTACACTTTCAAATCTGTTATATCCCCAAATTTGTGAAACATAGCAGGCAATAGATCTAGCCACCCAGTTAAAAAAGTTTGGGAAAGAGGGATCGTGTTCTGTGGAACGAAACCCAACCAAAGAGTATTGAGGGCCATCCTCGCAGAAGAGACTTTCTCTGTAATGAATGACACAAAACAGAGCCCATCCTCATACTTCATATCTTAAGTGCCATGGCTCAAATCCCATCATCATAATTCAACAATTATCCATTTTATTTTTTTTGTTTTGTACATTTGATTGCAGATTTAAAAGTCTGACATGGAGGAACTGGTCGAGGGGCTTACAGTCGCTAGCGTATCTCTGGAGTACGATGATGTCTCCCTCGTACACCCGCGTTATGACCAATACAAACAGAAAAAATCCCGTGTCAGCCAGGAAGAAAGAAGAAAACAGTTCTTACTCGATCAAAAGAAGTATTTTTATTTTATTTTCAAATTAATTCAGTTTTCTTCTTTTTAAATATTTTTCTGGATAGCAAAAGGCTTGAGTGCTTCAACCGCAACAGGGGCATCCCAGAGGAACCTGAAGACGAAAGTGTTCAGATCAAGGTAATTTTTTTTTTTTAATCTTGGATTTTTTTAATGTATTTTTATTGTAGCCTCATGATGAAAAAAGTGTCTATGCCAACTGGCTTATGCTGTCCGTATGGCTGGTCGACGTACCAGAAAACATGAAAGAAGAGTGGTACTATGTGATTTGCCCTCAGGGTAAGAGGACACTCGTCATCGCCGAAAGGGTGAGAACCTCCCGGCAATTTTTTTGCAATTTTTGTTTTTGCTTTTTTTCCCTTGCAGGGTGTGACCAGGGCTTATTCACGACATGGCGAGCTTTTGATGAAGTTCCCGTCTCACCTTCCAGGCGGCAGGAAGGAGCACAATGGCTACACGGTCCTGGACTGCATATGGGACCATTTTTCAAAGACTTATTTCATACTTGACATATTGACTTGGGCCGTACCGTTGACCAACTGTGAGGTACTTTAAAAAATAAAATAAAAAATTACAAGTTTTTTATTTTTTAAAAACTCTGTATGAAGGCAGAACTGAGGTTCTTCTGGCTGAAAAACAAGTATGCTGAAATACCAGAACTCAGCATCCCTGGGAAGACAAACAGGCACAGGTTCATCCTACTCGATCACAACTACGTATCTGATTTGCAAAAGGTGATTTTTTTTTTTTAAATATACATATCAAATACGAACTAGAATTTTTCATTCTTCCATAGAACATGGAGACACACCCGTTTTTCTCGAGTAACGAGCCAAAAGTCGATGGAGTCATATTCTACCACAAGGACTCGCTCTACACGCCGGGTAAATCGCCCCTGGTGACCTGGCTTAAGCCGTTCATGCTGCCGGACATACTTGGCACCAAGGTCGCCGAGGCATACCATGCCGAGATACCAATGTCGTACCAGAAAAGGCGCGCCAGGGTAAAGAAAAAATAATTGCCTTTTTCCCTTTTTATACAGTGTTTAATGAATTTTCTTTCTCATCCAATAGATGGATGTTGATGAGACCGACGCTGGCGCCGATGCCAAATACAAAATGGCCACCGAAACAGCATAAAAAAGCCAAAATTAAAGCCCTAATACTTAAAAAAAATTATATTTATAACAATAAAAACTTTTTTAAATTAATATTTATTAATAATATAGTACTTGTATTTTATAAAAATCATAACATTGAACTCGCTAAGCATTGTTTCCCAATGCTGTATTTATTTTTTTGACGTATTATAATATAATTAAAAATGAAAAAATCTTATGAATTATGACGGTTGAATTTAATAAATCAAGCGTAACGTTATGGTGTTAAACTGCGTAATTTTTTTTTTTTTTTTTTTTTTAATTAGTTATGAGATGATGCTGGTACTAGCCATGATGTTACCTCCTTGGCTGTTCCAAGTGGGACTCGGTGAGAAAGAAGGTTGCAATGGGGTTATCCACTTGAATGTCTGGGGGAGGGTACGCTCTAAGCCCAGTGCTTTTTTTAACTTTTTTTTAAACCTATTTCGGCTTCCAGGGCGACTGGTACGCCCAGTATGCTTATTGCAGATCGATGGGTATGCAGCTGGGACGTCTCGGTCCGGACGAGGTCACTAAAACATCCGAAGAAATAAAAAAACGTGAGAAAACCTTTCTTTTTTTCTAAATTGTTAAATTTATTTTTGCAAATTCAGTTGTGCAAAAGGACGAGCCATTCTTCCTCTCCGGCAACGCGGACGTGGACGCGTTCTCGGTCGAAGGGCAGGGATGCGCTGTACTCGAGAAAGGAAAGACGGCGCTGAGACCGTGCTTCACGCCTGCTTTCGCCGTCTGCCAATTCGTCTCTTGAATCTTGTCAACTTTAAAAAATAAACAATTGTCATGTGAATGACACCAATTCCGCTTGACAAAGTTTTATATCGATTAAATAAATAATTGATCTTTTGTCTATACAAATATAAGATTTGTCTTACCTAAATACTTCTCTTAATGTATTTTGCTAATTAATCCAAGGCTTTGTATATCGATCTCGAGTATTCGGTACGGATAGTTTAACAAAATCCTAAAATAACAATACTCTGTTAATCGACAGAAAATCGATACCTAACTTACTGAGAAAATAGAGGCAAATACTTTGCAGAGCATCGATGTTTTTGTAATTGATAGAATTGGCACGTTGGTAATCGATAGTCAATATTTGTTCAAAATATCGATACTTTGATGATTGATAATGGCCGTTTCGTTAAATTTATATCAGTAATTTTGCCAAAAAAATCT
Source organism: Cimex lectularius (assembly GCF_000648675.2). Classification (NCBI taxonomy): domain Eukaryota; kingdom Metazoa; phylum Arthropoda; class Insecta; order Hemiptera; family Cimicidae; genus Cimex; species Cimex lectularius. The sequence continues at coordinate 1,464,216 of NW_019392637.1, read as the reverse complement.
GAAAATATAGATACTTTTTGATTCGATATTTTGTCTACGGATAGTTTACAAATCAATACCTTTTGCGGATTTATTAGTCGATAGAATATCCATACTTTAGTAACACATAGTAAATCTATCCATAATTTTGTAACCTATCGGCACAATAGTAATCGATAAAAATCGGTACTTTAGCAAACCAATAATTAAACGATCGATATTTTAGTTATCGATTTAAAATCGATATTTTAACAATTGATATACAATAGATACTTTAGCAGTCGATATAAAATCAATACATTCGCAATCGATAGAAAATATATGCTTGAACAATCGGTAGAAATATACACAACCTATCGATATAAAATAGATAAATTAACCGTTGATGGAAAATAGATACTTTAACAATCGATAGAAAATCGATAGCTTAGGAATTATTAGAAAACCGATACTTTAGCAACCGATAGAAGAAAGATAATATGGTAATCGACTGAATATTAGTAATTTAATAATCGGTATGATATCGATACATTAGTAATTTACTGAATATCGATATACATAATAGTAATAGAATGAATGTCCTTACATTAGTAATATACTCAATATCGATACTTTAGACCACTGAATATCGATACAATAGTGATTCACTGAATGTCGATACTTTAGTAATCGATAGGAAATCAATATTTTAGTCATCGATGGAAAATTGATCCCGTATTAATCGACGGAATATTTACGTCTTAATTATCGATGAATTATCGATTCATTAGTATTAGATGGAATATCGATATTTTAGCAATCAATGCCACAATCATCGATGGAATATCAATGCTTTAGTACTATATGGAATATCGTTGCGTTAATCATTGATGGATGATCACAATAATAATGATACTAAAGTATCCTTTTTGTATCAAATTTTAACGTATCGATATGTTCTTGATTGCTAGATTTCAAAATTAGGTCGGTTACCGATGTACTGATAATCAAACAGTGACAAGTATTTCGATATTTGAATCGAACTCCAAAAATATTTAATCGATATTTTCTGTTGATATAAAAAATCGATATTTGGTCGTTTACAATTTTGGATTACGCATTCCTATCATATCGCAAACTATCCATAGAAAAAGATCGATTTTTATGTATCGACAGAAAATATCTATAAAATATTTTTGGAGTACAATATTGTATAACCGTAACCAAAGTATCGTTTTCTAAACTACATGGAAAATATCAATTCCAAATGTTTCGGTTTTTTTCTATCGATTATCAAATTATAGATAATAAATTTATTAGTAAGAATCTATTTTTATCGATTACTTACTCTAGATGTTAAATATTTTACTGTAACATAAATTGTGATTCTTAAACATAAAACAATCTAAAATTACGTTACGCAGTGAATCCGAAACATAAGCTGTCGTACAGTACAATGTATCCATTGATTCAGTATTAGTTCACATAAAATTATGTTTATCCGATCTTCCAAAAAGAAAAAAAAACTTTTTTCGTTTGTTCAATTTTTCGAATTTTGGCGGTTTTCGCCTCGTGGCCTCGTCCATCGGCGGGAGGTTCGCCATCCTCGGTCGTGTTATCGAGGCTTGGGAGCCGTGTCGCCGTGCGAGGTCTGCGTCTTTGTTGTTTCTCGGCCCCCCTGGGACACGGTGACGGACCGACGACCCATTCACGTGAAAAGCCGAGTTTCGACCCCATATTTCCGGCCAAGGATAGACGACGGAACGGACGGCCGAGACCGGACCCCGCTCATGTTTTCACTGGCCACTTAGGTAACAAATCGAAAGAGCCGTTTATTTTTTACCAAATTATTATTGTTATTATTATTATTATAAAGAAAACAAATAGTAAGTTTTTTCTTTCTTTATATCTTTTATCTTGTAAAAACGGGGACGTTTCAATTCACGAATGGCCTTTCTGTCTGAAAATGATGCCAGACCCGATTTTGTCCTTGTTGTTGAAAACAAAAGAAAATATTTTATCGTACAAAACGAATATGCTAGATACACAATGTTTTTCTTGATTTTCTTGATTTAAAAGCTCCTGTAAAAGTTTTCAAAATCGCTTCATATAAGCAAAACGACTATGATATTGTTCAGATTAGAAAGATTTGTACGTCCAAGATGTCAAAAGGCCACAGAGAAAACAACTCAGTCGGTTTATTTTACAGTATAAATGCCATAAGAAAAGTTTCTAACCTGATACATTCAAACGATTTGATGCAGGCTCTGTACCAAATAAATCGTTTGGAAAGGCAAAACCGTTGGCTCATATTTCGTTAAAACAAATCTCACAATCAACAGCATCTTCCGATCCATTCAAAATTGCTTGGTATAAACGTTTCATTCGAATCCGAAGAATAGTCTGAACGCTTGCATCAGAAGAGACCACCAGGCTGTTCAGATATGTCTTTCAACCTGTTAAAGTGGGATTTATTTCATAAAAGATATCTCGGATCTTAAGTTCTATTTGAAATTGCTTGATGTAAACATTTCATACAGATCAAATGAATAATCTGAACTTCTGTGTCGGAAGAGACCACCGGACTGTTCATATATGGCTTCTGACGTGATAAAAAACCACTTTTTGGTCTTTTTTTTTTCTCTCTTAAAACAAAACATATCAACATCGTCTTATGAACTGTTCGAAATCACTTGATGTAAACATTTCGTTCGGATCGGAAGAACAATCTGAATATTTGTATTGGTAGAAACATTGGACTTTTCGAACATGGCTTCTGATGTGATTAAAAAAAAAAAAAAAAAAAAAAACTTTTTGGCCTTTATTTTCTTAAAACAAATCTTGTATCAACATCATCTCTGATCTGTTCAAAATTGCATGATGTAAACATTTCGTTCATATGGGATGAACAAACTGAAAGTCTCTGTTGGTAGAAACCACATGACTGTTCAAATATGTTTTCCAATTAAAGAACAGTCGCCTTGAAAATTAAGTATATTCTGTAATAGGCAATGTAGGATAGGATGATATATAATTCTATAAACTTCATCTTTTGTGTTCAATTCCGATCTATAAAACGCTTTCGAATATTTGCAGTTTTTCAGTTGTTATGGAGAGTTGGGAGAGAAGTAAAAACGCATGGGAAGGGGAGGACGAGGAGAAATCCGTTAAGGACAGCTGGGACCAGGACTCAGACGAAGAAGGCGAGAAGGAGAAGGAGAAAAAACAGCCTCAGCAGCCTTCGCAGGGCTCCAAGAAATCTCTAAAGAAAATATGCAAGCGGTATCACTAAATGATTTTTTTGAAAATACTTTTTAAATTTTTTATTTATTTTATTTTTGTTTTTTAGTTTTGAGGAGAAAGAGAGGCTGAAGGAGGAGGAGGCGAAGGCGAGACGAGAACGACTGAAAGCAGAGCTCGCTGCAGCGCCGGCTAACTCGACAGCAGAAAAGCTTCGCAGGCGGCGTCTCCAAGAAGCCGCTGACCTCGCCATCGCTAAGGAGGTATACGGCATACCGGACCAGACCCCGAAACCGGCCGCCGTCCGGCCTTCGTCCTAATTCTTTCTTCGACAAAGAAACGAGTAAAACCAAAAATAAATAACGACCCATCTGTTCGTTCGCTCTAAAACTAAAAACTAAAAAAAAAAACACCCGTACAAATTTACTTATAATTGTTAATAATATATAATAATAAATTGATAATCCTGAGAAAACTAAAATCATTTTTTTTTTGTAAATAAATTTATCGATTTGCAAGGAAATTTAATTTGGTCTGGGTTCAGGGATCGGGGTTTCTACAAACCCTTGCCCTGTTGTATGTTGCATGCCCTTCGCTTTATTTTTATTTTTTTATTTAATTTAAATTCTTTTTTAATGCAAAATTCTTTTATTATTAGTTGTAGTCTAGCCATTCCTTAACGGTTTCTTTAATGTATATTGGAAATAAATATTCATTTTTCTATGATAAGGGTTTTTAAAAGAAAAGTCAATCCTTTCAACAACCTCTGGTATACATACAGTGTTGTACATACATGTCCTGTCCCTATCTTTTTAAAAAGGATTGAACACCGCACTCATCCACCATTCATCATTTCTAGTACCTGTCCGTACATTATATCAGTCTCCTCCATACCGATCGCCCTCGTGTGAACTGGGCCATAGGAGTAGAAATTTAAGTTTCTTCTTATCTGTACTACTACAGGATTGTTTCCACTGTGACTGTGATACGTCTAAAGGCTTTGTTTTAGTGATGTTTTTACATGACTTTTATGAAATACACATTGAACTGAGGACATACTCTTAATCTGTTGTTTTATGGGGGTGGGGGCTTAGGATTTCCTGAACATCATAAATAATTTATGCTTTAGCAAATTATAGAACATTTTTCCTATAGAAAATAAAAAATAAACATACCTTCATCCAGCGGTTTGTAAATGTAGTTGCTTTTCATCCAATTGAAATATGAAAAAATGATGTGTATTAGTACCAGATGCATTCCTGGATCTGCATGACCAGTGGTTCATGCAGAATTATCGTTTTTTAAATTAATATTGAATTATCACTTGTTATTATGTAACATAGTGAAAAATAGGTTTGAAGTTTAAAATAAAAAATTATTTAAAAAATACAATTAGTTTTCTAAAATGGCGGAAAACTAATCTCTAATAAGCCACGGCCTTCTAGATCGTAGTTGGAATAAAACAAAAACAAAAAGTAGATCATTAAAAACCAGCCGGTCAGGTCTAAAGTGAGAAAGTTTTCATTTGTATTTCACCGTGTTTTTACAGTTAAAAAAAATCGAATTGTATCCCTTTATTTGCGAGGTTTTTGAAGTAATATCCGTCTCGTTCTGATCCGGCCCAATTGGCGGCCGGAGTCGAGCCGTGGCTTTTGGAAAGTGTTTAAAATCGTGTTGAGCCCTGATTGGACGCGGGGCCTAGCCAATCGGATCGTTCCATTTGTCCCGTCCACGAGTCCGCCGGCCCCCGTCTCGGGAGATTTTCAAACGCCGCCAGACCACCAGACGAAACCCAGCTCGAGACGATGAGGGCTCTTCTCCTCCTCACACTTTTCTCGGTCGCTTTTGCCGAACTCTACTTCCAGGACAAATTCTCAGACGGTGAGTACAACGTTAAAAAAAACCCTCAAAAACGTAATCAAAAATATTTCCTGGAACTTTCCAGCTTCTTGGGAAGAGAGATGGGTCTACTCGGAACACTCGGGCAAGGAGTTCGGCAAGTTCACATGGACAGCTGGAAAACTCTTCAACGATGCTGAAAAGGACAAAGGTAAATCAATAAATAATTAACTAAAAACCAAAGAAAAATCAATTTATCACCAATTTCATCAACAAAAAACGATCGATTTGTTCAATTCACACTCCTCTTTGTTAAAATCAAATTTTTGATTTGAACAGAGGTGGGGAGGTTGTACGAAAAATTTAACTTTAATGTTTAAATAGGAAAAAAAATAATTTAAATTTGGACCCCAAAGACAGAAAGCTCGGCCTCGCCACCCTCTCGTCAGTAAACTGGATCTCTGTGCATAGCGAAAAAACTGTTAAAACATAGCAATCGTCTTTTATAACTTACACAAATTTAAAATTCGATATTTTTTTCGTTTAAATTAAACAATTTAACAAATTTCAATACTGGAGTTTAATTTTTCCAATTGTTAATCGCCTTGTGCAGACTTCAATGGCCGTCCACTGCAAGAAATACTTCATTAAAGGATTTAATATAAATATATTTTTATCTTGTTCAGAAATTAATTTTTTTCTTTTAATTTAAACATTTTACCAACATGCGATACGGATACAGAAGTTAATTTTTCCAATTCTTAATCACTTCAGGCGGTCTTCAGTGGCCGCCCACCGCTAGATAGTCTCCCAAAATGATTTCGTACTTCTAAAAATACATCAAAAACTTATTTCATTCAGAAATGTTGATTTTAAACTTTTTTTTTTTCATTTTAATTTAAACAATTCAACAAAATTCAATTCAGGAGTTTAGTTTTTGAAAAGAAAACTGAATCGAACAGTGGTGGGGAGGTTATAAGTAAAATTTGACCGAAATTTTCACCCCCATATTATTATATTATATTTTTTATTTTGTTTATTACGATATACAATAATAAATACAAAATGTATCGGGTCAGGTGGAAAAAAGGCTGATCTGATAAAACTTCTTTTATCCGTTACACAAATGCAGCAATGTAACTTTTTTTCTTTGAATTCAAACCATTTTTAATAATGATTATTATATATCTATTTTAAAAATTAGAAAGACCCTACCCATAATTTATAAGTTAAAACTTGAAAAAGATTGTTTAATTATGAAAAAAAAAAAAAAAACTGGATATACCCGAAAGACAGAAACCATCGCCCACCCTTCACCCATCAGGTAATTGAACAAAAATTTTCTAAGACGAAAAAAACCCACATTTTCTTAAAGATCAGTTCTTAATCTTGTATTCCCCCTTTTCTCTCTCTCTCTCTCCCCCTCTCACTCTTTCTCTCTCTCTTGCACTCATTCACTTTCTCTATCTCTATCTGTCTATCTCTACAACCTATTAAATTTGAGTCCTAAAGGCAATAGTTTATACGATGATAAATACAAAATATGTCCAGTCGTGTGGAAAAAGAGCCGATTTGATAAAACTTCTTTTATCTGCTGTACAAATGCAAAAATGTAACATTTTTCCTTCAAAATTAAACAATCTATAATAAAAAGCGATATAAGAGTTTTTGTATGTCTAGTTGGAAGTCGCCCCGAGTTGATTTTTGACCACCCACTGCGAGAAATTTTTGCAAAAAGTTCTCTGTTAATACCGGCAGTACTGATAAATAATATATGTTAATATCTTTTTATCTCAGAAATGTTAATTTTTAACCCAGTTTCTCCCTTTAATTTAAACAACTTGTAACAAAATTCAAAAGTTCCCCTCCCCCCTAATTGGAAATCACCTTCAGTGAATTTCACTGGCTACCTTTAAAAATAAAAAAGTTTCACTCTCACCGATATTATAATGTTAATATTCTTTTATCTTGTCCAAGAAATGCTAATTTTAAACTTTTTCCTTTTATTTTATTATTATTATTTTTTTATAAAAATTATTTAGGAGTTTTTAGTCCATCTAGGCAGAAATTGCTTTGGGCGGAATTCAATGGCTGCCCTCGTTAAGAAATTTGCTCACAAGGAGTTTCTCTCTGTTAATACTAGCAGTACTGATAATATAATGTTAATATCCTTTTATCTTGTCCAAGAAATGTTAATTTTAACCTCTTTTCCTTTTATTTATTTTATTTTTTTTTTAATATTAAAAATTATTTAGGAGTTTAGTTCATCTAAGTAGAAATCGCCTTGGATGGAATTCAACAGTTGCCCGCTTTTAGAGATTAACCCAAAAAGTTACACTATCGCTGATAATATAATCTTAATTTCTTTTTATATTGTCTAAGGAATGTTATTTTTAACCATTTTTCCTTTTATTTATTTTTTTAATCAAATTTTGTAATTTTGCCATTTAAAGAAAATATAATTATTCAGAAATTGTGAGATGCGGTCTGGTGTGATGTAGGTTTCAGAAAAACATTTTCTTTATCGTGCCAGCGTTTCGATCTTTATTGGGCTCAAAGTGTTTGTCTTCTGTGTAATTGTGCCATTCTTGCGTGTCGTGTTGAGAGTGCCCGTGTTATGTTGAGAAAATATTATATAAATTTTATCAATTATTCAGATATAATCTCATTTTTTTAAATCTGCGATAAGTTTTGAATTCCATGAAATTTAGACAGTGTTCATATAACCTTCCATGGTTGTTACAGAACATTAAATGTAAAGTAAGTTATAAACTTTTTATTTTCTTTAATTTAAACAATTTTTAATAAAGGCGATATAATCACCCATGGTGGATTTCAACGGCCATCCTCTTTAAGTAATTCGACCAGTAACAGATTCATTCACACTGTTAATGCACTTATCTGAATCTGAATATCTTTTATCAACACTTTTCATTTAAACATTTTTTTTTAATAAAAAAGGATTTCCACCTCTCTTCTAAAATTTATAAAAAAAATTGTACTTTTCAAAATTATTTTTATTTTGCCAGCTAAAGAAATATATAATTTAAATTTTAATAATTAATCAGAGGTAATCTCATTTTTGTGAATCTGCGATATTAATTTTGACTAATGTGAAATTTAGGAAGGGTTTGTATAACCTTTGTATTGAAAAAAACATTAATAGTTATTTCATTATTTCAATGTTTTATTTATTAGTATTGTAAATTGATCGGCAGGTCTGCAGACTTCGCAGGACGCCAGGTTCTATGCTATTTCCACGAAATTCCCTTCATTCACGAACAAGGGCAAGACGCTCGTCGTCCAGTTCAGAGTGAAACATGAGCAGAACATTGATTGTGGAGGCGGTTACGTCAAGCTGTTCGACTGCTCGCTCGACCAGAAGAACCTTCATGGCGAGTCGCCGTACGAGGTGATGTTCGGTCCGGACATATGCGGATCCACAAAAAAGGTACACGTTATCTTCTCGTACAAGGGTAGAAACGTCCTCGTCAACAAGGACATCAGGTGTAAAGACGACGTTTTCAGTCATTTTTACACACTCGTCGTTAAGCCTGACAACACATACGAAGTGAGTGATTCTGAAAAGTTTTCAGTGATTATGACAATTAAGGGAAAATGTTAATTTTTTTTGTGTTGTATTTAGGTCTTGATCGACAATGAAAAAGTCGAGAGTGGAAATCTAGAAGACGATTTCGACTTCTTGCCGCCAAAGATGATAAAGGACCCCGAGGCAAAGAAACCTGAGGATTGGGAGGACAACCCGACTATCGATGACCCAACTGATTCGAAGCCTGAGGATTGGGACAAGCCGGCGACGATACCCGACCCAGAGGCGAACAAACCTGAGGACTGGGACACTGAGATGGACGGCGAATGGGAGCCACCGCAGATTGACAACCCTGAATTCAAGGGTGAGTGGAAGCCAAAACAGATCGACAACCCCAACTACAAAGGGCCGTGGATCCACCCGGAGATCGAAAACCCAGAGTACTCTCCAGACAATGAACTATATGTCAGGAAAGAGCTCTGCTCTGTCGGATTTGACCTATGGCAAGTCAAGTCAGGCACTGTCTTCGGCAACCTGCTCATCACTGATGACGTTGAGCTCGCCAAGAAGGAGGCTGAAGTCGTCAAAGAAATGATGGCCGGCGAGGAGAAAATGAAAACAGCACAAGAGAACGAAGCAAAAGAAAAGGACATGGAGGAGGCTGGCAAAGACAAGAAGAAAACTGAAGATGAAGATGATGAGGATGAAGACGAAGATGAAGACTCCGCGCCCAAGACAGAAGTAAGTCATAACATAATTAATGTTTTTTCAGTCAAACAGAAAATTAACTTTCATTTTTTCCCCAGGACCACGATGAACTGTAGGCCGATTTATTTAAAAGAAAAAAAAGGAGATTTATAATATAACAAGGAGTGGGGTGTGTACTGCCGTGAAAACCGTCAAAACTGAAAAATAAGGGTCGTGAAAATCGTTGAGGTGCGATGTTCCAAATTTCCATTACACACATACACACACGGAAAGTTTTTTATAAGAAAGTAATTTTTTCAAAATTTGTCGTCCTTTAAGTGATTTTTGTACCAAAAAAAGTGAAATCCCACTCTTGAATTCTTAAAAAAAAATTTAAATGTGAAGACTGAGTAAAATTTTTGTTTTTCTTTAAATATTTTCTTTTCTTTTTTTGCGTGTTGAAATTTTTTGTCGTCAGTTTGATAAAAACTAAAAATAAATAAATAAAATATTAATTTTAAAATAAATAATTTTCACTTATAATATTATTTAAATAATCACTATTTTTGTTTTATTATTGTTAATTATTATTAATGAGTAAAATTAGCGCCATGATTTAGAAAAAACGTGCTAGAGTTGTTTTGTTTTTAAACACAAGTAAAAGTTCGGAATTTTACGAGTCCCGATGCGTAAAAGATAGAATAACTGTTAAATTATATTTAAATAAAATATCTGATTCAAACGCATCGCACTAAAGCTCAGCGCTTTAAAAATATACTGTACATTCTTTTTTCTTTTCTTTTTCTTTTTGTTCTTTTTTTTAGATGTCTTCTGTTTTGTGAGTAGTTACAAAAATATTTGTTGTGAAATAAAAATGTAATTATTATTATTATCAGTATTATTATTATTATTCTAAAAAGGAAGAGATAAATTACTGGCCCTGCTTCCCTCTCATTTCCTTTTAATTAGGTAAATGGTTTTTATTATTGTGGTGGGGGGTATTGTGACTGAAACGGTGTCACATCAATATATTTTTCCAAAAGCACTGAAAGTTGATGACCGACCACTGTTATAAGCCAACACACCCCTCAAAAAAAATTATATAATAATAAATGTATATAACAAACAGTAGGTAAATTATAATGTAAAGATAATTGATATGAAAGCGTATTTATATCAATATGTAAGTCTTTGTTGGCACCGAAACAATATCGGTAAGTTTACAATTTTTATTGTTCATGTGTATATTTCTATCAATTCAGATATATCACATGTATTTATATTTGATTTGATACATCTAAATTATTGATATTTCTGTATAATTTTTATTGATATTTGCTTGTGTGTGTGTATAACTCAGGGTGGGCAACCAAGACCTGGGGGGTTAAAGACTTGTACCCCATCCCTAAAACATCCGGGACTTGGTCAGCTCATGTGTCCTGCATAAATCTCCTGGACTTGTTCACAAACCCCAAGATTTTGGACCATTTTATCACGCGGAGTGATTTGGTGATGTTTGCTCCTTCAAAGATTTCAAATCTGGGCCTAGCATACCTATCACTCTCTGTGAGGTAGTGCCGTTTCTTCTTTTATTTCACAAAAACAGCAAAAGGGGTCTGGTAGAATACTTATCAGCCTCCTAATTCCCTTCCTTGAGATAGAGAATAGCCATTTGGATTCTGGTGGTTTGATCACCTTAACGAACTCTTTCGATTGCCTGTGTCCAGGGGATAAATTCCACTCCCTAACGAATTGCCCAGTTATTAATACTCTCTTTCGCTCGGCCCAACAAACAGCATTAGAACCTTCTTGGCCAGGCCATCTGCCTTTTCATTTTATCCAAATTTATCCCTATAATATAAGAAAGAAAACACTCCCTCAATTGTTCCTCAGCGCCTTTCAATCCTGTGAATTCTTGTCATAGGTAAATAAATAGAAAAAGTGAACTCATATGAAAAAGTTCTTGCCTTATTGCAAACTCCTTTTTTCGTCGTGATACAAGAGCGCACTTGTGTGATAAGAGATATCATTGGTGGGCAGAAATTCTTCTACATAGGAGCTCATTTCCAGGAGGAGTCAGGATGGAAAAAAAGGAAAATATGATCTTGTAACAGGATGGCATAAAGAAATAGCTTTGTTATTCCATCATATTTGTTCTGTAGGAATTCACTTTTTCTATCTATTGGCCAATTAGAGGATATACCAGGTTTGGAGGGCTGAAATAGATCTTTCATAGGAGCTCAATTCTAGGAGATATCAGGATGGAAAAATGAGGTCTTGTAACACGATGGTATGAATATAATTAGCTTCGGTATTCCGTCATGTTTGTTCTTGTGAGGTGTCTTCTCAGTGGGCAGTGGCTCATGGTTTGGTACATAGATATGTATTTGTATCAATACATAGCATTTACAGTATTGTACCAATACATAGATATTTAATTGTATCAATGCATAACATATTTACAGTATTGTATTGGTAAATAAATATTTAATTGTATCGATACATAACTATTTACAATGTTATATCGGTACATAGATATTTACTGGTATCAATACATAACAAATTTACAGTATTGTTTCGGTTCATAGATATTTAATTGTATTGTTACATAACTATGATATTGTATCGATATATAGATGTTTAATTGGATCGATATATAACTATTTACGATTTTGTATTGGTACATACATATTTAATCATATCAATACATAACACATTTACAGTATTGTATCGGTACATAACTATTTATGATATTGTATCGGTACATATTTGATCTTGAGGTGTCTTCTCAGTGGGCAGTGCTCATGGTTTGGTACATTGTGTCAATACATAACATATTTACAGTATTGTATCAGTACATAGATATTTAATTGTATCAATGCATAACATATTTACAGTATTGTATTGGTAAATAGATATTTATTTGTATCAATACATAACAAATTTACAGTATTGTATTGGTACATAGATATTTAATTGTATTGATACATAGCTATTTATGATATTGCATCGGTATATAGATATTTATTTGTATCAATACATATGGCATTTACTGTATTGTATCGGTAAACAGATATTTATTTGAATCATTACATAACAAATTTACAGTATTGTTTCGGTTCATAGATATTTAATTGTATTGATACATACCTATTTATGATATTCTATCGGTACATAGATATTTAATTGTATCGATACATAACTATTTATGATATTGTATTGGTATACAGATATTTACTCATATCAATCTACATCAGAACTATCAATATATTTGCAGTTGTTCATTCGATACATTGAAATCATTGATATGTACATATATATTGGTATCAAAATTAATGATATATGGATGTGTATACATCGGAACTCTATATTTCTCTGGTTATCTTATCAATACATAAAAATGTATGGGCTGCTGGTATCGATATAACTGCTGTCGAATCGATACATCAAATGTTGGTTGATATGTTTGTGTATATTTGTATTAATATATTGAAGTTATTTGTATGTGTCTATCAATATCGATTATGGTAACTGTAGATATATTTGCAGGTATTCAACCAATGTATGGGAATTATCAATATAGTGTGTATTAGTAACGATACAACATTATTACCAAAATATCTGCTGACATATCTATGCACAGAAATTTCCGTATGTTCATGTATATTGGTATCGATACATTGAAGTTATTTATATGTAATCTGTATCAATAATTTGTAAATCTAGATTTATTTCCAGTTATTTATCCAATGTATTGAAATCATCAGTTTGTATGTATATATCTGTATTGACACATTGAGTTTATCGTTGTATATAGACACAACTGAACATATTCAACAATAATTGTACATTTGCAGGTAATGCATGCCTGAACAAAATATGCTGAATGCATCTTGATTTCTTTTTCTTCTTGTTGGTATATTTAAAATGAGCGGAAAAAAATCAATTAGTGTAGAAAGGATCCAACGGTAATAATTTACACTTTAAGGTAATTTTTTATTTGTTTATTTTTTAAATATAAATATACAAGAAATAGCTACGCTTTCAGATAGACGAGGGTTCAATCAGGCACATGGTGGCCCTTTACCTTCCTCCAACACTTGACCTTCTCGATGTCCACGCTTGGGTACTCGAACTTAATTGCCTCCAGGTCCGCGTCCGGGTACCTTTTCAGTATTTGCATCACATGCTTCCTCTCACGGCTAGAAAAACGAGAAAATCCGTGAGGAATACTGACAGAATATACAATATTACATCACGGCTCACTTCCTGGCGCGCCTCTTCTCCAGGTATTTCTTTTCTCCCATTAACAAAAGGAATCTCATACACTCTTTCCGGTTGGTGTAGAGCCGTCTCGTCTTGTACCAGTGGGCGTTCATTTCCTCTGGTATCACATGCTCGCCAGCTTTGAAAAAGAAATGCATTCCGAGCGGGTTCGACATGACCTTGCCAGGCCTTTCTCCAGTCTCACCTGTTTCGAGCATGTAATAAGCCCGGTTACGCTCCCTCACGACATCCTCCAAATTCACCATACTCTCTTTCACCTTAAAAAAACAAAAATCAACAAAATTAAAAAATAAAATAAAATAAATCAGACCTTATCGATACGATCCGGGCTTGGTATCAACTCGACATTCCTCTTATACTCTTCTTCCATTGTAAGAAGCATGTTTCGCTCCTTGAGCAAGACAAACCTTTAATAAAAGAAAACTAAATAGCAAAAAAAAGTTCAAATCCAAAACCCATCAACATACCAAAGTTTGTGGAGGTCCTGGTTGCTTTTGCTGCGGAGCTCATCTTTCGACCATGGTCGGCCAACGTGGACCGCCTTTTTTGACCAGTTCTCCTTAATGTCAAAAAACTCCATCAGGCCCGTCTGAGCCTGGGTCGATTCACGTCTCAGGGCCATACTGTTTACCATATAAACAATAAAATCCATATAAAAAAAAAATACAAACAATCAAACCTGTGGTGTTGAAGTACGCCCGGGATTATTTTCAAAGAGGAAAAGGACTTGACAAGCCCAAGGAGCTTCGTTGACATCTTTTAAAATCGTAAGTCCTAAAATAAGTATTTTAACTCTAAACAGGACGGGACGCAGCGATACGGATAGCCGAAAACGAACCTCCACTTTGATAACGGTTATCACCTTAACATGATGTCACTGATATATGATGTCACAAGCAGTCTTGTTTGATTTTATTAAAATCCCTAAATTCAACGTTTCATTACTAAAAAACAACTACTTATTAATTGTACGGCTTATATGGGTCCATTTTTATTTCACCTGGATCAATCTGCGAGCGAAAAAAACAAAAAAACAAATACCATACACAATGTAATCAAGAAAGATTTCAACCCCTCGATGTTAAAGGAAGTGATGAAAGTTACTTGATAAGCCCAAGGAGCTTCGTTGACATCTTTTAAAGTACTTGTAAGTCCTAAAATATGATAATCTAGTATGGATAATGTGGATTAAACAATTGTCTTTTACTATCAATATTTAGTGTATATGCTATTATAAAAATCCATTGCTGATATGCGGCCACAGCACTACTATCTATCTCTAAAAATCTTTATCTTTACGTATTTATATTTATCGACTGTTTTATATACTATAGATAATCCTATGTAGATAACTTTCAATTAATTAAGGTTTTTAGTCGTGATAAAAAAGTCAGTGTCGCGAGCGGGATTCGAACCCACGAACTTCGGCTAGATACGCCGCTACTCTACCACTTGAGCTATCGTGACTTCGATCCACTCGGTCACTAACTTTCCACCTCAACCGCACCTTTTGAATTTTCCCTCCTTTTTGCCATTTTTCAAAGGCATTTTTTATATCAAATAAAAACCTTAATTAATTGAAAGATATTAATTTGTCGAGGGGACCACGAAAACTAGTGAATTTAATTTAGAAAACGTTGTGGAGTCGGTAGATTTTACTATCGATATTCGCTTAATATAACGAGTACCTTATATTGAACCAGGTAGTTCATGATTTTTTAATAAATCGAAAAATAACTAGAAAGAATGACTGGTCATTTTAGTTTTTTTTCTTTCGGGATTCTTACTACATATCTATAATTTTTAGAATTGCAAACATACACCTTCTGAGGAAACCGAAAATGAGCTGCCATTCATTAAAGAGAAATATCGGTCGATATAGTTCTTTTGAACTAATTCGTTCATGAACTATATTTAAAAATATATCAAAATCGATCAACGAAAAAATAGATTCTTTAGTTGAATCATCGCTAGTACAAAAGTCTGTACAAATCCGCAACTCCTACCCATACACATAATTATCAATTATTTTATGTATTATATGTAACGCAGTATTGTTAACGTTGAAAAATTGATAGTCATTTACTATCGATACTTAAGGACGATATAAAAAATCGATTATATGTTTAAAAATTATCGATATGTACCACCGCTACTATGGATCTATACAAATCCGTAAATGCTATCGATACTAATTTCTAAATATCGATGAATTTTTAGTTATCGATGATCCAAATCGATGATAAATCTTTTTTAAAAACATCGATATTATCACATGTATTATTAAAATCCATAATTCCTATCGATACTTATTTCTAAATATCGATGATTTTTCAATTATCGATAATTTAGGATAGGTGGCGTATTTTACAATCGATATTTTCCTAATATAGGCATAAAAAGTTCATAAAATCTTTTATCGATATTACCACATCCCTAATATGTATCGATACAAACCCGTATACATATCGATGATTTTTATTTATCGATAATCTAGTATAGATAATGTTTTTTACTATCGATATATTTCTTCCATTTTACCTTAAATCTTTCTATTTTATCTTAAAAATTATCAATATAATTTATAGATACAAATTACCTATTAATACTAATTTCTAAATATCGATGATCTTTATTTATCGATAATCGAATATCGATATCTTTTACTATCGATGTACTTGTAATATTAAGATTTAACATATTTAACACTATTATTTCTTTAAAAATTATCGATAAGTACGACATCGCTATTATAAATCGATACAAGTTACTTTGTACAGGTACAAACCCGTAATACCTATCGATATTTATTCGATATATCGATGATTTTAGTTATAGATAACTCAGTATTGATAGCATTTTTACTATCGATATATTCGATAGTTGTAATAAGTAGATTTTATCTTGAAAAATGAACGATATTACATGTTATTATGTATCGGTACAAATCCTTAATTCCTATGGATACTATTTCTAAATATCGATTATTTTTATTATCGATAATCGAATATTGATAATATCTTTTACTATCGCTCTTTAAAAGTTATCGATATGTACTACCATTATATATATTATATATTTATGGATATTTTCCAAATATTGATAATATTTTGCTAATCGATCTTATACTATCGATACAAAAAATGTTTCTCTGTGTATTAATCGATATGTAACCATCGATGTTTGTAGAATCGAAAATTGGTGGGGGGCCGTCGAATTTTATGGGAAGTCGGATGAAAACGGGTTAAACGAAAGGGGAACGCGGCCGAGCAGGAAGTCCCACGCTGAGTGCTCTTGCGTGGCATAGAATAGGGCCACCTTTTGTCTCATACGGCCGTGCGAAAAGCCCGAGTGGATATTTTATCATCTTATTATTTAAAAAAAAAGGAAAATCCTCTTTTTTGAGTTTTTTTCTCTCTGGTCGCGGGAAAAAGTTGAAAACCGAGGGATGCCGTGTCATCCTGGTTTTCGAGTCCTTGAGAGAAAAGGTCAAGGAAAATAAGACCCGGGGCTCCGTTTTCTCGTCCTATTCCAACCCCTGCGGTTTTATCGATCTCTTTTCGACCCCTCCCGGGCTAGGGTGGGACACACCCTCCCTCGGCTGACTCATGCCTCATCGATCCGGGAAATTCGACAAGTGCCCCTCGAGAAGCCCTTGGCCGACAGAAAAGCCAGAACACTAGAAAATGCTTTAAAAAAATGTTAGGCCGTGAGATCCGGATCATTCCAGTACCTTGAGATATTGGCTTTTATAATCTGGAGACCTCCAGGCTGGACCCGAACGAAAGTGAGAGGAAGCCGCAGAACTGGTTTCCACATCGGAAAAGTAGCGGTTCGCCCCCTTGACAAGGACCGTTCCTCGACCGTCACGTACATTTTTTTTCTATCTTTCGACCTCGGATGATAAACGATCTTTCACACTATACAGAGGCCTAAAGAAAGACCCAAATCAAAAGAAAAGTCGTCCTCTTTTCCCTTGTGAACCGACAAAATTTAGACACGGCCTTTCCAAAAATCCGTTTCTCGTTGTTGGAAGTGGGAACGGGGTTCGTGCGAAAGAAGTGGGATTAAGAGAAAAAGGTCAGCCCGGACTCCTGGGCCGATACCCTGAAAGGCCCCACGGAGTGAAAGGTTTACGCCATTTCTCTAAGATCCACGTGAAACTTCGTCGGCCACGATTTCCAGGGATGTCACGAAACGTTTAAGTGTCCCGTTTGGGATAGAAGAACGCCAGAGTAAGACTAAAAGAAATGATTCGCAAATTGAAGATGAACGAAGGCATCTCAAATGTTTATTTACATTCTAACATCAAAATATGTAAAGGACGACAGGTCAATATAATCATTCCTGAATTGCACACGTTCAATGAACGTGGTACTTCATTCATGCTTTTTGAAGAAACGGAAAAGGAACTATAGTTCACTAAAATGAAAGACCGATCTATGTAGCTCTTTTGTGAAGTAGTTCATTTGAATTAGTTCATTCCTGAATTGCACATACATCATGGTTTGTATCGTTACAATCAAATGAACATCGTTAAAACTATCGAAACAGAATTACCGATCATCTAAAAAATCGATCATGTAGAAATGGGTATCGGTGTAAAGTAGGAATTGGAAAGAACTATTCAGCAAAAGAAACTAATTAGCCCATTTCGAATTTCTTTTATAGATATGTAGTTCATGAACGAACTAGTTCACGAAAGAACTAGTACAAATGAACTATTCCATTAAAAGAACTATTCCGCAAAAGGAACGACTTAGAGTATTTCGAATTTCTTTTAGAGATGTGTTGTTCATGGTCGAACTAGTCCACGAAAGAACTAGTTCAACGAACTATTCAATTAAAAGAACTATTCATCAAAGGAACTACTTAGCTCATTCCGAATTTCTTTTAGAGATGTGTAGTTCATGAACGAACTAGTCCACGAAAGAATAGTTCAAACGAACTATTCCATTAAAAGAACTATTCATCAAAAGGAAGGACAGCGTATTTCGAATTTCTTTAGAGGTAAGTAGTTCATGCACGAACTATTCCATTAAAGAACTATTCTATTAAAAGAACTTCATCAAAAGGAACGACGGCCAATTTCGATTTTTTTAGAGATGTGTAGTTCGTGAACGAACTAGTCCACGAAAGAACTAGTTCAAACGAACTATTCCATTAAAAGACCTATTCATCAAAAGGAACACCTTAGCCAATTTCGAATGTCTTCTAGAGATTTGTGAACGAACTATTCCCGTGAAAGAGCTGCATTGACAGGTGTCCTTTCTTTTAGTGAACTACAGTTCTTCAAAACCTAGTTCACTGAAACAAGACGCCCCGAAAGGTACAATTCTTCGTACCTACTCTATATTGAAAGCAATTAAAATTCATATCAAAATGAGAGAAATAAACGGATAACAAAAAGAAAATTGGATGAGGAAATGTGGTCGCGGTTGTGGAGAATTTTGTTTAGTGGAGGGGGTCGCGGAATGCGGGGATCGATTCTCGGCCGTCGTCGGCGTCCGTTCGCTACTCGCCACTCGCCAGTCGAGAGCAAAATGGCCGACGGATCGCTTCGTGGCCGCAACCGCCGTCGCGTCCTTTCAAAACGATAAGGACAAAAACAAAACAGAAAAAAGACAAACAAATCAAAACGACAGTTATATGTTTTCAAGGCGGCGTAAACCGTCGTCAGAAGTGAGAAATGATCTTACCGCCGGTCTTTCTCGGTCTGGTCGTCGGCTGCGGCGCCTATCTGATCGCCCTGAGCGCGGAAGACGAGCCGGGCCTGGTTTTCGACGGCGGCCTCCCGGGCGGCCGGTCCTATGCGATCAACGCGGAGAAGAGTGCCGTGTTCGTCAGAAGGCTGCTCCACGTGGAGAAGCACACGGGAAAAGTGGTACTGAGGAGGAAAGTGGAGTGCGGTGGATTGAGGTATCCGGACCTGTTTACTATATACCTTGACTCTTACTCAAACACCAGTTTGGATTACGTTTCTGTGCCTTTGAGAGTGCTCATCAGAGGATGCGCCCGGCTCATCTCATTTCAAGGTACTTGAATTTTATATTTAAAAAAACAGCAACAATCCAATGACATTTTTCACAAATAGGTCGTTCCTCCATGATAAGACTCTCATAGTACCCCACATGGGTACGGCTGTCACTCACTTTCCAAATTTGGCCATTTCTACTTTGATCCAAGACTTAAAGGTTGACTTTACAAGAAAATTAGGTCATTTAGACGTCAGTTACCAACAGTAGTTACAGTCCAAATTAAAAGATTTGCCCCGTTTTGAACTTTTTTTTTTCTATTGAAATAAAACGTTTATCCAGATTCTATGGTCTTAAACATTTAGTCACTAGGTTTGATCAATTTATCACTTGTCCAGTTTGACAATTAGACCGACCATTTGTTTTTTCAAGTCGAAACAAGCGTTTGTCTATTCTTTGGCGTCTGGAAGATTTTTTAAGAAATGAGAAAGTTCTGCGGTCGTTCATGTAACAGTCCTTTGTCACTAACTCGCTCTCTCTCTCTCTCTTTCTCTCATTCACTCCCCTCTCTTATTCACTCTCTTGCACTCATTCACTCTCACTCACTCACTCTCTCTCTCTCTTTCTTGCACTCATTCACTCTCCTCTCTCTCTTCTCTCTCTCTCTCCTCTCTCTCTCTCCTCTCTCTCTCTCTCTCCTCTCTCTCTCTNCTCTCTCTTCTCTCCTCTCTCTCTCTCTCTCTCTCTCTCTCTCTCTCTCTCTCTCTCTCTCCTCTCTCTCTCCTCTCTCTCTCTCTCTTCTCTCTCTCTCTCGCATTCACTCAGTCTCTGTCTCTGACACTCATTCACTCTCTCTCTCTATCTCTATTAGTATTTCTATCTTTCTTTCACCCACTAAACTCATCACTCTCACTCACTCTCTCCTCTCTCTTCCACTTATTCACTCTCACTCACTAATTCATTCTCTCTCTCTCTCTCACTCTCTCGATCTCTATCTATCTATCTATCTATCTATCACTATATTTCTTTCACCTACTAAACTCATTCACTCTCGCTCACTCTCTCTCTCTCTCTCTCGCTCTCTCTCTCTCTCTCTCTCTCTCTCTCTCTCTCACACACACACACACACACACACACACACACACACACTCACACTCAATCTCTGTCTCTCTGACACTCATACACACACTCTATCTATCTTTCACCCACTAAACTCTTGTGTTTCTTGTATCTTGTTTCTAGATTGAATTATTTTAGAAAAAAAGATTTTCATTTTATTTTCTTGCATATATTGACACGTTTCGACCATTATTCGGGTCATCTTCAGTGCTTGGGCGAATTGCAAAACATGTTGATTGGGGAAAAAAATAATTACCGAAAACAGATGTAGATAATATAAATTTTGAACAAAAATTTCATACTCACATAAAGTGTGGTGCCATTCTTGTGTGATGTTTCAGGAATGAAGTATTTTGGAAAAAAAAACTTTTTCATATTTTTTTTGCACGTTACGACCTTTATTTGGGTCATCTTCAGAGCCTGGGCGAATTACAAAACACATTTTGATTGGGGAAAAAAATTATAGAAAACAAATTTAAATAATATAAATTTCGAATAAAATATTTTATTTGGTCTACAATAACTATGATTAGATAATTTGTTGTTTTTGGTGAACAATTCAAACTTATGTTGGAGTCTTTTTTTTTTTTTATGTTTTCTCATTCACTTTACTTTATTTTTCTCGCATGTTCAAATCTATCTAGATATCCAAATAACATTAATTTATCTGTAAGTGACTTTAATTTTTAATCTTTAATTGCTAATTTTACTAAATTTACTTTATACATTAAAATTATTTTTTCTAGTTTTTAGTGTACTTATTAGTAGTTATTATAATAATCATAGTTATTAATATTTAATATCTTGTATAAATATAATCTAATATCTAATTAATATCTAGTATAAATATAATATCAAATTAATATTTAATATCTAGTGATAGTTATAGTCCAAATGTTTGTGTATGATTTTGATCGGTGGGGAACATGGAAAATCTGGGAAATTTTCTTTGATCATAGTTTTATTTGGCTCAAAGTAAATCGAGAACAGGGATTGGGGTTTATTCTACTATTGTATTATTGGAAAGAAATTTAATTATTATGGACGATAATGAAGGAAAGGGATATAAAAAAATATAGTTTAATGGTTTTTTAAATTTATGATGTTGGCATTGCTAGGGCAGATTTTGCGTGTATTTGTTCTCTAATTAATGCTCTGTAGTGTCTGTGCAAACCATTTCTATAAATTATCGTTAGTAAATTTTTTTTTCCGTGTTTGGTAAAAAAATTAAATGTGTGGTGTTTAGTGACCGTTAGTTAATGATTATTTGGGGAAGGTGAGATGCGGTCTTGTGTGACGTAGGTTTTAGAAAAACATTTTCTTTATCGTGCCAACGTTTCGATCTTTATTGAGATCATCTTCAAGACCTGGGATTTATAAACATTGTTTAAATTGTGTACATATATTTGTATAATTTAAACAATGTTTGTAAATCCCTGGCCCTGAAGATGATCTCAATAAAGATCGAAACGTTGGCACGATAAAGAAAATGTTTTTCTAAAATCTGTCACACCAGACCGCATTTCACGATCACCAATTAAAAAAATTAAAAGTTGTTGCGATTTTCAAAAATTGTGGCAAAGCTTTGGGATCAGTTTTTAGTGTTTCACTGTATTAGATGTGTTTTTTTTTCTTACATTTTTTTCAGATATTGCAATATTACTGCAATGTATGTAGCTTGGACATTCCACGCAATTGATTGTATAAAGTACATGTTGGGTCTTTGACTTTGGAAAAAAAAGTTTGTGTACTGTTTTGTGGTTTTTGAAAGCTATTTTAATATGGTCTATGGGGAGAAGTGTATTTAATTTGATAATGTTTCGATGCATAGAATGGACATGCATATAATAATATCTTTATTACCGGCTTTCGTCAAAACGAGAGAATATAGATAACGATAAATTGTTCTTAAAACTATTAAATGAATTAACAAATATCTATATCGTATTTATTCGGGTAAATATACCCAGTTACAAGTTTTATAAAAGTTTAAAGTATACGTAAATAATAATTAATAATTGAAACATAAATAATAATATACAATTAACAACAATTAAAAATATGGACATATTCAACATAACAAACACAAATAAAACATTATAAGTATTTTGTCATAATACCCATGTGTATAAAAATATAAAAGAAGTGAGAAGGAATCATAGAAATTTAATTAAACCACAGAAATGTATAAAAAAAGAAAGAAAAAGAGAAGAGAGAATGGATCATAAAAACTAAACGAAAACAACAGAAATATATAAACAGATAAAAGTAAATAAAACATTATAAGTATTTTGTCATAATACCCATGTGTATAAAAATATAAAAGAAGTGAGAAGGAATCATAGAAATTTAATTAAACCACAGAAATGTATAAAAAAAGAAAGAAAAAGAGAAGAGAGAATGGATCATAAAAACTAAACGAAAACAATATAAATATATAAACAAATACAAAGGAATTGAGAAGGAATGAATTTTTTTTTTATAAAAACAGCAAAAATATATACCCAAATTAAAAGCAAGTGAGAAGGAGTGGTAAACATTTAATGAAGACAACAAAAATATATAAACAAATTAAAAGCAAGTGAGAAGGGATGATAGAAATTTAATGAAAACACCTAACAACAAAAATATAAACAAATATAAAGGAATTGAGAAGGAATGAAATTTTTTTTATAAAAACCAAAAATATATACCCAAATTAATAGCAAGTGAGAAGGAGTGGTAACAATTTAATGAAGACAACAAAAATATATAAACAAGTTAAAAGCATGTGAGATGGGATGATAGAAATTTAATGAAAACACCTAACAACAAAAATATAAACAAATATAAAGGAATTGAGAAGGAATGAAATTTTTTTTATAAAAACAGCAAAAATATATACCCAAATTAATAGCAAGTGAGAAGGAGTGATAAAAATTTAATGAAGACAACAAAAATATATAAACAATTTAAAAGCAAGTGAGATGGGATTATAAAAATTTAATTACAACAACAAAAATATATAAACAAATTAAAGCAAGTGAGAAGGGATGATAGAAATTTAATGAAAACACCTAACAACAAAATATATAAACAAATACAAAGGAATTGAGAAGGAATGATAAAATTTTTATAAAAAACAGCAAAAATATATACCCAAATTAAAAGCAAGTGAGAAGGGATGATAAAAATTTAATGAAAACAACGTAAATATATAAACAAATAAAAAGGAATTGAGAAAGAATGATAAAAATTTTAATAAAAACAGCAAAAACATAAATAAATAAAAAGCAATTGAGAAGGAATGATAAAAAATTAATGAAAACAACTAACAATAAAATATATAAACAAAGCAAACACAATTGCTCTGATCAATAAAAAAAAAAAAAAAAAAAAAAAAAAAAAAAAAAAAAAAAAAAAAAAATGAACAATAAATAAATTGACTTAAGGAAAGTTAAAAATGGCACAATATATGTTTTGTTACTCGGTTCCATGAGTCGTGGATTCGGACTAAATTTTAATTCATTTGTATTATAATCAGTTTTTGAAAATAATATTTCCTCTCTGGAGCTACATTGTTGAACATGGAAATTTAGCAGATTGATTATTTGTGGACATTCGGTCATATTTGAGGCTTTGTAAAAAAATATCAGGTCATTATTTTCTCGTCTTACATCTAGCTGTTCCATAATAAGTTCGTACGGTGTATCCAAGTATGTTCTAGTAAATTTAAACCAGAGAGTGCGAATAAATCGTCGCTGTTTATTTTCTATTGAAATAATATTTTCTGATGCGGTAACCAAACAACTAAACAGTATTCTAAAATGGGACTATAGTTGTACAATCATTGTTTTTTTTTCATCCTTGAAATTGTTTGAAGTTCAATGTAAGAAATATGACATTTGATTTGCCTTATTAATTATTGAGGTGCAATGCAAGTTAAATGTCAAGTTGCTAGAGTAGGTGATTCCAAAGCCTTCCTGTCCAATTGGATACCCTGTATGGCATAATTGGGCATAATTGTAGAAGACATCACGTCCAAGACTAATTCCTACACTTAATTACATTCAGTTCCATGTTGTTGCATGAACACCACCCAACAAGATTATTTACAGATTTTTGTAGAAGAAGAATGGAAGTTATAGCTGTATTCTAGAAACGGTCCGCCTAGTCACACTGTTTTCCCCCATGCCATTCCGTTTTGTACGCTTTCCTGCCTTTCCATTTCAACCCGATAATAACAAAAACAACCATTTTTCTTTATCAATAATTATTATTGTTTCAATATAGATGGCATGGTGGTGAACAAGGCTGAAGAAAGGATTGCCGAGGCGAAAAATTGGCCATGCGAGACCATAGCTTCTTTCGCTTTTCCCATCTACAGGTGAGTAGTTTTGCTTTATTGATTTTTCGTTAATTAGTTTTTTTCATATTAAAAAAAAATTGTAGGGATACAAATGGAGTGACGAAGGAGGTGTGTCTGAAGGCTTCACAACAGCTCGGCCACCTCCATTCATTGATACCATCAACCGTCCGCAGTTCATGCAGCGTCGACTTCAGCAGCCCGGATGACCCTCGGTTTGCTGTCGAAGGTCGCAACGGCGACTTGGTCGTCGGACGTTCTGACATCTGTGTTGACCAGTCCGGAACGACGACAGTCACAGTCCCAATCGCATACACATGTTCAGGCAAGGTGCCGATCATCTCGCCCGGCCATAGCGAGTTAAAGGTAAAACAACATTTAACTAATTTTTTATTAAAATAATATTTTGTATAAAATTTTTTTTTAACCTTTTTATAAAAAAAAGGTTTCGATTTGGTTCAAACCGGCGGAGTTGATGTTCGACACGGGTAGAGTGAGAAGGACGCTACGACTAGGTGAGTCGACTTTCGATAAGCCTTTGTATGTTGCGACGGTCTTGGAAGAGCAGGCTCCCGGGGTCGAAGTATGCACCATAGCTATATCACACCCTGGTACTAGGTACAGCATGGTCTCTTTGCTCGATGCCAGGTCGTCTGCATTATTCACCATAGGCTCTAATGATGGTATCGTCACAACGACTGCAAGGCTCGACCGGTAAGACCAAATAATTTCACTTTTTGTTTTTGTTTTAAATAATAATTTTATTTTATAGTGAGATGATGGATGTACATTATTTCCGGATAACGGCCATGTTCGAGGACGGTGGTGCTGTACAAAGCCGTTCGGCAACCACAACACTCCAGGTCAACGTGGGCGATGTCAACGACCACGCGCCACAGTTTGAAGGGGCAAATCTAGGCGGAGGGGTGAGCAACACGGAAGCGAGCCTGAGCGAGAGTTCCCCGATTGGAACAGTCGTCGCCCAGCTGCGAGCGACCGACCTAGACATCGGTATAAACTCGCAGATCGAATATGCTTTGGTCGATGTCGAATCGGGAGGTCTTGACACGGGCGAAGGCGTATTTTCAATCGATCCGCAAACCGGTTTAGTCACGACGCGCCAGCCCCTCGATAGAGAGACGACTGAAGTGTATACGATCGTCGCTCAAGCCAGCGATTCGGCGCAGCCTCTCGCGTCGCGTCTCACCTCCACCGTGAGCCTCGTCGTCAGGGTCAAAGATGAAAATGATAACTACCCACAGTTTGGCGAAAGGACGATCACCGTCGAACTTCCGGAAGAGGAAAAGACAAGCTTTTCCAACCCAGTTGTCGCCCATATCAAGTAATTAACATCAAACAATTTTCTATTACAGACTTTTATTATTTTTGATTTATAGAGCTACAGACGCCGATGCAGGACCGAATGGCGCATTGCGTTATGCCATCATCGGAGGCAACACGCAAGGTCAATTCGCCATCGATTCACAAAACGGTGAACTCACTCTCGTTAAACCTCTCGACTACGAGGCAGTACGGAGCTACAGACTAGTCATCAGGGCGCAAGGTATTTGATTTGAATCTTTTAAAATCTGAACATTGGATGATTTTTTTTTACCCACCATCAGATGGTGGTTCGCCAGGGAAATCCAACACGACACAAGTTCTTGTCAACGTTAAAGATTACAACGACAACGCACCGAGGTTTTACACGTCTCTTTTTCAAGAATCCGTATCGGAAAATGTCCCCGTCGGTTTTTCAATCGTTAGGGTAAGTTTTTATTTATTGTTAAACAGTGAAACTTCAATTCATACGACATTTCATCATCTATTTCTCATAATCATTCAAATTTATTTAATTATATATATAAATAATATTTTAATAATTACCTTAAAGAATATTAAAATAAAAAGTTATGAGGAGAAGCTTGGAAACATCATGGTTGTCTTCTTTCAGGAGATTACATTTTGAATTATTATCCAATCATTGGTGTTTATATTAATTTATTTTCAATATTATGATTTTTTTTAAAATTTCTGTATTAAACAAGACAAAATATACAATTTGGTTTGTAATATTATTTTCTGTTGTTAGGTGCAAGCATATGATGGTGACGAGGGGGAAAATTCGGAGATCGAGTACAGGATCTCGTCTCACTTCAATCCAGGTAATCTGCCCGTCTCAGTCGATCCGGTGAGCGGTTGGCTCTACACGAACAAACACCTCGACCGAGAGGCCGAGCCGAAGCTCCATTTCGAAGTGCTCGCCGTTGACCACGGAACGCCTAGCAAGACAGGCACGGCGACTGTATCCGTCGACATACAGGACACGAACGACAACGACCCAGTCTTCAGCCCGAAGGAGTACTCAGCAAATCTTCAGGAGGACATCGCTCCTGGCACGTCAGTTGTCGCTGTACATGCGACCGACCCTGATGAAAACCCGAGGTGAGTTAACAAAGACACTGACTTTTTTTTTTTAAATTAAGGTTTTTATTATCTTCCAGGCTTCATTACGAGATTTCAAGTGGAAATACGAGGGGGAGGTTTGCAATTACGACCCAGAATGGGCGAGGTCTCATAACAGTGGCACAACCTTTGGACTACAAGCAGGAAAAACGTTTTGTCCTCATTGTAACCATTTTTTCTTAAATAATAATTTAAACTATAAAACATTTTTTTTTTCATAAATATTTAAATTTTTTTTACAGGTCAGGGCGACGGATTCAGGCGGCAGGTACGACTCTGCTAACGTCTATCTGAATATAACAGATGCGAATACATTCGCACCGCTCTTTGACAATGCGCCGTACTCATCAACAATACCAGAAGATGCCAAAGTTGGCACGACGGTACTCGTCGTGTCGGCCACGGACGGCGACACGGGTGTAAATGCGCAGATAACATACAGCCTTACATCTGAAACGGATCATTTTACCATCAACGCTGACACTGGTGCTGTTATAACTACAGATACACTTGACCGTGAGACCACTTCCGGTTACCTTCTTAGCGTCACAGCCCGAGACAATGGTAATTTTTTTTGTTTTTAATTAAAAAAAAAAAAAAAAAATCAGTTGTTAAAATTTTGATTTACAGGAACACCTCAGTTGTCAGACACGACGGATGTAGAAATAACGGTGACGGATGTCAACGACAACGCTCCGAAATTTTTACAAGAAGGTTACACAGTGTCTATATCGGAGGACGTCCCGATAGGTACGAGTGTGATACAAGTGTCGGCTACAGATTCGGATGTCGGGTTGAACGGGCGTGTTCGCTATAGCCTTGAAGAAACTGACACATTTATCATGGAGCCGATTACAGGCGTCGTACGCGTAAACAGAGCTTTAGACAGGGAAAGCGTCGCTTCTTACAAACTCGTTGTTATCGCTTCAGACCGAGCTACACCACCTTTATCGTCGTCCGTTGTTATAACTATCAACATTGAAGATGTCAATGATTCCCCGCCGACCTTCTCCTCCGACAGGCTCACACTATACATACCGGAGAATTCGCCTGTTGGATCGACCGTCGGTGAAATCTATGCTTCCGACCCTGATGTAGGGATTAATGCGATCGTACAGTATTCGATTATCGGCGGTGATGACGCGTCGAGCTTTTCGCTGCAGAGAAGGGCTGGTTCAGACCGCGCTGAATTGATCACACTCACGGAACTGGACTATGAAAGTGACAAAAAGGAATACCAGATTGTCATCAGGGCCACTTCGGCTCCTCTGCGTTCCGACGCCAGATTGACCGTCGTTGTAACTGATGTCAACGACAACGCGCCTATTCTGCCAGACTTTCAGGTATTTTTAATAAAAAAAAAAGTCCATTTTTCATTTAATTTTGTAATTTATATTTTATTGTCTATTAATTAGGTGATTTTTAACAATTTCCGGGAGTGTTTTCCATCAGGGCCTATTGGCAAGATCCCTGCTACAGATGCGGATGTCACAGACAAGGTACGGATGTATTATTTAATTTTAAAATTTAATTTATTTAAATTGTCAATTTTATGCACAGCTAAGGTATAGATTGATCTCGGGTAATAACGCCCATCTGGTATCGCTCAACGAAAGTACGGGAGAGTTGACTCTCTCCCCTCAGCTCAACACCAACGTACCGAAAGTCGCTACAATGGAAGTTTCTGTCTCTGGTAAAAAAAAATTAAAAATTAAACAAAAAATTGTTTTTATAAATTTTTGTTTATTAAAAAGATGGCGTTAATGAAGTGAAAGCCTGGATGGAACTGACGGTGCGTCTTA
This sequence comes from Cimex lectularius, assembly GCF_000648675.2. Taxonomy (NCBI): domain Eukaryota; kingdom Metazoa; phylum Arthropoda; class Insecta; order Hemiptera; family Cimicidae; genus Cimex; species Cimex lectularius. The sequence goes on along the minus strand of NW_019392637.1, from coordinate 1,434,948 downwards.
TAACTGACGACATGCTCATGAACTCGGTGACGGTCCGCCTTGCCGAGATGACCGTCGATGCATTTCTATCGCCGTTGTATAGCTACTTCATCGAGGCGATCGCTGCAATCATACCGTGCCCTAAGCATAATGTGTATGTATTCAGCGCGCAGGATGACCCGGATGTCGGCGATACAAGGATACTCAACGTCAGCTTTTCAGTCCGACAGCCCGAAGGGTACATGCTCCCGGCTCAGTTGCTCCAAGAGCGCGTACACCTCAATCGGGCCCTACTCAACAAGCTTTCAACTCTTCAGGTAAGCTGTCACCCTCCGATCGAATAAAATGCCGTATAATTTCTCCTGTTCATCCAGGTCTTGCAATTCGATGACAACCTGTGCGTAAGAGAGCCATGCTTGAATTTTGAGGAGTGCATCACAATACTCAAGTTCGGAAATGCGTCCGGCTTTGTCGCAAGCGAGACGATGCTTTTCAGGCCTATTTATCCGGTCACGACGTTCGCCTGCCGTTGCCCAAAAGGGTTTATCGGTAATTTATGACATATTTTTAACTGACGGTGCAAATTGTAATGATATTTTGGTTTTTAGGAAAAAAGGAACATTATTTGTGCGACACAGAAGTCAATCTTTGCTACTCGAACCCATGCAAGAACGGTGGTGAATGCTTCCAGGCTGAAGGTGGCTTCACGTGCCTCTGCAAACCTGGATTTTCAGGTACGGCAAAAAAAAAAAAAACAACTGATGTTTACACATCGTCTAATTCTGTTAATGCAAATCAAAATCTTCCTGTAATTCCTTTGGAAGTCTAGGTGAAATTTAACAAAATGAGAATCAATAAACAGCCCAGCAGGTATTGCCACGGGTTTCGTGACAACCAACCCGAGTTGTGGTGCTGGTAGCAATGAATATAAAGTTCAGATGCCACACTTTGTTTTTTTCTCCCCCCTTCCAAGGACCCTATGAGATAGCCAGTCTGGTTGGCAACAATAATATAACTTGAATCAATTCAAAAAACAAAATAAAATAAGCTGAAACTTGTGTGGGTGTTGATTAGTGACCGTTAGTCTATGATTATTCGGAAATCGTGAGATGCTGTCTGGTGTGATGTAGGTTGCAGAAAAACATTTTCTTTATCGTGCCAACATCTCTTTATTGAGATCATCTTCAGGGCCTGGGATTTACAAACATTGTTTAAATTTAACAAAAACATGTATGTGGAAAAAAGTGAATTTATATAATGCAAAAAAATAAAAATATTTTTTATATTCAAAGTATTTCTACTCACTCAAAATGTTTGTTTTCTGCGTAATTGTGCCATTCTTGCGTATCGTGTTGAGAGTGCCAGTGAGATTTTGTTGAGATTTGTCAAACTGTTTTGTTTATATACGTTGGATTTTGAAGGGGTGGGGAAGGAAGTCAGAATAGAAAAACATTTTTGTTTAAGGAGTTGGCTTCTTTGAGGTGAAAAGAGCCGATGATGGGAAAAAAAACGTTGGTAATGGTTCGGCTAGATTGTCCTTTCAGGAAAAGGAAAGCTAAATTGTTGAAAAATTAGACTATGTAAAAATTTTGATGTGTGGAATGTGATGAATGTATAAATGTTATATTATGTTTTGTGTGATGTGATGATATATGTATTTTATCGATATTGAATTTGATTAATGATATTGGCATAGCTGCGACTGAGTTTATATGTGTATGTTCTGTAATTGATGCTGTGTATATTTCTGTTGAAGTAAACCGTTTCCAAAAAGTTTATGTTTGTTTTGTTCTATGTGTAATATTTTTGGATTGTTGAAGTCGAAATTGTGTTTGTGTTCAAACTGTAGAATTTTGCTTGTTTTTTTTGCAATCATAGATATGTTACTTTACTCAACACATAAACCTGAACACCCTCTAAGACCCATAATTTCATTTGTAAATTCCCCTACATATCACCACCCCTGTGAAAAAGAATTTTTTCCCACTTATGTGACACGTAGGTATGTTTTACAGCTGCAAGTGTCAACATTCGTCGTGAGTCGGAATTACAAAATAAATAAAAATGAAGCAATATGAATTTAAAGTAAACAAATTTCTTATTAATTACTGTTCAGTTTACAAAAGAACAATTATGTGAAGGCCTCGCAAACAAAATGAAAATTACACTTCTCGGAGTATCTTAAAAAAATATATATATATAAATAAATAAAATAAATAAATAAAAATAAAGAACACTTTCTATTGTTAAAAAAAAATTATGTTGGACTTTGTCCCTGAGGAGAAGACAATGTCCCCATACTGCAAAAACAAAAAACGCGCCCCTTGGTTTTTTTTTTTTTTTTTTTGTGGGGGGGAATGGGAAATGGGAGGTCTCAAATTCAGAGATGTGAACAGGGGCATAAACAATGCTACAGATTTAAATTTTTTAAATTCAATTTGGAAATAATTGTTATTTATTGAAAATTAAGGACAACACATGCAAGGTTGCATTTTTTTTTATAAACAATTTTTTTTTTTACAGGTGAAACGTGTGAAACCGACTTGACAGAGAGTTGTAAAGACGGCTGCCCGGACGGTTCGACCTGCTCGCCGCTCGAATCTGGTGGTTACACGTGTGAGTCTTGCGCTCAAGCCGGCGGCAGCTTCAGGAACTACGGCAGGTCTTGCGAAGCGAGGGCGCGTTCATTTTATCCAGGCTCTTACCTCACTTTCCAGCCTATAAGACAACGCAACAGGATGCTTATTTCTTTAAAGTATAATTTATTTTTAACAATACTTTATTTATATTGTTTAAAAAAATTTATATATATATATTTTTTTTCTTTTTACAATTTTATTTAGGTTCAGCACAGTTGAGAGTCATGGACTTCTCCTTTATAACGGAAGGTATAATCTAAGACATGATTTCATTGCTTTGGAACTTCAGTTCGGGAACTCGATGCAGTTTTCGTTTTCGCTTGGTTCTAAATTGACGACGGTGATCGCGACTTCAAATGAACCGCTCAATGACGGCAACTGGCACACAGTGACGGTATTTTATTATAATAAGACTGCGACTATATCTCTGGACGACTGCGATACAGCCGTCGCTATCAAGTTCAGGGACAGGCTCAATATGACGTGCGCCGCGAGGGAGACGCATCAGCTCGAGAGTCGTTGTGCCATTGTGACAGAAAGCTGCCACCGTTTCCTCGATCTCACCGGGCCTTTGCATCTCGGAGGCCTACCGCCTGGCGTCATACACCCGTACCTCGAGCAGAAGTCGTTCGCCGGCTGTATAGCCGACGTACACATCGACAAAAAGCTCGTCGATCTCAACAAGTATTCAAAATTTTAAAAAAAATATTTTCAGCTTGTTTTTATTATTATTATTATTATTGTAAATTTTTGCAAAGGTTCGTCGGGAACAATGGTACGAAAGTTGGCTGCGTCGAGAGGGACAATTTTTGTTCGTCGTCGCCTTGTAAGAATGGCGGGACGTGTCGAGACTCATGGGGCACGTTTATATGCCAGTGCGCCGATGGATGGTCAGGACTGGATTGCTCGCAGAGCGTACCGCCGGCATGGAGTTTCAACGGCGACGGCCAGCTCGTTTTCAGCCCTATCCTTCGGCCGATCCAGCTTCCTTGGGAGACCCACTTTTACATCAGAACTCAACAGCTGGACAGCTTCATCCTCGGCATATCTGTCGGGCAAAACTCATCAGCATCTTTCACCGTAAGTTTCATATATTCACGCATTTGTAAATCTTTATCTTTTTTCTTTTAGCAATTTTTTTAAGGATTTAATTTAAAGTATAAAAAATTACTGGTTTAGGTTGTAAACGGGTATTTGAGATATTCGATAGACTCGGATCATGTCAAGTTGACGTCTTGGAGGGTTGCAGACGGCAAGTGGCACCATGTGACTGCATCTGTTGCTCCAGGTGGTACGGCAGTTCTCATGCTGGACAATACATGGAGCTCGACGAGTGCTGTAAGAACGAACCCTCAGAAACAGTTAATCGGGAAGCTGAACGTTGCCATGGAGCCTGGCTACCAGTCGTTCATCGGCTGCATCAAAGACATAAGGCTCGGCTCGTGGCAGGGCCTCCAGCTCGTACAGAACCCGACTACGGCCACGGGTGTCGGTGAAGGGTGCGACGATGAGGCCAAATGCCCCGACACGTGTCCGCCGAACCGTCACTGCCGTCTCTCCGATCTCTCCGCATCCTGCACATGCAACACAGGTATTCTTTCATCCCGAATACGATCCATATCCAGTTAAAACGTTTTAATTTCAAGGTTATGTCGGCGAAGAATGCGAGAACATATGCTCGTTGAACCCGTGTGAAAATGGCGGTCGTTGCTTCAACGACAGGGACTCGCCGGTCGGATACAGCTGTTCGTGCAATGGCACGCATTTCACAGGGGATTACTGCGAAAATGAAAGAATGCTCTCTTGCCCTTCGACTTGGTGGGGCCAGCCCAACTGTGGCCCGTGCAACTGCGACATTTCAAAAGGTTATTCCCCTCATTGCAACCAGACCGACGGGACATGTTACTGCAAGGTAAGGCGTATTCCCCATATAAAATGACATTTTTATTATATAATTTTTTTTTAAAACCATTTAAAACAGGTCATTTTGTGAAACAGTAAAACTTTAATTCTTGTGACATTTCAGTGTCTAAGTACATTATCAAGCAAATTTATTTAATTAAAATATTGATAGGTTGAAAAATTCCAAGTTCTCCGTGGTTGAACCTTTATTCAATTTATTAAATTACATGGACATTTTGGGCTCCTGGCCCATCATCAGCAACTAAACATAGAGAAATCTCATGGTATAATTCCTAATCTGAAGGCCCACCCGTCAGTAATTTCCAATTTTTTAAAATAAAAGTAATTTTTCCACCCCCTTTATTTGTTGAGGGGAATGTCGTCAACATGGTTTTAAAACATACATTTCGTTTAAATATATATTTCGACGACATTCCCCTCAACAAATAAAGGGGGTAGAAAAATAATATATATGTAACATTGGCATAGTCCAGGTATAAATACTTTTTTATTATAGGCCGAAAGTTATAGGCCAATAAGCCTCCTCCCTATCATGGGTAAGCTGTATGAGAAATGCATAAAGAGACGCCTCCTTGTCTTCTCAGCAGATATTATCCCCGTATATCAATTTGGTTTCTGCTCACATCATTCAACGTGCCATCAAATATGCAGAATCTATGAAAATGTGGTGCAAGGATGTGAGGGCAAATGCCATACAGTTGCTGCTAACTTGGACTTAAAACAGGCCTTCGATAGCACGTTGGATTAAGGTATAAGTCAAAACCTATGGGAATCCCGAAATACTTGTATGAGGTCCTAAGCTCCTTTCACAAAGACCAAAAATTTAAAGTGAGAGTTGGCAATTGCTATTCAACCGAAAATAGTATCAACTCGGGAACTCCACAAGGGTCAGTGCTGTCGCCTATAGTATTCATTATTTTCATGAGCAACTTCCCATCTCCAGAAGAAGTAAACATTGCTGCCTATGCTGTCGATACAGTGATATATGCCACTGGCACAGACATCCAAAAGGCGTGAAATGTTGTCCAGTCAGCGCTCCATGAAATCAGCTCCTACTGTAAAACCTGGAAGCTCACAATCAACCCCAGCAAATGCGAAGCAAAAATATTTACTCTGAGAAGACCCCACAACCCAAACGAATTGAATACCGAAGGGACTACCATTCCCTGGAACCCTCCCAACAGTGCTGTCAAGTACGTCAGAATAAAAATGGACAGGAGACTAAATTATAATATATACATTAATGGCAAACTGCAAGAAGGATACGCCCGTCTCAGTATGTTGTACCCATTAATGAATAGAAAATCCAGGCTTAAGCCTGAAATATCTCTCCTGATTTATAAATCCATCATAAGACCTTTGGTCCTTTGTGGGTTCGGATTATGGGGGGACTGCCTCACCATCCAAAATCAAAAGAATCCAGGTACTACAGAACAAAATTCTGAGGTTTGCAGTAGATGCAGCGTGGTTTGTGCGTAATTCCCAGTTGCACTGGGAATTCAACATACCTTCCATCGGCGAAACAATCCAAGAGAGATTCAGAAAGTTTCACTCCGGATTACCGTAATAGTAAAAGGAGCAGTACATTTCCAACTGGGGAACAAGATCGCATCGAGGATAAAGCCGCGCACCCTTCAGGATGTACTGGACATTGCTTGAATATAGCAGATAGTGGACATTATGCATATGGTTGTTATTCATTTATATATGTATTTATTTAATGTTATTCCTTATTATATATTTGTTTAAACTTAAACGATTTCCTCCATTGCTGAAAAAAGGCTCGTGATAGACTTATTATAATCAAATGTCTGATGCGAAGTATTTACTACAGGACAATCACTGTGTATAACTTGTACTAAGTTGGTCTAGTGTAATAATAATAAAAAAAAGTTTCTGATGATGGGCCAGGAGCCCGAAACGTCCATGTAATTTACTAAATTGAATAAAGGTTTTCAACCACGGAGAACTTGGAATTTTTCAACCTATCAATAGAGAAGATATGAACCGTGGAGTGGGCAGTTTTTTTACAAGTTATACTTATTGATGATGTCTGTTCATCTGTGAGTTGATGAACACACGTTGAACTGACATCAACTCACTTGGATCTTCTATATTCAGATGTTTGACATTTCAAGATGTGCCATCTATAGTGAGGAACTGTCTTCTTTGTAGGTTCCTATATGCCTGCCCTGGTGTTCTTTGTTCTGCAGTCATGTCGGTTCAATATTGGTTAATGTGTCATATATATATTTTAGGATAACTATTACTATGTATCTGAAGAAATAGGCTGCATGCCTTGCCTGTGCTACGCTCTAGGAAGTAAGTCATCGTCATGCGACCAAGTGACTGGGCAGTGTGATTGCAAGGAGAGTGTAGTCGGTCAGCATTGCGACCAATGTCCGAACGCTTACGCCCAGGTCACGCATTTTGGATGCGAAGGTAAATTGTTTGATGAATAATATAATTGTGATATTTAATTTTTTTTTTTAAACAGTTGTATATGGCGGTTGTCCCAGAAGCCAATACTCGGGTATATGGTGGGAGAAGACGGACTACGGTGCTACTGCGACGGTTTTGTGCCCACAAGGATCAGTCGGGAAGGCGACGAGGCTCTGCGATCGCGCTCTCCCTGGCTGGAGGGATCCAGACATGTTCAATTGCACGTCGAACGACTTTTATCAACTCCGACGACTGGTAAAAACTTTTTACTTTATTCAATCATATATTCTTAACCTTTTTTTTTTTTGTAGTTGAACCAGTTGGAGACTGGAGATGTTTCGCTCAACACTTATGTCTCTACGGAGACTTCGAAATCTCTTGCCAATGCTCTCAATTCTACAAAAACAGGCCGTGGAAGACTTTATGGGGCTGATGTCCTCATCGGTGTCGAATTGACGATGAGACTGCTCCAGTATGAATCCGGTCTGACAGGTATTTTCCCATGTTTTGATTACTTACTTACGGTTACTTGATTTGTATCTCTACAAGTATTTTTGTCAGGGTTGGCTCTCAGCCATGTCCAGGATGCCGGATACATCCAGCGTCTCGTCTGGACGGTGGGTGAGCTTCTGTCTGACCGTACTGCCCGCTACTGGCCCGAAGTGGAGCAGATAACGAACCAACCACCGAATCACCTTCATACACTCTTCACCCTCTACATGACCACTCTTACATCCAACATGAAAGACACATACACGCAGCCTTTTGAGACGATCTCCGAAAACATGGGTAAAAAATTCAACATAAAAGTTTTTGTAAAATTTATTTAAAAAAAATTATTTTAATGTGTGATGTCAGTTTTGGGATTGGACACAGTGAGCTTAGACAGTCTCTACGGGTATGAGGTCATTTCATCGCAGTCCGTCAATACACAGATGGCTGGTTTCAAAGAGACGGTCATATTGCCAGATACCACCAACATACTTCAGCCGCCTTTCCAGGCAGCGAGCCTTGTCTCTAGATCCGGCGGCAACGCATCCTCCCCCACTGTCATGTTTCCCAAGTACAACAACTACTTGAAATCTGGTGTCAAGTTCGATGAATACTCTCGCATTTTGATACCGCTTGAACTTCTCGGCATTGGGAACGTTAACCCCGGCGAGGTGTCGATACGAATGCGCGGCTCTGCCCAAACCTCGGCCACCCTTGCCTATGCCGTGTACAGAAACGGGGCGACTTTCTTTCCCAACAGGTTCGACCTGACGGTGACGACTCGCTGGGGTGTAGCTTTACAGCTCGGCTCGTCCGTCGTTACAGTTGTCGCAGCAAACGGCGAAGGTTCTGTACTATCTTCAGGGTTGAAAAGCCCCATCAGGATTCAACTCTGGCTCAACCAAGCGGTCAAATCTCCCCGTAGCAACCCGCAGTGTGTCAGATGGACTCATATCAGAGGGTAATTAATTCCAAAAATAATTTCATCCAGCATAATTTTAATTTATGATTTCTAGCTTTGGAGAATGGACGAGGGCAGGATGCGTGACGGAACTGCCCGAAGGCGACTGGTGGAAGCACAGCATCGTAATTGTCAACTGTACTTGCAATACACTTTCAACACATGCTCTTTTTGTCGATCTTGTTGCCGAACACGTAAGCCCATCTTCCCCCTTTTTTTATTGTCTTAGTCAACATGTAATTGTTTTTAATTTACAGTACGTTCGAGAGCCTACGGAGGCTGAGGAGGTTTACACATGGATCGGGCTTTGTGTTTCGATCTGGTGTCTGGCGACGTGCGTACTCATAATCGAGTTGACGTCTCGCGTCGGCAAGGCGAACCATTCGTCGATCCAAGGGAACTTCGCTAGCTGTTTACTCGTCGCTGCTCTTCTCTACTTGGGTGCGAGCAAAGCCTCGCTCACGTCCCACCTTGTAAGTACAGATTAGTAACTATTACGCATTGTTAATTTATTTTAAGGTTAATGATTGTTCGGAAATTGTGAGATGCGGTCTGGTGTGATGTAGGTTTATATATATCAGTATAACCTCCACGTGGTTATCCTACAGTCAATGCACCTGCCAGTAGTCATATATTTCACATAATAATGGCACAAATTTACATGGTACTATTAGCATCTGCTTACAATATTGAAAACGTACGGGTTCAAATGTAATGAAATTACAAATTGAATTTATCACTAACGAGAAAGACCCGTCCATTATTCTATATTGGAAATATGACCTCTCTAAGGTTATCCCTCACAGCTAACCTCAAGGTTTAGCCTAAATTTAGCATAATGTCTGCCAAAGATAATTTACAAGGTAATATGAACATCTACTTACAACATTAAAGATTTTTGGCTTCAAGTGTAATGAAAGTAGGAATAGAATTTACAAGTAATGATAAATACCATCAATTTTATATCGGGAAATATAACCTCCAACTGGTTATCTTACATATCTGATACATCTACATATTCATGGTAAATTTTCTATAATATCAGCAAAAGATCTTTAGTTTCTAAATCTTTATTTTAATTTCTTAATTCTGCCAATATTTGTCACTAGTTAAAAATTTAGCTTATTTTGATTACTTTTGTTTAGGTTTGGTGCAAGTTGGTTGCCATAGGTTTGCACTACGTATGGCTCTGCTCGCTCATGTGGTCGCTGATCTATTCAATCCACCTGTATCGTATGCTAACACAACTCCGTGACGTTAACCGTGGCCCGATGATGCACTACTACACTCTTGGTTATGCTCTTCCCGGTATCATAGTTGCTCTTGCAGTTGCGGTACGGCCTGATCAGTATGGAAACTATTATTTGTAAGATTTATAATTGTTCTTACAATACCCTCGTCGATCTTTTATGTAAATAAAATGAATTTTTAAATTTTCAGCTGTTGGATTTCGATACACGAGTCGGTGATATGGAGCATGATAGGGCCAGGAGCGGTGATAATATTTGTAAAGCTTGTTATACTATTCATGTCCCTTAAGGCGGCTTTCACGGTAAACCAGAATATTGTTGCGTATGGAAATTTGCGCACGATGCTTTGGGTGAATGTCGGCTGTCTGCCATTGCTTGTGGCAGCCTGGCTGGCTGTTTTGGTCACATCGTCGGAGCATTCCCCGATGGCGACACTTTGCATGGCGGTATTGTTGCCGTTGCACAGTGCCGCTCTTTTGGTCTCGCAGGCCGCCACGAGCCCGACGTTGCGTCGTCTTGTCCTCCGTCTCACTAATGGGAAGGTACCACCTTCGGCTGACGCCCCAGAGCCGTCGCCTCCACCTCGCTCTGCAATGGCATACCGGCCGGCTGGAGCTGGTACTTCAGAGACGGCGCGCCGCCACTTGGGCATATCCAATTCCTCGACCACTTCAAGGTCGACAACGAAAACCTCAAGTAGCCCGTACAGAAGTGATGCGCAGTTGCGCAACACCTCCACGAGTACGAGCAACTACGAGCCTTCTCATGAAAGACGGGTCACCCACACTTCCGAGTCTGAATCTGAGGTCAGTTATTATTCATTTTTAAATACATTACACACATCGTCCTCCGTCAAATTAATAAGGTCTCATTGATGTCAGGTTATGTAGGATAACAGTATGATTAACTTTTGTGATTGGGTACTTTCAAAATCTCACTGATCTACATATTTCAGTCATAGTTTAGCTGAGCCCGTTGGTGTGGGTGAAATTTTGATTGAACAGATTTTGCTGTTTTTATGTTTTCAACATATTTCATAAAAATTACTAAACATAACCTAGGAATGTGTAAAGCTTTGGCATTTTATTTTTTCCCACCCTACCACCATTATCAATATCACCCAACCTTTTTCACGGTGACGAGTTCTTGTACCCCGTCATATTTCACCGGACAATGCCAACCATTATTCCTATCCTCCATAATAATCCTCATAAAGACAACTTTGGTGAGACAGGCTGAGGTGAGTTCATGAAAAATCAGTTAAATTTTGTATGATTCGGTGAAACCGGTGATGATATTGTGAAGGTACTCAATTGCACTTTGATTATTTTATGTTTGTACTGTTTCACGTCCTCTTTTAACTAGATTTTGTTGTATAAGCTTTGTCATGGCCTAATTTCTGCCTAACGGTGTGCGATATTTCTTCTATGAGATGTTAGGTAAAATGAAATGATATTTTAGGGTTCGGAACACAGCCTCGAACTCGCATCTTCGCATTCAAGCGATGAGGAGGCGTCTAGCAGGCGTGCTTCGACGCTGACTGGTCAAAGTGGGCGTCCGTCAAACGGCCAAGGGTCCAAAAGGTGGCCGCCGCCTAACGTCGTCTCATACCCGCCGCAGCTCAACATAGACTCAGATCTCTTCAAAGCAGTCTATGCGACGGCCAGAAATGGTATGACACTGTCTATTTATAATTTTTTTTTTTAAATTAAACAAACGGAGTATTTTAGACGAAGGGCTGCCGCATCGTTGGACGTCGTCTACTATATCTGACAACGATCTTGGAGGGCCGGTGAACAACTACCACATGCAGAATGGTAATGACGTCAAAATCGGGAATGTCTATTCCGACCAAGAGGACAAAGCGAGCCTAGGCGACAAGTACCTCTTCCCTTATACAGCTGAAGAAGACCATTCGCTCCCGCCGAGGGCGTACAACGCCAACCTGCAGCCTTGCCTGCCTGGTTACAGTGCTGCTCTGCCTAGCTCACCGAGCCCGCTCGCCATGCACCATGAGTACCTCTACCCAGACATATCGGAGAACGAGTAAGGGAACAAAAAAGAATAAAAAAATAGGAAAACATAAAATAACCCCATAAAATTCTTAATCCTTTTTTTACTTTCTCTTCTTGTATTAAAAAAATTAACATTTTGTTTTGTTCTGTTTCATGTCTAACAGGGAGTATGAGGTCGGTCTCAGTAGAAACGGTGCCTGGATTTTGTATTTTCTTTTCATTTAAATTTAATTTTTTTAAATTTTTTTTCCAGGAAGGCTACGAGTGAAACGCACGTCTGATCATGTGTCTTGTTCACGCTAATCGGGTTTTTCACAGGCTCCCAGACTGAAAGTGCAATATGCTTTTAAAACACATATATAATTTTTTATTTAAATCTTGTGACTGTAAATATCATCTTTAAGGTCTCGGCTATTTGTAAAAATGACATAGTTTGGTTTTGTATGGATGTTTTTGATATTTTTTATATATATTTTTAAATGTATTTTGTCAGTTTCAGATCCCTAAGTTTCTGTTACCAACTTTGAAACAAAAGATATAGAAAAGGCCATGAAAATTTTTTTTTAAACGTTACATTCCATTTTAAAAGGTTGTGATTTTATAGGTTATAAAAAAACTTAACTAACGTAAGTTTTTTATTTAAACTTTTAGCTTTAGTTCTTTATGTTTCTATGTGTATGTGTATTTTTTAAACTATGTATTGTGACTTTTTTGTTCCGTTAAGTTCGGAGTGCGTGCCAATAATATCTGAAAAGCCATAACGAATATTTTCAACGCAAAAACAAAAATATTTATTTATGTGGTTATTATATAATTAATTTAATGATAATGATAATAAATTAGTTTTTACAGGGAAATTGTAAATAAGGAGAGCTTTTCGTCATGTCGCCATTTTTTTAAATTATTTTTTATTTTTATTTTTGTCTATTTTTGTATCGCTTTTCAGCCGAAGGTCCGAGGGGTTTTTTAGGTTGTGCCTAGTTGTTCAGTTTTTCGTGCCCCCACCCCACCCCACAACCCCCCCGGGCCAATGCGTTTTTGTAATTTTTCTATCTCATTTGTACGTATAAATTCAAAATTTAGTCTTAAATAAAAGGATAAAAAAATATATTGGACTTTTCTTTTTTTGTTCTACCCCTTCATTATTTCTGGCCTTATTTATTTATTTTTTGTTAAGTATATACAGGGTGTATATACTTCTATAGTACACCCATTTAATTCGGAAACAATTAACCTTAGCAAAAAATGGTCTTATCCAAACCCCAATTCATTTTTGCCTAGGAATCGCCTGGTAATAACAGATTTAACTTAACTTCTTCATCTAGCTTGGAAATGACATGTGAAGGAGGCATACTTTTTGTAACAAGATGGCCCTCCCTGTTTATTTAAAAAAATGATTAGCATTAGCAAGATAATTTAGCATGCTTTCAGTAAAAGCGGCATAAAAAAAGCTTTTGAACTGAATTGCCCAATAAAATATGGGATTCTCATTTAAAATAACAAACTTAGTGTCATTTCTCAGCTAGATGAAAAAGTTTTCTGAGAAGAAAAATTGTTACCACCAGACAAATTTTCTGTTATCAGGCCTCGTCTAGTCAGTTGTCTCTACTGGCTGCAGCTTGATTTTTAAGTGTTTCCATCTTTTCTGTTTCACCCAGGTCTTACCTGAGTAATAAACAATTGTTAAAAAACTTAAATCGTCCTGGAACGTTTGTTGTACAATTGCAGAAACTAATTTTTTTTCCACATTTCTTTGTACAAATAAATTTTGTAGTGTTCCCCTTCCGTGACGTCACGGTTTACATTGTGTGATATCACCGTGGATTCGGACCCGTCTGACGCCGTGCGTCAGCTGTTCGCCCAGTTCTTCGATGCCCCACGGTCCCTTCGGGCACGTCTCATCTCATCATTCGCTAGGACAGACGCAGTTTACCTTTTTCCATTAGATCTTCGAAACCTCTGTCAAGGGACACAGACGTTAAGGAAGGAAAAAGGGAAAAAGAAAGCCTTCTACCAACGGGGACAAAAGGAGAAAACGAGAGCCGAAGGTATTTTGAAAATTGAAAAAAAAAAAAAAAATCGTCTTGTTTTAAGAACCGAAAATTAAACTCTTCTACGCGGTTTCCACCATTTTCACCCTTTATAGTTTTCACGATGTATAAACCATTTACAATTATTGTTTTTTTTTTGTTAATATTTAACATTTCAGTTGATAAAAAAACGTTCAGTTTGTAGAAAAATGCTCTGGTCGGACGATATTTGTAATATAAATTTACATCATCATTGAAAAAATTGTGCCAGTTACGATAATGGCGAGGGTTTTCGGTCAGGCCTTTCATGATCATGACATGGACTTAACACCGAGTAAATGTAAAACTATGTAAAGGTGAACATTACAACTTTGTCAAGGATGAGTCCTCTGATGGTCTGTTTATATCCGACAGGCTTGTAACTATGGTCTTACTTGATTCCAATGCGCACAGCTTCAAAGTAACGGAGTAAAATCATTGTTACAAGTTTGTAAGGTTAGGACTGAACTGGTATATGTCAAATTTAACATTCTTACAGATTTGTACAATTTGACTCCTAGATTATCCAGGGGACATACATATCTGAAGTAAAGTAAGATGAAACCGTTGGTATAAGTCTGTCATGTCGAGCCCTCAGATCGGAGTAATCCGTAAAAGTTCCAAGTATTGTAAGATATAAAAAAAACATTTTCACAAATTTTTTAGATTCAGTCTCTGTTCATCAAAGATTCTTGACGGGTTGTTATAAATGAAAAGTCCTCTTATGATCAGATTAACCAACAGGCTCATCTCCGAAGTAGTACAAGATAAAAGTTTATCGTTGTCTTCGGATTAGAGTAGTCTGATAAAGTCTGAAATTGTTCTAAGACAGAAGAGAAAAAACATTGTTGCCAGTTTGTCAGGTTAGGTCTGTTTTATGAAAGGATCAATATTTCATATTTGTTGGATTGGGCTTTCAGTGATCAGGATCCGACAAATTCGGTTTCAAAGTAATGTACATTTAAAACATTGATCCAAGTTTAAAGCTCCAATTATCCAACAAATGCAGCTTTAGAGTAATATAAGGTAAAAATATTGTTACAAAATATTCAGGTTAGGCTTCTGTTCGTCAAGGGTTCTATCATAAATGAAAACAGGTACTCTGATGATCAGATCATCCAGAAGACTCATCTCCGAAGAAATACAAGATATAAGTTTACCATTGTCTTCGGATCAGAGTGATCCGATAATGCTTTGAATTATTGTAAGACAGGAGAGAAAAAACAATTTACAAATTTGTCTGGTTAGGCCTTTGTCCCATGTAAGGAACTATGTTACATGTTTATTGGATTGTGCTTTGATGATCAGGGTATCCGACAAACACGGTTTCAAAGTAATGTACATTTAAAACATTGATACAAGTTTAACATTCAAATTATCCAACAAACTCAGCTTTGTAATATAAGGTAAAAACATTGTTACAAATTTTTCAGGCCTCTGTTTCGTGAAAGTATCAGTGTTACATATCGGATTGTACTTTCGATGATGAGGGTGTCAGACAAACTCTGGTTCGCAGTAATGTGTACTTAAAACGATTGAACCATGTTTAACGTTCAAATTATCGAACAATCTCAGCTGTAGGTATATAAGATAACATTGTTACAAATTTGTCGGGTTAGGCCTTTGTTCATCAAGGGACCTGTCAAAAATAGCACCGAGGTAATGGATGATGAAAATGTTGCAAATTTGTCGGATTGTGCATCTGATGATCAAGAAATCTAACAAACACAGCTTTAAAATAACCTCAGTTTAAAAACATAGTAAGAAGTTTGTAAGGTTACAAATATGTCAGGTCAGACCTGTGCGGTTCAGCATACCCGTCAAACTCTGCTTTGAAATAATGTAGGATTAAACATATTGTTAGAAGCTTGTCAGTTTAAGCTTGTATACGAATCCAAACACGGTTACAAATTTGTCTTTTCTTTTTGTTTCCAGGCTTCTGACACAAATTGGGCGATCCGGTTTGCTTCCCCCACCGAGGTTAAGAAGAGCCATCCAAGATTTCCCGTCAAATTTGGGAGGCGAACTCCCCGTTCTACCTCCCCGGAGCGCTATTTCGCGTTCGCTACCTCCCAGGGGTCGAGGCGAACACGACAAACATGAGTATGAGCTACAACTCGGACAAATCGCCCGAGTTCACGAAAGAGGAGTGGATGAGCAAGCTCGAGTCGACGCAGCTTCAGAGGAGCGACATGAACAAGCTCATCATGAACTACCTCGTCACGGGTGAGCATTATTTTTTTAAAGTTGGAGAGCGTTAAGCTAACAAAACGCTTAGAGGGTTTCAAAGGTGCCGCTGAGAAGTTCCAAGAGGAGTCAGGCGTCGTACCTCCCCTCGACCTCAACACGATGGACAACAGGATACGCATACGCGAGGCCATACAGGAAGGTAGGACGCAGGAGGCCATTCTCCTTGTCAATGAAATGTACCCAGAACTTTTGGACAACGATAGATATCTTTATTTCAGATTGCAGGTAAAAAGCTTATTTTTAATAATATTATTATTTTTAAGTTTAAAAGATAATTTCTCTAGCAATTGCACCTGATTGAACTGATAAGGGACGGGAAGGTCGAGGAGGCGTTGCACTTTGCCCAGACACAGTTCTCCGAGTCTGGTGAGTCGGAGCCAGGCATATTGAACCAGCTTGAACGCGTTCTGGCACTACTCGCCTTCGAAGAGCCAACTCTATCCCCGTTCTCACACTTGCTCAACACGAAGCAGAGGCATAAGGTATGCATACGGGTGAACCTATTTTCTAAAAAAAGAAGAGAAAAAAAGATTGATTTTTTAAAAAAAATTATAGGTCGCGAGTGAAGTTAACACAGCGATCTTGAAGACGGAACATCACACTTCGACTGAGCCGAAGCTCTACTCGGTCGTCAAGCTGATCCTCTGGGCCCAGGAGGAGCTGACAAAGCGCAAGATCAAATATCCACGTATGATCGACCTGAGCACGACAGAAATTGAAAGCCCGTCCAAATGACATCCGCTTTACCTCACGTCCTGACCAGTAAGATAAAAAAAAAAAAAAAAAAAAAATCCAAAGGGCTTTCTAAATTGATAATTTGTCCCAGGAAACAGAGACGACGGGAGAGGGAAGCCCTTGATCATTTCCCTTTAGTTCACAGCACGGGGACACAGGGATGGCGATGCTGATGTTTGTTTTTTCTCCTCGACGACGTCTCTGAACCGTCCTCCACCGCCAGTTCGTACTTCGTCATCGGTGTAAATAGCACATAATAGAAGTCAAATTGTAAAGCTTCACGTGTTTTTTTTCTTTCTTTCTAATAATATATAAATATTTTTTCTTTTTTAGTTTTAAACTTTCAAGTATTTGTAAGATATAAATAATACATTTAAGCCTGCATTAAATGAATTTTTGTCTAACCTAGACTAAAATATTAGATATGACGTTAACAAGTTTACCATAAAGAGGGGACAAAGTCCTGTCAATTCTGAGAGCTTCTGGAATATCAGCAAACCTTGGCGTAAAGAGCTTGAATGTATTAAAAGAATGGACCATCACAAATATCTGGTTGAGTTGAATATAAGCTCTTATGTATCAGGAGGTTAGACTTTTACAGTTTTCAGGATGATATGGATTTCAAAAAATGAGATGAAATGATAATTTTGATATTGATTCTTGAACTTCTAGATTATCAGGAAGCCTTGGAACAAGGAGATTCATTCAGGAAAAAAGATCAGGAGGACAGATTTTCCCAGGTATCAGGATGACTTGGTATAAGAAGCTTGTACATATAATGAGGTTAAACATCACAGCTTTCAGAATTACATAAATATAAAAAAATTAAACTATCATGCCAAGTATCACAATGTACACTTTGATTTCACAAGCTCTTAAAATATCAGGACGCTTTGGCACAAGCGGCTTCGATATATCAGGATGACAAACATTCCACAAAGTATCAGGATAACATGTATAAAAAAGAATATGTTGTATCAACATTGAATTATGAGAGCTCCTAAAATATCGGATTGTCTTGAAACAAAGAGCTTGGAGTCAGGAGGACATTCCCATGTATCAGGATGACAAGAATAAAGATAGGGAAACGTATGGTCCATGTTAAATTTCATGAGCTCCTACAATATTAGGATTACCCTTGAATAGGTTTAAAAGTGCCAGGACAGATTCTCCCCTAAGTATCAGGATGACAAAAAGGGGAAAAGGGCCTATCACAATATTGTATCACGTGAGCTCCTGGAGTAACAGGATACCTTGGAACAAGGAGTTTCATGTATCAGGAGGACAGATTTTTCTAGGTATCATGATGAGGACAAATCTGGCCAATGTTAAATTTTGTGAACTACTGGAGTATCAGGATGCCTTGTTATAAGCTCTCTTGTATTAGGAGATAGACATTTTTAGCTTTCAGGAAGACATGGATTTAAAAAAAAAAATTGTCAGACTCGAGCTTCTAAAGTACAGGAAGCCTTGGAACCAGGAGCTTCGATTTTTCCAGAGGACAGATTTTCCCAGGTATCAAGATGACAAGAATAAAATGTGGAAAAGGTCCTATCACATTGGATCACGATAGCTCCTGGGGTATCAGGATGCTTTGGAAAAAGGAGTTTTGATGTATCAGTCAAATTTTTCCAGGTATCAGGATAACATGTATAAAAAGAGGAAAATATCCTATCAACCTTGAATTACGAGAGTTCCCAAAATAATTGGAAGTCTTGAAACAAAGAGCTTGGAGGTATCAGGACAGACTCTCCTCAGAGTATCATGGTTATAAAAAGGGCCTATCGATATTGTATCACGTGAGCGACTGGATTATCAGGATGCCTTGGAACAGATTAATAATGTCAGTAGGATAGCCGTTCCCAAGATATCAGGATGACAAGGATAAACTTACCCATGTACCAGGAGGAAAATAGTAAAAGGAGAAAACGAGGCTATCAAGTTTCATAAGCTCTTAAAGTAAACCTGTCAATGTTGAATTCCATGAGCTCCTAAAATAACAGGATGACGGGACAAAAAGACATGAAAACGTTTTGCCAGTCAACTGAAAAAAAGGGGGTAAAGTTCCATTCTATGTCGAACCTCCTGTAGTATGACAGTATATCAGAAGGACAGGCATTCCAAAGTATTAGTATCAAGTATCAGCATCCGGATAAAAAAGTATCACGATGTGCACTTAAATTTCATAAGCTCCTAAAATATCAGGATGCCTCGGCACTAATATGTCAGGATCACAAACATTCCCCCAAAATATCAGGATGACAAGAATAAAGATAGGAAAAGGTATGGTCAATGTTAGATTTCATGAGTTCCTGGACTATTAGGATTGTCTTGGAATATGTTTAAAAGTGTCAGGACGACACTCTCCCCAAAGTATCAGGATGACATAAAGAGGAAAAGGGCCTATCATAATGAATCACGAGAGCTCCTGGGGTATTAGGAGGCCTTGAAATTAGGAGCTCTGATAAATCAGGAGGACAAATTTTCCCAGGCATCTGGACGACAAAGTATCACGATGTGTACTTAAATTTCATAAGCTCCTAAAATATCAGGATGCCTCGGCACTAATATATCAGGATCGCAAACATTCCCCCAAAGTATCAGGATGACAAGAATAAAAATGGGAAATGGCCTTATCATAACGAATCACCAGAGCCCCTGGGGTATCAGGAGGCCTTAGAACCAGGAGCTTTGATAAATCAGAAGGTCAAATTTTCCAGTTATCAGGATAAGTACATATTTGGTCACTGCTAAATTTCGTAAGCTCCTGGAGTATCTGGATGCCTTGGAACAAGGAGCTTCGTCGTATCAGGAGGACAAATTTTTCCAGATATCAGGATGACAAATCTGGCCAATGTTAAATTCTGTGAGCTCCTGGAGTATCTGGTTGCCTTGGAAACAGGCTAAGAATCAGTGACTACTTTTCTTCTCAGGTTTGATCCGATTGTGATCGCTCGTCGGACAGCGAGGCCAGGCGGACCCCGGCCGCGTTCTCTTTTTCCCCGAGGGCAGCCTTGGCGTACTTGGAATTCCGCCTATTCAACTCGCCCTTTAAACCCACTTTGTCATATGTTTTACGCTGGATCCGGTTCTTCAACTGTAACTGTCAAGGAGAAAAGTCAAGGCGGAATGACATCACCTTGAGGATGACGTGTCGCCTTGATTTTTATTGATAGATAAAATATACGTACATGGGGAAAATTGATTAAAATAAATCCGATACGGTGCCTTCTGTTTTCATTTTTTCTTTTAATTTTCAACTTTCCAATTAAAAGCTACCGTTTAACTTGTTTCGAAAACTTTTCCCATAGCTCGGCCATCTGTCGAAATGAATATTAAAGCCCGTTTATGATAATTTGTTTATTTTTATAATCGTTCTCGACTGCGTGGGTATCGCGACTTCTTTGTTTTCCCCCCACATCGCGTTCCCCCGGGAATCTGAACGGGTCGAAACGGAAAGGAAGACACGGCGAGAATAGACGGACCAATGTTGATGAGGGCAGGGAAAATGTTATAAACACTTTGCCCCTTCCTCCAATCCTCAAGCCCCTTTTTCCAAAACGTCTTGATATTTTAGGAGCTTATTCATCGGATTTATTTCTCTTTTTATAACTTTTCTCCTGATACCTGGGGAATCTGTCCTGTCACATCGAAGCTCCTCGTACGAAGGCATTCATATACGACAGGAGCTCACGAAATTTAACCTTGGCCAGATTTTTCATCCTGATATCCGGAAAAATCTGTCTTCCTGATATATCAAAGCTCCTTCCAAGGCATCCTGATACTCCAGGAGCTCGGGAAGTTTAATATTGACCAGATTTCTCATCGTGATACCTGGGAAAATCTGTCCTCCTGATACATCGAAGCACCTTCTTCCAAGTCATCCTGCTACTCCAGGAGATCATGAAATTTAACATTGACCAGATTTGTCCTTCTTATCCTGATACCTGGGAAAATCTGCCCTCCTGATACATCGAAGCTCCTTGTTCCAAGGCATCCTGATTCTCCAGGAGCTCAAGAAGTTTAACATTGACCAGATTTGTCATCCTGATATCCGGAAAAACCTGTTATCCTGATATATCGAACTCCTTCCAAGTCATCCTGCTACTCCAGGAAATCATGGAATTTAACATTGACCAGATTTGTCCTTCTCGTCCTGATACCTGGGAAAATATGTCCTACTGATACATTGAAGCTCTTTTTATCCTTGTCATCCTGATACTTGAGAATGTCTTCTGATACATTTAACACTCTTATTGCTAGGCATCCTGATACTCCAGCTCTCCTTTTCCTCTATTTATTCTTGTCATAATGTATAACTGGGAAGATTTCTCCTTATATATTGAGCTCCTTGTTCCCAAGGCATCCTGTTACTCCAGGAGCTCACGTGATGTTGTAAAAGGCCCTTTTCCTCTTTTTACCATCCTGATACTTTGGGGAGAATCTGTCCTCTTGATACCTCCTAGCTCTTCGTTTTAATACTTCTCGATATTTTAGGAGCTCTAGTAATTCAAGGTTGATAGGATATTTTACTTTTTTTATACATTTATACACACATTATACATTTATCCAAGCTGATTCAAGCTCCTTTCTAAAGCTTCCTGATACTTTAGAAGCTCACTGATCCTGGTAATTTGTGGAAAGTCTGTCTTCCTGATATTTTAACCCTTCTATTCTAAGGTATCCTGATACTCCGATTCGAAAATTACAGTATTGTGCTTGAACATGGGCTTAAGGACCTGTTGATTAAGTAAAAACTTGTTGTTAAAGGTATAAGACCCTGATGCCTTGTGGCACTCCAGGGTTGGATCTCAGCTACCTTCCGTGGTATCCAATTGGTTTTTTGATCTGTTTTCTATGCGAGGTGGTCGAATGGAGAGGGAACGTTCGTTTTTGATGGTAGCCAGCAGGTTGGCCCCTCGTCATCCTTCCTCTTCTGGATCGTGGTGGTGGAAGAGTCGGAAAGTGGAGGAAGTGAGTGGGGCAGGCGTGTCACGCTTCTTTTGCCGTTTCACGGTTCAGCGACGGCCGTTCTAGTGTCGGAGTCGTCTAGTGCGCGGATCGACGAGGGCTTCATCCGCGGAAGGACTTCGTTCTCTTTACCCCTGTGCTTTGTGCCCGCGCTTGAGGGCTTTCCAGAGGAAGGTAAGTGGAGAATTTTTTACCGCTTTGCTCCTAAGTCCCCAACCCCGGGTTGAATAACTAGCTTGTATAACGGCCGGATGTTTTCCCACGGGATTTCTTCATGATTTCTCACACGGGGGGGTTTTCGTCATATTTTCCCCTCAGCGGACAAGGAGAAGAAAAAATTGGAAAAGAGATACAAACCCGGGGTGAAGTTTTCCAAAACGAATTCCTAGGGAGAAAGAAAAACTTTACCCATTTTCCTCTTGAACATTGAGGAAAGAATTTTTCACAATTTCCCAACCGGCGTGTAACGGTACTTGACGATTTAGAAGGCCCTAGGATTCCAGGATGACTCACGGCCTAGGCTATTCCTCAAAATTGACCGATCTTCCTTTACAAATGTCCACTTTGGTCTAAAATTAATTTTTTCTTTCACATATTGTCGATTTTAATTATTCCCATTTTGATTAAGGCCGAGTTTAAGCTTCATATACCGGTTGATTAAAAAACTAGGACTTTAGAGGTTTCAGTCAGGTTTCCGGGACAAAAATGAGTCAGACCTGTTTAACCATAGAACACGAACACGGTTCAATAAAAAATCCAGCCCGGAGGACCAACAATGACAAGGGTTTCCTTATTTGTACTGAATATATATATTTTTAAAATTTTTCTTTTATTGAAGTTGGTTTTATTTTTTTGCTCGACTGTCAATAAAATACATATTCATTTTAGAACGAGTCTTCTATTGAGTTTTGGTCCTCTGGACCGGATATTAAGAAAATTTCTCATACAATCAGATCGACGATTTTCTACTTCTGGGAAGAAAGAATTACTAAACCTTTTATCAGTTCATATTCGAGTTCCCCCTGATATTTGGTCCTCCGGGCAGGATTATCAGTGATGATATTTTATGGCGAAAATTCAAAGAAAAATGTATCATACAAATACCCAGAATGTTGAATGCTAAACTTGCTGAAAACCATTGGATTTAATATCTAATAATAACAATAATAATAGTAATATCTAACAATCATGCAAAATTATTAATTTTATTCCTCGGGCCTG
Source organism: Cimex lectularius (assembly GCF_000648675.2). Classification (NCBI taxonomy): domain Eukaryota; kingdom Metazoa; phylum Arthropoda; class Insecta; order Hemiptera; family Cimicidae; genus Cimex; species Cimex lectularius. The sequence continues at coordinate 1,412,001 of NW_019392637.1, read as the reverse complement.
GATTATTGATTTAATTGTGTTTCATGGATGGAAAGTTTATTGTAATAGAAAAAAAAGGAATGCCAATAGAAAATGTTTAATATAATTGTTAATTATTCCTTAATTGTTTCAAGGGGGGAGAGAAATAGATTTTACCATAAATCCACGAAACACCGAAAATGAAATTGTCTGAAAATCATAGAATTATTTCATTTTTCATATCATAAATTTTGGTCCCACGGGATGGATTATCGATGTGACAATATTTTATGGCGCAAGCTCAAATAAAAAAATTATAAAAAAAGAAAATATATTAAATTTAAAATTTGCTAAAAATAATTGAATTTAATGACTTACTAGATTATTAATTTGGTCCTCCGGACCGGATTTAGATTTGACTGTTCCAAGGTGGGAAAAATATATTTTAACAGAAACCAAGACAAACCAAATGTGAAATTGTCTAAAAATCATAGAATTATTTCATTTTTCATATAATAAATTTTGGACATCGGGACCGGATTTTCAAATAAAAAATTTATCATAAAAATCCAGAAACATTGCATGTAAAACATGTAAATATAATTTAATGATTTTCCAAATTATTAATTTGGACCTCCGGGCCGGATATTGATTTAACTGTCTTTTAAGAGGGAGGGGGAAATATATTTTAAGAGAATTCGTGACAATTCAAATATGAATTATTCTAAAAATCGTTGAATTATTCATTCATTTTTCATACAATAAATTTTGGACCTCCGTGCCGGATTTTCCATTTAACCGTGTTTGAAAAGGCAAAAAATCTATACGTAACAGAAAACTTTGGAATGCCAACAGAAAATGTTATTAAAGTCAGTGAACTTTTCATATAACAAATTTGGTCCTCCGGGCTGGATCGTTGATTTAACTGTTTCAAGGGGGAGGGACTAGATTTTAACAGAAATTCATGAAACACCAAATATAAAATCGTCTGAAAATCATAGTATTATTTCATTTTTCATATAGTAAATTTTGGTCCCCTGGGATAGATTATCGGTGTGGCAATTTACAATTTTATGGCACATGTTCAAAGAAAAAAATTATAAAAGAAGAAAGATTATTGAATGTAAACTTTGCTAAAGATAATTGAATTTAATTATTAACTTGGTCCACTGGGCTGGATTATCGATGTGACTATGGCGCAAGTTCTAAGAATTTATTTTATTAAAGATTATTAATTTTGTCCTCCGGGCCGGATTTTTGAGTTAACTGTCTTCCAAGGGGGAGAGGAAATTTATTTAGAGAAATCATGACAATCCAAATGTGAAATATTCTAAAAATCATTGAATTATTCCTTTTTCGTGTAACAAATTTTGGATCTCCGGCCGGATTTTCGATTTACCGTGATCGAAGGGGAAAAATCTATTATAACAGAATGCCAACAGAAAATGTTATTGAAGTCAGTGAATTATTCATTTTTCATAATACAAATTAGCCCTCCGGGCCGGATTATTAAAGGGATGAATATTTTTATGCTTGTCCCGGGTGTCTTGGGGACCAACCACAGCCAATTTTCAGCTAGAACGCAGTACAATAAGCGAGACAAAGCGGACCCCCTCCTCGCTACAGTCTCGAGCCATTTGATTTTCTATATTTCCTCTCGTGCCGTTTCGAAATAACGGCCTTTGGCCCTCCTGCCCGTCGTGGCCTTTTATTTTTCCCTCCTCCCCGAGCCGGGAATGCGACCGCGCTTTCGCAACCTTTTTTCTGGAGCAATCCGGGCCGCACTTGATTTCTCGATTGCGTACGCTTTTTAAAAAGTCAAACAACGTTTGTGGAACAAAGCCGGTCCACGGTACAAACGATAACGCCTCGGTGTCACAGCGATTCCCATTTACGACGCCGTTTTTAGATGGTCCGTGATGCTTCGCTGCCTTTCGGACGTGCGCTGCGGTTTTGAACCCGGGCACGTTTCCGGCCCACCTGTCCTTGGGGTCGTCCCGCCGGCAAAAGTTCAACACCGATTTGTCATAACTCCGGATGGATCTGTGAACGTTTCGCTCCGTCCTAGAGTGGATTCCAAGCCGTTGGCCCGGCGTCGAATGAGCCGTTACTCCCGTTGAAAACGAACGCATTTTTCCCCCCGTCCGGCCGTGGGAGAGGAGGCACCGTTCTTGGCTCGGTTCTCAACGGCCGACGGAATTCAATTCCGATTCAAACAAACGTTATTTCAATTAAATACGACGAAAGTAAGACAAGTTTTAAAATCCAATCGAGTTTACACTAAATCCGGCCCGGAGGACCAAATTTATTATACGAAAAGTGTGTAATTCAATGATTTTTAGACAATTTCATAGTCAGTGTTTCGGGGATTTCGGTTATGATCTATCTTTCCTACTTGAAACACAACTAAATAAAAAATCCGGCCCGGAGGACCAACATTTATTATCTGAAAAGTGTATAAATCAATCATTTTTAGACTATTTCGTATTCGATGTTTCATGGATTTTTGTTAAAATCTATTTTTCCTACTTGAAACACAGTTAAATCGAAAATCCGGCCCGGAGGACTAAAATTTATTAGATGAAAAGTGATTAAGTCTATGAGTTTTAGACAATTTCATATTTGGTGTTTCGTAGATTTCTGTTTAAAAAATTTTAAGTATTGTTTTAAACAGTTAAATAAAAAATCCGACCCGGAGGACCAAATTTATTATACAAAAAGTGCATAAATCAATGATTTTTAAACAATTTCGTACTTAGTGTTTCAGGGATTTCTGTTAAATAAAACAGTTAAATAAAAAAAATCCGGCAAATTTATTGTGAGAAAACTGTATAATTCGATGATTTTTAGGCAATTTCATATTCGGTGTTTCGTGAATTTCTGTTAAATTTTTCCTACTTGAAACACAATTAAATCAAAAATCCTGCCCGGAGGACCAAATTTATTATACGATTCCGTGTTTTACGGATTTCGTTTAAAATATATTTTTTCTACTTGAAACATAGTTAAATCGAACATCCATCCCAGAGGAGAAAAATTTATTGTATGAAAGCTGAATAATCCAATTATTTTTAGACTATTTCATATTCATTGTTTCATGGACTTCTGTTATAGTACATTTTCTCAAGGAGGACCAAATGAGTTACATGAAAAGTGGTTAATTCTCTGGCTTTAATAATAATAATAGTTATGTTAATACATTAATTCTTTTTTTTTGTTTCTATGAAACATTTTCTCTGAAGCTTCGCCGAATATTGTCACAGGGATTATCCGGCCCGGAGGACTAAATTTATTATATGAAAAGTGATTATTAAGTCTATGATTTTTAGACAATTTTATATTTGGTGTTTCATGGATTTCTGTTAAAATCGATTTTTTTCTACTTGAACCACGTTTGGATTTTTGTATGATACATTTTTTTTAATTTGCGACATAATATATCATCAAATGTGTTGCATAAAAATTGATCAATTCACTGACCTTAATTTAAAAAAAAATGTTCCCATTCCTGTAGTTTATCTGTAATAAACTATTTTTAACTATTTATTTTTCCCCTTTGGACCAGATATTAATCGATAATCCGGCCCGGAGGCCCGAATTTATACCAGATAAATCATTAAATTCCACTTTTTCTAGCAAGTTATGCATTATTCCGGTTTTTTCTATAATATATTTTCTTTGAAGTTTCGACATGAATTATTGACACAACGATAATCCGGCCCGGATGTCTAAATTTTCTATGGGAAAATCCAAGCTAGAATATAGTACGAAAAACGTAATGTCTTCACGGTCTGAATTGAAACTTTTTAGAGTCAAACTTCCCCCTTTGGAACATAAATAAATCAATAATCCGGCCCGGAGGACCAAATTCTGATGGGGTGAGGTTTCGAGTGATTGTTTTTTTATTTATTTTCTAGCTAAATTAAGTGGTTCAATAGTGGAGGTACACGCCAAATGCGTTTACTCCGTGTAACTTTTTTTTTTGAAAACCGCTAAATTGATAATCCGACCCGGAGGACCAAAAATGCCTAAGGCGTTGGGTTAAGTGAGTACTTTTACTACGTTTTGTCTATTGATATTTTTTCTTCATTCAAGCCGACAATTTTCTTATTATTCGTTTGTCAATGAAATGAAGAAATTTAATTTCCATTTTAGCACCTGTTTCGCCTTGAGATTTGGTCCTCCGGCCGGATACAAAGATAATTTCTCGTCAAATAGATTATTTACAATCTTTTTATATAATCGGACAGACAGATGTTCTACTTGAGTGCAAATATTTTCTTTTCTCAAATTTAGCACGGGTTTTCCATCGAAATTTGGTCTTCCAGGCAGGATATCCAAATAGATTTATTACATCCATAAAAAGCCTTCAAGTGCAATATTTTAAGTCATCGTTTATAATAAGACCGATAACCTTTTACTTCCGCGACCAAATAAATAAATTTTTTTTCAGTTTAGCATCAAGTTTGCCTTGATATTTGGTCCTCCGAGCCGGATTATCGAATAAACTGTATTCCATGATACAAACACCAGGGTAAAATGCTTCCTGAATTACTATCGTACGATTATTTTATATTATAGCGTGTTTCATGGAAAATTCTCACAAGCCGCAAAATAAATTTGGTCCTCCGGGCTAGATTATTGATTCAGTTTCTATCAAATGCTGCGAGGAAAGGGACAACTCAATTATCACAATGAGCTGCGTAGAACCTACCACTGAATCAAAAATAATTGATTTTCTTACGTTTCTATTGTAATTGATTTTTATTTCCTTGGGAACAAGGTTAAATAAATAATTCGGCCGGAGGACCAAATTTATTACCTGGCTAAATGAGAATGTTTAAGGTTTGATACTTCGTGTATCTCTGCGGAAAATGTATTTATTCCCTGTATGCTACACGCCGTGGAATACGGCTAAATCTATAAATCCAGCCCGGAGGACCAAAAATCCAACAATGGTTCATGGATATTTTGACCAAGTTTTTTTTCAACATTTTTTCTTTAATATTTTCTAAGTCAAAGATTTTATTTTTACTCCTCTTTCAATAATTGATAGGATTTTCCCCTTTTAATAAACTTGGTCCTCCGGGCCGGATAATCGATTAGACAGCCTTTCCTAGGAGAAAGGTTGCCCGTAGAAAAGTCAAACAACCGTGAAAATAATTTTTTCTTAAATAAAAATCTTTATCTTGTACCGTTTTTAAGTACTATCTTGGGCGGTAAGTTTATTTGGTCCTCCGGTCGGGATTTATTGATTTAACTGTTTTTCAAAGCCAATAATAAAAAACAAGTTCTCTTTGTACTTATAAACAAGCAATCGTTAGGAAAACGAGTTTTAGGTTGATGATGGTAAATTCGTACCTCCGGGCCGGATAATCGATTTGAAAATTTTTCATAGGCGAAAGGATGCCCTCAGAAAAGTTAAATAAGCGTGAAAATAAATTTTTTCATAAAACCTTTATCTTGGATCTTTTTTTGATATTTGCGTTTGTAACGGTAAAACTTTATTGGTCCTCCGGGCCGGATTTATTGATTTAACCGTCTTTCAAGGCAAATAATAAAAAAAGTTCGCTTTGTTACGGCGGGTTATAAACAAGTAATCGTTAGGAAAACAATGAATTTTAGATTGTATTGGATGGTAAATTTGGTCCTCCGGGCCGGATTATTGATTTATTCTTGTTCCAAGGCCTGAGGTTAGGCAAACGGTTTTTTAACGAATATTATATCAAACTAATTATCTTTAAAAAAATAAAATGATCGGATATCCGGCCCGGAGGACCTGATTCCCAAGGGATACTTTTTCCGAAACATACCGAAAATCGGTTCATCGTGCCGTGCCGTTCATACTCCCGAAAGTTGCATTAACATTATTTATGATTTATCACAGAAAACTGCTCATTACTCATTTCCTGGTCGACTCCCTGGGAAGGGGTAGGGCATCGCCCACTCCTTTCACTCCTACCTGTCCGGTCGCTCACGCACCGCGAACTGTTGAGTCACATCTCGAGTAGAAAAAAAAAATATCTAAAACGCTTTTGTTTTTCCAGATGAAGTGGAACTCCCGAAATTAGCCTTAGAAGGCGGGAAGAGGAATAGAGTCGAAAAGGACGAGAGGTAAAGAAAAAGAGTTAAAAAAATATATTTTAAACATTTATGTTAATTAGGCCATGGAGGATGATTGCCGACTTCAGGTTATGAGAGCACGTTGAACCCTTTTTTTTAACACTTCCTGTACATCGGAAAGCGCTTAGAAGGTTGCATTCCGAACGTGTTTCTTGTAGGGTAAGGAAACAGAAAAAAGACGTCTTTTTTTTTTCTTCTGTTTCCTTACCCTACAATAGAAAAGACCTAGTGTAGGGTAAGGAAACAGAAAAAAGACATGCCTTGAGGCATGCATAACCAAGTATTGAAATTTTTCCTGAAAAATATCGATTATGCCTAATCGATTCTATTTTTTTTAACCAACTTAAACCGAACCAGGATAACAGTGAGGAAGGTTATCCAAATCTTTGAATTTTACAACACGTGTTGATTATTATCTACTTTAAGAGATATAATCTAAAGTAGGATAACAGTGTAGAATAAAGAAGAAAATTATCGATCGTACCGAATCGATTATTGATTTCTCTAATACTAAGCAACAATGGAGAAGGTAATATCGATTGTAAGAAAAAATATAGATTATAAAGAAAAATGTAGATGGTTACTATAAGACCGAATCGATTATTACTATAAGACTCGACAATAGTGAGAAGGTAATATCGATTTTTAGGAAAAATATCGATTGCATTGAATCGTTTTATTACATGAAGACTTGACATTGTGGAGAAGGTAATATGGATTGTTATGAAAAATATCGAACCTACCGAATCGATTATTACCTAATCTAAGTTTAGGCGTCAGTAGAGGTGGTGATATCGATCTTTATGAAAATATTGATTGAAACGAATCGATTATTGCTTCAAGATTTGGCAACATTAAAAAAGGTAATATCGATTGTACCGAATCGATTATTACGCAATCTAAGTTTAGACGACAGTAGAGAAGTTCATATCGATCTTTATGAAAATATCGATTGTAACGAATCTATTATTACTGCTGACATAAGGCAACAGTGAAGAAAGTAATATCGAACCTACTGAATCGATTATTACTTAATCCAAGTTTAGGCGACAATAGAGAAGATCATATCGATCTTTATGAATATATCGATTATACGGAATCGCTTGTTAATTTCCGGCTGTATAATATGTGTTATTCTCGCAGGTATGCCCGAGATGTGGGAAATGCAGCAGCGTCGTTATTCGATCGCTGGTGAGGAGCGTCTCCCTCCTCCATCCCGCGGGATGGTACCCTCGACCTCCGAGGACCTCCACGCCTGGTCGATCTACAGGCAGAACCTCAACTCGGATTTCACAGACTCGGCACTCGGCTCGAGCGAGAAGTCGCCACTGCCTTACGGCAATTTCCAACTACGGGAGTCGACCGTCCAGTCGATCCTCAGCCACCCTCGCTATGGGCCCAAGTCACCCCTGGGGGCCAACATGTACACCTACTTGAAATTCGGCCTGCCTAGGGTCTTCCCGCCCAACCAAGGACCCGGAGGCACCTCGAGCGGTTACAACTCATCTGAGGAAGACCTGAGAGGCAGGAGGAACAGATCCAGAAGCGAGGCGGACTTCGCCAACTTACACTACCATCCCGTAAGTATTTTTTGTTTTTTAAGAAAAAGAACAATTTTAGTGTATTTTTTTTAGGTGCAAACGTTAGGCGGTGGAAAGAGCTTGTCGCACGCAGACCTGCTCAGCGCTGAGACATTACTGAGGCAGTCGGCCGCACAACATAGAAGGTCGTTACATGATCTGAGGCATACCGACTACCTCCACCACGCTCTCATGAGGCAACCGCAGCCCGGCCGCCATCAGGGCCAAATGTCAGGGTGAGCAATAAACCCAAGCAAATTTTAAAAACCAATTTCACTGTTATTTATTTAAAACAGGAGGATGAGACGTATGTCAGCTGTACAGAGCGGTGTGCCATCACCTGAGCCGTTCTCATTCTCCATGCTACACCCTCAGCAGTACACCGGACTTTACCCTCACTTACAAGTAAGTGTTTACAATAAGTGTTTCTTTTTGTTTTTTTAAACTAATTTTTTTTAGGTTAGGAATTTAAACGTGCGTAACAGGAAAGGCGAGCCAATGATTAATAATTTGTCGACGGAAGTGAAAGCCGGGGAGATTTTGTCTGTGATGGCGACTAGTTGTGATGTGGGTACGTGTATGCTGGAGTGCTTGGCCGGAAGGCATTCTTACTCGGGCCAGGTGAGCGTGAACGGGCAGATAGTGTCACCTAAGGATCTGAGGGGTATCACGGCTCTCGTGGATAAGGATACGGTCCTCCACGGTGATTTCACGGTGTCAGGGTGTCTCAGGTACTACGCGAGTCTTAGAAGGCCTCAAGGCGCGAGGGGTAAGCTTTCCATGGCGGACCAGGTGGCGATAGTGACCGACGAGTTAGGCCTCTGTCCAGTCCTGGACACGATGGTCTCGAAGCTCACCCATTCCGAGTATTCGAGGCTTCTAGTGGCTCTCCAGCTCCTCTCGGACCCTCAGATACTCCTCGTCGACGACGTGACCAACCCTATGGACATATTCGACACGTTCTTCCTGGTCGAGTTCCTCCGGTACTGGGCAGCGGGGGCGACCGGAGGGGTGGCGGGTCGCGTGGTCGTCATGTGCCTCCAGCCTCCGACGTACGAGATACTCACGATGGTCACCCGGTTGCTTATACTCTCGGGGTGCGACACGATGTACGACGGACCGTCTAGGTCTCTCGGGCACTACTTCACGCCCGTTCAGTGTCCGGCACCGGCGTACAAGAACCCGGCGGACTACTACCTCGACCTGGTCACCCTAGACGATCTCTCGGCAGAAGCGATGCTGGAATCGAGCCAGAGGGTCGACCAGCTGGCCGGATTGTACAGAAGAAGACAGACACCACTCTCAGACCCAGCGCCCTACACCCTACCCGCGCCTTTCAAAAGGCCCGGCATATTTGCTCAAGCTTTCACCCTACTTCTGTAAGACCATACAAAAAACCACCCTCCTCCAAGACAAAAAATTAAATTAAAACAATTTCAGAAAGGACGCGTTCTTCTCACAACCGGTAAGTTTTACAAGATGGATCGTACGCGTCATCATAGCAGCACTAGTGTCCGTCATAGTCGGCGGCATATTCTGGGATATACCCACATCCGATCCCCAACTACGACGAGAAGAAAGGTACCCAAAACCCACCCCTAAAAAAAGGAAAAAAAAAATCTAAAATTCTTCATCAACAGACTGGGATACCACTTCACCGTTCTTTGCGTCATGTCCTGGCCGCTCGTACTCATCCTGGGACTGTCCAGGACCCACGATAAGGAGCGTCAGGCCGTCGAGAGCGACATCCACCAGGGTCTGTATTCGAGACTGCTCTACATAATTCTGACAGTATGTTTCTTTCTATACATATACACCCAAAGAACAGTTCGCCTCATAATCTTCTTTTACAGTTCATTTACAGCTGCATTCCTTGCTCTTTGGTGTGGTTGGCGTACCTCATACCGTCCTACTGCATGTCCGGGCTCTACGACCAGGGATTCATGGACAACTTGGTCAATTATTTGTGTAAGATCGCTATAAAAAAAACTCTGAACTGATATACATGACCTCCTGAGCAGTACCATCCAAACTCCTATAAGCAGAAGCTCTTCCTTTCGTCCTGATAGACGTCTATGTAGTACCATCCTGACCTCTTATAAGCAGAAGCATTTCTTCTGGACTCATACTTGTTGATGATTGACTTTTTCTTAAAAAGATGTTTGTTGCAGGTGAGAGCGTTCTGTGCCTACTGAGCCTTCAGTACCTGTGTACACTTGTCGGCTATGTGTGCCCGAGCCGGGTCTGGTCCGCGGTCGTTTACACCATGATCCACTCAGCTATGTCCGGGTTTTCCGGATTCACCCTCGACCTCCGCGGTGCCGTCGTCGACCCAGGTCGGTACACGCCCGTCTCGGCCGCCTACTCCGCCCTCCTCGCCCAGGATCACGACCCCGTCCTCCTCAAGGAGCTCACGTCCCACATGGTCTGCAGGAAGACCCAGGTCCAAAGGCAGGACATCATCGTACACCTCCCGTGCCCGGTACCGAACGGGACGGCCGCCCTGGCCTACAGGGGCATCTCGGCTGGTCGGCACGGGGGGATGGCGGTCTCCGCGTCCTGGATGGGCGTGACCCTCCTACTCGCCCTATTGGTCTTCCTCGTCTCTCCACTCCTCTACGATCACAGGAAGAAGCTGAGGAGGAGGTGAGTCACGGCCCAACACCAAACCTAAAACTAGTCAGCCTTGCGCCACCTCAAAGGAAGCAGGGATACATCAACCATCTGAATCCAAAAAAATTCACGCTGAAAAAAAAAAATAAAAAAATGAACTGAATAAATACTTTCCAGTAATATCCTTATGAAACTGCACTGTACGAACTAACCAGTGATCTAAAAGAAACACTGGAAACAAAAGAAATAGCAATCTGCGCGTTCCTCGACATTGAGGGAGCTTTCGACAACGCATCTCATGCATCAATGGAAGCCTCCCTGAGGAAAAAACACGTAGACCAAACCACATCTAGATGGATTGGAGAACTTCTAAGAACTAGAATAGCTGAAACAAATATAGGAATAAACACTATAGAAGTTAGAACAACAAAAGGATGTCCTCAAGGAGGGATATTATCACCTCTCTTATGGAGCCTAATAGTTGATGAACTGCTCGAAACCCTGAACCGTTCAGGAATAAAATGTCAGGGATATGCAGATGACATAGTCCTGACAGCCAGGGGAAAATTCGAGGAAATCCTCTGTGATATAATCCAAGAGGGACTGAAAATCACAGAAGAATGGTGTAAAAGTGCAGGCTTGGGAATCAACCCAAACAAAACAACTATAGTCACTTTTACACGGAAAAGAAAGCTAGATCACATGAAAGTAATCAAACTAAACAACACTGTGATAGAAATCAAAAATGAAGTCAAATATCTGGGCATCACACTAGATAAAACACTAACGTTTAAGAAACATATCAGCTCTATCATTACAAAGGCGACACGAGCTCTGATGGTGTGCAGAAGAATGGCAGGAAGAAACTGGGGATGTAGACCAGAAACCCTGTTATGGATGTACACCATGATAGTAAGACCTTTACTTACATATGGAGCTATAGCATGGGCTGATAAAGCGGAACAAACAACCAAAAGGAAAGAACTCTCAAAAATACAGAGACTTGCATGCATCTGCATAACGGGAGCAATGAGAACATGTCCTACAATTAGCATGGAAAAGATATTGGGACTAATCCCCCTATACCACATGATAGAAAGGACAGCACAGAAAACTATAATTAACATCACTAGAGAGAAACCTCCAACAGGAATAAAACTGAAATGGAGAGACAGAAACAAACTGTGGAAAAACCATCCTTCACTCATGGCTCCAAGAGACGACATGAACAGGAGGTTTGAATTTAACCATAAATTCCGAATACATCTGGGCACCAAAAAAGAATGGGAAAAAGAGGGAAATAACTCCCTCAAAAATGGCACCATCCTTTGGTACACAGATGGATCTAAAACACAGGAAGGTACGGGGGCAGGAGTGTTCGGACCCGGAACCAAATACTCAGAACCCATGGGAAAGCACACCAGTATCTTCCAAGCAGAAATTCATGCAATTGAAAGATGTATCCAATTCAACCTAAATAAAGGATACAAAAACAAGAATATAGCTATCATGTCAGATAGCCAAGCAGCCATCAAAGCACTAAGCTCAAATACCATTAGTTCAAGGATGGTGCTGAACTGCAAAACCAAATTAAATACATTAGGCTCGCAGAATAAAGTCAGCCTCTGCTGGGTCCCAGGACACATGGGAGTAGAAGGTAATGAGGAAGCGGACACCCTGGCAAGAAAAGGGGCTGCCACACCTCTAATAGGACCTGAACCCTTCTGTGGAATAGGAACACACACTATCAACGAATACCTCAGACAGAAGGATAAAAAGAGAATGAGCGAACTTTGGAACTCACTTATTGGACACAGACAATCCAAGAATTTTCTAACCAACTTTGGCAAGAAAGAAATCACAGAATGTGTCAAAGGAAGCAGGAACAGACTGCGAATCCTAACAGGATTCCTGACAGGACACTGTAGATTAAATGGACATTTAAAGAAAATTGGAATAATCCAAGATGGCACATGTAGATTCTGCAAAGAAGCAGAAGAGACACCAACACACTTACTAACAAACTGCGGAGCTACACTAGCCCGCAGGAGGAAGTGTTTTGGGATGTACAATGTGACCATAAAAGAACTACAACCACTGAAACCGGGCCTATTAATCAAGATGTGCTTTAAGCAGAGCACAGGGGATACAATAGCTCTTAAAGGGCGCAGTATACCATACCCTGAATTATTACATCTATCTATCTATCTATCCTTATGAAACATGTGCAATAATAAGAAATCACAGTATCACCAAAAGTTTAAAAAAAATGTGACGTGTTTATAATTGTATTTATTTTCAAATGAATGTGTTATTTTATTTTCATTTTTGTATAAATAAAAGTCTTTTAATGAGTGTATTATATATGTGGCATACAGACTTATTTTGTTCCTTAAATGAGATTTTCTGGGATCGCAGAACAGGAGTCAGCGATGAAAAAGTAAATATACAAGAGCTTGGAACAGTGGGTTTTGTTGCAAATATCAAGAAACGAATTGTGACGGGAGTAACAGGAGACCAGGATGNTTGGAGCGTGGAACAGTGCGTTTTGTTGCAAATATCAAGAAACGAATTTTGCCTGAAGTAACAGGAGACCAGGATGCCATAGGAGGTTGGAACAGTGGGTTTTTGTTGCAAATATCAAGATATGAATTTTGACGGGAGTAACAGGAGACCAGGATGTCATAGGAGCTTGGAACAGTGGGTTTTGTTGCAAATTGTTCAGGCAAAATGTTCTTAAAAAAAGACAGCTTTCATAAAATCGTAAAATCCTTTGCCATCGTGGTATCCTGATATGTGCGAGAAAACTCACTGTTCCACGCTCCTCTGACATCCTGGTGTCTTGATATTTGCACACTTCACACTGCTCCAGCCCCCGTAAAAGTACAGCTTATTAATAGGAGCTTGCACCCAGGAGGTCCCTCTTAAATATCAGAAGACCCGAATGTCAGAGGAGCTTCAGATTTTATGGATGCTTTAAATAGGCGAATTTTGTTTGTAATATCAGGAGACCAGTATGCCAGAGGGGCTTCAGATTTTATCTGGCTTTCAGGAAGGGAATTTTACCTGAAATATCAGTAGACCCGGATGTAAGAGGAGCTTCAGATTTTATGGACCTTTGGGGAAGCGAATTTTGCTTGAAATACCAGGATGACAGAAGACTCCTCTACTGATTTTGAGCCTGCAACATTGGGAATCTTTTCTTTTTGTAATGTTTCCCATGACACTCATTAAGTGTGGCCATGGATGTCAAAGGATGTTTATAACTATCCTGTCCTTCTTTTGCATTTTACGTCTCCTGTTTTCCTAATCGAAAGCGCGATCTTAGCGTGGGAGGTCTCCAAAAAAATCGTTTTTACAGTCATCTTTAACGAACTGACGTGAAAGGATGTCATTTATTAAATTAAGTTTTATTATTTATCGCTTGTCTAGGCTGGTTTTCCCTTTTCGACATCTTCAGTGGTTTTAAAATTGTTTGTTTCTCGGGAGAACCGGTCCGTTGTATAACGCCTGTCCTTCGGAAGAACGATGAAGTCCTCGTTCTTCGATCTTGACATCCTGATTACCCGCGGATGGGAAGTAAACGAATCCACCCATCAACATCCGGCCGGGTTTTGCCCGAACTGGCAAACCTGAAAATTCACGTGCAGTTGAATGTGCAAAGATGATGCAATTAAGTACTGAAAAGGTGGCAGGTAAGAAGGGTGGATAGACATTCTGCAAAAATAAACTGCAGTTGTAAATCGTATGGCTCAGATAACGTTTTAAAAGCAAGGGGGCTTCCCTTCGTAGCTCGTAGTCTGCCGATATTTAATTGAAAGGTCCTGTGAATTGAGAGGCTCTTTTGTCATCCTGGGCTCTTGTTATTTGAGGCAAAATGCACTTAACCAAGTCTCTTTCAAGTCTGGAGCTCCTCTGTCGTAGTTGACTCCTGATATTTCAGACCTAATTCACTGTCGGAAGCTTCTGTAAAACGTAAAGCTCTTCTGACCACCTGATCTCCTGATATTTCAACAATGCACTCTGTTGCAAGGTCTTGTAAAAGTAAAGCTCCTCTGATATCCTGTTCTCCTGATTTCTACCACAAAAACCACTGTTCCAAACTCCTGTAAAAAGCTTTATCTCTCCTACAGTACCTAGCTATCTTGGTCTCCTGTTATTTCAGGCGAAATTCGCTTAATGAACGTTTCCATAATATGAACTGTCACTTACTTGGGCTTTTGTTATTTGAGATCAAACGCACTTACCCAAGTTACTTTCGAGTCTGGAGCTCCTCTGTCATCCTAGTCTTCTGATACTTCAAACATAATTCACTGTTGCGAGCTTCTGGAAGATCGCGAGCATCTCTAGTACCCTGGTCTCCTGATATTTAAGTGGAAACTCCGGGATGCAAGCTCCTTTGAATTGAGGGACTCGTTTGTATCCTGGGCTCCTGTTATTTGAGATCAAGCGCACTTACCCAAGTTACTTTCGAGTCTGGAGCTCCTCTGTCATCCTAGTCTTCTGATACTTCAAACATAATTCACTGTTGCGAGCTTCTGGAAGATCGCGAGCATCTCTAGTACCCTGGTCTCCTGATATTTAAGTTTAAACTCCGGGATGCCAGCTCCTTTGAATTGAGGGACTCGTTTGTATCCTGGGCTCCTGTTATTTGAGACCAAACGTACATAACTAAACCTCTTACAAGTGGAGCTCCTCTATCATACTGGGCTCCTGAAATTTCAGACATAGTTCACTGTCGGAAGCTCCTGTAAAACGTAAAGCTCTTCTGACCACCTGGTCTCCTGATATTTCAACAATGCACTCTGTTGCAAGGTCCTGTAATAAGTAAAGCTCCTCTGACATCCTGGTCTCCTGATATCTCTTACAAGTGGAGCTCCTCTGTCATAATGGGTTTCTGATTTTTCGGACATAACTCGCTGTCGGAAGCTCTTGCCAATTATGGATAAATCATGTAGGAGGTTGGTTTTATAAGATCTGTGGTGCCTCTACCGAAAACTAAAAACTTTAGGACCTCTTCGCCGTTTTTACTTCTTTTCCTCTAACTGTTCCATTAGAACGAAAGAAACGTCATTCGTCCTTAATGACTGGTCTTCTCGGGTTGCGAAACGGCCCCAACTGAGCCTTCGCGTATCTCCGGGAAAACTTTCATTTTCCATCACCGTCCGGGGGAGTTGATATTTTTCGAAAGCGGATTCTCTACCCCCCTCCCGCCAAGCACGGCCTCGGCCGCGATGCAGCGAAATCCGCGAGTCCCCCTCCAAAAGGATTGACGAGTCGCGGATCTGGGTCTGAAACCAGTCGACGTTGACGCGAGTAGATGAACCGGACACGACAACGAGTTGGGGCTCGTCGTCCCGTCTAAAATACGAGAAAAATTTTTCTCTATTCAAAAGGATAAAAAAACCGGAACAGGATCGACAAATGAACGCGTGAGTTGGAATTTTTCTATTACACAAAAATCCACAAAAAAAAATCTCAAATCCAAAATTTGACGATTTTGCCAATAGGGAAAACCCCAGGAGGCTTTCTAATCGTCCCGACTATCAAAATCTTTCGACTTTCACCCCATTTTAACTTGGGTCCTTTATGCGTTGCATCGTCGCCCCCACGGCCTTTGAAGGAGGACCTGTTCTAGTTTATGATTTTTTATAAAAATCCAAGGAAGCGTTTGGTTTTCCGTCTTAAATAATTAAATAAAAAGGGTTTAAAAGTCATTTTACGTATAATATACCAGGGCATCAGAGGAGTGTCATCATTGAGTGATTCGGTGAACAGTTCATGGGATTGTACATTGAACCGGTGAATGGTTAAACTAAGAGGAGACAGTTGTGATTTTTAAATATTAGGTTATCAGGATGTGAGAGGAGCTGCTCTACTTAATGATCAGGATTTTAAGAACTCCCAGAGCGCTAGGAGCTAAGATGGCATGATTTATATAAATATTAGGATGTTAGGATATCAGTGGAGCTCCTTTCCTTATATATCAGGATGTTAGAATGCCAGAATATTAGGAGTCTAGGAGCTAAGAGGAGGTTGTTCGTGATTTTTAAATATTAAGGTATCAGCTTGTCAGAGGAGCTCTTCCACTTAAATATCAGGATTTAACGATTTACCAGGACACTAGGAACTAAGAGGAGCTAATTCTTTTACATATTGGGATACCACGATATAGAGAAGCTCGTCTATTCAAATATCATGATTTAACGATTTACCAGGAAGTAGGAGCTAAGAGGAGAGAATTTATTTAAATAATAGAATACTAGGATATCAGAGGAGCTTCTCTACTTAATTATCAGGATTTTAGAATCTAGCAGGTCACTTGGACCTAAGAGGGAATTTATTTAAATATCAGGATGTTTGGATTTCAGTGATGATCCTTTTCTTGTATGCCGGTATGTTAGGATTTAAGAACATCAGGAGACGAGGAGCTAAAAACTTGTTCGAGATTTAAAAAAAATTAGGGAACCAGAATGTCGGAGGAGCTACTTAATTATAAAAACTTTCCGGATCTACCAGGTCACTAGGAGCTGAGAGGAACTAATTTAGGATCTAATGTAAGAGGAGCTCTTCTATTTAAATATCAGGATTTATTGATTTACCAGGAAGCTGGGACCTAAGATGAGCTGATTTATATAAATATTAGGATGTTAGGATTTCAGAGGAGCTCTACTTTAATATCACTATTTTAAGATCTACTAGGATTTTATGATATATGAGGAGCTGATTTATATAAATATCCAAATGTTAGGAGTATCTTTTCCTTGTATACCAGGATGCCAGAATATTAGGAGATTAGGTCCTATAAGGAGGTCCGTTATCTTCTTATCTCATTCTATTCGTCATTTTTAAATATTAGGCCAACACGAAGTCAGAGGAGGCATCAGAAAACTAGGAGTTACACTTGACTTTCGGATATTAGGCACCAGAATCGATGTGGAACCTCTTGGAACCTAACACCCTGTTATACGAGGAAACGAGCTTTAGATTCTAACATCCTGATATCCAAGCCGAGGAGTTCAATAGTCTCTTAATATAAGTAGATCGTTGAATCACTGTTGTAAGCTCCTCTGTCATCTTTGTTTCCTCATATTTCAGACAGAACCAATTGTTGCAAGCGTCTGTAAAAAATAAAAAATCACGAATAAATGCCTCTTCTTCTCTCCTAGTCTCCTGATGTTCTTAAACTTTAACATTCCGGTATACAAGAAAAGGAGCTCCACTGAAATAATATCCTAATATTTATATAAATCAGCTCATCTTAGCTCCTAGCGTCCTGGTAGATCTTAAAATCCTGGTATTCAAGAAAAGGAGCTCCACTGATATCCTAACATCCTAATATTTATATAAATCAGCTCTTCTTAGGCCCTAGCTTCCTGGTAAAACAATAAAACCTGATGTTTAAATAGAGGAGCTCCTCTTACATCCTGATACTCTAATATTTAAAAATCACGAACAGCTACCTCTTCTTAGCTCCTAGTCTCCTAAAAATTCTGACCTTCTAACATCCTTGTATATAAGAAAAGGAGCTCCACTGATATCCTAACATCCTAATATTTATATAAATCAGCTCATCTTAGGCCCTAGCTTCCTGGTAAATCAATAAATCCTGATATTTAAATAGAGGAGCTCCTCTTACATCCTGATACTCTAATATTTAAAAATCACGAACAGCTACCTCTTCTTAGCTCCTAGTCTCCTAACATTCTGACTTTCTAACTTCTTGGTATATAAGAAAAAGAGCTCCACTGATATCCTAACATCCTAATATTTATATAAATCAGATCATCTTAGCTCCTAGCGTCCTAGAAGGTTTTAAAATCCCGATATTTAAGTAGAAGACCTCCACTGACATACTGTATAGGTTCAGTAAACCATGCAACTAATGGCCCGGTTTACGGAATTTTGGGACCCGTTCAGTCAACCACTGGAAGATCCGAGTAGTGGACCATTCATTGAACTGTTCAGGATATTGGACGATCTCTCGTAACATGTTTTCCGTGATCCATTTAATGAACTGTTGACTGCACCAGAAACACGTTCAAGTGAACGTCCAGGTGAAAAAAAAAATGGTTCATGTATTTATTTTTCAAATGGAATCGTATTCCTTTCACCCCTTGAATAAAGTCTTGCTCCGGCCGGATCCTTTAATCTGTTCTCATTTCCTCGATTACCCTTTTCCTGGGGATAATCGGGACGGCTTGGAATAATTGCAATAAAAAAGCAGATTTCGCGAAAACAAAAAACAACCTTGAAAAAGTATCTAAGTGCATATAAGTGAGCACCGGTGAACGGAATGCGACTTTTACTTTTGACTTAAGGCCGTAAGGTTCAAGGACCGATCCTCCAGCTGTATTTACGGAAAGACTGCACTTTTCCCCTCTTTAAAACCGCCGATATTGGTTTTTTTAGCGTTGGAATAAGAAAGTCTGAGTTTATTAGACGCACAGGATGACAAAGGAGCACAATTGCGTTGGCTTTCGACGGTTCAGTTAACAGTTCATCATTGATTTACTGAATCGGTTCAGTAAATAGTTCATTAAATGGGTAAACAGACCTCCAATGATTTGAACATTCATTGGGTGGCACCTTGAGCAGATTCTTTAACGGTTCATTCAATACTTTATCGGTTAACTGATCAGTTCAGCATTGGTAGGTGTCCATAGTTGAGTGGTTCAATGAACAGTTCATTGTACGGTCCATTTGGCAGGTCCTTTGATGGTTCATTGGACAGTTCTCTGAACAAACCTCCAATGATTCACTGTGTGGTTTAATGAAAAGTTTATTGAATGAATCAATGAGCAGTTCACCCATCGTTTCCTTGAACAGTTTTCAATTGAGCACTTCATTGAAGGGTTCGTTGATCTGTTGAGTGAACAGTTCATTGGATGGTTCCTCGTACAGTCCATCTGATGCAAATCCTTCAATTGTTCTTTGAACAGACCCTCAACGGTTCATTGATCAGTTCATCATGGAGTTATTGAATGGCTGACTAAAAATGATGGCTGCTTCGACTCGTTGGCCCACCTAAATAGCCTTCCATTAGTTCACTAGACTGTACATCCAACGTTTCCTTGAACACTTCTTCCTTGAGTGGTTCAGTGTATAGTTCATTGCTTTGTTCATTCAGCAGATCCTTTAATGTTCTTTAAATAGACCTCAAATGCCTCACTGAAAGTTCATCCATCGGTTTCTGAAATAGTTCTTAAGTGGTTCAGTGAACAGTTCATTGCACGGTTCAGTGAGTAGTTATATCAATTGTTCTCTAAACAGCCTCCAATTATTCACTGAACCATTTATTGAATGGCTCACTGAACAGTTCATCCATTGGTTCCTTGAATAGTTCTTAATTAAGTGGTTCAGTGAGGAGTTCATTGCACGGTTCAGTGAGTAGTTCTCTCAATTGTTCTCTAAACAGCCTCTAATTATTCACTGAACAATTTATTGAATGGCTCACTGAACAGTTCATCCATCGGTTCCTTGAATAGTTCTGAATTAAGTGGTTCAGTGAACAGTCCATTGCATGGTTCAATGAGTAGTTCTCTCAATTGTTCTCTAAACAGCTTCCAATTATTCACTGAACAATTTATTGAATGGCTCACTGAACAGTTCATCCATCGGTTCCTTGAATAGTTCTTAATTAAGTGGTTCAGTGAGGAGTTCATTGGGAAGATCTTCGAATAGTTCACTGAACCGTTCCTAGAACAATTCGATAATGAAAAACTTTGAACGAGGAAATGCTTCCACGTGTACTATCATCCACATCCATCTGCTACATTCTCAGGGGCGAACGTACATTATCTCCCTTCCTGTCGTTATAGGCAATTCGCTCTTTTCAACTTGACAGACTCGACTGTAATTTGCTTTCTTTATGATCTTCCACGTAGTGTGCTGGAAGGGAAGCATTTACATTTGTATTCCGTCAGCGTTTCCGCGCATATTTGTTAAATTGCCATGGATGAAATAAACATCGGCGGCTCAATTTTGTTTTCTTCTCGGATAAACTAGTACGCTGGTTTTTTTTATTGTTTCTTAATCCGTGACTAATCGCTATGGTTGATATCGGCTTATCAGTGGGTCTAAGGTGGAATAAAGCCCCGTCATATTTCGTTTAATTCCTAATTTTTAATCTCGCAGAAATCTTATCGCGGATCTGTGAGAAAGTCCCCCCCTAAAGCTTGGAACAATGCTTAATCGACTCAAAGGGTTAAGTAATAGCCGGCTGGATAGGAAGAAGGAGGATGTTCACTGAGACACTTAAAGATGAACTTTCCAGTGAACTGTTGGAAGATCTGCTCAGTGAATCATTGGAGGAATTTTTCAAAAAAAAATTAAATGAATTGTTCACTGGACCACCTCATGATAAACAATATCCAAGGATCTGTTCAGTGAACCATTCGATAAACTGTTCACTAAACTCCTCAATTAAGAACTATTCAAGGAACCGTTGGATGTACTGTTCGGTGAGCCATTCAATAAATTGTTCAGTGAATAATTGGAGGCTATTTAGAGAACAATTGAGAGAACTACTCACTGAACCATGCAATGAACTGTCCACTGAACCACTTAATTAAGAACTATTCAAGGAACCAATGGATGAACTGTTCATTGAGCCATTCAGTAAATTGTTCAGTGAATAATTGGAGACTATTTATAGAACAATTGAGAGAACTACTCACTGAACCATGCAATGAACTGGCCACTGAACCACATAATTAAGAACTATTCAAGGAACCAATGGATGAACTGTTCAGTGAGCCATTCAATAAATTGTTCAGTGAATAATTGGAGGCTATTTATAGAACAATTGAGAGAACTACTCACAAAACCATGCAATGAACTCCTCACTGAACCACTTAATTAAGAACTATTCAAGGAACCAATGTATGAACTGTTCAGTGAGGCATTGGCGGTCTGTTTAAAGAACAATGCAACGAACACTAAAGGGTCTGCTGAATGAATAACGCAAAGAACTATACACTGATCCATTCAAGAATGAACTGTTCAAGGAAAGTTGGATGTACAGTCTAGTGGATTAATGGAGTTCAGCCAATCCAGCCACCTGTTCAAGGAGCCATCCAATGAACTGTTCAGTGAGGCATTGGCGGTCTGTTTAAAGAACAATGCAACGAAAACTAAAGGGTCTGCTGAATGAATAACGCAAAGAACTGTACACTGATCCATTCAAGAATGAACTGTTCAAGGAAAGTTGGATGTAC
Source organism: Cimex lectularius (assembly GCF_000648675.2). Classification (NCBI taxonomy): domain Eukaryota; kingdom Metazoa; phylum Arthropoda; class Insecta; order Hemiptera; family Cimicidae; genus Cimex; species Cimex lectularius. Next base: position 1,390,508 of record NW_019392637.1, on the reverse strand, counting down.
AGTCTAGTGGATTAATGGAGGAGTTCAGCCAATCCAGCCACCTGTTCAAGGAGCCATCCAATGAACTGTTCACCCAACAGCTCAATGAACTGCTCAATTAAAAACTGTTCAAAGAAACGTTGGATTAATTATTCAATGAGCCATTCAATAAACTTTTCCTTAAACCACTCAATGATTAACTGTTCACTGAACCGTCGAAGGATTTACTCAGTGAACCATCCAGCCACTTGTTCAACTACCCAATGAACTGTTCAGAGAATCATTGGAGGTCTGTTTTGACAACTATACAATGAACTGTTCATTGAACCATGAAAGGATCTTCTATTCAATTTTTCTTTAAGTGTTCTTCAGTGTTCATGTTCTATTCAGTTGAAGGATTTGCATTCGAACCACTGAACATTTTTTGAAGAACTATTCAAGAATTCGTTTCACGGTGAATGCGTGGCCAATTGAAAGGAGTCAGATCCGGATGCGAGACCCTCGCGTCCTTCTGCCCCTATCTCATCCGCGTCCCAGTTGTTTTCCTTTGTAAAAAGGGCAAAACCGCGCAGACCCTTTTCGATCTCCTTCGTAAATGACTGTAAATCGGGTTCTTAAGACGCTGTTGGCAGGCCCAATCAAGAATATCACGCTGTTTACGTGTCAGGAACCAGTTTTGTTCGAAAAAAATAAAATAGAAATCAACCAAGGGCGAGTTTGATGCAGGAACAAAGTAAAGATGATTAACTTCTAAGGACAGCACAATACGATTTCCCAAACTCAGTGGAAAAATAATTATTAAATCGACTTAAAAAGCGGCGAATTATATGTCGTCCTTGCTTCATTTCGTGTTTTTCCCCTTGCCTTTTGAACGAGCTGTGGCACCGATTAAAAACCGATTTGACAACGTGTCGGCGTGAAAAAGCGTAGCCAAACGGCCCCATCTCAGAAATGATCGCTGAGAAGATTAAAGCGGACGCATTTTCCTCGTCCCACTCGTAACGACTTTGTTCCGACTGTTGTTTACTTCTTCGGCCAATAATCACCAGACGGTAAACGAATTTCTATACGGGTTTTTATGCAGCTGAACCAATGGAGGATCTGCTAAGTGAACGATTCGTTGATCTGTTAGAAGAATCAATCAATGGTTCAAGAATCTGTCGCGACAAACTTTATTAGATCTGATAAGAGAATGATTCAACGAACTATTCACCGAACAATGAACTGTTGAAGTATCTATTCAAAGAACCACTGAAGGATCTGGTCATTGAACCATTGATTACACCCTGCACTCAACAACTCAATGAACAATTTCATGATCTCATCAATGAACTGTTCACTGAACCAACTCAATGATGAATTGTTCAATTAACCATTGAAATATCTGTTCAGTGAACGAACCATTCAAAGATCTGTTCAAAGTACCATTGGAGGATTTGTATCAGATGGACTGTACGAGGAACCATCCAATTAACTGTTCACTCAACAACTCAATGAACCATTTAATGATCTGCTTAATGAACAGTTCAATTAACTATTGAAGGATCTGATCAAGAACCACTCAATGATGAACTGTACCGTTTAACATTTAACAAACTGTCCACTGATTCACTCACTAACGTACTGTTCAATCAACTTTTGAAGAATCTGTTCATCGAACCCTTCATTACACCCTACACTAAACAATTCAATGAACCATTTAATGCTCTGATCAATGAACTATTCTCTGAACCACTCACTCATGAACTGTTCAGTGAACTATTCAATGATGATCTGTTCAAAGAACCATTGAAGGATTTGTATCAGATGGACTGTACGAAGAACCGTCCAATTAACTGTTCACTCAAGTCAATGAACCATTTAATGATCAGCTTGATGAACAGTTCAATTAACTATTGAAGGATCTGTTCAATGAACCACCTCATAAACTGTCCAATAATTCATTGGAGGTCTGATTAGAGAACTGTTCACCTAACCATGGAAGGATCTGCTATTCACTGAACCATTCAATGATGATCTGTTCAAAGAACCATTGAAGGATTTGCATACTGACTGTCCAAGGAAACTTCCATGAACTTTTCACTCAACAGTTGAAGAATCTATTCAGTGAATCATTAGAGTTCTGGTTAGAGAACTGTTCAGTGAACCCTCGAAGGATTCGTTATTCAGTGAGCCATTCAATGATTCAAAGAACGATTGAAGGTACAGATGTACTGTAAAACCAAGTAACCATCCAATGAACTATTCCCTGAACTACTTAACGATGAACCGTTTGCTGAACCGTGGAATTATTTGCTTAAAGAACGATTCAATAAACTCTTCAATGAACTATTCAATTAAGAACTGTCCACTGAACCACTCAATGATGAACGGTTTACTGAATCTTTGAAGGTTCTCTTCAGCGAACCACCTCGTCATTCAATCAACCATACAATGAAGAATTCTAGGATCTGTTGATTGAACCACTCAATGACGAACTGTTCAATGAACATAAGGACCAACTCAATGAACCGTGGAAGGATCCGTTCAATAAACACGTAACTGCTGTAGGATCTGTTTTGTGGTGTTCAGTGATTGATTCGGGAACCGCTTAACGATCCAATCGAGTACATGTCCGGAGGACCGTTTAACGAATTGTACAACGACCTTTTCGACGAGATGATCCGTTCGGTGAACTACAGACAAACAATGGAGTTAATTACTTTCTTTTATGTTAAGAAAAAAACAAATCTGAACCGGAATGTCATGATGAGACGACTAATGATGCCTGTGACTAATGGCATGTAGTTAATGCTTTTTGTTTTTGTATGTTTGCAGATCTGATGAAAAAGGGAGCGAGGACGTGAAACCCGTATCTAAATGGAGACGGGCTTTGCCCCAGGTGATCGCGAGCACGATCAAGAACCTCCTCCTCCTCGACCTGGGCATGACGATCGCGTTTCCGACCATCGCCATTCCCGTCCTCACCGACGGCTCGGACCCGGAAGGCATACGTTTCACGGTAACCGACGCGTCGTGGTTCGGTAGGTATCGGAGTTTAGGCAAGCGGCCATCTCGGGACAACTACCTGACCCTGTACTTTCTCATCTCTAGGCAGCGTGATATACATATGCCAGCCTATAGGCAGCGTCCTCTCGGGGTCCGTTCTCGACTACCTCGGACGGAAGTACAGCCTGATGGCCGTCAACGTGCCTCATCTCGTCGGATGGCTCTTGTACTACACGGCGAAATCGAAATTGCAGATGTTCCTCACTGCCATCATCATGGGTTTGGGTGAGTTACACTTCTATTTCTGGTAAACAATCCTGTAAGTTGTTTCATGAACAGTTCAGTCGAAGAAGGAACCATTCACTGAATGTTTCAGTAAATTTCGCTAAGAACTGTTCCGTGACCTGTACGATTAACTTTCTATTGTACTAATCTTTAATAGGTTCAGTGAATTAATTATTGACATGTTAAGTGAACGATACAATGAACTATTCACTAAACAATCCATGATCAGGTCATTGAACCAATCTTTAATGTGTTCAGTGAACGATTCAGTGATCTGTATGATACGTTTCTAGTGTACGAATTTTTAATACGTTGGGTGAACGAATTATTGACGTGTTAAGTGAACAATTTAATGAACTATTCACTAAACAATCTATGATGGCCATTGAATGCATTTTTAATGGGTTCGTGAACGATTCTTTGTGAGGTTCAATGAACTGTTCGATGGAAACTGTCTAGCAGACTATTTGGTGATCTAGTAACTGAACGTATCTTAGTTGGTTTTAGTGAACGATTCCATGATCTAGTAGTTTAAACTTTCAATGAACTATTCACTGAACGATACATGATCTGGTCATTGAACGAATCTTTAACGGGCTCAATGAACCGTCCATTGAGCTGTTCAATCAACCGTTCACTGAACTATTCCGCGAATTGTATACTATCTGATCAGTAAACATATTTTGTGAGCAGTCCATTGAGCTGTTCAGTGAACGATTCAATCAAGTGTTAAATGAACCATTCCGTGAATTTTATAAATTCTGACAATGAACGAACCTCCATTGACCCGTTGAATGAAAGATTTAATGAAACCATTCCATGACTCTTTGATCACTGAAGCATCCGTTCAGCTGTTCAGTGAACGATTCAATGAAGTGTCCACTGAACCATTCTATAACTTTTTATGCGATCTAACCAATTAACCGTCCATTGACTTGTTGAGTGACCGATTCAATCAAATGTCCACTGAACCATTCCAAGATTCTTTATACGATCTGACCAATGAACTGTCCATTGACCCGGTGAGTGAAAGATTTAATGAACCATTGTACGACTTTTTATACAATTTAACCAATGAACTGTCCATTCACCGGTTGAGTGAAAGATTTAATGAACCATTCCATGACTATACAATTTGATGGGTGAACGGTCCATTGACTTGTTGAGTGAACTATTCTATCAGGTATCCACTGAACCATTCTATGACTCTTTATACGATGACCAATGAACCGTCCATTGAGCCGTTGAGTGAACGATTCATGTTAATGGCTATACTTTACAGGTGTAGGCTTCATGGAGGCTCCTATCATAACGTACGTCGGTGAGATCTGCGAGCCTAAGTTGAGAGGCACTTTGACTGCTTACGCGAGCCTCTTCGCCACATTCGGCATCACTCTCATGTACGGCCTGGGGACAGTGGTCGACTGGAGGACCGCTGCACTGATCGCGACCGGTCTCCCGATCTTCACCATCCTCGCCTTGACCCAGGTGCCCGAGACGCCCCTCTGGCTGCTGGCAAGGGGTCGCGAAGAGGATGCCGAGAAGGCTCTTCAATGGCTCCGCGGTTGGGTCGAACCGGGTGCTGTCAGGCCCGAGCTCGCCGATTTAAAACGCTACGCTTCCTCGGCCACCCTGGCCTACGACAACCCGGCCTGCGACGAACCACCCCAAGTCGGCGAAGAACCCAATCCGAAGTTCCAGCACGGGTCTTGGCTGTCAAACATCAAAGACGTCGCGAGGCCGGCCGTCTTCAAGCCGCTCTTCCTCATCATAGGGCTTTTCTTCTTCTCCAACTTTACCGGGGTCACATCGACCCGGCCTTACATGATACTCATCATCAAGGAGTTACAGTTTCCGATCGAAGCGTTCCGCGGGACGGTATGTCCTGAACTCCCCTTGTTGATTTCTTTTTGTTTTAAATAATTCTTCCAACAGGTGATTTTTGGTGCGACAGGCTTCGCAGGTAGCGTTTTCTGCATGGTGACGATAGCATGGTTTAAAAAGAGGCCGATCGCTTTCTTCGGCATGGCTTCTTCTGCTTTGCTTGCGTTCGCACTCGCGGCCGTCCCTCCTGGTGGTTGGGTCCCAGTCGCACTATACACAGCTCTGCAGTTCTGCACAAGTTACGGCGCCACTGGGTTGGTCTGGACACTGGTCAGCGAGGTCTTCCCTCTAAGGTATAGCATAAACAAAACAAACCAACGCGTTTTTTAATTTTTGGTTTTTAATCTAGGGGAAGAGGCACGGCGAGCGGCTTAGCAGGCGCGTCCTCCTACATTGTCATGTTCGCAGCAACCAAGTCATTCCAAAGCCTCAAAGACCTTATGGGTCCCCAGGGGGTCTTCTACTTCTTCGGATCGTGCTCTTTCATCGGCTTCCTCTTTATATATTTCCTGATGCCAGAGACCGAAGGCATCTCCCTCGAACAGATCGAAAAGAACTACGAGAAGTCCATGTTATACAGGAAAACGCAAAAAACTGAAAACACTGAAAACACAGCCGTCTGAAGCCCACAATCACGTCCCACCTTGCAGTATTATTGTATAAATCTAAATTAAAAAGTATTTTCTAATAAACTTTTTTCAAAAAACCATGAGGAATTTAACAAAAACCTTGAAAAAAATTATTTATTTAAACTAGTTAATTTTGCTTATTTACAAATGAAAATAATTAGGGGGTTGGCTGAAGTTCCGGGCTGTCTGAGTCGAATTGGCCGAGGGTTGGTAGAGCGTTTGTCCGGGAACTGGAAGCACCTGGGTCTGCTGTGTGTACCCCAAGGATGCGTCGCTATAAAAGGAAAAATGTTAGACCGACAAAACGGAAACATAATGACATGGTTAGAAGTTAGTAGTTGATGATGATGATGATGTGGGTCCGTCTAATATTGTAACATGTCGGAGTTTAAGAAACACCTGTCAAAAGAACACCCCTTGGTTTCTACTTCACCCAAGAATATGATCATAGCCGGTTAAAAGGTGTCAAGTTGTAGATGGTGGGGTCCGCTTAGTTTCGATTTGTTCTCAACTAGCCCGAGTTTGAGAAGCACAAGTTGAAAGAACGGCTCTTGAACTTGCCAGTTCAACCAATGATGAATAATGGTTAGAGTCAGTTAGAAGTTTTCTATATATTGATGGATGTAGCCGTCTAGTCTCGCTTTTTCCCCGTACTGCTCAAGTATGAGAAAAACCAGACGTCAACTAAAGCCACTGGTATGAGAGAGTATGAGAAGTACCAGGCATCCACCTCTCAGCCTATGGCCATCTATGCCCAGCCATGGTTTCCGTTTATCCTTGTAATATGTAGTCATGTTTACAAGTTTGTGTAGGTTGATCTGGGGTTCGCCTTATCTCGCTTTGTTCCTAATTTCCATGGAAATAAGAAGTACCAGTCGAAAGAACACCCCTTGGTTTCTAGTTCACTCAACTATACAATTATTCCCATCTCCCCCTTCATCCTAAAAATGAGTCAGTGGGTTGGAACTGTTCGGGTACGCCTAGGCTTGCTTTGTACCCAGAATTGCCCGACTATGAGAAACACGAGTTGGAGTGCGAGAAGCACTAGCGGTAAGCTATAGAATCTGGTCATCCCAGTTACCCCCTATTTATCCAAAATATCAGTGGGTTAGAACTGTCTGTAGGATGATTTAGGGGTCCACCTAGTCTCGCTTTGTCTCAGAACTACCCGACTATGAGAAACACGAGAGGAGTGCGAGAAGCACTAGAGGTAAGCTATAGCATTTGGTCATCCCAGTTACCCCCTATTTATCCAATATATCAGTGGGTTAGAAGGTGTCTGTAGAATGATGTAGGGTCCGCCTAGTCTCGCTTTTTTGTCAGTATTTATAAGGCGAAACGCGAAATTTTAATTACAAACCAAATTTACAGGTTGAGCTTCGCCGCCCTTGTCAACGGGAACTTGCTTCCGTCGCAGACGCCCCTCGGGTCGTCGAGCCCGACGTCGAGGACGGCTACACCACCCAGGCCTCGCATCTTCGCGTACAGAGCCTTTTGCCCGGCCGTGGTCGGCTCCTCGAAAGTCACCCAAAGCCCTTCATCCTCGCCTGCTTTCTTGTTCGGCAGCCTGACTCCATACGAGCCCATCTTGTTCGTAGTGTCTTCGACCCGCCTCAGGAGGGTGGCGGGCGCATTGGGGTTGGTCGGCGAAACTAACTTGACGCACACTTCGTAATATGCGAGTAGGCCTGGTCAAAAAATTTGATATACTACATATATATAGAAGATATAAATACTAAAGTCCTGCAATACGAATACAATTCATCTCTTTACCTTCAGTCTTGGTGTAAGGTCCCTTGTCTCCAGGTCCGTCTGCGACCAGAGGAGGAACTCCAGACAGTCCTGAATCTTCATTCAGCTTCCAGGTCCTAGCCCAGGTGCTGATGCCCAGGTTCAACTTGTTAGCTGTTGATTTAAAAAAAAATTACAACCTTTCATAACCTCACAATATTCGACCCACTTACGGTCTGCACCACTCTGAAGCCATTTGTTGACGGTGTGTTCCACGTTCTGGAATTCCAGCCTCGGGTACATGTAATGAAGAGGCGTGGCGTAGTCGGCCTTCTGGGGGGAACGCTCCGGCGTCCTGTAGTCGACCGTCCACAGGTTGATCATGTCGACGTACGGCATCAAAGTTTTGACGTCGTAGTAAACTAAAACATATAAAAGTCCGGCTCTTACGTTCGTCTAAATCGATTGAAAGGCAATGCCCGAGGGGAGATCGTCGAAAATGAAGCAGAGGACAATAATGTAGCGAGTGAATCAATGGATGAACCAGTCATTATGTGATGGGTTCATTAATCCTTCGATAAAATGTTTGCTGGAACGGTGAATCGTCCGATGGTTCATGCAGTGAACCTTAAGATGAACGATTCATTGATAGGTTCAATAAACGATTATGTGATGGGTTCGGTGAATGTTCGATAAACTGTTGAGTAAAGTGGTCAAAACCGCTCGATGATGATACAGTGAACCCTAAGATGAACGATTCATTCATGGGTTCAGCGAACATTCGACCAACTGCTGAGCTGAGCGGGGAGCCATACATATAAAGATAATCATAGATCATCATAAGATGAACGGTTACGTGAACGATTGTAACGAACAGTGAACCATAAGATCAACGATTCATCTGTAGGTTCATTGAACATTCGATAAAATGTTGGGTGGAACGGCGAACCATTCGATGATCCATACAGTGAACCGTATATACGATTCACTCATAGGTTCAGTGAACATTTGATCAACTGTTGAGCTGAGCGGGGAAGCGCTCAATGATTCATAGGGTGAACCATAAGATGAACGGTTAAGTGAACGATTACGTAATCGGTTTAGTGAACGTTCGATTAACTGTTGAGTAAAGTGGTCAACCGTTCGATGATTCTTACAGTGAACCATAAGATGAACGATTCATTGAACTCCGATAAAATGTTGGGCGGAACAGTGAACCGTTCAATGATTTTTAAACCATAAGGTGAACGGTTAAGTGAACGATTATGTGATCGGTGCAGGGACGTAGATAAACTGTTCATTGGAAAGGTGATTACTTCGATCAATCGTATAACGATCAGTTCGGTGAACCAATTGACAAACAATTCATTGATAGGTTCAGTGAACGACTATGATCCTTAGATAAAATGTTGGATAGAACGGTAAACCGTTCGATGATTCATACAGTGAACCGTAAGATGAACGATTCATTCATAGGTTCAGCAAATTTCGACCAACTGTTGAGCTGAGCGGGGAGCCATAAATATATATAGATAACCATAGATCATCATAAGATGAACTGTTAAGTGAACGATTATGTGATCGGTAGAGCCATAGCCATGAGTGAAATATTGGATGAACGATTCATTGATAGGTACAGTGAAATATTATGTGATGGGTTCGTGGACGTTTGATAAATTGTTCACTAGAAAGGAGAAATAATTACTTCAATAAGCCATAGAATGATCCGTTCAGTGAACTATTGAGTGAACGATTCATTAATAGGTTCAGTGAACGATTATGTGATGGGTTCACTGGACGTTTAATAAACGTCACTGGAAAGTTTCAAGATCCAAACAATGATCCGTTCATTGAAGCATATTGTCAACGATTGACTGATAAGTTCATCAATATTGGAATGCGAACAATGATTCTTTAAGTCAACCATTCGACGAATTGATTAGTGAACGAGTCAATCATCAATGTTCAAAGTATACGAACTGATGTTCGAATACTGTTGAGTCGAGCGGTGAACCGATCATCAGTGAACCATTAAAGGAACTATTCAGTGAACGAATCATTAAACGTATCTTTCAATTGTTCACCTTTCAAAGAGGTTCATATGACCTGCCCGAAAGCAATTTAAGACTGAACTTAAGAATATGGTTTTTTGTCCATTGAAAAGGAAGATTTTTTTTGGTCGATAAAACTTTTGTGGATAAATTATTGTCCAAATTAAAATCACGAAAAAAAAAACTGGTTTGCCATTTTTCAACGGCTTGCCTTATGTGTTCATTCCATCCTTGTCAAGGGGAGTGCTAAACTTCTCTCCTTTCTTACAACACGATCAAAGAAGGACTGAGGTTGGACTAGGCTCTCAAACAGGCCGTTATCCGGCCAAGCGGGAAGCGTAGAATTCCGACCATATTTTCCGACGATTTTCCCGAATAAGGGTAAATTTTTCGTTGCGTTTTCTCACAGGATTAACTCAATTTAATCGATCCAGTTGGAAAAACATCAGGAAAATATACAGGGTGTTATGAGAAAAAGGTGGAAAATTGATAGATTTTAGACAACCGCTGCGACCTAGTGGCGAATGATACAACCAACCAGACTACCTACTAGCGCCTTTGTACTATTCAACCAAACGTTTTCTTTCATACACATGAAGATTTTTGGTCACGATTTTTTTAGAATATATTAAAATATTCAAAAAGATTTTCTAGCTAAAATTTTTTTGTAAATGTCAAGTCGTCAAAAGACAATGGAAATTTTCCACCGTCCTATTAGCCACGGGATGTTAATTTCGGGTCTAAACGTCCTTGAAATAGTTTCAGCCTGGCTTACCTTGTTGTTCGACGTGAGGGAGGACTCCGAGGGTGAGGAGTTTCCCGGCTAGGGATGCTTTAAGCTCCTTGACCAGGGAGGTGAACTGGATCTTGTGCTCTGCCTCCTTGGTGTCGACCCCGTAGCCGACCGTCTTCTTTATCTTATGCCAGATCGAGCCTATAATTAAAACAATAAATTAATATTTTTTATGGTTTTTGTAATTAAAAATAAATAAATAAATTACTGAGCGATGTCGTTTCGTATTTCTCGTGCTTGGGTGGGAACTGCCAGGCGAGGTCCAGACCGTCGAAGTTGAACTCACGTACCAAGGCGGTTGCCGTCGAGACAAAATTGTTCCTGTATTGTTCTTTTTCGAGCTGTCAATGATTAAAAAAAATTAAAAACATAGATTTTTTCTTTTTTTTCAAAACGTACCACTTCGAGGTATTTCTTGACATCCTCGGTGTCCTGGTTGCCGCCCACTGATAGGAGGATTTGCATCCCAGGGTAGTTCTTCTTGAGCGTGGTCAAGAGCCTGTATTGACCTTTGCCCTTGTCGAGGTCGAGCTTCTTGTCGACAGGCTTGAGATGGTAGTCGTCGTCGTCGAGGGCGGCGAAACCGTAGACGAGGTGTGTGCAGTAGGAGAGGCCGTCTTTGAGCTCTTCAACCGTCACCTTGGCTGTACCTGAAATAAAAAAATAAATAAATAAATAAAAAATCACCTCTACAAACAATTAACCACCCGACGCCTACGCAGGCAATAAATTTTCTCTTTCATTACTCATAACTTCAATGTCTTAACCAGCCCTGATTGGCGAGAATTGCCACGACCACTTGTGCAAAATCGCTCTGTCCTTCGGGGCCCATCTACGAGATCCCCCTGGCAGCAAATATAAGCTACCCCGTTTAAAATTGCAATTGTGTCAATTGATTTTATACTGTGATGAAGAAACGCGATTGAAAGTTGCTGATAAAATACACCTTAGGTTCGAGGTGAAAATAAAATTGTTGGAAGATAGTTCAAACTAACTGTTGGTAGATATGATTGAATAACAATAGAGGTTCAAATTTTAACGATTGTTAACTGATGAAATAACGCCAGAAGTTCAAAATAAATGTGAAATTTTAGGAGGTTAGATTATTAAGATAGTTGGTGGGCTGATGGAATAATGCCAGTGGTTCGAAGTGAATGGGAAATTTTAGGGTGGATCGTTTGAAACTGAACGATCGATAGGTCTGGTGAAATAACACCAAGGGTTCAAATTTGAACGATTGGTAAAGTGGATGAAATAATACCAGAAGTTCGAGATGAATATGAAATTTTTGGGAGATTGGATTATTGTGACAGTTGGTGGGCTCATAAAATAAGACCCTCAGGTTCGAAGCGAATGAGAAATTTTTGGGAGGATAGTTTGAAATAGAACGAAATAACACTAATATAAAGAATTGTAATTGCTGATTAAATAATACCTGTTGTTGGAGGTTAATATGAAATTGTTGGAAGTACGAGATGGATGTGATTTTTTTTTTTTTTAGATTATTCCAAATTGTGACTGTTGGTGATGCTTATGAAATAACGCCAGGGGTCCGAAATGAATCCAATTTATTTTTGAATAATATTTCAAATTGTGACAGTTTGTGTGGCTGATGAAATAACATCGTAGATTCGAAATCAATATGAAATTGTTGGCAAGATAGTTCAAATTTGACAGTTGGTAGATCTGATGGAACGACAACAGAGGTTCAAATTTGAATACTTGGTAAAGCTGATGAAATAACACCAGAAATTCGAAATGAATGTGAAATTTTCGGAGTTTAGATTATTAAGACAGTTGGTGGTCTGATGAAATAATGCCAGTGGTTATAAATGAATGTGATTATTTTACGAGAATATTTCAAATTGTGACAGCCGGTGAAGCTGATGAAATAACACCGGAGGTTAAAATCTGAACAATTTTTATGGCTGATAAAATAACATCTGGGGTTCGAAACGATCGTGAAAACTTTGTGACAATAGTTTAAAATGGAACGATTCGTACGGCTGATGAAATAATACCTGAGGTTTGAAGTAAACATGAATCTTTTTGTAAATTAAAATGGTGATATTTTGTAGGGCTGATAAAATAACACGAAAGGCTCCAAGTGAATGTGACTTTTTTGGAGGGCCCCTTCAAATTCAATTAATCGACAATAGTGACGAGTGGCAAGACTTTTGAAATATCACTAAGGGTTCAAATTGTATGTAAAATTGTTGGAGGGCCCCTGAAATTCGTTCAGCGCCGATAATGACGATTGGGTCGACTGTTGAAATATCACGAAGGGTTCAAATAGTATGTGAAATTTTGGGAAGGCCCCCTCATATTCGCTTAAGCCCCAATATTGACGATTGGCTAGACTGTTGAAATAACACTAAGGGTTTAAATTGTATGTAAAATTTTTGGAGGGCCCCCTCAAATTCGCTTAAGCCCCAATAGTGACAATTGGCTAGACTGTTGAAATAACACCAAGAGTTCTAATTGTATGTGAAATTTTTTAAGGCCTCCTCAAATTCACTTAAGCCCCAATCGGGTCAATTGGCAAGACTGTTGAAATAACACGAAGGGTTCAAATTGTATGTGAAATTTTTGGAAGGCCTCCACAAATTCACTTAAGCCCCAATCGTGACAATTGGCAAGACTGTTGAAATAACACTAAGGGTTTAAATTGTATGTGAAATTTTTGGAGGGCCCCCTCAAATTCGCTTAAGCCCCAAAAGTGACTATTGGCAGGTCTGTTGAAATAACACCAAGGGTTCAAATTGTATGTGAAATTTTTGGAGGGCTCCCTCAAATTCGCTTAAGCCCCAGTAGTGACGATTGGCTAGACTGTTGAAATAACACCAAGGGTTCAAATTGTAGATGAAATTTCTGAATTTTTCGGAGGTCACTCCCTGCAGTTTAATTAATACAATCGGTTCGACTTAACACCTTAGCCAAGTCGATTTTAAACGCCTCAACGAACTTCAAAAAAACATTTAAAATGTTCCTCTCTCGTACTCACCTTCTCTCCAGAATGACTTTCCGTTCCAGTAGCAGACGACCCTGGCCGCCTGAGCAGCCGAGAGGGCCGCAAGACCGAGGACCAACAACTTAGCGAGAATGGCCATGACTGAAAGGGGCGCCGGGGAGGTCAGACAATTTATAAAAACAGCCCCCACCCCTGGAATGTCCAGGCCTCCCACCAAAGTCCAAGGCACAAACATGGGATTACGCAGCCACATTTGTTTTTGTTTTATTTATTATTTGTATAATTTGTATAAATAGACTCTTTTTTTCCCTTCCCCTGAGTGAAACTTGTTTTTATTAATCTATCTTTCGTATATTTTATTTAATTACAAAATACAAAAAAGAAAAAAGGAAAGAAATATCCTTCTAGTCTTTTTTGGGTGGTCCGTGTAGGAAAAAGTCCCTTTATTTCCATTTTTTATACGACAAAAAGTCAGTTGATTTTTATCTCGGTGCAAATTGGATCAACCTAGAAAAATCCTTGCCGATAAGGAAATCTATTTCTCCGAACAGGCGGGCGATACTGGATGATATCACCGCTGATAAATATTATTAAATAAGGAAAAAAACCGATCTCATAAAAGAATAAGTAAATAATTCCAAAGATTACCATCTTGGGTTTTTTTGTTTTATGTCGCTAGCTAACCAAACAAAATGAAATCTTATGTGAATCAAAGAAAAAGAAAATCCTCGTGTTTTTTAAACTTATTTTCGAGGTTTGATGTAAAGATTTTCCGCCATTTCACCCCCAGTAAGGTTTTATTTCCGTTGTCGAAGGGCATAGGCCCTAGGGTGGAGAAAGTCGTACCCAGTCGTAAACCCCCCCCCCCCCCAAGGGATAAGGATTTTCGGAATAAAAACGTGAACCGTCGAAAGAACGAGGACTTATCCTCGGACGCGCACCGGTCCGCCTTGAACCTCTTCAATTTGCGGTCAAGCCGGTATCAACCCCGTTTTTGCATGTGCGAGGAGGAAAGAAACGAATATTCATCCCGAAGTAAGAAATAATCAGTAGATTAACTAAATCAGTACATTTACGAGGGAGCTCAAGAAAGAGACAAAATAACAGGATTTGCAAGGCCAAGACAAATTTGAACATTTCACATGAGCTCATTATTGACAAAATATATCAAAATTATAAAAAACTGGAGACGTAAACCAGTACTTTGACAGGAGCTCGACAAAAGAAAAAAGTATCAAGATTGAATATGATCAATCATAGTGAATGAATAAGGTCAGGAATTAATATAGTCAGAAGTATTTGCCAAACTGAACCAGTACTTTTCGACAGGAGCACAACAAAAGAAAAAAATATCAGGATTGAAGATGGTCAAACGTAACTTGCACTGGTTTGACAGGAGCTCAAAAAAAGGAAAAGTAGCAGGATTGAATGTAGTCAAACGTAACTTGTACTGGTTTGACAGGTGCTCAAAAAAAAAGGAAAAGTAGCACTATTGAATGTGGTCAAACGTAATACGTACAGGTTTGACAGGTCAACAAAAACGAAAAGTAGCAAGATTGAATATAGACGAACGTAACCTGTACTGGTTTGGCAGGACCTCAACAGTATGAAATAAATCAGCATTTGGAAGGCTGGATAACGTGATATGTAAAAGTTCTAACGGGAGCCGAAGAAAGAGACAAAGTATCAGGATTTGTAAGACCAAGACAACGTTGAACATTTCACAGGGGCTCAATATTCACTAAACATGTCAGGACTGTAAAAAGCTGGTACTTTTGACCGGAGCTCGACGAAAGTATGTTTGAAAATGGCCAAACGTAACCTGTACAAGATCTAACAGAAGCTCAAGAAAGACAAAAGTAACAGGAATTGCAAGGTAGGAGCAGTAAACCTGTAAATTTTCGACAGGAGCCAGGTAGGATAACGTTGTAGGATTTGGTAGACTGAGAAACCTTACCTTGACATGTTTTGACAGGAGCTCAGCCACGAGTCACAGTATCAGGATGCATAAAGATGGGCTGTTTAACCTGTCCAAATGTGACAGAAGCTCGGGACAGACAATATATCTGGAGTGAGAATGACCGGGCGAAAATAACCTGTACATTTTTTATAGGGGCTCAAGACGGATGTGCCATAAGGATTTGGAAGGCTGGAAATTTATAGACTGTATACATTTCACACACGAGCTCGAAAAGCACATTCTTTTTTATGAGATTGAGAAAGGTCTGGAGAACATAAACTGAGCATTTTCGACTGGAGGTAATATAAAATGTATCAGGATTACGAAATCAATTTGAAGTTGAACCTGTCCACGTTTGACAGGAGTTCAACTGAGACATAAAGTACAAGGATTTTCGAGACTGTGAAGTTGGCAGGAACTCAAGGCAGGCAAAATATACCATGATTTTGCAAAAACAGGAAAAATTGAAACATTATATTTTCGACAGGATCTCAATGAAGAGGGAAAAAGTATCACGATTTTCAAGGCTGTGCCTGCCGTTAACCTGCCGTGGCCTTTTAACCAGTACTCATTCGAAGCGAGCTCGATAAAATGCAAAATATATCAAGATTTGGTAGGCTGGGCAAACTAAACTAGTACTTTTCGATAGTAGTTCAGTAAAAAATAAAAGTATCAGGATTTAAAATGATCAAACGTAATCTGTACAGGTTTGACAAGAGCTCCAAAAATATGTAATGTATCAGGATTTGGTGGGCTGGGAAACGTTTAACATGAATATTTTGAACAGGAACTCAGCAAACAGAAAAGGCTGGAAAACTTAACATGTGCTCGTCTGACAGGAGCTTGAGAACGGAAATATCAGGATGCACAATGCTGGTCTGTTTAACCTGGACACGCTCGACAGGAGTTCAATAAATACGAAATCTATCAGGAATCAGAAGAGTAGGAAACCTAACTTTTACAGGTTCTGACAGGAGCATACTCAAGAGAGACAAAGTATCAGGATTCACAAGGTGGACGTTTCACCTGACTATTTTGAACAGGAGCACAACAAAAGAAAAAAATATCAGGATTGAAGATGGTCAAACGTAACTTGCACTGGTTTGACAGGAGCTCAAAAAAAGGAAAAGTAGCAGGATTGAATGTGGTCAAACGTAACTTGTACTGGTTTGACAGGAGCTCAAAAAAAGAAAAAGTAGCAGGATTGAATGTAGTCAAACGTAACTTGTACTGGTTTGACAGGTGCTCAAAAAAAAGGAAAAGTAGCACTACTGAATGTGGTCAAACGTAATACGTACAGGTTTGACAGGTCAACAAAAACGAAAAGCTCAGCAAACAGAAAAGTATCAAGTTTAGAAAAGGCTGGAAAGCCTAACCTGTGCTAGTCTGACAGGAGCTCGAGAAAGGAAAAGTATCAGGATATGCGAACCTTCCTAATAATGATGCATTTTGTGTCTTTGTTGAGCTACTACGGAATTGAACAAAACGTTTGACATGTTGCTCATGCTAACTACTAAATAAATACTAAAAATTAAAATCAATCGCTAAATTGTTTGGTTTATGTGCAAAAGGAATTTTTTCCTTCTTTTCTAACAGAACCGCTGACACCAAATTTGACCTATGGCCGTCGTATCTCGTTTTTTTCAACTCTATTTCAAGACTGGAACTGTGCCGGGGGCGGATCGCGATGACCCTTTATCAACGGACCCGTTGCGCAATTGTGTACTAAACCGGCAAAACGGGGAAAATAAACATTTAAATTTTTTTAATGGTAGAGTAGGCAGGTCGGACGCCTGGTGGCCTAGCAAGCCAGCTATTCAAAGACCCTTTGAAAATGACAAAAGTCTTTCAAAAATACAAAAGTGTTTATACACAGGGTCATTAGCTTTGCGGATCCTGATACCTTGTCTTTTAGTTGAGCTCCTTTCATAGAACCTGTACGAGTTATGTCCTCCTGGCCTTTCCCATCCCCACCAAGTGCAAAATAAATCAGGAATAAGAAAGGATGATTAACTAAATCAGTTCATTTTCAACAGAGCAACATTTTACAGGAGCTCAAAATGGACAAAATATATCTGGATTATAAAAAGTTGAGAAACTAAACCAGTACATTTCCAAAAGAGTTCAACAAAAGTATCTGGATTGAAAATGGCCAAACGTAACCTGCACAGGTTTGTCAGGAGCTCAACAAAAAGTAAATGAATAAAATATGAATTATAGCCATTTGAAAGGCTGGGAAACCTAACCTGTCAAAGCTCTGACATGAGCTCAAGAAAGGCAGAAAGTATTGGGCTGTTTAAAAACTACAAACATATGACAAGGATAAATCTCAGGATCTATAACGAAATCTATCAGGATTTTGAAGGATAGGAAACCTAACCTTTACTCAAGAAAGAAAAAGTAACATGATATGCAATGTGCCAGTTAACCTGTACATTTTGGACAGGAGCTCAGCAAAGAGTTAAAGTATCAGGATGCACGAGGTTGGGCTGTTTAACCTGTAAGCATTTGAGAGGAGCTCAACAATACGAAATCTATCGGGATTTCGAAAGGCTGGGAACATTTAAAAGTTCTAACAGAAATTCAACAATGGAGGGCCAGTTAACCTGTACATTTTGGATAGGAGCTCAGAAAAGAGTTAAAGCATGCACGAAGTTGGGCTGTTTACCTGTAAACATTTGAGCTCAAGTAAGACAGAAAGTGACAGGATTTTCAAGTCCAAGTCACTTTTAAACATTTCCCAAAATGTATCAGGATTGGGAAACCTTAATCTCTACAAATTTATCACCGAAGTCATGGAAATGCAATTTTGTCCTTTTCCCAGAAACCACCTGGAATAATTGAAACAAATTAAAATAAATTGTAAAATTGATGTATTGATTTGTTTTTTAATACTTACCTGTGACGAAAAATAATCACTGTCTTGAAAGATGGGAAGGGAGGTTCGAGAAATAAATGAAATAGGAAAAATCTTTTTCAATTTTCTTTTTAATTTTCACTAGATTAATTCAAAGAAAATTCTGTTAATTATTTTGTATTATTATTATTATTATATAAACTTTTGGCTTTATAACAATTTTTTTAAATATTATTTTTCATCTCTCTCTCTCTCTCTCACACACACACACACACACACACACATACGCACGCCCGCCCACACACACACTTTACCCAAAAATGATAATAAAGCCATCGATAATATTTATTTTATTTTTTACAATCTACAGGCGCTAAAAATATAAATACAAAAAAAAAGGTTCAAAAATTTTAAAAATCAAACTGACATAGGAAAAACTGTCTTGGGGCTTTTCGCCTTTTTTTAAATTTTTTAAATGTCCACCCTTCGACGTCATATGTACAATACTATCAGTCCTGACATGGATGCCTAGGAATTTGTATATATATATGTTTTTTAAATTAATTTTTACATCAATAAACAACACATTTTTTTAACCTATTTTATTCACTTTCCTAAAGAAGACATTGTTACAACTCTTTCTGTTTCTTCTGTTTTTTTTTAAATGTTTTTTTTTTAATTTTTATAATTATATTTTTATTAATTTTTTTTACTCGATAAAGAGAGACTTTTATTTTAAAGTTACCTTTTACAGGGTTTTTTTAATACAATATACATTTGTTGCCGTTTTTTTTCGTTAGGAGCTCAAAAATAGTAACAGGATTGCAAGGTAGGGTCAGTTGACCTGGACATTTTCGGCAGGAGCTCAGCGAAGTGAAAATGTATCAGGATTCAGAAAACTGGACTGTTTAACATGTAAACATTTGGCTGGAGCTCAAGAATCACAAAATATGTCAGGATTAGAAAAGCCTGGGAAATTGTACCATTACGTTTTCTACAGGAGTTCTAAAAAGAGACAAACTATCAGGATTTGGAAGGCTGTACTGTTTAACCTGTGTATATGGACAGAAGCTCGACAAACAAGATATGTACCAGGATTAAAAAAAGGCAAGGACGCTAAAACATTTCATTTTCGACATGAGCTCCAAAAAGAGAGAGTATTTTCAAGTCTGGGAAACTTAACCAAGTTTAACAAGAGCTCAAGGCAGACCAAATGTATCAAGGTTTTCACGAGTAGGAAATTAGGGTTGAAGCTGTCCAAAGTTTGACGAGAGCTTAACTGTGACAGAAAGGATTTTTGATAGTCTTCTGTCTAACCTGTACATTTTCGACAGGAGCTCTATACAGACAAAATGTAACTGAATTTAGAAAACCTGGCAAACGTAACCTGTCCAAGTTGGACAGGAGCTCGAAGAGGAAAAATTACCGGATATTCGAGGCTGTGCCATTAACAGGAGCTCATAGCAGACAAAATGTATCAGGATTTTCCTTAAGTGAAAAACATAACCTGTACAAATTTGAAAAAGGGCAGAAAGTATCAGGATTTCCGAGGCTCTGGCGTTGGCAGAAGCTTCAAAAGGAGACAGTATCAGGATTTTGAAGACTTGGATATTTATCCTGTACAAATTCGGCAGGATCTCAAGACGGACCAAGAGTATCAGGATCCTTAGTTGGGAAACATACCCTGCACAAGTTTGACAAGAGCTCAAAAAAGGCAGAAAATATAAGGATTTTTGAGGCTGTCCTGTTGACAGGAGCTCGACAAAAAAAATTTATCAGGATTTACTTAGCTGGGAAAAATAACCTGTACAAGTTTGACAGGAGCTCAAAAAAGTCAGAAAGTATCAGGATTTTCGAAGCTGTGGCGAAGACCGAAGGTCCAAAAGAAGATATTATCAGGATTATGAAGACTTGGACATTTATCCTGTACAAATTCGGCAGGAGCCCAAGAAGGAGCGACTATATCAGGATTTCCATAAATATAAAATATAACATGTGCAAGTTTGACTGGAGCTCAAAAAATTCAGAAAGTATCAGGTTTTTCGAAGCTGTGGGGTTGAAAGGAGCTCCAAAAAGATTCGGAGTATCAGGATTTTGAAGACTTGGGAATTTAACTGTACAAATTCGGCACGAGCTCAAGACGGACCAAATATATCAGGATTTCCTTAGTTGGGAAACATACCCTGCACAAGTTTGACAGGAGCTCAAAAAAGCGACAGAGTACCAGGATTAGGAATACCTGGGGAAGCAAAATTAGTCAAATCAATATTGTCAGGAGCTCAAGAAAAAGCCACAAATTATCAGGATTCTCTCAAATCGAGACTAATTTCTTTATGTACCATTTATACACAATATAACTATTTTAATTTTTAATATATTATTTTTTTAATAATTTGTATAGAATATATATATTTTTAGCTTAACGCATGCGGACAGGGAAAATTTTATTTTCTTAAAATTTGTTTGTACATCTAATTTTAAAAAAATTGAAAGACTGTTTTTTGACTTTTCTATCGGAAGGTTTTTCTCTTTTTAATATGGCACAATTTTTTTAAATTTATTTAATTATATTTGTGGGGGGGAATTGAAACGGTCTTTGTTTTAGAAGACTCTAGTGGATTTTTTGAGATCACGCACAAAACGAAAATAAAAATCAATTAAAGCTATTAACATTTTATATTATATTTGTGTTTTATGTTTAAAAGATCGGACTAGAATTAAAGTCTTTCTAGAAGATTAAAAAATTGTTTATGGATATATTTTTTTTAATCTATAAAAAATCAATTCGTTAACGATCAACCAATTAAACTACGTTTATATATTGATTTTTTTAACATTTATGTACAGGATAAAAAAATTTTTAAAATATATAATACACAAAATAAAGGTAAACTTAAAAATATGTTTTTTAATGCCCACGACGAACCCCTTGGAAAACCTTTGTGAAATTTTGCTTTTGGGGGCAAAAAAACCAACAACAGAACAATTTGTGCTGCTGGGGCAACCATTCTAGGATGAGGACTTTGCTGTGCGTCTCGGCCCCGTCTTAGAACTTGTAAACCTCGTGTCATTCGCCCGTGTTCGGTGTCCACCTATCGAACTCGATCCCCGAATCCGGGCTCTGGCCGAGGTTGAGGGGTGACAGGAAGGTGGTCGGCTCGTTCTGCCCCCGAGTCTCCTCGGGAGGGCTCGCCGCCCCCGAAGGCTTGTGCACCTCCCGTTCGAACCTGGCCAGCTCCTCCATGAAGTGGAAATTGGGAGCTATGTTCGGCTTCCGGTCCCGGACCCAGACGAAGGCGTCATTCATAGAGAGGCCGTGCTTCCCCATGAGGTAGGCGAGGGTCACAGTCACGGACCTGGACACACCGGCGACGCAGTGGACGAGGACCCCTTTCTCCTGGCTCCTAGCCTCGTCTAGAAAACAATTACACACAATTAGTCATACCTTTCACAGGAGATCAAGAAACACAGAAAGTATCAGGATTCACAATGATGGATTGTCCAACCGGTACACATTACATAGGACCTCGAGAAAGACAGAAAGTATTAAGAAGTGGAAGGCTGGTAAACCTCACCTATACCGGTGCTAACAGCAGCTCAGCAAAGTCACAACATCAGGACGCACAAGATGGAGTTCGATTAACCTGTCCAAATATGACAGGAGCTCAGCTAACACAAAATATATCAGGATTTGAAAGGTTACTTAACAAAACCTGTACAAGTTCCGACAGTAGCTCAGCAAGGAGACCAATTATCAGGATTCACAATGCTGCACTGTCCAACCGGTACAAATTAGACAGAAACTCAGCAAAGAGACAGGATGTACAAAGCAGGGCATTTTAACCAGTCCATTTGTGTCAGAAACTCAAGAAAAGAAATGATGTATCGCGAGTAAGAATGACCAGTTGAACATAACTTTTCGACAAGAGCTCATCAAAGATACCAAGCATCAGGATTCTCAAGAGCTCTTTTGAAAGTAGTTCAACAAATACTTCCGCTCCACTGGTATAAATACTGAGGAAAACTAGTATAAACAGTCCGATATAACTGCCCCGTATAAACTGTTAATTGTGACGAAGAAAACATGTATGTGGTATGACTGGCCTGATCGTCTCTCGGTATGAATCGCCCTATACCACATCCCATCCGGTTTAAAGACCAATGTAAAACTGTCATCAACTGTCTGGCATAACTGACCAAATTCTTCTCTGCTAGGATCACCCTTTACCTGGGCATAAGGGGTATAACACTGGCCTAATAGCCTACTAGTTTGGATCAACTTGTGCCATACCTCCTCCGAGTAAAAGACTAATGAAAAACTGGTACAAATTGCCAATAATGGGGAAGTCAGGTAAAATTGGCCTAATTGTCTCTCGGTACGAATCACCCTATACCAGATCCCATCCTATATAAAGACCATGTCCACCTGTATAAAAACCAATGAAAAAACCGTCATCAACTGTCTAGTCTAGTATAACTGGCCCAATAGCCCCTGGTTAGGATCAACCTTTGCCACACCTCCCCCGAGTCTAAAAACCAATGAAAAACTGGTACAAATTGCCAATAAGGGAGAACAATCTGGTATAATTGGCCTAATTGTCTCTCGGTATGAATCACCCTATGCCAGATCCTGTATAAAGACCAATGTAAAACTGGTATTAGCTGTCTAAGGTCTTCTCTCCTAGGATCACCCTCTGCCACATATCCACCATCATCAACCGTCTAGTATAACTGGCCTAATAGCCTTTCGGTTAGGATCAACTTTTGCCACACCTTCTCCGAGTCAAGGACCAATGAAAACTAGTATAAATTGCCTATAATGGAGAAGAACAGTATGGTACAATTGGCCTAATTGTCTCTCGGTATGAATCACCCTATACCAGATCCCATCCTGTGTAAAGACCAATGTAAAACTGGTATAACTGTCTACAGTCTTCTCTCCTAGATTCACCCTCTGCCTCATGTCCACCTGCATAAAAACCAAGGGAAAACCGTTATCAACTGTCTGGTATAGTAGGCCTAATAGCCTTCTTGTTTGGATCAACCACACCTCCTCCAATTTTAAAGACGAATGAAAAATTGGTATAAAATGCCAATAATGATGAAGAACAGTCTGGCACAACTATTTGTCTCTCGGTATGAATCACCCTATACTAGATGCCATCCGATATAAAGACCAAGGAAAAACTGTCATCACCTGTCTGGTATAACTAGCCTCCTGGATTTGGGTCAACCTATGCTACACCTTCTCCGTGAATAAAGACCAAGGAAAACTGATATTAGCGGTCTAGTTTAACTGCCTAAGCTCTTTTGTGCGAGGATCCCCTTTTACCAACACCAGTATAAAAATCAAGGAAAACTGGCATCAACGTAAAGGCTTCTTTACCCTATGTCAAAGCTCTATCAAGGAAAACTGATACAAAGTTCTAAGGTGTGCATGACCCGTTGACATCTGAAGGTAGCGTTTACGTCAGAATATTGACTTTAAAAGTCAATCCGTCATTGACCATTGACAATGACGGCGGGCCTGGATGTGTCGATGTCTGCCACCTTTACGCTTCGGAAGGGAAAAACAACCCTTGTTTTTTATTTGGGTCAGGGTGAATAATTGATCATACATAGAGGTGAAAACCTTTTGTCGACGAAAGCGTGGGTGGTAATATAAATAAATCCACCCCCGGAGGCGGCCAGGCATGGGCTGGGCTGTGACGGTGACATTGAACTTTCGGGATTGATCTAGTTGGAAAGCGGCCCTGACCTCCGTTTCGGGTCGGGGGCGCGTGGTAGCAACAAGTTGTAACACTCGGAGGTGGTGGTCGGATTTCCATTGAACCATCCCCTGCGGGGGAGTCGTTTTATTGATCCCGCCCCCATTGAGACGGGGGTGGTGCCGCCCACTCGGGCCGGTGGACGGCGTCTTCATTCATTCTCGGCGACTTGAAAACGTCCGACCATTCATGAGACAAAGTCCGATTTCAAAAATTCTTACCGATGAATTCGATCGCCTTGGGAAAATGGACCGCGAGGTTCTGGCTCCAGTGGTCCGTTATAGGTATCTTCATGTACTTGATATCTCCAGAGGCTTCGAAGACGTTTGGCAGGTTCTGAGTCACGTTGAGTATGTACTTGATATTGTGCTTCGTCAGTGTCTCCAGGTCTTCAGAGTTGGCAGCGTTCCCGAGGAACAGGTGGGGAAGGATCTCGACCAGGGCGTCGTCCTCGAGTATGGCACCTGAATCGCACGGCACGTCGCATCTGCACTTCTCTCGACCCTTAGAACACCTATTAGCACCGTAGTTTGAGATCCGGAGCGACCTGCGATCCAAAAGAAAAGTCAAAACTATACCAAGTGTCAAGTCTCGCGTACTCACCTAAGCCCCATCAGCGGAAGATCCGGGTCGGCCGACGTCAGGGAATCGTCGACCGTCTCGCACCACTCGGGGTAGCAAGAACGGAACTGAGAAAAACCGTCTGAAAAACAAAAACAAAATTTTCAACATTTTTAAATCAACCTGGAAATCGGTTATCTGTAGTTAAGGAACAGGAGCTCGTCACCAAGAGAGAACGAAAGAGAAAGGAGCTCAGCTTAGCTACCTAGCTCCTGATACTTCTACGGATTAATTTAATGAGAATCAGCTCGTTTGCTCCTGATACTCCCGAGTGGAAAAAGGGACAAGAACTCATCGCGGTTTCTTTGTATAGCTCCTGTTATTTCCGGAGAAGCGGGGCTCAGCATTGCTTCTTAATTTCATGACCTTAACAGCGTTGGAAGGGGTCAGGAGCTCGTTTTTGGTTTAGTTAACCCCACCAGACAGTTACAGAATGGAAAAAAGGGGCAGGAGCTCGTCGGAATTTCATTTTACAGCTCCTGTTATTTCATAGAGGCAGGAAGTCAGATTTGATTGTAATTTCCTAGTTATTTGCCCGGTTTGACTTAACAGCTCTTGTTACGTTCAGAGTGGCAGGAGCTCGTTTTTTGCTTATTTACCCTGCTTCTGTTAGTTTTAGACAGAACAAAAGAGAGAGGAGCTCATTTCTGTTTGATTCAACAGCTCCTCCTGATACTAACAGCGTTGAAAAAGATGAGGTGCTCGTCAGAGTTTCTTTGTATAGCTCCTGTTACTTTCAGAAAGGCAATATGACAGATTAGTTATAATTTCCTAGAACCTGATATCTACATAGTGTGATGCAACAGGAGCTCGCTAGAATTTCTTTTTATGCTCCTGTTACTTTCAGAGGGACAGGAGCTCGTTTTTGGCTTATTTACCTGCTCCTGTTAGTTTCAGACTGAACAAAAAGATTGAAGCTCGTGGTTTGATTCAACAGCTCTTGATACTCCTAGCATTGAAAAAGTATAGGAGCGCGCCAGAGTTTCTAATTATGTTCTGTTACTTTCAGAAAAGCGGTATGACAGATTAGTTTATAATTTCCTAGTTCCTGATATTTGCACAATTGAAGGCAACAGGAGCTTCTTTTCTTTAACTTCGCCTTCAACTTATGCTTCAGGAACACTTGAAATCTTCTTAACGTTAGCACGTGTCCACCGAGGTTTATTCGTGACACAAGCTTGCATCAAGAATGATGAACAGTTGGTTTTTATGGTTTCTCAAGTCGAGCTTTTTTCCACGAGGTACGTTAAGTAGAATAAAGCTTCACTTATCTGTTTGACGGGAAGTTTGATTTTCTGGATTATGACCTCTATCAGTTCCTGTCTCCCCGAGAGATCAGGATGAAAAGAAGGAAACGGCGTATTTCTGTTAGATTTAAAAATGAAATATACGTCGATCCGTGCCAGTGGAACGGAAGGCTGTTGCCGGTTATCGGCTCTCGAGTTGTCATTTCCGGTGACAAGGGGAATCGACAATGAAATACCTTGGGCGACGGCCAAGACACCGCGGTCGGAGCACCTAACACGCGACTGTAAACGGCTTTAAAAACACGAGTCGGAATCTCATGAGGAGACCTCGGAAGAAAACTTTCCACCTGGAAAAAAATTGCGCCAATATACACGTGAGTTGAAGAATTCACCTTATACTCAGCTCCTTTGTCTATCATTTAACAGGATTTGGGATAAACTAGCCGGGTACGACGATTCGGAGCTTCCGTTGTTTATCCTTTATTTCAGAAAGTAACAGGAGCAGGTAAATGAAGCAAAAACGAGCTCCTTTTCATCGGGTCAAAAGACAACTCCTGAACGTAACAGGATATATAAAAACACATCCTGACGAGCTCCTGTCACAAAAGAACGAGCGTGGACAGATTTGAGAAAATCATAAAAACCAATGCACACCTTTCCTGATCCCAACTACTGTCTCGAATAGACGTACCTCAAATTAAGAAAACTTCTATTATCTCCTCATCCAAATGTAACTAAACAGGAGCTCGAACCGCAACGGAGGAAATACCTTGCCACAGTAACAGGTCTACAGTCAAACTGTAGAATTACTCGGTAAGTCTCTTGATCCAAGTGTATCTCGCCGACGTTCGCCAGTCAAGCTCATGTTAGCTTCCTACATTATGTAAGAAAGTGGAAACTCATTAAATTAAAAAGTCCTGGGCATTTTAACACTAGGGATGTATCAAAATTTGGAAGAAAACCTGACAAGCTCTTCTCCTCTTCTTGAGTAAACCGTGGAAGTATCAGGACTGGTTAAATAATACGGAAAAGAATGATGAAAAAAATTATTTAAAGAGAGCTTGGAAGGGTTAAACATCTTGAAATCAGAACGTGCCAAGCCGCTCTAAAAGTAAGAGCCCTTAGGGGCTGGGGCGACTCTACACCAATGCTGCAGCGGTAACACCATTCGCGGAGGTGCGTCAGCTCTCATCTTGAGAATCAAAACGTCCGATAAGGCTGAATAGGCCAGGAGCGGACGTTAAAAATCCTCTTGTCTTGTGACGAAGAGTTCTCGGGAACCTCATGTCCCTTTCACACATTTTGGAAGTATTAGTAGTTAAATGAACCGAAAATGAGCACCTGTGCGTTTCAAACTGCCTGCAAGAGTCAAAATTTCAAAGCTGAGCTCATGGCTGTTTCGTAAATCTGAGAGCAAAAGGAACAGTTAAATGAACAAAAAAATTAGCTCATGCCCCTCTGAAAGTAACAGGAGGTATAAAACAAATCATGAAGAGCTCCTGTTCCTTTTCCACATTAAGAGTATCAGGAGCAGTTCTGATGAGCTCCTTTTTTTCCCTTGAACGGTGGAAATAACAGGAGGTGTAATTATAAACTAAGATGAGCTTCTGTTTCTCTCTGGAAGTAACATCAGCAAAGAAACCTCGACGAGGGCTTGTCCCATTCTAACACTCCGTAGGGCCAAAATCTATGAAATTAAATAAACAAGGTCGTGACCATTTCATCTAATGTGGAATTAACACGAGCACGTGAATAAACCAAAAACGAGCTCCTATCCCTCTGGAAGTAATAGCAGCTATAAAAACAAACTCTGACCAGCTCCTGTTCTTTTACAACAGTACGAGAATCAGACGATGTTGAAGCAAACCGTGATGAGCTCGTGTTCCTTTCGTACAGTCTTGAAGTAACAGGAGCAGTGAAATGAACGAAAAACGAGCCCTTACTAGATTATAATTAATAGGAGATAGAAAATCATTTTCTTATACTTTGTAACAGGACCGGTTACATGGTACAAGAACGAGCAATAACGAGTTCAAATACCTTGGACGGGTTAAAAGCTCCTCAATCTGAAAACGTCTACTCCAGATCCAGTTATAACTAAATAGGAATCTTCGATGGCACAAAGCCACATACTATAACTAACAAGAACTTAAATTAAGCAAGAAATGTAAAAAAAAAAAATCACACGTCTCCTGATACAACCTCCTATCACAAAAGGACGTGAACAGATAAGAGCTCATGTTAGACAAGAAATGTACAAAAATGTCTCCTGATCCGGCTGATAGGGGCTCAATCCTTGATGGCCCCAAGTTAGTGCCAGAAAAAAAACGAGAAGAGTCAAGAGCTCAAATAGGCAATAAATATATAAAAATATCAGACATCTCCCGAACCTGTTACGACTAAACAGGAGCGAAATCCTCGATGGCACACAGCTCCTGTTGCAAAAAGAAATAAACAGAGAAGAGCTCGATTTAAGAAAAAACTTTCCAAAAACATTGAACGTCTATTGATGCAATTGCGACTACATAGGAGCTTAATTGTAGATAGCAATAAGCTCCTCTCCCAAATATAAGAGGCTGGACAGGAGCTCAAATCTGGCGAGAAATACACACAAAAACAAGCTGTACAGGAGTTCGAATTACCAAACGATAATAATAAACACAGGATGTGTCCTGTTCCAAACAAAAAAATTACACAAAAAATATCTGACGTCGATTCATCCAGTTGTAACTAAACAGCTCCCTAAATATAAAGAGTCCGGAAACGAGCTTAATTTAGGTAACAAAAACATTACGCTCCTGTCACAAAACGACAAATACACTCTCAGACGTCTCCTGATACAGTTGCCCCTAAACAGAAGCTCAATACATAATAGCAGTAAGTTACTACCGCAAAGCAAGAAAAGAAAGGAGCTCAGGTTAAATGGAACCAAGCTCCTGGGACAATAGAAGATACCTCATAAACAATCTCATTACGTCTCCTGATCCAAGCTCCTGTTACAAAAGGACGAAAATTGACAGGAGCTCAAGGTAGGCAAAAAAATACACAAAAATATCAAACGTCTCGTGATATAGTTGTGACTAAAAACGAGGTCAGTCCTCGATAGCACAAAGCACATGTTACAAAAAAGACATAAACAGAGAGGTAAATTTAAGAAAAAAAGTTTTTTTTATTATTGCACAAAAAAATCTTTAAGCTTCGGTTATAAAAGGACGAAAATAGACAGGAGCTCCAGTTAGGCAAAAAAAGCTTTACGCTCCTGTTACAAAAGGAGGAAAATGGACAGGAGCACAAATTAGGCAAAAAATCTTTACGTTCATGTTAAAAAAGGACGATAATTGACGGGAGCTCAAGTTAGGCAAACAAATCATTAAGCTCCTGTTAAAAAAGGACGAAAATTGACAGGAGCTCAAGTAAGGCTAAAAACCTTGAGGCTCCAGTTACAAAAGGATGAAAATTGACAGAAGCTCAAGTTAGGCAAAACATCTCTACCCTCCTGTTACAAAAGGAGGAAAATGGACAGGAGCTCAAATTAGGCAAAAAAAGTTTACGATCCTGTCACAAAAGGACGAAAACTGACAGGAGCTCAAGTTAGGCAAAAGATCTTTACGCTCCTGTCACAAAAGGGCGAAAATTGACAAGAGCTCAAATTAGGCAAAAAATCTTTACGCTCCTGTCACAAAAGGACGAAAACTGACAGGAGCTCAAGTTAGGCAAAAAATCTTACGCTCCTGTCACAAAAGGGCGAAAATTGACAAGAGCTCAAATTAGGCAAAAAATATCAGACGTCTCGTGATATAGTTGTGACTAAACAAGAGGTCAATCCTCGATAGCACAAAGCACATGTTACAAAAAAGTCAAACAGAGAGGTAAATTTAAGAAAAAAGTTTTTTTATTATTGCACAAAAAATCTTTACGCTTCTGTCACAAAAGGACGAAAATAGACAGGAGCTCAAATTAGGCAAACAATTTTTAAGCTCCTGTTACAAAATGACGAAAATTGACAGGAGCTCAAGTTAGGAAAAAAATCTTGAAGCTCCTGTTAAGAAAGGACGAAAATGGACAGGAGCTCAAATTAGGCAAAAAATCTTTACGCTCCTGTTACAAAAGGACGAAAATTGACAGAAGCTCAAGTTAGGCAAAACATCTCTACGCTCCTGTTACAAAAGGAGGAAAATGGACAGGAGCTCAAATTAGACAAAAAAATCTTTAAGCTCCTGTTACAAATGTACGAAAATTAACAGGAGCTCAAGTTAGGCAAAAAAATTATCAGACTAAACAGGAGCTCACACAATTGGCACGAAGCTCCTGTTACCACAGAAGAAACCTCATAAACAAACTCAGGACGTCTCCTGATTCAATGTCACCAATTGAACACGACGGACTGGAGCTCGAGTTTTGAAAACAATTTTTTAAAAAAATCACAATTCACATGAAAAGTCTTTGTATACCCTTGGAACCTGTTGATCCGGTATATTTGTTTTAAAAAAGAAATTATGTCTGAAGTTAGGATGGTGCATGTTTTCCGCGAGCGGATGAATGAGCGTTATCAGGGCGTGGGAGTGGGGCGAGGCCGTCCGTTGATCAATGAAAACTCAAAGAATGGAGGGCTATGTGTGTGTGGGTTTTTTTTAAAAGTAATTTTCTAAGTGGTTTAACTCACCTTGGAGGTAAAAGACGTTGGAGCCATCTTGAAGGAGCCTCTTTGTGAGTATGTTGACCGATTCGGACCTGTCCCTCCCGTCGTCGTATAGGACGAAAACGTTGTCTTTGACCGATCCGAGTATCCTCTCTTTGAGCCTCCTGCACTTGATCGTGGACGCGAGGTCGATCTTGCCAGCGGCGAGACGCCTGAGCATTATGCTCGGGATGCTCAGGTTCACAGCTTGCCTTATCCGCCCTTCCCCGTACTCGTTCGAGCTCCTGCAGTCGAGGAGGATGAGCCTTGACGGGTTGGCGCGGAGCTGTTTACAAAGCCAATCCTTCGAGACGACCCGGTCCATTTACCTCCTCGAACGGCCCGAAACCGACTGAGCCACTCCTAAAATCTACGGATGGATAACGGGTTACGGAAGGGCGAGGAGCCGCCCGACGCCCCACCTTCAACCGACTCCCTTCCAACCGCCCTTCAAGTTTACCGCCGAAATTCAAACCTCTTCGCAGTTTACGAACTAAAGGACAATTGAACCGATCGCGATAAACTCACTCCCTGAATTGAACAATTGAAATATAATAGCCATTTGAGGACCGATTCACTAACGAATCGACTCCCGATAACCTCGCTCATGTGATAAACGATTCACGATTGAGTGAGTCTTTCGTGATTCGATTCTTTAATTAATTGGGTGAAACGATCCGTAGTCGATTTACTCGATTGAGAATCGGTTCAGTACAATCTTCTTTTGAAAATTGATCCTCTTTCGAGTCTATCTTCAATCGATTTCAAATGCCTATTGTACTTAATTGAATAGATTCACAATTGAGTGGCTTTCATGAATCAAGTCAATAGTGTATTACAATTCCCGAACGACTCAATTGAGAACCGATCGCGATACTTACTCACTGAATTGAGAAACGATTGAAATATAATAACCATTTGAGGATCGATTAAGAAATTAATAGACTCCCGACAGCCTCGTTCATTTGAGAAACGATTCATGATTGACTGAATCTATCGCGATTCGATTCTTTAGCGATTATGATGAAACAAGATTCGTATTCGATTCACTCAATTGAGACGATTGTCAACAGGGACACAAATCAGTACAATCGTTTGAAAATCGATCCTCCTTGAATCTATTCCAAAATGGCTCAATTGAATCGATTGCGATATTCACTCACTGATTTGAGAAAAGATTCCAATATAATACCCATTTGAGAATCGATGCATTAACGAGTCGACTCCCGATAGCAGCGGCCATTTGAGATTTAAGAATCGATTCGCGATTGAGTGAGTATGGCGACTCGATTCTTAAGTGAATCAAATCTCATTAGACTGAACTGAAAAATTCTATCTTGAATCTATCCTGAATTCGATTCCGTCTTGAATCGATTTCCAAATTAATATGACATTTGATTCACTAAAGAATCGAATCGCGATAGACTCACTCAATCGCGAATCGATTCTTAAACGAATCATCTAAATCGAATCGTTTCTCAAATCACTTAGTGAGTTTATCGCGATCGATTCATTTGAGCCGTTTGGGAATCCATTCAATATAGACTCGAAAGAGAATCGATTTTCAAACGATTGTACTGAACCGATTCTCAATCAAGTTTCACCAAACTCTTTAAAGAATCAGTTCAGTCCAATCGTTTGAAAATCGATCCTCTTTCGAGTCTACATTGAATGGATTCCCAAACGGCTCAAATGAATCGATCGCGATAGACTCACTAAGTGATTTGAAAAACGATTCGATTCAGATGATTCGTTTAAGAATCGATTCGCGATTGAGTGAGTCTATCGCGATTCGATTCTTTAGTGAATCAAATCTCATTCGACTCACGTGAAAAATTCCATCTTGAATCAATTTCCAAATTACTATTGCACTCAATTGGATCAATGCTCGAATGAGTGATTCGACCCTTTGCGATCGATTCAATTGAGCCGTTTGGGAATCGATTCATTACTGACTCGATTAGTGATAGTCACTAAATTGAGAATCGATTCCTAAACGAATCATCTGATTCGCTTCTCAATTGAGTGAATTTATAACGATTCGAGTTTCCCTAAATTCACTAAAGAATCGAATCCCGATAGACTAACTCAATTGAGAATCGATTCATAAACGACTCACTCAATTGAGTGAGTCTATCCCGAATCGAGCATTTGTTTATCGATTTTCAGCCGTATTTCTTCCATCAATAAAAAAACGGCTCAATAGGATCGATTCTCATTCGAGTATACCTTGATCGATTCCAAACCCATTATGTCTTAAATCGATTCAAACGTGAATCGATCCGGAATCGAATCTTTCTTGATTCGATTTCCAATAATGTTCATGAATCGACTCTGTTTACCAAATGACTTTAATTTGCTCAATAAATGTAGCCTTTCACGAATGGAATTTCCATCGGGTCTTTCGTAAAACGACTCTCAACCGAGTCTATTTTACATAATCGAATCGATTCTGCGACTTTACTTTCTTAGTGTCCTAAAGAAAAGCGTTAATATAATTATAAAGACCGTTAATAGGACCTCATAAAATAAAAAATCTTCTGAAAACGTATAATCTTGGAAAACTTCCCTTGGACGGGTTTCATAATTTTTTTTCTGGTGAAACTATGAGTCATTTTGAAGAAGAGCGGCCGACGGTAAGCGAATCGCGTTGCTCCTCTCTTTGTGTCATCCCCTAGAAAGAGCCAGGACGGGGTGTCGTCCCACGGTGAAAACATCGTCAAGTGGAGACGCCCAATGCCTTCAAACTACATCAAGGGTCTTGTCAAATAAACAAATAATAATAATAAAACATAAAGATAAAAATATTTTCTGAGGGTGAAAAGACATAGGCTGTGGGGGAGGGGGGAGAATAATCAGAAGGGCCGAAACCCGCCTACCGGTCTGGCTGGCGTCGTGGTGTCCCGTCTCGTAGTTGTTCAATGGCGTCCCGAGTTCATTGATGGTTCTTGGGAAGTGGTCTCGTCGTGGGAGTGGGCGCCGGTTATCGACTTCACCACCTTGACCACTTCCTCAATGGGAAACAGTCGTGGGCGAATTCATACGCGAATAAAAAAAGACTTCGCGAAAAACAATTATTACAGGGACCT
The DNA here is from genome assembly GCF_000648675.2 of Cimex lectularius. Taxonomy (NCBI): domain Eukaryota; kingdom Metazoa; phylum Arthropoda; class Insecta; order Hemiptera; family Cimicidae; genus Cimex; species Cimex lectularius. The sequence goes on along the minus strand of NW_019392637.1, from coordinate 1,356,977 downwards.
TTTTACGTTGTCAGACCTCCTCCCCCTCCTGCATGAATGTCATCATGATAAAAAAAAGTAAAATTTACGTATTTAAAAGAAAGATAATATTAGAGTCGATTTAGAACCGATTCATGTCGTTGACTCGTTACATTTGACAGATTACAACAATTAAAATATAATACAAAAAATTACATAATTTATTTAAGCTGTTTTTCCATTTTAATGAGCTGTGCCACTCCGTCGTTCATCTCTTTGACGGCGTTGAACTCGGTGAGTCCGAGCCTCCTTTTGTTCGAGATGTCGTACATGCCACTCTTCGCCTCGGAGTGTTCGCCGTGGCTCCCCCTCACCTGGAGGTTATACTTGGCAGCCACCTCCTCCAACTTGGACTTGTCCGCCGCCAGCTTTGGCAGTTTTATGAGGACGGAGGCTCGTATCGTCGTGCCCAGGTTGGTCGGGCAGAAGGTGAGGAAGCCGAGCCGCTCGTTCCTCGAGAAGGGGAGGCAGTTACCGATGCACTCGACAGCAGACACGAGCCTCTTGTAAACCTGGCCGACGTTGCCACCTTTCTGCATCGATATGATCCTCAGATGATCCTCCTCGTTGACCCAGACGAGGAACGTCTTGTCCTTGTTGTGGAAGATCCCACGACCCTCGGGCCAGAACCGGTTCGCGTTGGCCGACTTGAGAAACCTGTCGCCCTCTTTGAAGAGGAAGTGGTCGTCTATCAGCTTCTTCTGTACGGGCTTGCTCATACCGACCAGTGGGTAGTAGACGCCTTTCAGCTCCTCCGGCAAGCTCGTGAACGTCTCCTTCGCCATTTCCTCCAGCTCCAAGTAGTTCTTTTTGGTGAGGAGAGGGTTGAACGGGTAGCCCTCGATGGACCTACCGCATCGGACCCGGGTCGATATGATGAACTCGCCGTTCGGATCGAGGTCGCCGAAGGACCCGGGGTCGCCCCAGTCCTTCGCCGGGTGTTTGTCCGTCTTTTTGAAACCTCCGTGGTACTCCTCTATGACCGGGTCGAACAGGCCCGCGAACACCGTGTACGCCTCGGCGTCCGGGGCATACACCCCGATCCCGGAGTCGAGGTTCTCCGTACCAGACTGGATCACGTCCATTAGGGTCGAGTTGTACGACGTCTTCTTCCCTTTAAGGCTGTTGAACACATCCGCACTCAGGTGCTTTTTGAGCAGGGACTTGCTCTGGGAGCCGGACAGCGTCTTGAAGCTCTTCTCGAGTCGTTCTGAAACTGTAACATTCAAATCGCAGCATTTCTTCAACGACACCAAGACGATTAAAACGAAGAAAGGGATCTTGAAGGACAGGGCTGAAATTAGAGAAAGGACAGGGCTACTGGTAGGTCTGATGTGCCATCACCTTCTAAAAATAAGAGGGAACGTGTAAAAAAAAGTCCTCCACTTTTTATTTTATGAGCTCCTATGACATCCACTCACCCCGATGCAAATATCTGTCAGGTTCTAACCAATGTTATAATTCTAATACCAGTCAAAGAATAGTCGGGCTCGACTAACAATCAATTCAAGGTGGACTCGATTAAGAATAGATTCAGGGAGGACTCAAGTAAAAATGGGCTCGTTTAAAAATCAATTCAGGATGGGCTCGATTAAAAACCTATTCAGGGTGGACTCGATTAAAAATTGATTCAGTTGACTCGATTAATAATCCATTCAGTTGACTCGATTCAATATTGACTGAATTGAGAATTCGATTCACGAAAGAATCGATATACGATGAGCTTGAGAATACATTAAGAATGGACTGAATTGTGAATACATTTAAGATGCAATCGATTCTATTGAGCCGTTTGGGCTCGATTAAATTGAGAATATTAAGCTGTTTGGGTTTATTCACGAATGAGTTGATTCAAGATTGACTCGAATTAGAACAGATTCTATTGAGCCGATTGAGAATCGAGTCGATCTAGACTCAGTTCAGAATCGATTCATAAGACTCGATTTTCGATCGATTCAATTGAGCCGTTTGTCATTTGGTTTTCTAAAGACTCGAATCGCGAAACTCACTCGAGTGAAGATGAACACTATGGAGAATCGATGCTATTGAGTTTTTTCGGAATCGTTCACTCAATTCACCAAACACCGGGACCGCGATACTCACTCTAGTCAGTATGGACTCGATGGAGAATCTATTCTGTTGAGTACCAACAAAATTTTGTTTAACTCACCATTTTTGGCGTCCGACGAGAAACGGCAATGCCGAACGATAGCCGAGAGGATGGTCCTGGCCGTTTTGGCCATATCCTAATCGGTGAACTCCCGTCTCGTGACGTCACGGCTCGCGTCTGTCCGACCTGCGCTCTTCCGAAGATAGAGGTTTCATAACCTTCTCAGCTAGGATTGCCTGTCAATTCGGCGATGGCTGTCTGTATTGCCGTTATCGGCAAGGAGGTGAATTTATTTTGTTGTACTAATAAAATTGATTAAAATACAAAATAACACATGGTAGTTTTTTTCTTGTTTCTTTCTTTAAAACACTGGTTAGAACGCGCCGAAATATGTTGCTTGCTATGAGCCGGAAGAAGAGCTCGACTTCCACTACAAGGTTCACATGTCACTGGACATTATACAGGAGAAGCTCCAGCCTGAGAAACGCGTCGAGGACCTCTACCTGGGCTTGCTCTACTCGACAGAGGAACACAGGCTGTAACCTTTTTATTCAAAATACATGGTACGACCAAGTCTTCAGTACGATGACGTACGTTTAATATCGTATTGTTAACCAACCAGCCAAGGATACGATGGCCATCAAGGCGACCGTTGTTTCAAATTTATTCCATATTTTGCCAGACTGAAAGGCTTATGGCATACCGAACAATCGCAGGGTTGCCTTTTGGCCTAAGTCGATAAGAAAGAGTCTATGGTTTGACTTTATCCATTTAGTAATAAGGTCGCAACCGACTGTCCTAGATAACAGTCATTGTTTTTTCTTAAATGAGTTTTTATCCAATTTGTTCTTTATTTTGCCTGCCCGTAAGGCATACGGCGTAGCAGGCAATCAGGTCGCTTTAACTCATTGGTTAATATGCCAGACTTTAATGTTACACTTTGTCATAAAGCTAAGGTTGATGAATTCACCATCATTTCTTCTAAAGTTTTATATGATTTATTATATATTTTACCTTATGATAAGTGATTGTTGAGTATATGGCGTACTGAATGGACAGACGACTGCCTTATGCCTGTTGATGTGCATGACTGACTGTCATAAAGCTAAGGTTGACAGATTGGCCAGCACGTCCTCTGAATTTTTACATAATTTAATATGTTTTTCCTTGTTGGTAGAGGCAGTCATGAAGTATGGTATGGTAGAATGGTATGGTAGAAAAGGATACTAGGAAGCGGGGTTTGCACTCCCCGGGCACTGCAGCCTTCTGGCTTATTGTACCTTCCCAGTTCCCTAGTTTAGTCAATAGACTCAATCCTTCTTCTCAGAAGCATCAAGTCATTGACTGTTATTGCTGCAATTTGGTTCCCTGTGTCTTTTTCGTACGCTAGGTTAAACCTCCATTGAGCTGTTGCTTCGCATTCGAAGATGATATGAGTGGCTGTTTCCTCCTCCTCATTACATAATCTGCAAATGGGGTCATCGCTGTATATACCCATGTTGTGTAGATGTTTTCTCAGATACCAGTGACCGGTTAGTAGTCCCACCACTCCTCTGAGTTTTGCCCTCTCCAATTGCAGCAGTGTTTTTGCCAATTTTGGTGAGGGTTGTTTCAGCATAAGTTTACTATGTCTAGCACCGCTAGAGTTTATCCACTTCTCTCTTTGTTTTGTTTGGATCCATTCTGCGATGGAGGAATCTATGTTTGTTTTTGTTATCCCAAGGATAGGTTCGGGGCCTATGTATGGTCTTGCAGATCCTCTTCTGGCCAGTTTGTCCGCCTCTTCGTTACCCAGAATTCCCCTGTGCCCTGGCACCCAAGATATCATCAGGTTGTTGTGTTCTCCCAGGTTTTGGAGATTTTGGATACATTCACTGACTAGTTTTGATGTAATTCTTTTACATGCCAGTGCTAAAGTACCGAACAGACTAACAACTGCTTTACAGCACCTGCTGTGTGTGACTCTGACTTTGTCGTAAAGCCAAGGTTGTGGATAGATTGTCCATCTTGGCGTACCATTGCTAGTCCTGAACATTTACATAATTTATTCTAAATTTTGCATTGTGTGTTATCTGGTGTACTGAACAGACTGATTTTGTTCTTGTCTCGCTGTACAACTTTTATGTAACTTATTCTATATTTTACCTGGTAGTAGTGTAGTTAAAAGCTGGCTTCAGAGACAACTGACAGTACGGCATACCGAGATTTGTAGGTTTTCTTGTTGCACTGTACTGTTAACTCGACAGTGAAGGTCGGACCTTTTTGTATTCTTGAATACTAAAAATGTTCTGCTTCAAGTATGCAGTACACCAGATTGTATTGTTTTTCCATAAAAGTATTAATTTTATTTACACTTTGTCTGAGTTGGGTTGAACTCCGGCGTAACGGTTGCATCCTTGGAATTTGTGTACTTTCTACATTCTCCTTCACATACGACCAGATACGGCTATGTGACCAACACGAAGATCAAGTTTGTCGTAGTTTTCAAGTCGACCAGCCTGCCCAGGGAGAATGAGATCAAGGCGGTAAGTATAGCCAGATCCTGAATTCAAAAAGTGATTGAAATCCACCACACTTGAAATATCTCATTAAAAAAAAAATTCTTCCCGTCAGATGATGAAAAACATCCACTCGGCGTACATAGATGTGATATGCAACCCGTTCTACATACCGGGCGAAATGATCAAGTCTAAGTAAGCATTCCATATTTTTTATTTATTACAAAAAATTTTTTTTTCTTTTTTGTCTCATACAGGAAGTTCGACAAGTCTGCGAAATCAATGCTGACGAGGAGCTCGACCAAAGAAAATTAAAAAACAAACAAAAACAACAAGCATTAATGTTTTTGTATATAAATTTATAATAAATTATTTGTTTACTTACCTTTTTTCTCCTTCCTTTTCTTCTTCTTCCATTTGGCAACTATCTTTAAATGCATCAAGTATGTCCTGTTGGATTTTTTCAAGTTGTTTTACCCCCACCCATCAACAATCTGACCATGCTTCATGTTTCAGTTTTGTTTTAACCCCACCCGCCCAGATACAAATCTATAAGCTTGCACATATAGATTTGATTAATAATAAAAGGAGGTGGAAAGAATACGATATAGGATGTATTAATATATCTTTATTTAACATTTGACTACATGTTGATTGAAAAATATTACGTCGGTAGGTAATAAAATTAAAGTTGATCGAATAAAATTAGAAGAAAAAAAAACAAGTTAAAAAATTACTTTTTATTAAAACAAAAGAGAAGGAAATTCGTTTAAATTAATTTGTTCAGTAAAAAAAAGGCGGATTTAAGATTTTCTCCTTTGAACTTTGATTGATAATTACGTTTTAGTAAAATCAAGACACAACTCTATATGTACATATGTGTGTATATATGTATTTTTTTTATAGAAAAAATGTCTAAACACTATGCTATATTTTTTTTCTCCACTTTATTTTTGTATATTATTATTAATATACTTGTTCTATTATATTTATTTTTTGTACTTTCGTCTAGTCTTCTTTCTCAGTTCCGTTCCGGGGAGGTAAAAAAGATTAATAATTAAAAAAAGAAAAGAAGTCAAATTTTTTTCTGTTGTGTTCTCGTCTGCCTTCCTGTTGGGTCAGTAATCCTTTTTTTTCAGTAGTTTATTTTTTTTTTTTGTTTATCTGAGTTATTTTTGCTATAGTTACTTTGTTGTTGTTTCGGTCAGTAGGGTCCCAATTCATCGGTTTTTATTTTTTTGTGTGTAGTTCTGTAAACATAGACAAGTTTCTGTTTAGTACCTGTTGTTTCATTTAATTATTTTTTCTTTTTAATTTAAACCGCCGGCTTTTTTAAATCTCTAAATAAAGAAGGTAAAACGTAAAAAGTTCAATTGGGCGTAACAAGTCAAAATAAAAGAGAAAAAAAGCCGACGTAAAAAAAACAAACAAACCAGAAAATACACTACTACATTGTTTTAATCCATTTTAAATCTACATTTTTTAAAAATTTATCATGAATCCTTGTCGGTTTTGTCATTACCAATCAGGGGATATCACAAAATACCCCCTGCACAAAAGAAAACGAAAAATGTGGCGTGGCGTCCAGTCGTGTTTCGGGACTTGACGAACCTGTTCCGTCTGTTTCAGTTTGTTTCCCCCCCCCCTGATACAAACCTGGATTATCTCGTTTTTTAAACCCCCCCACCTTAGATACCAGATACAAACCTTTTGTTTAACCACAAGCCACCTGAAATCAACTTCTTTCAGTTTGTCCCCCCCCCCCAACAACAATCGCACTCTATTGAGCTGTGCGGCAATAGTAGAAGTGAGCAGAAAAATCATTATGCTAGGATGCTTTCGATGGTCAAAGAGAAAATTCAAGCCAAGAGAAATTATAACCAATTATTTCCAATGTTGGCACCATGCCAAAATAACAATGCCGTTAGGACACAAATAATAATGATTATAAAAAATAAAATTATATTCACTAATTTCGTGGTCCGCTTGACGCTTGAAAAATGACAAAAAGGAGGGAAAATTCAAAAGGTGGGGTTGAGATGGGAAGTTAGCGTCCGAGTGGATCGAGGTCATGATAGCTCAAGTGGTAGAGCAGCGGCGTATCTAGCGAAAGGTCGTGGGTTCGAATCCCTCTCGTGCCATTAACTTTTTTTCATCTCGACTAAAAACCTTAATTAATTGTAATAAAATTAAATGTTAACCTTATTGCACTTCTGGCATGTATGAGGCGGTATATCGTTATCTTTATACAATCTCATACCGAAACAATCCTCTTGGTTTCACTTTGTTTACCCCCCCCCCCAAAAAAAATAAATAAAAATAATCTCAGACTAGATACAGCTTATTGTTTTACTTTACTCCCACTCCAGATCGATATAGCCACCTTCAGTTTGTTAACGTTTTTTCAATGATAGATTTAAGTAAATAACTCGTGAACTTAAAATGATTAATGATTCTGATTCATTTCAGGGCCAATCTGGTTCCTCTCTTCAGGGCTTGTTTGAGTAATAAACTCAATTTGGGGGAGACAGATTGGCCCTGGTAGGCATCAGCATAAATTTAAAAAAATCAGTTCAATAGTTATTTACCTGAATCTATCATTAAAGAGAGGGAAAAAACCCAACAATAATCTAAGACCGATACAAACCATTTGTCGGTTTGTTATGCTTCTCACCACTAACAATTTCAGACTGATAAACTTTCAGTTTGTTCGCCAACAACAATCTCGGACAAATACAATCCCCTATTGTTTCAATTTGTTCACCAACAATCTAGACCGATACAAACTTTTACATTCAGTTTGTTTTACATCTCATTCAATGCAGAACAAATACCTCTTCGTTTTGGATTGTTCACTGAAGGATGTGACAGGGAACACTTTCACCTCATCTTTCCATCCCAGAATATGCAAGCAAAGGTCTATACCATAAGTGTGGAAAACAAAAATTATGTCCTCACCTAAATTCAGTTATCGGAGTCTTGATCCACTCGTAGCCGTTTCCTTTCATTACGAGGCGGGTCGGCCACCATAACTTTAATCCGCATGCCGCATACTTCTTGGAAATGAAGAGTCTAGAAAACAAATAATTATTTTTATTATTTTATTTTTAAATTATTTATTTTATTATCACCTTGATGGCTTTGTCTGCAGATTCTTTAGTGGCATAACTGACGTATCCACAGTTTTTCCCCTGAAGCGTGTATACCTCGACGAGGTTGCCGAACCGGCCAAAGATGTCCCGCAGTGCGTACATGGATGGGAGGCCGGGCTGACAGACGACGAACAGCCTGTGTGTCGGCTCGTCAGTCGGCGCCGCAAGTGGCTGGGGCGGTGGGAGTCGAACGGAGCAGTACGCCGGGTCAAACGTCTCCTCGGCGGCATCCTGCTTGGGTGCGGATGGTGGCCCGCTCTGCGAACCTCCACTTCCGCCACCAAGACCGCTTGACCTGATGATCGCTTCCGCCTTGGCGAGCGCGGCTGTGAGAGTGGCAAGCTCGTTGTTGGATATCGTAGTCGTTCCGCCCTGCGGTCCACCGCTTGATGCGCCATTAATCTCCTTCAACGGCATCTGAATCGGCATCCTTACTTCATCTGTATTGATCATACCTTGTAAATATGGTTTCACTGATATCCTATTACCGATCGGGTACTCAAAACCATTGAGCTTTGAACAAGCGTAAGATGCGGCAGGAGGGCAATTATATTCAACCAAAACTTTTTGCATTCCATAATACTAAAAAATAATAATAACAATAACAATAATAATAATAAAAACAATGTTTATAAGTAAATATTAAACGTACAGATCGATTGGCTTGGGGTCTTATGTCAACGAGGCCAGGTGTGATGTCAAAGAGACGGTAAATCTGCTCATCTTGGAGAGAGGAATGCAAGAATGCGACTAAACGGCTGTCCCCTTGGACCTCAGCATTGCTGTTCAACCACCGCCCACTGCTGTGGCTTGGAGGCGGAGGCCCCCCGTAATTACCCCTTCTGGATGTAGAACTGTCGAGAAATTTTTATACAATCTTACAATTTACAGCATTATCGCTTACTCACCCGCTGTCTGTCGAAGTTTCATGGTTCTGCGACATTTTTGATTCACGCGGCCTCGCGAACACGGCCTTGTAACTGCGGTTGCACTCTTCGAACGCTTTGGCGGCGTGATAAGCACGGAAATATTTGACATACGCGACTCCCTTGCTCTCGCCTGTGTCTTTCTTCTTAACGATTGAAACATAATCGATGTCGCCGAATTGGCGGAAGTGCTCCTTGATGTCCTCTTCCGTTGCAGTCTTTGGGACTATTATAAACAGGCGCTGGAGGCGCTCGGGGTCATCTTCCTTCCGCGAACCCTGCTCTCGACTGAAAATAAAACATTTTTAATTTTTTTAAACTTTAAGATTAAAAACTATAGGAAAATCCTCCAATGATCATTTAAGGTAAATTGATACAATCCTTCGGCCGTCTTTCCAACCAACAGGTTCAACCATCATTCCAGACATCAGAGACCGTTTGCAATGTAGTTCAACTAAAGGCCTAGACTACACTGATCAGTTTCAAGTGAGGGCAGCATAGTTCGGTCGTCTTTCTCAAGCTGCCCGAGTGAACTGATCTGATCGCCTCATACGGATTGTACAAGACGGTCACAAGCAAATCGTACGTAATGCAAAATTAATGTTTAAACATGAAATTTTGTGAAACGTTTACCTGTGAGCAATCATGACTTTCAACGCTCTACCCATGCCGCCGAGCGTCTTGCCGTTCATCTCTTCCATGGCGAGTGCCGCCTCTGAAGACTTGGCATACTTCACGTAGACGACACCTGGAAGAATGTAACAGTTAATAAAATGTTTTTTTTTTCTTTTTCAGGCTTTTTTCTTTCTCAACCTTTCGACTCGTTCGTCTCCCTGTCCATGACGAACCATATGTCCTCGATCTTTCCGAACTTGTCGAACGCCTCGTGTATGTCGTCCTCGGACGTCATCTTGCTGCAGAGTATGAAGAGCCGCGAGTTGGGCGGGTCGGTCGACATATCGCCCATGGCCGGGTGTCGAAATGAGAGAAACGAGGGGGAAAAAGATTTTAAAAGTCCTCACGGACGCTCTTTAAATGCTTTAGAATGGGAAAAAGCTCGGGAAACTTCGTTAAAGTTCAATCGAAAGTGCACAAGGGACGCACATCGGGTACAGAACAATCAAATATGGCCGAAACACCTTTCCCTCCTCGCCACGGCCTTATCGATCGAACGACTCCATTCCTATTTTTTTTTTTTATTCTCTTCCAAATAACGACCAAACACTTGAAAAAAATTTACTATTAAAAAAAAGAAAAGAAAAACGTTCTATGAAAAATAAAAAATATTTTAAAAAACTTATGACGTCATATTTGGAGTTGAATAAAGCAAACCCTTTCACTTTAAAAACATTTCAATAAGAGAAACGAAATTTTATTTTATATTACAAACAGCTAAATATTAATTTCATACTTTTATTTTGAAATTCTTAACGATAAGAATAAAACAAAAGTAATCAATGATGTCATACGGGAAATTTAAGGCGTCATACCGACTCCTCATCGTTTGTTCCGAGTTGCGACCTTACTCTTTGAAACCCTGATTGAGAGAAGGTGCGAAGGAAGGCTTTCCTTTCTTCCAGGAGTCCTGTTCCTCTTCGACCTGTTTTAAATTTTTGGGGGTCTTTTATTATTATTAATTATTTTTGGGGGGGATAAATTTAAAAAGTCTTCGGAACTTCGGCCAGGGTTCCGAGACATGACCGTTTGACTCCGGCCCCAACATCATCACGATGCCGTCATCTACGCTCAACGTCGCCGTCGTCTGTTCGAGCAACATGAACAGGAGCATGGAAGCTCACGCTTTTCTCAGGTGAAAAAGTCTTTTACGTGTAAACGATCAATCGCGACAGACTCAGTCCTGGCCTTGTTTGCCTCGTTTGTATCTTATCAATCACAGTTGGCCTTGTGATCGATTACGACTCTAGTCTTGTAATTAAACTAATTTGCCTCGTGAAAAGCTCTGATCAATCACAGTTGGTCTTCGAACGATCAAGATAAACTCAATCTAGATGTTTCATGTACATTATATGATCAATCACATGCTCACAAACTGTGATTGATTAAGACAAACCCAAGGTCTCGTGTTTTTTCAATTAAATCTCTGATCGATCACAGTCAGAGCAGATGTGATTTGACTTTAAGTCGAGGACTGAGTCTGCCATTGCAGCTGGTCACTGGTTTTTCTCAATTAAATTAATTAAATCTCAGATTGATTGCAGAATGACACTCTTGTGATTGATTACGACTCCAGTTCTGTAATTAAACTAATTATTCTCATGAAAAGCTATGATCAATCACAGTTGGATATTTTCAATTAATCCGGATATTTTTTGTATACATGTTATATTGTATACATCAATCGCAGGCTGACAGATTATGACAAACTTTGTGCTGGCGTTGCTTTTAATCTGTCTTTGCTGTAAACAAGAAATCACAGAAATGGATAGAGGCAACGTTGCATTGTTTTTCTAATTTGGATCAATCCCAGTTAATCTGCCTGCGATGATTATGGCAAACTAATCCCTAATCTTGTTGACTCTATGTGCCTCTTGGTAAAATTATAACTTTTTTGTAAATGGTTCGATCAGTCGCAGGCTAATAGATTGTGATTGATAGAAACCAAGCTCAGTCCCGAAATTGTTTTCTCTCAAGTTAAATGTAATAAACCTCTGATTACAGTTAACCTGCCTGTATATGATTGATCGAGACAAACTCACTTTTGGTTTTGTCTACTTTCTGCCGTTTTATAAACGGTCTGCTCAATCAAGCTTGGCCAGTCAACGAATGATTGTGGCCAACCTAATTCAATATAAATATCAGTTAATCTGCTTGTAATTGATTAAGACAAATTCAGTCTGGACTTTTCATAAATTGTCTGATAATTCAAATTTGGTAGGCGTTGCGATCTGCACAAACCCAATCCTGGGCTTGTCTACCTCATATTTAAAAAAATCACTTTGATCAATTGCTGACTGACAAATTCAGTTCTGGCCTTGTTTTTTATCAATTTAAATTTGGTTAATCTCATATCAGTTAAAATTGGTTGGTCTGCAATGGACCATGACAAACTCAATCTTGGCATGTTTTTGTTTTTTTCAAGTGAATGAAATGCCGTATCAATCACAGTTTGTGATTTATCAGTAAAAACTCAAGCCTACATCCATCACCTGCAAACAGTCTGACTACTCAGATTTGTTTGGACTTGGATTGACCGCAACAAATTTAAAAATCCTGTTGTCAGTCATCACTCAATTTTTTTTCTGCAGTAAAAAGGGATTCAAAGTGAAATCGTATGGCACGGGCGACAAGGTGAAACTCCCCGGTACGGCACTCGACCGTCCCAACATCTATGACTTCAGTTCGACATACGACGAGATCTACCAGGACCTTCAGAACAAAGACAACAACTTGTATCCTTTCAGATGGCTTTTTTTTTTTTTTTTTTTTTTTTTTAAATATAATTGATTATGTTTTCTTAATTAATACAACAGTTATACGCAAAACGGCCTCCTCCACATGCTCGATCGAAACAGGAGGATCAAAACTAGGCCGGAACGGTTCCAGGACGCGGACGACAAGTTCGACGTCGTCGTGACATGCGAAGAGCGTGTGTACGACCAAGTCCTAGAATGTACGTTTTATTTTTATCATATTTATATAATATATTTATTATATAATATTATACACTGACTGGCAAAAAATTCCGCCCACTTGTTATATAACTTGATTTGTATATATTTTTATATATTAATCAAAATTTCACGTTTTTTAACATTTAATAATTGAGTCTTTGTCTAAAAAAATTTTTAAAAAAAGTTAATCGCTAAGGAAAATAAAAAAATTTAAAAAAGACGGACAGATACAATTTGTTTTAGATTTTTTTTAAATTGCATCTTGAAGTCACCTCAGCATACTTTCTACGTCTGGAATCCTGGACTAATCTGTCCCTTTGTTGGAAGTTAGCCCACTCTTTCACCAAGAGCCCTTTCAAGATCGTGGAGTGTATCAGGAAGTGATGGATATGCTCTTATTCGTCTTTTGAGGTTATGTTCGTGGGGGTTCAAGTCTGGAGAACCATCTGGCCAGGCTAAGACCCTGATGTGATGCTGGTGAAGGTACGTTCGTACTATCCGAGCGACATGTGGACGAGCATTATCGTGCATTAGAAAAGGATTGACACTGATTTCATCGAGGATAAGCAACGCATTATGTTCAAAAATTTCATCCACATAGTGAGTGTCCGTCAAAGACCCTCTACGAACAACAGCCAGCTGTTCAAAAAATCCCCCACCACACTGTCAATGAGCTACATTGAAAACATTGGCTCTGGGAAAAATTACAAGCTTCGTACCTTTCATTCTGCCTTCTCCACACTCTAGAAATCGTAGAGCAAATATACACTCATCTGTAAAAAGTATAGCAGACCAATCGATTAAAAACCAATGGATATGTTCTCAAGGAAATGGTTGTTGTGCAAATCTGTGTGTTCTGGTCAATTCTGGTCCTATTCCAATCAAAAGATCAGTCCATACTGATTTAATCTTCAAACAGTGTGTTCAGAAATTTGGACACCTCGAACTTTCTGGAGCCGATGATTTGCTTGAAAAACAGTAAGGTGCCGGTTTTGCAAAAAATTCTCAAAGTCAAAACACGGTCATCCTGTGGTTCTATCATCCAGAACCGGGCCTTCTACAGTAGGACCCAGTTTCTCAAAAACTTCTAACGGCGTCTCACAGTGTTTAGTAGGGAACAAAACAATAGCCGCATACCTGATGGAACGTCCATCATCAATAAGTGCCACACCACACGCAACATCCACAGCACTAAGTGGCAGTTTTAAGTTTAAATATTGAAATTAAGAAAAATAGATGAAAACTAAACAGTTTATTGCTTCAGAATTCAAATGAGTTTGAATAAACATTCTAAATTCAGTAAAAATTAAACATTGAAAAATCCTTTATCCCTATTTTGGATTAAGATTAAGTGTGTTTACGTCTAATTGATATTCCCAATTTAAAACATACCATAAACAAATATTTACTGATAAAAATAATGAGAAAATTAAGGGCAGAATTTTCTTTTATCGAGAAAATGAAAAAAAAATCAGTTTGGTAAAATTTTTTGCCTGTCAATGTATTTAATATAATATTTAATTTATTAATTATTAATAATTATTTATAAGTTTTAAATTATAATTAATTATATTATATTTTATCATAATATAATTGTGAAGGATTAATTATAATTTATCATATTATAACTTTTAGATATTATAAATATTATATATTATAATTATTAATTTTTTAAGGGTGCTTAAATGGCTAAGGTTACTTCTTAGTTTAGCTACATTCCCTTCTGAGTTCTGTAACAGCTCTGACTTCAATATATATTCTTATTTCAATTCATTAATATTTTTATGTAAGGTTTGGGTTGAAATAAAAAAGGTAGTGCCGCGAGCGGGATTCGAACCCACGATCTTCGGCTACCACTTGTGCTATTGTCACTTTGATCCACTCGGACACCAACTCTCCCCAATTCTCAACCTACAACCTTTCGAATTTTCCCTCCCGTTTGCCATTTTTCAATTTACAATTCGAGAGGTTGTAGGTTGAGATGGTGGAGTTGGTGTCCGAGTGGATCGAAGTGACGATAGCTCAAGTGGTAGAGCAGCAGCATATTTAGCCGAAGGTCGTGGGTTCGAATCCCACTCGTGACTAACTTTTTCATTTCAACCAAAACCTTACATAAAAAGATTAATTAATTGAAAGAAGTCATTTGGTCAATAGACCAGTAATTATAATGGATATATCGTTATAATTAATTTATTAATAATAATTTATTATATTTAATTATAATATAATTATAATAATTTAATTATAATTTAATAATCTACCATAATTTATTACATTATAACTAATTGTAATATAATTATGATCATTTATTAATATTATATTTAATTTTTTTGGTAAGATTTTGAAAACAGGACGGCAGAAGACAGCGCGGGCGTTCATATAATCAACATCGACATACAGGATAACCACGAGGAGGCAACCATCGGTGCTTTCCTCATCTGCGAACTCATAACAATGGTAATTTTTTTTATAAATTTGGTTTTTAATTGTTTAAAAAAAAAAAATTTTAAATTGTTGGTAGATGTCCAATGCGGATGACTTGGACAACGAAATCGACAACCTGCTTGCAACATATGAGCAGAAGTGCAACCGTGCGATCCTCCACTGCGTCCTGTTCTACTGATTCGATTAAAATTAAAAAAAAAAGTTTTTTTTTGTTTTGTTTTTTTAATTTAATATCCAAACCTTTTTCTCCTTTTGTTTTTCTTTGTAAATAAAATACGATTTTTTAATATTTTTATTGTGATTTTATAGGTTGCTTTCCTTTGAGGTCTTTTTCAGATTGATGCCTGCCTCTCTTAAGCTCGAGTGTATGCTGTCCATTTGCCTCTGTACGGGTGTCATCTCATTTTCGATCTGCCTCAGCATGTCCTCAACCTTGGACGCTTGTGTCGTAGACAGCTGCGTTGTGAGCATGTGCGACTTGGGACGCTTTTCCCTTGTCTCGTCGCCCTTCGATTTCATGCTGCATTTCATTTCCGAATCGGCGCTCAACCCCGAGCTTTGTGATACCAACGGGTGCATGAGTAGTTTCTCCTTCGCTCCAATCTGCTTCTCGTCGTGTCCTTCTTCAATCTCGTCGCTGATCTTCTTCAGGACCAACTTGGGCAGCAGCGGGTTGTCCTTGGGCAGTTCGGTTATGTCCAAGAACGATCCGGAAAGGTCTTTGAGGGCGTCCCTGCTGCCAACTGCAGCATCCTGAACGATCCTGTTGTCGCTGGGCATCTTGCTCGGTTGAGTCGGTAATATGCTTGTTTTAATCTGTAATTTACCAGCTGGTACAATGTAACTATGCTTTGGCGACGGCAGCGGCGAACGATATATAATTATTTCTGGCTGTTTCAATGGAATGGCGAACGCTTTCTCTGGCGAAGGCACAGGCGATAAATAGTCACAACTGCATGAACCTTTAACCGGCTTCTCCTTTGAAACTAGATCCATTTCCTCTACTGAAAATTTAACAGGTTTTTCTGTTGATAGTTGCCATTGTGGACTGAACGGAGGTGTGACGGGCGGAGGAGAAGGTGTAGGGATGAGTTCAGTGTTGGAATCCGCTTCCCAGATTTCAGACTTCTGCGACCTGAGGTTCTTTCTGCTTGGAGCATGTCTGATCTTTGGTATTGGTTCAACTTCGTTGAAAGGGTTGTAATATAATAGCTTTTTGTCAACGAAATTTTTATCCATTATGATGGTGCGTTCGCAAGGGCTGTATTCGTCCGTCCGTTCTGGGAGTACCACTTTAAGTGATTGCGCACCTTTCGAATGGGATTCTTTTTCATCCTTCTCATCATATCGATGGAGCCTGTATTCACGTCTGAACACTGGCTCTTCGAGTTTGATGATGTCCGTCCAGCTGTCCGGCAGGTCGATTTGCTTCTTACAAGTCGGCAGCATGTCCGTGTCGTCCTTGGAGAACTCGTCAAACCTAAAGAAGCGTTGGTTCATGCCTTCCATCGTAGCAATGAAAGGACGCGTCTTCTGGAGCTTGGTGAAGCGGTAGTTGGCGAATATGAGCGAAGGGTAGCGCGGGACGATATTCTCCCTTATGAGGCTCTCGTGGTTGCCATCAGGGAAGAGACGCTTGTGGCCGAGCGACACCTCAACCTGAGGTACGTAGTACGGCCCTGGGACGACTTTGACCTTGAGTGTGTTGTCTACAAGGGCTTTCTGGTGGAGGCGAAGAACCCTAGGGTTCTTACCTACGTTCGTCACCTCCATATATAGTATGTCAATCAGCTTCAGCTTGACGGTGAGTGGCGGTCCAACCCAGCCGTGCGGTGCCAATGAGGCGCTACGCACCATCTCATCGCAATGAAGTGCATCCTCCTTCAATTTCTCTTCCTCAACAACCTTCACCTTCTTCTCATCGCAAACCATAAAGTTATCCTCCCAACTATTAAAATTAAAAATTCACAATTAAAAATAAACATATCATAAACATTTTGTCCAAAAGTCCCAAATAAAAAAAAAAAAAAAAAAATTATGCGATCAATATTCTTTTTAAAGGACTTTCGGCTCAAATGTACGAAACGTACCCACAATTGTTCCATCGTCCCTGGTGTCTTGCTCGTGGATATTTTGGACTGGATGCTTTTCTCATAGTAGTCACGAGGGTCTCTACACTCGTAGCCGGGGAACATGTAGTCCAGGGTGTTCTTCTCCTTTTTCTCTGGTTTGACGAGGGCGGATTCATATGACCGGTAGTCCATGCTGTAATGTTGCCTGTTGTCCTGCTGGTTCTCTTTGCGACGCAGCTTCAAAAAAATTAATTAATTACAGAATGTCACAAAAGCAAAAAACCTTTATCATACCATCTTGGACGAACAAACCGATTCGTGAGTCTCCTCCATCTTCTTCGTATGCTTCCTCATCCCGTTGAAACCTTTAAAAAACAGAAAAAAATGAGTCGAGTGCTGTATAGTTGGCATTTGAACATAATGTTGGACACACGATCGTGTTCAAAATGGTTGACCTATCTGAAGGAACAAGCTTCATCTATTTTGTTACTTATGTTGTACATTGTTTTTGTTATTAAAACAAATCTTTCATTCCTACTCGTCATCATCATTGTCCTTAGCTTTCAACCTCTGAGGAGAGAAGAGGAAAATAACCTTGGGAGTTAGAATGTGATCATGATCAAGAACAAAATGGTCGACTACCATCTGGACGTACACCCTCCAATGTTTTCTTTAAGTTGTCATTAAAATACTTACTTCTTTCCCGTCGTCATCATTGTTGTGCTTAGGCAGACTTTCAACCTCTTTGGAGAGAAGGGGAAAAGAACTTAGGGAGTTAGAACGTGATCATGATCACGATACAACTCAAAATGGCCGACGTACTCGGAAGAATCTCTATCAATGTTTTTTTTTTTTTAAACTTTGTATGTTGTATATAATGTATGTTGCTATTAAAATGCATACTACCTTCTTTCTTGCTCATCATCTTCACCCTTCTTCCCTTGCTCCTCCCGCGATCTCAGATTCCGCCGACCGGATCGTGTTCTTTCACCATATGGTTTTTTTTTAAGTTTAACCATTTTATAACATTGTGTAAAGTGTATATTGTAAAAAAAAACTTAGTTTTTTTTTCTCGGGTGGCGAGGAAGAAAGTCGCGCGGAAGAGGTTTTGACTCAAAAAGGCCAAAGTCGTACTTATCGAAACGGTACGCTCTATTGAGCTAGTTCATGGAACAGTTAAAACAAACTAGGTTATGTTTTTAAAGAAGTAAAAAAAAGATTGTTTCGTTTTTAAAAATTTGTTTTAAACTTGTTTTAAGCAATTATTGACAAAAAAAAAGTATTAATGCGGAACAGAAAAGAAAACAAAATTAGTTCTGTATAGGAGAAAAAAAGTTCATTATAAAAGAAAAACCGTCAATAGTTATGTTTTGGGAATAGTTCATTTAAACTAGTACAGATAACCTAGTTCGTTCGAACTGGTTTACGCTTTGTTAGAAAACGAAAAAAAATCGTTTAAAAAAATTAATTTCTTCTTTTAAGTAATTAAAAAAAAGTTCTATTAATCATGTATGAAGAAGAAAAAAAGTAGTTCACTTTAAAAGAAGTTCTACTAGGTCATTATTTTTTGGGGGGGAATAGTTCGTTTGAACTAGTTCTGATAACCTGATCGAACGAACTAGTTTATTCTTTTTAGACAAAAAAATGTTATTTAAAAATTAATTTAAACTTGTTTTAGGTAATTAAAAAAAGTTCTATCAATGCTGAATAGAAGAAAAAATAGTTCATTATAAAAGAAGAACCGGTCAATAGTTCATTTGACCCAGTTCAGAAAACCTGTTCGAACGAACCAGTTTATGCTTTTTGGACAAAAAATAGGTTATTAATTATATATACTATATATATTATTAACGTATAAGTTCTATTAATGCTGTATGGAAAAAAGTTCACTATAAAAGAATAACCAGACAAGTTATTTTTTTTGGGGGGGGGGGTTCACGTTTGAACTAGTTCGTTCAATTATACATTTTTGACTTCCAAGTTTCAGGAAGGTATCAACAAAGACGCTCCACGTGCCGCCGGTAAAAAACAAAAACAAAAAGAATTTCTATTTTTTTTTTTTTTTAAAGAGTATACGGTTTTTTCTACAATTGTTGACGGTATGTATTTCAAATTTTGCTACTTTCCTTTAAATTTGATTTAATTTTGATACAGGAAGTAGGCGACTTGTTTTGATAAATGACAGGATTTTATTTTGTCTAAACGGCTCAACTTTTAAATTGAAAAGAAAAAAAGTTTCATTTCTTCAGGGGGGGGGGATTTTTGGGTTATTTTTTCTTTGTGAACCTCTGGTAGAATCGTTTGACTCCTTTCTTCTTTTCGGGTTGGTTCTCGTCCCCTGAGATGGACGATGTCTGGGGCGAGGGGGGCTCGAGGAATACGCTCACAGCTGAATGCCTTGACTCCCAGATGGGCTCCGCGTCGAGGCTCTGTGGCAGAGACTTCCTCAGCTCGTTCTCTTTGGCGATGGTGACTGGGACCTCTGACTGCTGGTCGCTTCTGCGCACTTTGGCCATTTTGTCCCTGAGGCTGTTGATTTCGTCTCGTATGGGGCTCATCTCTTTCTGTATACCTAAGGCCATGTCCGTGAAAGACTTCTTCGGGCTTTTCTCAAATGCTGGACTCTCTTCTTTGATGGTTGGAAGCGGTCGGTCCTTGGACGAGTGCCTCTTGAGGCTTTTTTTCCTCTTCTGTGGCGTTTTCCGCTTGTTGTTCTTATCCTCGGCTTCACTCATTTCCTTCGCAGTTTTGAAACTGTCTACCGAAATGGTGGATTTTTTCTTGTACAAGGAGTTACCCCTGGCCTCTTTACGGTCAGATTCGTCAGATTTGAAGGATTTACGGCTTGCATTGCCAAAAAAGCTTTTTTGGGAGAGTGTCGTGCTCTTCCGGTCTTCGTTTATCGTCTGGCCGAGCTTGTCGATGCCGCGTTTAAGGCGGTCTGTGACCGTCTGGTCCTCCTCGACGCCCCACTGGTAGGGCTGGCTCCCATGTGGTGACGGGGAGACGGGACTGGCACCTCGTGCGTGCAGGTACCTGTTGATCCTAGCCAGGGCATACTCTTCTGATGTCGTCCTGCCATGTTTTGGTGAATCGCTTACCAAGGGCTGGATCTGCATATCCACCATAGATTCTCTATGTAGCAGCACACTTTTCAAATGTTCTATTAGAAAAAAAAAATATATATATAAATATTTAAAAAAACCAACAAGACAGTTTGTAATACTTACCCCTTTTGGGGTTGTTGTGTGTCCAGGTGACTTTAGAGCTGTTGGATCTTTCGATCTTAGGAACCGGAACATCTGACACCACTTCATCCTTCTTTTCGTTTTCCTTGTTTTCTATCGTGATTTTATTGATTTTAGGCAGACCTGCATTCGTCGGTTCATCCATCTCGGACAAGGGCGTGTCGTAGACCTCGTTCTGAGGGTAGAAGGTGCCCCTCCTTCCCCTCGTCGCTTTCGGATCGGCTTCGATATAGTCGAGCTCTTCTCCGCTGGGCACCAAGTTCAAAGGCACCATCCTTTTGAGGAATGCCATGTGCGATGTGGCCGCGTGTGCTTTTGTGATGGAATTGGTGCGGTCTCTATTGTTCAAGGTGCCGTGCGGCGAGTAGATGAAGTGTTTCGAGTACATCAGCTTGTTTTCAAGGTGGAACTTTTTCATCTGCTTTGGCGAACGGTGTTTGTATGAAGGCTCGTAATCCCTTTCAAAAAGGACTTTGAGCGGGTTCCCCACGGATGTGGGCGACACATCTGTACCCTTCTCTAATTTGTACTTGTTCAGGTGGTACTCTTTCACCTTTTGCATTTTGTCATAGTGGAGTTGGAGCCAGCTTTGGGGCATGTCAAACCCTTCGTCCTCAACCTCCTCCTCCTCCGGTTGGTTCTGATCGAGCATGCACTCAGCCATGGCGAGGTTCTGCATCCCGTCCTTCTTGCCGAGCCACCGACCGCCTGTCTTGACCTGAGTGTTGCGCCCCGAGTCAATGAACATGATCGGCCTCCTGGCGAGGGATTTGTTCACGCTGAGCAGATTGTATTGGTTGTGGGGGTAAATCTCGAGGCCGCTGATCATCACGACGACCTGTGGCACAAATTGCGGACCTGGTACGACGCTGATCTGAAAAATACAAAATGATCAGTAAGATCTCTCCACACAAATCATGGCAAATTTTGGAGGATGGCCAAGTACCTCAATGTCATGATGATACAACAAACAAGGGCAACATTATACTTGTCATTTATGATTTATTTTAAGGTAGATCATGGGCACATCACTGTGGTATAATTTCACTGGTCGTATAATTTCACTGGTCGTATAATTTGGAAAAAGTGACATAGCTAGACATGACACACAAGACTTCTAAGTTGTATTAGTTTTTTCAGAACAGATGGCTTACCTCGAGGGTGTGATGGTCGATGGCGCCCTTGTTAAGCCGTAGCAGGACAGGCGGAAGTGCTACAGGAGTGATTTCGATGAAGAGGAAGTCGTTGATGCGCATCTTGACGATGAGGGGAGGCCCGACCCAACCGTGTGCAGCAAGGGAGCCCCTCTCATTCTTGTCGATCTTCAACTCCTTCTTTGCCTCTTTGACGGCTGTTTCGACAGCGACTTCTGGTTTGCACTCTTCCAAACTCATCTCCTGTTTCAACTACGGATAAAAATATTAACTTTTTTTTTTACTTCAGCCTGATGAAACTAACTTTGGCATTCTCTCCTTCGGGGAGGCTGGCGTGTATCGACAGATGGGTCTGCGTAGCGCCCTCCTGGTAGTCTTTCATCGAACGCAATTTGTAACCAGGGAATGTATACTGCAGCATGCGCACTTTCTTCTCCTCTGGGTCGATTATAGCCGCCTCGTAACTGTTGTAGTTCATGCTGTAACGCTCCCTGTTATGAAATTTGGTATACTGGAGGAGGTGCTAGAAAAAACAAAACAAACAACAACGTAGAACCATCCCATCGTATTAAAGCTTATAACTAACCTTTTCGTCCTTGTCCATCGATGCCCTTTTTCTACTCAACGCCCTCCCGTCCATCGCGCCCCCTTAAAACCTTTTTTTCTTATTCTTTTATGTTATACCTGTTATTTAAATGTATATATATTTTTTGAAAAAAAAAAAAAAAAAATATTATTGAACATGTGTTTTTTAAATTTATTTTTTCCACAAACAATTTTCCCAGTACTGCTTGGAAAAGAAAACGCTCAATATTGACACTGCGTCATGTCTTCAAATACTCATTGACCTGGAATAATGATGGATTTGGAACAATATAGACTTATGAGAGTCAGTATCTAAAAATGATGAGAAAAATTTTGCCCAAGATTAATAAGAAATGACCAAAGCCAGTCAATAGCTGAACGATGTTAATTATGAAACAATATTGATCTCAGGATGGTCAACCATAGGCAAACCACAATGTTATTTGTGAAACAATATTGATCCAACCCAGTCAATACATAATAATGTGAATTGCGAAGCAATACTGCAACAAGTTACCCAATAATCGAACAAACAACAATGGAACTAACAAACAAACCAATTTAGGACCTAAGACTGACAACAATTAGGTATATCAAATGACATTGACTTAATCAAGTCAATAATAACGTATTTGTGAAATAATATTCCCTAAGACTGACAACAATTTGGCATATCAAACGGCATTGACCTAATCAAGTCAATAATATCGTATTTGTGAAATAATATTCCCCAAGACTGACAACAATTTGGCATATCAGACGACATTTACCTAATCAAGTCAATCAATAACGTATTTGTGAAACAATATTCCCTAAGACTGACAACAATTTGGCATATCAAACGACATTGACTTAATCAAGTCAATCAACAACGTATTTGTGAAACAATATTCCCTAAGACTGACAACAATTTGGCATATCAGACGACATTTACCTAATCAAGTCAATCAATAACGTATTTGTGAAACAATATTCCCTAAGACTGACAACAATTTGGCATATCAAACGACATTGACTTAATCAAGTCAATCAACAACGTATTTGTGAAACAATATTCCCTAAGACTGACAACAATTTGGCATATCAGACGACATTTACCTAATCAAGTCAATCAATAACGTATTTGTGAAACAATATTCCCTAAGACTGACAACAATTTGGCATATCAAACGACATTGACTTAATCAAGTCAATCAACAACGTATTTGTGAAACAATATTCCCTAAGACTGACAACAATTTGGCATATCAAACGACATTGACCTAATCAAGTCAATAATAACGTATTTATGAAATAATATTCCCCAAGACTGACAACAATTAGGCATATCAAACGACATTGACTTAATCAAGTCAATAATAACGTATTTGTGAAATAATATTCCCCAAGACTGACAACAATTTGGCATATCAAACGACATTGACTTAATCAAGTCAATAATAACGTATTTGTGAAATAATATTCCCTAAGACTGACAACAATTTGGCATATCAAACGACATTGACCTAATCAAGTCAATAATATCGTATTTGTGAAATAATATTCCCTAAGACTGACAACAATTTGGCATATCAAACGACATTGACCTAATCAAGTCAATCAATAATAACATAAATGAACTAATTTCGTGGTCCGCTTGACCAATTAATACTTTACAATTAATTAAGGTTTTTAGTCGAGATGAAAAAAAGTTAATGGCACGAGAGGGATTCAAACCCACGACCTTTCGCTAGATACGCCGCTGCTCCACCACCTGAGCTATTGTGACCTCGATCCACTCGGACATCAACTCCCCATCTCAACCCACCTTATGAATTTTCCCTCCTTTTGCCATTTTTCAAATGTCGTTGTTGAAAAATGGCAAAAGGAGGGAAAATTCATAAGGTGGGTTGAGATGGGGAGTTGATGTCCGAGTGGATCGAGGTCACGATAGCTCAGGTGGTGGAGCAGCGGTGTATCTAGCCGAAGGTCGTGGGTTCGAATCCCTCTCGTGCCATTAACTTTTTTTCATCTCGACTAAAAACCTTAATTAACTGTAAAATAATAACATATTTGTGATATTGAGTTAAGCTAATCAATATCTGTAAAAAAAAAGTTATAAATCAAAACAATATTGACCTAACCCAGTCAATACAAAATAAAACAATTTGTGAAATAATATTCACTAAGACTGACAACACTAAGGCTTATTGAACAATATTGACCTAACCCAATCAATAATTTTGATTTTTTAAACAAGACTGCTACCAGTTACCCCACTAACTAAACAAACAACATTAATTGTGAAATAATATTGACCTTTGCAGGCCAATATACGCAAAATAATGTGACACATCAAACAGACTTTACCTAGTCAATAAATAACACCTTTGTGTAACGTTCCCATTCGATGGAACCTTACAAATTATCGAATAAAAAGGGAAAATAATTTAAAAAAAATATAACTGAAAATAAACAAAGAGATATCAATTCTCTCCTTACAACAGGCCAATAAGGTGCATAGAGGGAGGGGTCCAAAGGAGTAAGAGTTAAACAAGAGGAGTCTTGAATCAGTGGTCAGTCTGAAAGGACAAAATTGAGAAGGGCCAAGCTGTGTGTTTTTCAAATTAACCAGTGGAGTCTTTATTTTATAAACGTTCCTGGCCTCGTGAGGTGAGCCTTCCCTTTTAATTTACCTTTAGCAATAGTTTGTTTTGTATTTTGATAATTAGTCATTTTCTATTTATTTGGGATTTGAGAAAAAAGAAGAATTTTATTTTATATTATTATTTCAAAAGAATATTTAAATAATTTGTTTTGGTTTTCTTCATGAATTATAATAAACTCTTATTTTAAAAGGAATTTGTTTATACTATTTTTTCTTCCGTTTGTGACATTTGTATACAAACTGTTAAGGAAACGCTTATTAAAAAAAGAAAAAACTTAAATAAACAATCGATTGTATATTGATAGTTCATACATGAGGACCCGAAGTTATGTACAGTATAAAACATCGATTTATCACCCGTGATGATCACTCGTCCAAATGCCTGTAGACTCGGCGCAACTTCTCCCTTTTGTTCCTCTTGGCTGAGTGGTCTTTCCAAGGCTTGGCGCCGGTCGTCGTCTGCACTCCAAATCTGCAAAGAAAAAAAGTCCTGTGAATGAAAACAGCTTTAATTTTTATTTACTTTTTTTACGTTTGTACGCCGTCAGGCATGATCTTCACAACACCCTTGTTATGCACGCCGGGCGTGTCCTTGCGGAAGAAACTGCTGTCGACGTCATTCCCATTTACGTTGTTCACCTTGAGAAACAAATCAATTAAAAATCGACTTTAAATTTTATTACTATGTAGTTTTACCCGTATAGCCCGTGTAGCCTGCGGCGTAGGAAATGGCACTTTTTTATCTGACAATCTGAACTTATGGTATTCATCTTGCTCAACACCGGGAGGTGCAGCACAATAGAGCAGTCGCCCTTGTACAAAATCTTTCAAAACGTACCTCGCCGCCCTCGGATTATCTGGCTGGCCATTTTGTGTCATGAACCCTCTTGAATCTTCAATAAAATAAAAAATAAAATAAAAACAAAATGGTTAAAAAATGTTAAATACGAACAGGCATAAGCATTGAGGAATTCTTCAGGCGTAGGCGGCCTCCCTGGGTCCTCGCCAGGCAGCGGTTTCGGTATCATGACGGAGTATTTGTTCTCGAGAACATGCCTCGGTACGAGCGAGGAGAGCAGGCATACCGGCGGCACGTGGTCTCGCATTTGATCGACTGGAAGGATCCCGTTGAGTACCATCTCCGCCTTGGTCGAAACCTGTGATGGGAAGACGAGGCCAGGGCAGTCGCAGAGCATGACACTCTTCGTAAGATACAGTGTCTGAAAGTGCTTTGTCTTGCCCGGCGTCGCTGACACGGAAACCTTCTTCCCGGCGATGAGGGCATTGATCGTTGAGCTCTTGCCAACATTCGGGTATCCAACAAGGCCGACTGTAGTTACACCGGGTATGCGAGTTTCAAAGTCTTTTGGAAGGATGTTCTCAAAAAGATCGATGAGCTCCTCCCGTCCGAGTAAATCCCAAGGTTTTCTCCCATCTGAAAAAAAAAAGTTTAATAAACAAAACAGGTCAATATGAAAACAATAATTGATCTAAGGCATGTCTATTAAGTGCCATCATCCCACCTTAATAGACAATATTGACCCAGAATAAAGAGCGATAACAGGTGAGCAATATTGACCTCAACCAGTCAATACATAAACAATGTCGTATGATAAACAAAAGTATTGACTTAACCCAGTCAATTATTACAATAACACCCCAATTGTTAAAGCAAGGCAATAATGGGATATATCAAACAATTACAATTAATTAAGGTTTTTAGTTGAGATAAAAAAGTCAATGGCACAAGTGGGATTCGAACCCACGATCTTCGGCTAGATACGCCGCTGCTCTACCACTTGAGCTATCGTGACCTCGATCCACTCAGACACCAACTTCCTATCTCAACCGCACCTTTAGAATTTTCCCTCCTTTTCGCCATTTTTCATGAGATTTGTAAAACAATATTGCCAAAGTTGCTCAATAATTGAACAAACAACAATGGCAATCATAAAACAATATTAACCTTAAGTCAATAAATAATGTATTTATGAAACATTATAGCCATACAGGTGGCCATTCACGATCGCTCCTAGCAGTCCAAACGGAGCGACGCCGTTCCAAAAATCACGTCAATGGCAAAATAACTGGCATGCCCAGCTGAGCCGAATATTCAACCGGTCCAAACTCCATCGCACCACTCCAAACATCTACGGCACGATGATGGCATGGTGCGTTCGTGAATGGGAAAACCAGCATTTTTTGGCACAGTCTCCGTCTTTCTGTCACTGAGCGAACATCTCCGGCGTACATTCTCAAAAAGTCAAAAACGTTTATTATTTATTGACAATGACATCCAATCGAGATTTTATTGTTGAGGTGATTGAATTGTATGAAAATTTACCATGTTTATGGAAAGTGGTTGTCAATGATTACCATGATCGAAATAAAAGCAATTCAGTCCTCAACCAGTTTGTCGATCTTTTCAAAACAAAGGATAACAAATGCAATGAGAGATGCAGTATTGATAACCTCTAAGCGCTGAGCAGAAATCGTAGTTGAGAACTTAAGTTCTTCATAGTTCATCCCTGTAGCGAGAAATCGTAAAGTGGCTGCCAACCTTTCATGCAGAGTGATGATTTCTCTCATGACTGTCTTCTGTTTTCTAATCAAGGGGGTAACAAGCTGGAGTAAATATAAATAAGACTTAAGTTCACTATTTTTCGTGGTCCGCTTGACCAATTAATACAATTCAATTAAGGTTTTAAGTTGAGATAAAAAAGTCAGTGTCATGAGTGTGATTTGAACCCTCGACCTTTGGCTTGATACGTTGCTACTCTACCACTTGAGCCATCGTGACTTCTTTTGACTTGAAAAATGGCAAACAGGAGGGAAAATTCGAGAGTGGGGTTGAGATGGGAAGTTAGTGCCCAAGTGGATCGAAGTCACGATAGTTCAAGTGGTAGAGTAGCAACGTATCAAGCCGAAGGTCGTGGGTTCAAATCCCGCACGTGACACTGACTTTTTAATCTCAACTTAAAAACCTTAATTAATTGAATAAATAAGAAGTTAATATTTTTTTTGTAATGTTTTGGTTGAAATGAAAATATGCAAATAGTGTCACGAGGGGATTCGAATCCACAACATTCGGCTAAATACACTGCTGCTCTAACCACTTGAGCTATCGTGATTTCGATAGTTCGATCCACTCAGACACCAACCCCCCATCTCAACCTACAACCTTTCAAAATTTCTCTCTTTTTGCCAAAGGCCATGGATTCAGATCCCTCTCGTGGCACTAGCTTTTTCATTTCAATTAAAACCTTACAAAAAAGATTAATAATTGAAAGAAGTAATTTGGTCAATAGAACACTAAATATAATGAATAAATAAGACGTTTCATCCATCCTTAAATAGTTCCTCCAATCAGCGGGTTCAAGGGAAAGTTCTTTCACCAAATTGATGTGGGTATTACGACTTCTGTTTAGGAGCCACTTCTTACACCATTTCCTCTTTGGTTTTTTGCCTTTAATATATAAACAAACAGCAGCGTAGCACAAGAGATCGTCATCCATTTTGAGAAGGTAATTCACTAGATGACGTTCGGAGCGACTGGCTGTGGAGCGGTCGTGAATGCCCCTCAAATTTCCAAATGGAGCTGTACGGCTTGGCGCGGTTCCATTTGGAGCGATCGTGAATGGCCACCTTAAGGCTGACAACAATAATGTATATTGAACAATTTTGACTTAATTACTTAATTGACTACTCAATAACAAGGCATGTCAAACAATACTGAACTTACCCAGACAATAGATAATAATGCTAACTGTGAAACAATTGATGATATGATCAATAATGTGATCTATGAATCAATATTGAATTAACTGAATCAATAGATAATCAATAATGCGATTTTGTAAAATTAAGTCTTAGAAATGGTGAATGATGGAGTGAGTGTTCAATCATTTTTTAAAAAAGAAATAAGCCTTACACTAATGTATCATGTTGACCTGTACTAGCCGAAATCTGCAAAATAATGAGATATATAAAACAATATTGACCTAATTAGTAACTACTAACTCAGTCAATAGATAGTAAATAGTAGAGTTAATATTGCTGTACTTACTTTCCATTACAGTCAGGTCCTTTAACTGTTCAGATAGGGGGTGGTCGTTTTCAACCATTGAATTATAAATATCAGAATTATCGGCGTCAGAATAATCACATGCCGTTTTATCTGCTGAATCGTTCTGTTTTTCTTGTTTTACGTCTTCTTGTCGATTTGTGATTAAATTATCCTCTTCGTCTTCTTCTTCAATTTCCTTGAGTTTTTCAGCCGCCTCGGTTGCCGAGAAGAAAACGGCCCGTATGCCGGCCGACGTGAAATATTCGTACCACAATTTGCGCTGCCCCGGTGTAAGGAAGTCCGATTTATTCACGAGTAGTAAGTTCCTCTTTTGCCGGTCTACCTCATGGACGTATGACTCTAGATCCTCGGAACGGAACGCGAGCGGGTTACGCGAGTCGAGTATCTGGACGACGACGTCGCTCCTCTCGACGACCCTCCACAGCTGCCTCCAAAACTCGAGATTCTTCTCGTATGGGGTGAGTATGATCCCAGAATCTTCTTGAAGCGATGCAAGTCCTCGCCTCCAGAGGAGGAACGATTCTTTTTCTTTCGCCTGGACCTCATCAGCTGTCATAGTCTCATTCCATTCTGGCCTGAATTAAAAAGAAAAAAAATTAAAATTAAAAATATAAAAAAAAAGAAATGTAAACAACCTTCTGGGAATTTTCAAAAGGTGTTTTTTCTCTTCCTTGTCCTTCTGGAATTGTGCCATCTCTTCTTTAGTAAGTACTCCAATTCCGACACTTGGATTGACAAATGCGACATTCAACTTCTCAGCCTGTACTCAGAAGAAAAAAAAAAAAAAAAGACCTCAATTACAATGAATGTTCTGGTGTTGAAACTGCACCAAGCTTTCGGTGTTTTATTTCGCCTTCCTCAGAGCTACTTTCTCTGCCTGTATTTAAAATGGTTTTCTGCTATCAACATGTATAAATAAATTTTCTTTTTGGCATTTCACATACTAAATACAATGTTTTTTAATAAATAAATAAATGGCAGTTTTTAAAAACTATTATCACAGACAAAGTCAGAATGTAAAATGTGTGGTGTTTAGTGACCGTTAGTTAATGATGATTTAGTGACCACTCTCAACACAACACGCAAGAATGACACATCTACACAGAAAACAAATACTTTGAGCGCTGAAGATGATCTAAATAAAGATTGAAACGTTGGCACGATAAATGTTTTTCTAAAACCTACATCACACCAGACCGCATCTCATGATCACAAATAAGAATGTAAAAGACATTTAAATTTTTATTTAAAAAAAAATATTGTATATAGTATAATAAATTATAAAAAGATAAAAAATATTTATACATGTTGAGAAGAAAAAACAATGTTAAATACTGACAGAGAATCTAGCTCTGAGGAAGGTAAAATAAAACATCAAAAGCTTGGCGTAGTTTCAACGCCAGAACATTCATTGGACCACATCCCCAAACCTACCAAATATATTGGCAAATGAGCATACTCACTTGAAATTCAGTGCCGGCAAGTTCTGCTGTGGACAGAAACTCCTGGAACGACGACTCTTCTGTCACCGACCTTAGGTTGAGACGGCCCCAGTCATAGCCGTCATTCAGCTCTGCGGTGTGCAGCTGTCAATTGAAAAAACAAAATAAAAACCTTACATATCAAACAGGTCAATATTGACTATCTTAAAGGGGATATTTTTCTGAAAAATACATTAAAAGAAATATGAACCTTTTGCATGTCCCTCCCCCCACTCGACCTATCTCGGTGAAAGAAATAAAGTCAAAGGTCAGGTCTCTGGGCTTCCACTCTTATCCTATCTTACCTTATGTTTAGAAACAAGATGAAATACGTTATCTTACTCAGTTATATACGTTATCAAAGAGTTCGGTGTTAAAAAAATGAACTTTTTTCGCACTATCTGACGCTATCAAAACAAGGAAATGGCAGTTTGTTTCCTTCAGGAACAGGGCATTCTTCCACTAACTGTGCGAGGCTGCATTTGACAGGATCGCGTGATAAGTGGAGGTGCTACAAAGCGGAAAATTACTTTAAGAATTAACACATATCTAACTGGCTCAAGACTGCCATATCTGACCACCGTGCTGTTCATATACGTTTGGGCGTACAAAATGGTAAGCGTTAAATTTTGTGAAAGAGAGTTAAGTATAAATCATAACACGTTCGTTGATTTGTGCAACTACAAAGCCTGTGCGAACTCTATTTTGAGCACACATTTGCGCATTGGTGGCCCCAAATGCACTGTGGGAATTTATGAATCACTGTGAGAACACCGGGAGAATCTTACCACAGCAGTGGGTTTTTGGTGGCATTTGCTGCGAAACGAGAAAAAGTTTTCAACCGCTGTTCTGGACAGATCGGCTGCCACTCTCATCCCACACAATTCGTGATCGCTGCTGGGTCTGACATATCCAATCAGTGGAAGGCGTACGAAACATTATCCCAGGATTTTAGTTTCCGCCATATGACAATGAACCACTATCTCAATTTTGTCGACCCGACCACCCTTGCACATACGCAGTCCGTTGAAAGGGTATGGGGAAAAGCAAAAGTGAGGTATGAATGGCAGTGGGGTATTCGCCGAAGTTTATTGGAACTATGCAAATTTATGTGGTGGCAGTCATGTACGGCGAGAAATGTGGATGTTTTCGATGACATCCTTAGTAAAATAGTTTTCCTTTATTACAAAAACCAATTTATACACTTTATTATTACCTGAATTACTAAAAATAAAATGTTTCAGTATTTATGATTTCTTTTAAAGAAGCATTTTCTTAAGGGACCGGAGAGAGATCTTAGCGGTCAAGTGGGGACGAAAAAGGTCCAGAAATTCTATTGATTTCCTTACATCAGTACAGAATTATAGATCAAGAAGGAGAGGTAGGAACTTTCACAGGTCAATATTTGAAAAGGTTGAGGGATAAAACTATTGACTGGACACAAGATCAATATAGTCTGTCATATGAGCTAGACTTTTAAATGATTTTTCTTTAGTATTCCGCTTTCGATGATCGATTGGAACCACTTTCTCTTTATAAAACCGCCATATATGATCAATACTGACTACAATCAGGACCCCAAGTCGGCAAAAAATACCAGGAGAGGTTGTCACCTGTGTATTCAATATAGATTTAAGACTTCTTACCATGGAGTCGTTCTTCCTCTGCCCTCTGTTCGAAAACCTGTCCTTGACGAGTGCACGTCCTAAGCCCGTCTTTTTCTTCTTTCCCATTTTGCAAAATTTTAGGTTTTTTTTAGGTCAAACTTTGGGTATTTACCACTTAAAACGACTTTGATTAACTGACTTAAGACACAGCGTGACACTCTACGCGAGGTTACGACCAACAGTGTTGTAAATGTCAATCGGACAATTATAACCCAAAATAAGCACAAAAATTCTTTTTTTAAATATATATAATTATAGGGATGATTGTTTTTTTAAATAAAAAAGAATTGAGGATGTTTTGATGTGTTTTCTTTGATTATAGTAGATCGGTGTGTTAATGGCGCCCCCTCCGCAATTTTACCATTATTGTTTACTTAATATTTCGATCATTTCCTCGTTTTTAATTGTTCCTGACATTGTAAAATTATTTTTATTATTTTATAATATTTTAAATTTAATATTTTATTGTTGTTTTAAATTTTTTTTGTTTTGTTTTTATCAGTGATGGGAAAGTTTATAGGCTGGTTATCAAGAGTCAGTTTAAAGCCTCTTATCTCATTTTACTTGATTATCGATCAGCTGTCCGGCGTCCCGA
Organism: Cimex lectularius; assembly: GCF_000648675.2. NCBI lineage: Eukaryota > Metazoa > Arthropoda > Insecta > Hemiptera > Cimicidae > Cimex > Cimex lectularius. Next base: position 1,324,660 of record NW_019392637.1, on the reverse strand, counting down.
GGTGCGGGCTCCTCGGGTTCTGGGTTCTGGGTTCCGGGTTCCGGTGCTTGTCTCAAAGACGCCGGTGAGGATGCGAAATCATGTTCCACGCCAGGTGCGGTGATCACGTACGGCTCAGCGAGGGCGGACGGACCGCGACTAGGACCGCGTCCGAGTTCAACTTTGGACTCGTATTCAGCGCCGAGCCGATCCAGGACGACGAACTCTTCGAAGTGTCCGTCGACAAAAAGGCAATTGACACGGTCAAATATGTAATATTGGGGGGGGGGGTGTTGTGAGGCTTAAGTCAATAACATGATTGACCCATAAAAATATCAATCATAAATATTTTTTTTTTACCTTTTCAGAATGAGTCGTGGATCGGCAGCATCGAGATTGGAGTGACTGCTTGCGACCCAAGTTCACTGTGTTTTCCGGCCAGTGCGACAGATTTACGCAACGGCTCATGGGTCTGTAACAAAAAAACAAAAAAAAGAATCATCTATAAAAAAAAAAGTTTTTATCATTGTAGATCCTATCAGGGAAAGCCATACTGAAAGATGGATGTACGCTGGACGGTGCTTACCCTTTAAACTTGAACAAGGTGGTTGAAGGTGATCGGATCGGAGTCATCAGGACGAGAAATGTAAGATTTTTTTTTATTTATTTGATTTTTGTTTAACGCAAATTTGAAAAAACTTAAAGGGCGAGTTGGAGTATTACATGAACGGCCTGACGTATGGCGTGGCCGCGACTGGTATACCGCGTAGGGTATTTGTCGTTATTAATGTCTACGGAAAGGTGGCCCAGGTGTCAATATGTCCGAAGGCTCCCGATGATCTCTTCGTGCCGGTTGAACCTGAGGCGACTCCGCTCCGCCTCGTACCGACTGAGCGGCTCAGGTTCCACGAGAGGACCGGCAGTCTTGTCAAGCTTTCCTGCAACGGGCGTTCCGCCGAGCGTCTACGTCCTTTCGATGAGTTCAACAACGCCGTCGTCATGACGAGCAAACCTCTCGTCGACGATCAACTCTTTGAGGTTTTATATATATACATATTTGACTAAAATTTAATTTTAATTTTTTTTTTTTTGTTTGAAAGATAAGGATAGATCGTTTGGTTGGGAAATGGTCGGGCAGTATTGAAGTCGGCGTTACAACACATGACCCGGCGACTATAGAATTTCCGGCAACCATGACCAACATGCGTACTGGTACCATCATGATGTCGGGATGCGGGATACTCACGAATGGGAAATCGTCGATGCGGGAATACGGTGAGTTTAATCTCGATGACCTCAAGATCGGCGATCGGATAGGCATGATGCGAAAGAGCAATGCCGACCTGCACTACTTCATCAACAGCCTTGACCAGGGTGTCGCCGCTTCCCAAGTCCCAAGCCCGATCTGGGGTGTAGTCGATCTGTACGGCATGACGCTCAAGGTGACCATAGTTGACAGGGACGAGCGCGAAGAGCAGAACCTTATAACGAGAAGGAACACCGTCCTACGAGAAAACGTCCTTCAATCTTTAAATGGTAATTAAAAGAAAGAAAAAAATTAACTTGATTTTTGATATTAAATATGTCCAGACATTACAGAAGAAGAGGCTGATGATAGTTTAACATTCCATCCCAACTGCGGATCTCATGCTGCTGTGATAAACAATGGAAGGACTGCTCACAGGCCAAAGTATTAAACACACATACCGTAAAAAAAAACCGTACAAATTAAAAAAAAATTATTCTCCTCAGGGCGCTTGATGATTTTAACAATGCCGTAGTATTGACGAATAGGCCGTTAAAGGTAAACGAGGTGTTTGAAGTGAAGATTGACAAGATGGTGACTAAATGGGCTGGCTCGATTGAAATCGGCGTGACAACTCACCTCCCCACGGAGCTCGAGTACCCGTCAACGATGACCAACGTGCGTTCAGGGACGTGGATCATGACTGGGAATGGCGTGATGCGCAACGGCACATCCGTCATTGATGACTATGGGCAGAACCTTGACAAGTTACAAGCTGGGGATAGAGTCGGCGTTGTGATACGAGAAGGCGGCTCTCTTCATTTCCTTGTCAATGGAGAAGACCAAGGTGAGGCTGGCACAGGACTGCCGAGTAATCTCTATGCCGTAATCGACCTTTACGGCCAGGCTACACAGGCAACCATCGTATCCCACTGTCCTTGCTGCTCCCCATCGACACCTACTATGTTCTACCAGTAAATATTTCCCAATAATCTTTAAAAAAAATAAATAAATAAATAAAAAATAACTGTTTTCCCATAGGGACATACATTTCCATTCGGTACACGGTCCAAATGCGAGACTGACGAACAATGGTAAAACGGCGCTCAGGCCTCATGCCATGGTTGAGTTCAATGACGCTATCGTTATAACGAGCAGACCGTTACGACCTGGTGAGATGTTTTCCGTTGTTGTCGAAAGGATTATTGACCGTTGGTCCGGGTCGATAGAAGTAGGTTAGTGCACTGTTCCTCTATCTGAAAAAAAATGGTTTTTAAATTTATTTGTAAAAAAACAGGTGTGACAGCGATAAAGCCGGACGACCTCGAGCTCCCCGGTACGATGACGGACCTAGACCATGACACATGGATGCTTTCGGGCTATGTCATCATGAAGGACGGCGAGCTGCTCGGCCACGGGTACATGCTCGACCTCGACAAGGTCAAGACGGGCAGCATCGTAGGGATAAAGCGTCACGACGACACATCGCTGCATTACTACCTTGACGGGGTCGACCAGGGCGAAGCGTGCCGGGGACTCCCAGAGCTTGTGTACCCCGTAATCGACCTGTATGGCCAGTGTGCCCAGGTTTCCATTGTGAGCAATCCCGAAGCGATGGTCGACATCGATGATAGTACCAGCGTCCCGCAGGTTGAAAGCCATGTGGTGTCCGAATCGACTGTGCTTCCTACACAGCATCTTCTACACAAGTATTTTCCATTTTTATATTTTATGTATTTTATGGATTAAAAAACTTACATTAGAGAACTTACTAAATTAACTATAGGAATTTATTTTTTAATATTAATATTTTTTTTTAAAGGTGGCATGATGTGTGTGGAAAGGGTATCAGGATCGTTGAAAGCAGGGCATCTCGTCTTCATGACAGCCCGTCGGCGGGTCTGGCGTTCTCAGCGATGCCTCTGACAGATGGCGAGTTGTTCGAAGTGCTCATAGAGACTTGGGTTTCACACTGGGCCGGGTCATTGTCGTTCGGCGTCACTACGTTCGCCCCCGTCGAACCGTTGCCGCATTCGATGTCTTCGGTCAAAGAGACAACTTGGTACGTACAAGGGAACAACTTGATATCGAACGGCGACGTCGTCAAGATGAACTATTGTACATCGTTCGACTGGCTCCGTCCAGGCAACAGAGTTGGCGTGAAACGTTGCCAAGACTCGTCGATCCATTTCTACATTGACGGGGCCGACCAGGGTGTCGCGGCTTTCAACGTACCAAAGAAGCTTTTCGTAGTAATGGAGCTGTATGGTTCAACATGTGGTGTCAAGCTCATCAGCAAGGGCGGATCCGCAGTTGGACATGGCGATGCTCCGCTTGCAGTCTTGGAAATTGAATCTCCCTGTGACAAAGCTACAACCATGTAATTATCACAATTAATTACATTGATGATCAAATTAAGTTAATGATTTTTTTATCACCTTGTAGTGAGGAAGAATCAGAAGACAAGAGAAACGACGAGATGGACAAGAGCATCGAGGATGGTGAAATCGTTTCAGAAATACACGAAATAGATGTAAATATTAAAAAAAAAAAATCTATATATTTGTTTTATTTAAATAATTTTACAGGCAATGCCGCATGTTTTTCATGAATGTCACGGTCGGAATGTGCAAGTGTCTGAGAGCAGACTAGCCGCGAAACGTGTCTCGAGCTACAATCAAGGCCTCGTGCTTATGTCACGTCCACTTCAGCGAGGGATGCTTTTCCAGGTGATGATCGAATCGCTCAACCCACGTTGGGTGTCCTCGCTGAGCATCGGGATCACGACCGAATCCGTCATCTCACTCTCGCTCCCCGTCACGGCGCTCGGACTCAAAAAGGATACATGGGTGATATCCGGTGATTCTGTGTTTCACAACGGCCACAAGGTCAAGTCAAAGTACGGCGTCAACCTCGATATGCTCGCCCTCGGCCAGACGGTTGGTATATTAGTTGACGGCAACAACCAGCTCCATCTGTACGTAAACGGTCAAGACCAGGGTGTTGCGGCGTCCGACATACCGCAGTCTGCAACGATCCCACTAGTTGACCTCTACGGGATGTGCGACCAGGTGTGCATCTTGAGCGAAGGGCTTGATCGCAGCTTACACAGCCCGTCCTCCGAGGACCACGTCTGGTCCGACTCGCGAGAAAAGGGCAACCTAGAGGTACGCGAGAAAGCCGAGACACTCAGGACTAAGTTGGACAAGATGAACGAAAACATACAGTGCTCTAGTCATACATCGCCAACCTCACTCCCCGTAACTTCGTTCATATTAGAGGTATACTGTATAAAATAAAATAAAAACTTCTTTATTTAATCATCTCTTTATCCGATAGAAATCGCAAAAGGCAACGAATAACGACAGCTATGCCAAGTCGCCAAGCGTGTCCAACCTGCCGATCGCGAGTGCGCCTAGCGTGCCGATTTCACCAGTTGTATCTCCCGTCATAGCTGTCAAACAGCCAGTTTGCGATTACCTAACGGCTTGCCTCCGGCTCAAGACGTCGCTCTGCCTGCCAAGTGAGTATTTGTTTAATTTTATCGTCTTGATTACAAATGTACATCATTGACGATCAAGTATCTAGGATAGAACGATCAGAGATGCATTTGAATTTTTGTTCTCGTTGTCCTGATATCCTGATGCATTATTTGTACTTGTCATTTCTCAAAGTACTTACTTGAATTTGCTGTCATTGATGACTTTCAGTTTGTCATCACCGACGCTAATTATATGTAATTGTCATAAATGACAGTAGTAACTTGGTTTGTCATCTCTGTCAATACTTCAGCTGTCGGTACTAATCTACGCTTCTGGCTGTGGTATTGGTTGGCCAATTAGCTGAAAGACCACAAAAACCTGTTGTCAGTACTAACTTTGGGTTTGTCATCACCGACTACTTATTATGGTTTCCATTTTGTACTGACAGCATTACTTATGTATTGTCATTGTTGACAGTACTTGCTTATGGTTTAGGAAGAGTGATTTGGGACCAGATTACTGAAAATTCTTTTCAAACTTGTAATATTTGTCAGTGCAGTTTTATCATTACTGATTGTTGTTGATTTAGTTGAACAAGCAGTAGATTTATTTATTTATTTATTTATATTTTTTTTTAAACGAAGATTCGCAACAGCAGAGGTCATATAAACCCTCAGGGTGCCGGTGTTTTTGAAAAAAAGCCCATTTGTAATATTTATTTATTTTAATTTTATTTTAACAGATGGGTATTTTAAGAAGGAAGCGGTTTGCTTCTGCCTGGCGTGCTCACCAAGCGGACTTGCTCCGAGGAAGTCCGAACTTTCCGGCTGGACCCTTCTCCCGCTACAGCGTCGCATCGACCAGCCCAACACGGATGTCTGGCACGGCGCATACCTCCCCGTGTTGCTCGGCGACGTGCGCCGAACCCTCGATGTCGGCCGTCCCCTCACGCCGTCCGAGCTCGGCATGGGCGGCGACTACAAGAAGCGATCCGGTCACAAGCTCGAAGATGCCGAGTCGTCACAGCTCGCAATCTCGCCCGTCCTGACACCATTTCACAAACACCCCTATGTCGATCCAAAGACGAAAGAGCCACTGGCGGCGTATGCGGCGCTTGAAGTGCTCGTCAGACCCGGATCGTACAAAATAGCCTCACCATCTGAATGGGTCACTAAAGAGAGAAACGCTACCATCCTCGTCTCCCTCCTCCTCAGGCTTGAACCTTACTAAATCGTACTTCGTCCTTTCTTTTTTCCCTTTTCTCTCTTCTCTTTCCAAATAAAAATACAAAATGTTCGTTTATTTAATTACAAAAAAAAAAAAATTATATATTTCTACGACGATATTTATGTGATCCTCCTGATAAAAATAGACTGATTATTTTTAGTTTTTATTTTTAAAAAAATGTAATATTAAGTCCTTAATATTTTAAAAATCTTAGCACCTAAGTACCTAAAAATAAAAGCATTCTATCTTGCCCTAAGTACAAAATATTTTTAATCTTTTAATTTATAAAACGGTCTTTTTATTAATGTATGCAATTTCCTTTTGCAATGTAGCAGTTACCGAGCATAAGGAAGGTTTATCGACTTGAAACCTATAATGTATTATTTAGTCGCTCACTGCTACATCATAAAAGTGAACCAAATAACATAATTTTAATTATTTAGAAAAAGTTAACTATTATATTTAATGTTTAATTATATTTAAGCGATAGACTGATTTTGTTCTAATTTTTTAACCACTCAAGGCATAATGACATTTTTTAAAAATCAACAAATTAACCATTTCTTTGTTGATCAACCTCACATAAATATTGTCGAAAGTTTTTTGTTTTTGGAACAATTTTGATATGAATGATTGAAATAATGAAGTTTTTTTTGGGGTGGAGGGGGTGTAATTGTTGTATTGTGTTAGCGTTTTTGGATGTGTTGTTTTAAATAATTCTCTCTGGGTCGTGCGTTTTTTTCTCTCTTGCCCTTCGTTTTCCTAGTCGGTACTATTCAGTAACCATTTCTGCCTTCTTTACCCAGGTAAAAAAAAAAAGCCCCTATTTGTCGTAGACGCCTAGAAAACCTCTTTAGCCATTGAAACTAGGTTGTAAAAAAAATTTCAATTCTAGAATAATCTATTTCAATTTACCTTAGAAAACCACAAAAAAGAAAGAAAAAATAAACATTAGCGACAGAGCTTTCTCATCCTTCTAAGCTACACACATTTATAAAATCCCTCGTATATTAGCAATTGCATTTAGCATAGCGTTTAAATTATTTTCTAACCTTTTATTCCTGGTATGATTAAACAAAGTAAACAAACAAAAAAATTCAGGGGTAAAACAATACATAATTGTCAATATAAAATGTGTACGATCTATTAAAAAAAAGAAAAATGCAGCTTTAAAAGGAAAAAAATAAAAATTATTTGTTGTAATTGTAATTTATTTATATTTATAAAAAGCTGAATTTGTAAATAAATCCTGATATTTTATTCTAGCATTTTGGCCTTCTTACCCCCTTACACTTTACAAAACCCAAATGACACCATTTTATACCCTAAAAAGTATTGCCCCTAAGCATCCCAAACCATTGCAGGTGGGTTATTCTGTTTTAAAAACAATACCAGTCTTCTTCGGACAGAATGTCTGAGATAGATGAGGATAGGAAGACTAGGATAATTGGTAATGACCAAATGAGAAATATTTGGACCAATGGGACTGTATTTCAAGTACGTTGAAGGAACTAACGGAACAACTACTGCACGTGGTGTTAGCACTGCTGGCTGAAGGCATTTCCTTCTTGATCGCCAGGACAAAAAGCTGTTTAGTTAAACATCATCAACTAGAATTAATTAAGGTTTTTAGTTGAGATGAAAAAAATCAAAGGCACGAGCGGGATTCGAACCCACGATCTTCGGACTAGATATGACGCTGCTCTACCACTTGAGCTATCGTGACCTCGATCCACTCGGACACCAACTTCCAATCTCTACCACACCTTCGAATTTTCCCTTCTTTTTGCCATTTTTTTATCTCAACTAAAAACCTTAATTAATTGTATGATATTAATTGGTCAAGCGGACCACGAAACTAGTGAATTTAATAAGTTTAAAATGAAGTATCCTTTACCAAAGCTCTCCCTGGCCATTTCATTTGTCGCCGAGAATCAAATTGATTACACGACATTTGAAAAATGGCAAAAAGGAGGGAAAATTCGAAGGTGTGGTTGAGATAGGAAGTTGATGTCCGAGTGGATCGAGATCATGATAGCTCAAGTGGTAGAGCAGCGGCGTATCTAGCCCGAAGATCGTGTGTTCGAATCCCGCTCGTGCCATTGACTTTTTTTCATCTCAATTAAAAACCTTAATTAATTGTAATGATTTAATTGGTCAAGCGGACCACGAAATTAGTGAATTTAAGGAATCATCAACTAGGTTTAATAGATTTTACCTGGCCAGAATGCAAGTTACCTAAATTTGAAGCAGGCAACCAGCACAGAGGCAACCATTTTTTTTAAAATCTGGCATCACCTCTCATAAATAAATTCGTACGGTAGAATTTAGATTCATCGGAAATCCGTCAGGTCTTCCCATGAGCAAACCATCATCAGAAAATCTACTACAAACACGAGCTTGAGCTGTTATATGAGAGCTATTTGAATGTGCTTATCCTGGAGGTCCGAGAAAGTAGTGGGAACAGCAACCTTATTGCAATTTTGCCACGATCAACTCTGTCATCCGTGTGTCTGTTGAAAGTCAGACGCCTCTGGTTAAGCCAAGATATTGGTCTGCGACCAGGAAAATATTCCAGTTGCTACAATGTCCACTCATCTGGTGAAGAGATTTGCTTCTATTTGAGATTAATTGATTAATTTTAAGTTTCCATCTATTACAGAAATGGGCACTTCTGTCATCGGAGCTCAGCCTCTAGATTGTAGCGCTTGTAATCCATGAGTGAACAATACCAAGTACAAAGGACACCACACAATTACATAGTACATTACTGTTCAGCAAATACTCAACGGTCGGTTGCCTCCCTCATCACTCTAGCTAAGCACCTGTGGTCATTAATCTACCCTGCATCATTTCTGGAAACAGTCTTCAAGTTGCCTCGTCTACAAACCGTCATCATCCCGGCGTTTGTTGCCTAAAGAGGAGGGCAGTGTCTTCCCTGGGATTGATGCAGATTGGGAGTTGACACACGAAGGGCAATGGCTCAGATAGGGTGGAGTGCCCCCCCCCCCCCCCGCCAAACAGACTTCTTATCACATGAGCATCGGAGGTGTCTTCAGGTGTCCCTGAGACGTTGGCTAGTAGAGAAAGGCTCCTAACAAATCTCTTTAATAGGTGTTCTATTAATCTTGGTTTAATTGGTTTTGAATAATATTTAGTTTTCATTTGTACAGCGGAGTTTTGTAGTTTCTAATTGAATTTTGGTGTTGGGAAATTGTGGGCTAGCTCCAATGGCATAGGGTCTGGGGTGTAAAATAAACTCTATGGCCTGATGAAATCTTTGGAAAGCCCCAGTAGCCGCTCTGGCATCGGTCGCACTTGGGACCTCCGACCCCAGGCCTGCATTTGCACTCGCCTTTCTCGTCGTCGCACCAGTCGGAATACGATCCGAACTTGTTGCAACGCAGTTCTTGGGACATCTTTCGTTCTCAGGCCCCTGGGCAGGTGTCTTTCCGTCAGGACAGCGTCCATACCAGGAGTCCTTGCAGTCTTTCAGATAGACTCCTGATTATGTAAAGTTTCGTTTGTGAAGCTGACTTTGGGTGGGGTTTTTTTGAAGGTGAACTTTTTCTGCAGCATTTGGCAAAAGACGAAGTCTGGTGGCAGTAGTATTCTGCAGTCTTGCCTGTTATGGCCGTTGCCGCAATCGAGCTCTTCGCTCTCCGCTGCAAGGCTTCACCTCCATCCCCTGGCAGAGGTCCAAAGGCCTAGCGCGGATCTCACTCTGCGTGTTGCACGCCTCCGCGTGTGGCACGAAGTCGAGTACAGGTTCAGGTTACTGCCGCCCTCCTCGGACCCCTTAGCACCGGAAGACGAAAGAACAAACTTCGGAAAGCCTTCTGGGTCCACCTTGCACGTCGCGTCGTAATCGCACCTAACATATCTGACTTACTCTAATGGCGTTGGGTCTGGGTGTAAAATATATATTATTTTGTTTATTGCGATTTATTTCCCCAGGATGTTTTTGGGCTTTATTTCAATTTGGGGATAGGTCGATCTATGTAAATGGCCCCTTTCGAGAAGAACATGTTAAACAAAATGGAGCCCAGGATTTATCCTTGGGGGACTCCATCCATGAATTAGCAATTAAATATAATAATATCTTAAATGTGTGGTGATTATTGACCGTTAATCGCTATTTATTTAGAAATCGTGAGGTGCGGTCTGGTGTGATGTAGGTTTCAGAAAAACATTTTCTTTATCGTGCCAACGTTTCGATCTTTATTGAGATCATCTTCAGGGCCTGGGNTGTAATTGTTATATGTAAACAATGTTTGTAAATCCCAGGCCCTGAAGATGATCTCAATAAAGATCGAAACGATGGCACGATAAAGAAAATGTTTTTCTGAAACCTCATCACACCAGACCGCACCTTACGATTTCTAAATAAATATCGATTAACGGTCACTAATCACCACACATTTAAGATATTATTATATTTAATTGATAATTCATGGATGGAGTCCCCCAAGGATCAATCCTGGGCTCCATTTTGTTTAATATGTTCTTTCTGAAAGGGGCCATTTACATAGAAAATAACACTACGTTCAAGATTTAAGATATTTATTTAGAAATCGTGAGGTGCGGTCTGGACCTCACGATTTCTAAATAAATATCTTAAATTTTGAACGTAGTTTTATTTTCTACACTTCTGCCATACAACTGAGTGCAGTGTTGCAACATCTGTGGAGTGAAATTATTGACAACTTAATTAACAGTGTGCCCAACAGGAGCACCGAGGTTTTAGCTAACAGTGAATTAAAACCTCTTATTTTGTTATTTTTCAAAAAACCTTAATTAAATTTTCCTTCGGTAAAAAAATGATTTCTGATAAATTTTAATTCAATTTATTATAAAATACAAATGCTAAGGAAAGTAAATACTACAAAATTGGCAATATCCCTATTCACTTTTGAGCAGTTTAGTTTAAACTCTTATAGAACTTGTAACTGGGTATATTTACCTGTATAAATAAATGGTCATCATCAGTGTAAATGAAAATCAGATAACTCGAAATCCATATAACAGAAAAAATAGTTTGTGAGTAGAACCATCATCTTCATCAAATCAATTGACGTAGATGTAGTTGTATTAGTCGGGGTGTGTAATACACTGCGCCCTTTAATAGCTGTTGTATCACCCGTTCTGTGCCTACAGCACACCAGTGAGGTCCTATTTCATCGAGGAATTTGATTAGTAGGCCCAGTTTCGGTGGTTGAATTTCTTCTGGATCTCATCAAGGAGTTTGATTAGTAGGTCCAGTTTCAGTGGTTGAATTTCTACTACGGTCACATTGTACGTCCCAAAGCACTTCCTCCTGCGAGGAAGTGTAGTGCCACAGTTTGTTAATAGGGTTGGTATCCTTCTAATGCTGAAAACGGAAAGTAAGATGGCCGTGAAAAACAAAAAATATGCTTAACAACTTAGTTTATTAACGACTTTCATAAATCACAAATTACATTGTAATAATTACACTTATTTATTTACAGACAAATACCCTCACTTACAAAAAAACTATATATAAAAAATCCAACACTTAATGTGTCAAATAAATTAACAACATAAATTACACACAATAAATAATGTAAGAAAATTTTATTACAAGTTTTTCAGGGTTTCAGGGTCATTATGATTTGGTCAGGAGTTATGTTTTGTCGAGGGTTTTTTTTTGGGGAGGGGGGCGGAGAATTTATAGTTACTTTTTGTAATTATTATGATTTTCTTACTTCTGTGGGGTTTCTTACTTATTGTACTGTCCACCCTCGACGTTCTTGTTTACACAAAATTGTATTGTCTTATCTGGAAAAAAAATAATACACCGGTTAAAAAACAGAAGAAAAAGTAAAATGCGTTAACAACCTTAAATTGTTGTCGACACAGTGCTCGAGCCTCGACGAGTAATCCCTGAGGTCGACGGGTTTTTTGTCTATGCTCACGCCTCGCATGCAGCCCTTGTAACGGCCGTAAAAGTATTCGGGCAGACCGCCTGGAAGGGTGGCACAACCTCCTGAAAAAAAAAATGGCGATATGTATTTGACAACCCCTATAACACAAGCTACAAGTGTGAGTGTTGTATGCCCACCCCATTTAAGCCACGGTGTCTACATAATGACTCAAGCTACAACTTTAAGCACAATGTGGCTAAAATAATCTCCTCAATATCCTTAACAAACATAACACCCCTAAAAACCCACACTATCCGTCGTCCTCCTGCTCCCTGGTTAAACGAAGAAATTAGAGCCCTAATTAAAAGACAGGAAGCAGCAAGAAGGCGCTTTCGTCGAACTAAACTTCCTGAAGACCACTCTTCCTTCCGAGCCCTTCGCAATAAAACCCAATCCTATATCCGTCGGGCCAAAGCCCTTCATTACCAAGAGGCACTCTCCACCACTCCTGATCCTAGAGCAAAATGGAAGCTCCTTCGTAACATTGGCATATGTCTCCCCCCAACTGTTCTTCATCAATGCCTGTCCCCATACCCGCTTCCTCTGGACCCTCATTCAGTTCGTCTAACTTCTATTTCTCGTATCTAACCCCAGCCAAAGTCCTCGAGGCCATAATCCAAATCCCACTCCAATGCCATTGGAGTTGATGGCGCATCCCTATCCATTTTCTTAAACTCTGCCTCCCAATATTACTACCTGTTCTACTTCACTATAATACTATCTATAACTACTCACTCCAAAACTGTTTTTCCGACAGCCTGGCAAAAAGCTCTTGTCCACCCTGTCAATAAAAACCCCAACCTATCCTCCCCTACAGACTACTGTCCCATTTCCATCCTCTCAAACCTGTCCAAGCCCCTAGAAAGATTAGTCCAAGCACAAGTCTTCAGGCACCTTGAACAGTCCCATTTTCTCAACCCCCTCCAATCTGGCTTCCGCCAAGGTTATTCCACCCAATCAGCACTAATAAAAATTACCAGTGACCTCCACTTAGCAATGGACCAACGGAAAGTTACTATACGTGTCCTTCTTGATTTTTCTAAAGCCTTCGATTCTGTCCCTCACTCTTCTCTCCTCGAATCTTTTTTCTTCTCCGCCAGCACCATCCGTTGGTTCCACTCCTCCTTACCAATCGCCACCAAGCTGTCTCCCTTCCCAATGGCCTTACCTCCTCCTTCCTCCCTCTAAAATCTGGGGTGCCCCAAGGCTCTAGCATCTCTCCTATCCTTTTTTCCATTTATATCAATGATCTGCCCGACTCCATCCAGTCCTGTAACTATCACCTATATGCCGATGACTCCCAATTATACATATCCTTCCACCCTTCCGATCTTCACTCGGCCACTCTCAAGATCCAAAAAAGACCTAAACTCCATCAACGAATGGGCCCATAAAAATTCCCTAGTCCTCAATCCGTCCAAATCCACCGCCATAATTATCGGGTCCAGGCAACTCCTCAATTCCCTCCCCAGCATCCCACCTCTCATGCTAAATAACCATCCCATCCCTTCTGCTCTTCGGTTAAAAACCTAGGAGTAGTCTTTGACCAAAACCTTTCCTGGCATTCTCACATTTCCCGCCATTCCATCGCCTCCCTCAGCCTGTTCCGTCGGTCCTGGCTTCTCTTACCTTTCTCCACCCGCAAACTCCTTGTATCTTCCCTTATACTTCCCTTCTTCGATTATAGCTGTTTGGCATACGGTGGTCTCTCGGAGGGGGAGAACGCGCGATTGAAGGGTATTAGAATTGTTGCTTAAGATTTGTGTACGGCACCCCACGAGGATCCCGGGTGTCGGGGCTGTATTCCCAACTTTCCTGGCTATTCCCCTCCATCCGTGCACAGTATTTCCTAGGTTGCTTTCTTTTCCAGTCCATCCACACTCGTCGTCCTCCTTACGTCATCCAATCCCTCCAATTCAACTCCTCACATCTCACTCGTAAGAACCGCTCATCCCCAATCGACCTTATCCTTCCGCAACATACAACCCATACCTTCGAAAGATCCTTTCTGATCCGAGCCCCTAAACTCTGGAACTCCCTTCCCCTTTCTATTCGTCACGCTGCCTCCTTTTCCTCCTTTAAATCCCACCTGTATAATCACCTCCTCTCCCTCCAAGCAGAGACCTCAGGTTAACATTTGTTATTTTTGTTTAATATCCTCGTAATTTTTTCTTCTGTCCTGCCTTATTGGTATACATTGTTCCAAGATTTCTATCTTTTTTTTTAACTTTTAACTGCATAGAAGGAACTTCCTTTATTTATTTCATGTAAATTATTCTTAGGGGACGCCAGTCCCAGAATAAAGTTATTTTTCTTCTAAATAATAACAAACTATTGTTCGATGACTACATCATAACACAAGCTACAACTTTGAGTCATGGTGACAACCCAATAACACAAGCTACAACATTGAATCACGTATATGACAACCCAATAACATGCCATACACGACAACCCAATAACTCAACGCTAGGAGTGTCAATTGTCCTTCACAATAATCTAATAACTCAACCTCAAACGTTAGAAACGTCGAACAAGGTGACCCAATGACTCATCCCTTAAAGTTACAAATATACATGACAACCCAAGAACTTAACCCCAAAAGTTAGAAATTCCATACATGCCAACTCAATAACTCAAAACCAAACATTAGAAATGTCATTCATGACAACGCAATAACAACCCCAAAATTTAGAAATTCCATACATGCCAACCCAATAATTTGTTTCCGACCCTTCGAAATGGTTTCATTACCTAGCCAAAATCGTTTAGCTCCGGCGATGCTGCGACCCAGGGGCATCCTGACGGCTGGCTCATCGTCGACCTGCAAGTGGAGCATCCTTCTCCGCCTCACTGCGACAACATGGTGCCACTGTCCGTCATCCATCCGGGTCTTGGATGTCAGTGATATCTGCTTCTCGCCTACCTGTGCGGTGAGGACCGTTCTACCCTCGAGGATTATTAGTGCCCAGACTTTGGGCGATTTTGACACGAGAAGCGGCCCGTCTGACTCGCTCTTCGCCCACATCTCTAGCCTCGTTCCCCTCCTCCTTTTTTTCCAAAAATGTCAGTACAAAATTAAAATGAAATAAAGTGGAAAAGAGAACAAAATCCCAAGAACAACAAAGTTAGACGGGTTAGTCAACTCACTCCTCCTCATAATCGTCGTATTCGGTTTCTTCTTCTTCTTCTTCATCGCCTTCTTCTTCTATTTCGTATTCTTCTTCGTCCTCTTCGTATTCCGTGTCGCTATGTTAGTCGGAATGGGTTAGTTTAACGCATGCACCCTTTTTGATTGAATGAGCCTTACTTACTTTCTTTTCGGGATTTTCCTCGGGTACTTGACGACAACGTTGCCATTGAAGTAGACTGCATCTTCGAAGTCCCTCCCTGCTGGAATTTAGAAGCTCGTTTAACGACCTGGGTGTGTGGTACTTGATGGTACTTACTTTCTGAGCAGGTCGGGGCGACGCAGGAACATCGGTACTCCGAAAGCAACGGGAAACAAGTCTGGTTTCCCTCGCAGGCGCTTTTCGTGCAAGGTTCGCCCTCGTAGACGCCGATCTTGCCCAAGGAGGCGAGAAAGAGGCGGTCTCCGTTTACGACGAGCTTTTGCACCACGCCTGAAAAGTGGGGTGCATCGTCCAGGTAGAGTGGCTTGCCGACGTACAGCGGCTGCTCCAGGTTAAGCTCGAAGTGTTCCCCGCCAGATTGTCCTTTGTACACCGGTCCTGAATCCAGGCGGAGGGTGCCGTCTTTGTCCGTCCTCGAGATGTGGACCGAGTGCCACCTCCCGACCGTGACGGTCTCGTTTGCAGCAATGACGGCCGGGTTGCCACCGAGGCTGTAGGAGAAGACAGGCCGCCTTTCTTCGATCGTCAAAGACACAAAATCACCTTTGCCCGTGTGCGAGGACTGGCTGTTGTAGAGCAGGGACGCGTCTTCCGAGAACGACTTGAACCAGACGGTTATCGAGAACGCCCTGGAGACACCTTCCAGCCGCGGCAGTGCTAGGGTCTCTTCGGAGAAGATCACAGGGTCCGGGTCTCCTAGAAAGCCCCATAGGAAAAATATCACAACGATCCATGTTTGATCCGTGAAAACATACCGGCATCGCAGAGAGGATCCTGTTCAGTAGAGCAGAGGCAGTCGAACCCTCCACCAGGGACGGCGTGGCATTGGGTCTCGATGGAGCAAACACCATGAGCGCAAGGGTTCAGCATTTCCTCGCAGTAATCGCCCGTGAAGTTGTGCGGACAGTGGCACGAGGCAAGGCCGTCGACCGGCACGCACGTGCCTTGGTTCTGGCACGGTCTCCCTCGGCACGGGTTGTCGTCGCAACTGCTGATGGCGAACTCCTCCTCAGGTTCGAGATGCGATGCCCTCAAGCAACCCACGAGGCCCATGTCCGTCCCTGCGTTCTGAAACACTCTAAAAAAAAACAAATACATTATCGTCAAACTGAAACACTTTGAAACACGGCGAATAACAAAGATCGGTGCCGAATATAATGTACTTTGTATAATTCGATGGGACGTAGCCTAAATAAGGCGACTGCGTGAGGTCCAGGGCTACGAGGCTTCCGTGCGACTGTACCGGGACCGGAGTCTCTCCGTCGACTTGCAGAAGCGCGTCTCTCTGGTATCTCCTCACCTTCACCCTGTGCCAATTTCCCAGTGATATCCTGACCAGGGAGCTCACCCTGACTGTCCCAGATCCAAGGTTATAGCTGAGAAGTACATATCTGAAACACAATTATCATTGATGTATTGGTCCGGGTGTATGTTTTGAAAGAGTACCCGTTGACGATGGAGAGCGCGATGAAGTCCCCGGTGCCGTCTAGGTTCTGCTGTGCGTAGAAGAGGATACCGTCCAAGTTGTATGTCGTAAATTCCAACTCCAGGCTAAACTTGTGGTACGCCTTCATGTGCCTAAGCCTAAGCCAGGACTTCCCGGTGAAAGACGGTATCTCCTCTTCTGCAAAAAGTTTTTCCAATGAAGAAGATTTAAGGTTAAAAGGAAATTAAATTTACTTATGCATTCCGTTTTATCTTGAGTCTGTATGAATCCTTCTTCGCAAGAGCAGACGCCCTGGAGGCAGACGGTCGACTGGGTCCTGCAGTCTTCGTTGTACGTGCAGGGCTCGTTTAATTTCGAACCCATTTCCACGGCGGACGTGACGAAGCCGTCAATCAAGTAGACGTCACGGCTTCGACCTGGTAAGTTGTACTTGTCCTGGAGCAAGTGGCGGGTCGACTTGCTCAATTGGCTCACGACGTGGCTGTACGATGTCCACCTTCGAGCCGGGCCTTCTGTGGCCAAGTAGCTGTAGCTGCTCTCCTTACAAGGACCGAGGGACACGACCGCGATGTCCATCTGGTACTTACAGGCGTAGAGTACCAGCTGACACTCCGACCCGTAAGTCTGGCCGTCGGAGCCGCAGACCACTTGCTGACGTTCGTCCTGCGGGCATGTCGCCGCGCACACGCAGCTCGCCCTGTTGTCTCTTTCTTCGCACACAGCTCCAAAGTAGCAGATCACTTGTGAACAAGAGGTCGGTACTGGTGTAGTCACATCCGCTTTAAAAGAAAAAAATCCCAACATAAAATCATGTTTTATGTTTAAATTACTGTATTTATATATATATATATATAGATATATATATATATATANCCCCAGTAGCCGCTCTGGCATCGGTCGCACTTGGGACCTCCGACCCCAGGCCTGCATTTGCACTCGCCTTTCTCGTCGTCGCACCAGTCGGAATACGATCCGATCTTGTTGCAACCGCAGTTTTTGGGACATCCTTCGTTCTCAGGCCCCTGGGCAGGTGTCTTACCGTCAGGACAGCATCCGTACCAGGAGTCCTCGCAGTCTTTCAGATAGACTCCTGATTCTGTAAAGTTTCGTTTGAGAAGCTGACTTTGGATGGGGTTTTTTTAGTGTACCTTTTCTGCAGCATTTGGCGAAAGACGATGTCTGGTGGCAGTAGTATTCTGTTGGGCAGTCTTGCCTGTTATGGCCGTTGCCGCAATCGAGCTCTTCGCCGGTCTCCGGGTCGACAAGCGGCCTGTCCCCGCCGCAAGGCTTCACCTCCATCCCCTGGCAGAGGTCCAAAGGCCTAGCGCGGATCTCGCTCTGCGTGTTGCACGCCTCCGCGCGCATGTGGCACGAAGTCGAGTACAGGTTCAGGTCACTGCCGCACACCTCGGACCCTTTAGCACCGGAACAGTCGAAAGAACAAACGCACTTCGGATAGCCTTCCGGGTCCACCTCGCACGTCGCGTCGTAATCACATCTAACATCCCTGCACGCCTCCTCTCTGTCCACCACTGTCAAAGGAGTAGCTAAAAAAGATATACAAAATCATTAAAAACTCGTAAAAAAATTAAAAATTTGTTTCTTACTTATGGCGTGACTCATGGGTCGGTGTGACCGCCGTTCGCAACTTCCAAAGAACAGCACGTCCAAAGATTTGTCGTTCAGCTCGCAAGCCCTTTTGAGAAGATGGCACTGAGAGACGTAAGTGACGAGATCGGAACCGCAAACCTGTTCAACAGGGGCGGCAGAACAGTCCGTCGGACATACGCACCGGCCGCCCGAGCACTTGGCTTTGTACTGGCACACCACCCCAGCGCAGGATTCTGCAAAAGAAGACACATTCAGAAAAAGCCTGCAGAAGTACGCGGTCGAATATTACCGCAATCTCCTTTGTATGCGGGCTGTATATTCAGCTTGTTCTGACACGCGGTCATTTTGAGCTCACACTCGTTCTGGTAGGTGACGCCGTCCGTTCCGCAGACCTGTTCTCCGACAGTGGCCGAGCAGTTGGTCGTGCAGACGCAGTGTGCGTCCCCTGACGAGTCGCTGACACAGGTTGAGAAAAAATCGCACTTTTTATTCTCGCAGCCGTCTATAAAGGAAAAATTGAGTAAAGTTTCAACCTGGTATTTGAATGTATAAAACTTACCGCAAAGTCCTTGGTAGAGGACATCGATGGACTTGCCGCGAAGGCACGCCTCGCGTCTCAGCTTGCATACGTTGCCGTAGGAGATGCCGTCCGTCCCGCAGACTGGCTCGTACTCCGAACCGCAGGTGTTGCAGACACACTCGGCTATCGTGCCCGTCTGCTTGCAGACAGCAAGCGGCCCGCAATCCTTATGTGTGCACGGCCCTTCAGCTCCTGCAACATCGAAACAGATCAACACGCCGTCACGCCAATCGTTTACGTTTAGTGCCGCGTACCGCACGTGCCCGTATACGCCAGTCCCACGTCTCCTTTCTCCAGGCACATTTTACGCGCCAGGTGACAAGCGGATTCGTACGTGAGGTTGTCCGTGCCGCAGACCGGCCTCATCACCTCCTCGCAAGGCGGAGGACACTCGCAGGACGCCTTGCCATCTTTAGAAACATGGCACGATGCGCCATGGCTACATTTCAATCCAGAGCACGGGTTTATTCCTGTCAAATAAGAAAGACAATATTTCAGAGGTTACAGTAATTTGCAGTGTGAAATATATTTAGGTTATGGTAGCGCAATAGCTCATCCTCCAAAAACTGATGTTGTACCGACAACAAATAACACATACTCCAAAAACTGGTGTCATAGGTGACCCCCAATAACAGAAGCTTGCGTCTTATGAAAACGAAATAACACAAGCTAAAAGTTTTAATGTCGTATTACAACACATACATTAAGTTTGAGTCACGTCTGACCATCCAATAATACAATCGATTAGTTTGAGTGTCAAGCTAGAAGCTAGAAGTAAAAGTAAGGACGACCTAATGACTCTACAAATTTGATTATTGTAAGGCAACTCAATGGCTCAACCACAAAAGTTAGAAATGCCGTACCAGACGACCTATAACTTTTGAATGTAATAATCTTCACAGAACTGATGTCGTATGAGACGACTTAATCAATCATCCTCTCAAAACTGATGTCGTACCAGCTAACCCAATAAATCATCCTCAAAATACTGTTGTCAAACCCGACAACAAAATATTTCAGCTTGTTAAAACTGACATCATACCAGACAATCCAATACATCATCTTCTCAAAACTGATGCCATAAAAGACAACACAAAAACCTATCCACCAAAAACTGACGACATGCTAGACAGACAACCCAATAGGTCTTCTTAAAAATGATGTCATAACAAACAACTCAATAATCTACGTCATACTAGATAACTCAATAGGACATCTTAAAACTGATGTCATCAAGACAACTCAAAAACTGATGTCATGCTAGACAACGCAATAGGACATCTTCTTAAAAATGATACCATGCGAGACAACTGAAAAACTGACGTCATACTAGACAAACAAATAAGTCATCTTCTTAAAATTGATGTTATACAAGACAACTCAAAACTGATGTCATACAAGACAACACAAAAACTTTTCCTCCAAAACCTGGCGTCATAGGAGCCATTCCAATAACTCGTAGTCCAAAACCTAATCATAACCAACAACGAAACCTAATCACTTGGTGTTGGATTTTATAAGCTGTGATTGCCGGTGGGACAGGATCGTTATCTTCCGGGCTTGTTTTTCCTCCAGGTTATCGTCGGTTTTCTAACCTCCCTTGTCGCTTTCGTTGTTTCCACTAAGTTTTCACCTGTAAGCGAAGTTTTGAAAAAGCCCCTGGGCCCTGTCGGCCGACTCGTTCAGTTTTCAACCCCCTGCGGCGGGGCGGCATCGCGTATTCCCCGAAGTAAAACGTGCGAGAGAGGGAAAAAAAGGAGGAAACTGTAACGGACTGTAAATAAAATTGTTTGCCGAGGAAAGGGCATAAAACAGGGCAGAGTCGGAACAAAGGGTCTTCTACCCCAACCCTTACCACCCCAGGCATTTTTTATATTAAATAATCGTCTTTATTTTTCAATCTGTTCCTTTTCTGACGAAAACCCGTATTGAGATAAAAAACGCCTTGACCCTTTTCAAATATTAAAAATGACCAATATTGGCCGGTTTTAAGTTCTGGTCGAATTTGACGAGACCTTGCGGACCCCCCCCCCACCCTCAGATGTGAACATCAAGGGGGAAAAAACCGCGAGCAACAGGTCTCCCCGTGACGAGGAGTGTTAAAAACCAACTGTTACCCCTCCGCAAAAGAGCCCCTTTTCGTGGGGGCTGTTGGCGGGTCCGAAGATATTTTATTACCCTCCCTATCCGTCACATACCCCCTGCTCCGTTTTCGACCCCCTGTTTTACAACCTCTTCCGGTTTCTTCCAGCCCACAAAAAACAAGAAGATCGACAAAATTTTACCCTCGAAAAATTAACATGCATCAAGTCTCAATGTCGTTCTTTATTTAACATATTGCTTGTGATGTGCTTAGCGCTTTATTCAAGGAGGCCAAGTCGCCGCCAAGATGCTCTCCGGACTGCATGAATGTGTAATTCACCCCCTTACCCAAGTGGGAGATTTTTCACCCCCTTCCGTTTTTTACCCTTTCTTTCTTCCTCCCTTTCTTTTTTAATAAAGCCTTATATTGGAAACGGATCCGGGACATTATTAAACCTCCACCCCCGGGAGGGCTATTATTATTAAAAATCGGCCGTCTCCGAGTCCGGGTTTGTTTTATTATTAGAAGGCCGAGGGACTGTTTGTCTTCCTGTTATTGGAATCTTTTCGGGAGGGGGGTTGAGGCGAGGTGATTGATTTCCATCAGTTATTTCTAATCCACATTAAGTTTTCATCAGTAGATTAGCAATAATATTGAATTAAAACTCAAGGATTTGGAATAATTGATTCCGTCACGGTCATTATATACTTACCACACATCCCTATGTCACTCACTACCAGTGGATGGCGTCACCATATGGATCGAATCAACCTCATGATTATAACTATGTCATCATATGGAAACCCATAAACGTCATGATCATAGGAAGCATGTCGTCAAATGGGATCCCATGAACGTCACTGTCATTTGACGGCGTCACCCCACGGAATCCCACGTACGTCAAGATCATTTGATAGTTCATCATAAATAACCCCATAAACATCATTAAATTTGAAGCAGACACCATACAGAATTCCATGAACGTCATAATCATAAGATTACATCGTATGGAATCTCATAACTTCACGACTCTATGACTACGTCATAACATGGGATTTTCCCCAACTTAGTTACCATTTGCCACGCCATCATGTGGAAGCCGACCAACTTAATTACTATTTGCTACGTCATCACGTGGAATCTCATTAACGTCACTGACATGGCTTACGCCATCATATGGAATCCAACCAACTTCATTACCATTTGATAACGTCGTCATATATAACCCGATAAACCTCAGTATCATTGAATGATGTCACCACATGTAATTCCATAAAAGACATTGCCATTGGATTAAGGCATCATCACAATATGATACGACCATTTTACTAATTCTTCATATTGAATCGAACATGTCAAAATGATATCCTATATCTTGCAATGACGCAATAATATGGGGGCCTATCAAAGTTACTACTATTGGCTACGTCATCACATGGAATCCCTTAAACGTCACAACCATTTGACCACATCACCATATATTTCGCCTATGTCACGGCCATTTGACTGATGTCAGAAGATATGTTGGCACTTGGGGTAGTTTTTATTCCCACTCATCCTCTACATAAATACCCCCACCATCAGACATGTAAATCCGCCTCCCACCACCACTGCTAGTTTGGTCAGACGGGTAATGACCCCCATGGGGTTTGACGACGTTTGTAACCATTCTTATTTTGTCGTGTAACGTCACTGACGTTTCTACCCTCATGGGGTTTGATGAAGGTTGTGACGACCTTTAATTTTTTATGTGACGTCACTGATTTTTTCAACCATCATGGGGTTTAGTGATGGTTGTGACGATCTTTAATTTTTCATGTGATGTCACTAGTTTTTTCACCCATCATGGGTTTGATGATGGTTATGACCATCATTAATTTTTGTCTTGTAACGTCACTAGTTTTTTTCAACCACCATAACGTTTGATGATAGTTGTGAACACCATTACTTTTTGTCTTGTTATCATCGATTTTATCCTTTCACCCTTGTGTTTGTTAAGGATTGTAACTACCCTTATTTTTCCTTGAGATGTTACAGATTTTTCCCTTTCCCGTGGGGGTTTTTGATGAGGGTTGCGACTAGCTTTATTTTTTGTCTTGTGACTTCACTGATTTTTCCCTCCATCGAATCTGGACATGGATAATTTGTGAATCCAATCTATGACACGGATATAACTCTACATGTCGCTCTGTCAAGTTCTGGCGTACTTCACAGATTACCTATTGAAAAGTCCGTCCTAGAGAGCGAAAGGGAAAATTGCAAGTGGTGATTGGGGGGCGGGTGTAAAGCCGCTTATAAAAAGCCCTAAAAGAGGTTTAGAAGGGAGGTTTGTTTTGAACAATTTGCTTTTACCTGAGGAGCAGGTGTCTCTATACATGACGAGAAGGTGCTTCCTAGTTCTACACGCTTCGAGACGCATGTAGCACTCGTTCGAGTACGTCTGACCATCCGTGGCGCAGACAGGAGACTCCTGCATCGGGCACATCTCGGGGCAGGAACACCTCGGGACCCGACCTTCCGTGACGAGGCACACCTCGCCTCCCGGGCAGACGACACCGGCGCAGGGATCTGAAACAAAAGAAAAACGCATGTAAGTCACGGACAACCTTTTCTCGGGGCCCGTCCATCCTCGCTGGTTCCACATCCGTATAAGTTTTAAATTTAGCGCTCCGTCAGCCCGATAAGTCCCTGGCGCTTTTCCACGAGGGGAAAAACTGCCGACAGTTTTTTTTTCATAATAACTTTTTCTTGAAGGGTGTGCGCTTCCTACACGATAACACGTCAGGGGAAATTAAAGGCTGGCCTGTAAAAACAAATCGATAGGATTGTCTACAGGGGTTAAAATGGGTCACGCTTCCACCCCGATGAAAAACCCTTCCACTTTTTTCTTCCTCCCTGCATCCCGCGAGCCGGGGTGGAAATGAAGAAAAGGAGATGAACCTCGAGTTAATTGCCTGTGCAGTTAGAGACGAGTGATGCTGGCAGGGCTGACAGTCGTGACGGATTGATTGATACGGAGCGAAACCGCACGGACCCCCCCAGCGGGGAAAACATCCCCCGATGTGAAATTAGGGAAATCCGCTTTGCAAACATTCGCCCCGGGCATCGTTCAGCCGGATCATACCTGCAAGAGATTACCGGATAATCCCTTGCGTCAATCCGACTTAGCAGGGGCTTGATCCTCGTTGATTGAAAACCGGCCTTAAGGGGTAAAAGACAAGCCGGGGGCTGGAGCTGGACGATAACGGACTTTAAGAAAACAAAGTCTTTTGAAGATCCCCAGGGAGAGGAAAAAACAAACCAAAAGTAGATTCCTTTTCCATTCGTATTGCCCATTGTACAAGTACTAATAAATTTTATCTGGGACCTTCCCCTAAAGGGGCTTATAGAAATTTAAGCCTCCACTGTCTAACACGGCAATAGCATTAAAATCGAAGCACCGCCGTGCAAAGTTGCATCGCTTATAAAGCGACACGGCGCACTGAAGTTTGTAATATGCGACCAATAAGTCAAATAGGTGGGGTAAAGTCCGGCGATAAAATCAAATTCCCTTCCCCTCGTCGATCCGCAACATTAAATTTAAACGTCGTAAGTCGTAAGTTTACTCGTTTGGGCCTGAAAGGAAAATTAATCACAACCAAGACAAAAATCCAAGAAGAGGAAAAGCTGACGAGGGCGATGATGGTGAAAAAATGATGTAAAATGTAAGAAGAGAGGAGAGATGGAATGAGAGAGAGAGGGAGGGAGAGAGGGAGAGAGAGAGGGAGAGAGAGAGGGAGAGAGGGAGAGAGGAAGAGAGAGAGAGAGAGAGAGAGAGAGAGAGAGAGAGAGAGAGAGTGAGAGTGGAGAAGAAAGGTATAGAATTCGTAGTTTATTGGTCCATAGAAAGAAAAGATGAATGGAAGTTAAAAAGAGAAAGAAATGGAGATACACGCAAAAAATAGATGGATAATAAGGAAAACGGGAGGAAGATAGGGAGGAAATATAGAGGCAAGAAAATGAAATGGGCAGAAAGGAAAAGAAGAGAGAAAAAGAAATAGATATAAATGGAGATAGAAAACAGTTATACATGAAAAGGAGAGGGGCAAAGAAAGAGAAAAAATGGAGATGAAGGTGAGAGAAAGAGATGAACGTGAAGAAAAAAGAAAGAGATATAGATGGAGATAGGCGTAAGAAAAAATAGATACATCACAGAAGAGGGAGAAAGAACGAGAAAGAAATGGAGATGGAGGGGAGAGAAAGAGATGAATAAAAAGGAAAACGAGCAGAAGAAAGAAAAATAAAGAAAAAGGACATAAAAAATGGAGATAGAAGTAACAAAACGGGATAGATGGGGAAAGAGAGAAAAAAATGGAGATGGAGGGGAGAGAAGGAGATGAATAGAAAGGAAAAGGAGCAGAAGAAAGAAAAATAAAGAAAAAGGACATAAAAAATAGATAACGACGAAAGAAAAAATAGATAAAGGAGAGGTGGGGAGGGAAAGAGAAAAAACAGTTGGGATAAACAGAAGATAGGGAAAGAAAGAGAAAGAAATGGATTTGGACGAAAGAAAAACACAGATAAAAGGAGGTAATGAAAAAAAGAGAAAGAAATGGAGTTAGAAGTAATAAAACAGATAGGATAAACACAAGATGGGGAAAGAGAAAGAAATATAGATAGGGTTAAGAAAAAGGAGATAAAAGGAAAAATAAGGAGAAATAAATAAATAAATATAGACGTAAAGAAAAGAGATAGGATAAAGACGAGATGGGGAAAGAAAGAGAAAGAAATGGATATAGGTGAAAGGAGATAGAAAAGAAAAGGAGACGAAGAAAGAGAAAGAAATGGAGATAGAGGTTAGAAAAAGAGAGAGGTAAAGAGGAGATGGGGGAATGAAATGAAGATAGATGTAAGTAAAAGAGAAAATAAAGAGGAGATGGGGAAAGAGAGGGAATAAGATAGAAGTAAGAAAGAGAGATGGATAAAGAGGAGATTGGGAAAGAGGAACGAAATGGACATGGAAGCAAGAAAAAGATATAAAGTGGCGATGGGTAATGAAAGAGAGAAAAGTGAATATACAGGTAAGAAAAAGAGATGGTAAGGAAGGAAAATGAGAGGGAGAAAAATAACAGAAATCACAACCTAAGGTGTGCATCATGCCATACAAAAAATCGAGACATTTTTGTCTCTGGTTCGGTATAACGTGCTTGCTGAATACTCTACGTTTTTCACTACATGCAGAAAGTAGGCAAAGGTTTTTTTGCTTCAAGTGAGCATGCAGGGGGTGGTCTACAGGTTTGGACGAGGGAGCTACTGGCAGGTATGCAACGGTGCACGCTTCTTACCGCAAGGTCCCTGGTACTTGAGCTCAATCCCGGTTCTCTCCTTGGACGAACACTTGGCCATGTTGATGGAGCAGATGTCCTTGTAGTCGACACCGTCCGATCCGCAGACCGGCCTGCTCCCCGAGTGATCGCCGTAGTCGGGACACGAGGTCGGGCACTTGCACTCGGCCGACGTGCCGTCCCTCGATACGACGCAGCTCTCGCCCGGGCCGCATTTCGTCAGCTCGCACGGGCCTCCGTCCGTGCCGCCTGCGGGCAGGTAGCAACCGGTCGTTGACGACAGCAGACCCAAGAGTAAGATGAGCATCATGGCTTCCTGGCATCAGAGAACATCACACCGATAGGCCGAAATATCGGTACCGTCACACTCAGGCTATACGACCCATGACCCCATGACCTAGCTAAATCAATTGGCAGTTGCTACCCAACCAAATCCCACAGTCGAATCAAATCTGTTCATAACGAAACATAGCACCCAAAGAGAAACTCGTTCAGGTTGATGACAATAAAGGTCGACAGTCGTGGCGTAAATTCATTAAAATTTACCCTTCCCCCCATCCGGCTTCAATCAACAAGTGCGATTTGAATAATTTCTGGACCGTGTTGACTGTCGGCATACGACGGATTCTAATTTACGATTGTCCGATGGAAATTAGACGGTGAGAGAAGGTGGTCCGGCACCTCGGAGGACCATAGATAAAGTGATTTTTCCCCAGTACAAAAACAATTATATAAGTTAACGAATTGTAATTAAGAACAAAAATAAAATCTTCAAATAAACTTGTAGATACCATTGCTATGTAAATAAGAAAGATTTGAAGTTAATCCGGCCCCAGACTACGAGAGATGGCTGAAGGATAGAAAGAGATCAGTGGCTTTCACACTTATATTTTAATTTTTTTCATTTATGAAGTTAATAGGTGTGAGTGGGTCTATTGTGTTGGAAGGTGTTTTCCTTTGATTTTGGTCCTCCGGGCTGGCTACTTTTCTTCTTCGGGTTTCCCCTGCAATTCATAATTGCTCTGGCAGGATTAGTTTTTTCAACCAATTTTATGATCTTTAATTTAGTATAGATTATAAAAAATACCATACTGAAAATCAACCAAGCCCGGAGAACTACAAACGTATTTTTCTTTTGAAATAAAACTCCCTGGCTGAAGGATAGAGACGAAAGGTTTTCACTCTTAAATTAAAACAGAAAAAGGTTTTATTTATATAGTCAATAGGTGTATGACTACTGTATAGGAAGGTGGAATGTGTTTATGTTGTTTTGGTCCTCCGGGACGGATATTTTTCATTTTTCGCTTTTTCCTTTACAATTCATAAATGTGCAAGTCGGATTTTATAGTATTTTATTTTTATAACATTACAAAAAAATATTGGAAATTAGTACGTTCTGGAGGACCACAAATGTTTTGTCCTTTTAAAATAAAACTCCCTACCCGAAGAAAAAAAAAGATTGAAGGCTTTCACACTTATATTTTAATTTTTTTAATTTATGAAGTTAATAGGTGTGAGTGGGTCTATTATGTTGGAAGGTGTTTTCGTTGATTTTGGTCCTCCGGGCTGGATCTCTTTCTTATTAGGTTTGCCCTCTACAATTCATAATTGTCCTGGCGGGATTAGTTTTTTCGACCAATTTTATGACTTTTAATTTTGTATAGATTATAAAAAACACCATATTGGAAATAAACCCGGCCCGGAGGACCACAAATATATTTTTCTTTTAAAATAAAACCCTCTGGCTGAAGGTTAGAGATAAAAAGTTTTCACGTTAAAAAAAAAGGTTTAGTCTACCAACATAGTCAATAGGTGTGCACTACTGTGTAGAAAGGTGGAATGTGTTCATGTTGTTTTGGTCCTCCGGGCCGTATTTTTTTCGCTTTTTCTTTTACAATTCATAATTGTACAGGTCGGACTAGTTTTTACAGCCAATTTTATAGAATTTTATTTTTATAACAGTACAAAAAGTATTGGAAATTAGACCGTCCCGGAGGACCACAAATATTTTGTCCTTTTAAAATAAAACTTCCTGGCTGAAGGAATGTGAGAGTGAAGGCTTTCACACTTAATATATAAAAAAAAATTCATACAGTCAACAGGCATGAAACTATTGTGTAGGGAGAAGTTTATGCTACTGCTTTGGTCCTCCGGGGCGGATATTTTTCTTTTTACATGTTCTCTCTACGATGAACGTTGGCCAAGTCGAATTTGTTTTTGCGGTCAATTTTATGAGAATTCCGTCCTTGTTGGCTGGTTTTGAGAACTTATCCTGTCGGACCTACATCGCCAAGAAAGCGCCTTTTGAAATTCCGCTTCCAACTTCCGGTTATATTCTCGTGGGGGTGGGGCGGTTTAAAGGCAGTTAATAAAAAAACTTTCCCCGGCCGGAACTTTTTCGAGAATCCTAGGAATTCCACGGTCTTGAGGAAGAATAGCGGCCAGGGGATGGGAAGAAGAAGTCCCGCGGGACTTAGGGCAAAATATCGGAATTTAATTAGAGAAGTTTTCGTTTTTTCCCTCCGGAAGAAAAGGGTAAGGTTGGAAAATTGGTTTTTGAAATGAATCTGGTTTAGCCTGAGGTGTGGACGGTCGTTCTGTTTAGTGAAAGGATCACTATAAAACACATAGTGTCTATGTGTTTTTCAGTTTTTACCTAGTATCTATTGGGTTGAAAGATACATTTCAGCCCTTTAATGACTTAAAATGAAGTCGTTAAGGGATTTAAAAAAAAAAATAGATACCTGACTTTTCACGGAACCGCCGACTGCCGAGGCTCCGGGCCCCGACTCGCAGCGCGCCCCGACATGGGCCGAGGCGAGGGTACCCGCCGTTGGAAAACTGTGGTAAGACTCGGTGAAAATCCTCGGGAAAAACTTCACGGGGTTTTGGAAATTAAAAAAAAATACAACCGAGTTGGCCGATGCCGAATCGACACTAGCCGTGCGCATGGGCACGAGATCGATTCGGCGTCCGGGGGTGGGCTCGGTGCCCCTGGCGGAACGGGTTACAAACTTGTGTGCTTTCCTGGACGAAAAAAACAATAACAATTAAAATAAATAAATAAATAAATAAACCAACACAAGAAGAAAGAAACATTACACCCCTCCTGTAAAAATCTACACCCTAATATCTCAATTTACACTCACATATGAAAATAAACACACACAC
This sequence comes from Cimex lectularius, assembly GCF_000648675.2. Taxonomy (NCBI): domain Eukaryota; kingdom Metazoa; phylum Arthropoda; class Insecta; order Hemiptera; family Cimicidae; genus Cimex; species Cimex lectularius. The sequence goes on along the minus strand of NW_019392637.1, from coordinate 1,295,212 downwards.
CCAACACGATCATAAAATAAATACACAATTAATTAAAAAGACGTCTTTTGAAAGAGGGTGAAATATTCACGGCGCTCCAATTATGCTAATGTGCATGTGGTCGGAACGTATGACTTATCTTCCAGTTATTTTTTTATTTTCTTCTTATCATGTTGTTTCTTTTCGTTCTAAGAGCTCCAACGTAGAAGAATAGATACAAGGTGTTAAAGACAGGTGTTTGTAGATAACAAAAGCCTCAAGAATTTAGAAGGCTCAAATGTTCTTTTTGTTTTTTGTTATGAGTTCCTGTGAGGCGGGAATTTTGTCAGGATAACAGGAGTTACGGACAGGAGCTTGTTGTTAGAAATAGTCACGAAAGGAGTTTGTACTAGAAGGTTAGGAGGCAAAAATATTTTTTCTCCTTTTGCTATGAGCTCCTGTGGGGCAGAAATTGAATCAGGATGCTAACAGTTAAGGACAGGAGCGTGTATCAGAAGAGAAGAAACTTAAATATTTGTTATTCTTTTGCTACGAGCTCCTATCGGGCAGAAACTCTATCAGGATGACAGGAGTTACGGGTAGGAGCTTGTCGTTAGAAACAGTCCAGGAAAGGAGCTTGTACTAGAAAATTAGGAGGCAAAATATTTTTTGTTCTTTTGCTTTGAGCTCCTGTGGGGCAGAAATTGTATCAGGATAAAATCGGTTAAACAGGAGCTTGTTGTTATTAGGATACCAGGAAAGAAGCTTGTATCAGGAAATTAGTAGTATTATTTTATTCCTCTCTTTCTTTTCTCCCTGTTCGTTAACTTATTTATTTTACCTGTATCACACTTCTTCTCGTTTTGTAATTTTTTTATATTATATTTTTTCTTTTTTAACTTACTAATTTTTTTCTCTTTCAATTTATTCCACTATCTTTTTTATCTGCTTGTTAAGTTATTCCATTCCTTCTGCCTCTTTTTCTCTCTTCTCGTTTTGCTGTATTTCAATATTATTTTTTCTTTCTCTACTCACAATTTTTTTTCCCTATTAATTTATTACACTCATTCTTTTTTCTCTGCTTATTAACTAATTTCTTACTGTCTATTCCTTTTATTTTCTCCTCTTTTTGGTATTTTTCTATATTACTTTTTTTCTTTCTTTACACACGATTTTTTTAATCAATTGATTCCTCTCTCTTTTTTCTGTGTTGTTATTTCTTTCCTTCTCTCTATCATTATCTTCTTCTTTTATTATTTTTCTATATTATTTTCTTTCACGCATTTTTTGTCAATTAATTTATTCCACTTTTTCTTTTTTTATATTATTATTTCTTACTATCTGCCTCTTTTACTTTTTCCTGTTTTTGTTATTTTTCTATATTGATCTTTTCTTTCTCTATTCTTGCATTATTCTCTATTATTTTATTTTATCTCTTTCTGTTTCCTCTATGTGTTAAATTATTTCTTTTTGCCCTTATCACCCTTTTCTCTTTTTGTTATTTTTCTCTATATATTTTTTTCTTGCTCTACTCTTTACTTCTTCTCTATTACTTTAATCTTTGTTTTGTAAAGTTATTTCTTTCTTCCTGCCGTATCACTCTTTACTCTCCCTCTCACTCTCTCCCTCTCTTTCTCTCTGTCTCTCTCTTCATTTTCGAACTCTATTTACTAACTTTCTTAATTTCTTTCTCTCTGCCTCACTCACTTTGTTCTCTTTTTCTTTATTTTCTCCCGTTTTTTCTTTCTATGCTACATTTTTATTATGGTCTCCGTTTCGTTTTTCTCTATTTCTTTTATTGTTTCATTCTCTCGCACTCTCTTCTCTATCCTTTCTCTATGTGCGTCTCATACTTGCTCTTTTCTCTATTTCTATTTTTGTCTCATGTTTAATCATCCCTTTGGCCAAGTTCACTTATCAAATGTTACCCAGTCTCTCTCAACTTTTCACAAATGAACTTCAAACGAAAACGAATGTTTTGCTTTTATGGTCCTCCGGGCCGGACCAGACTTGAAATCGATCCGAACTGAGTGAACGAACCCCGGGGCCGGTCCAATCCTCTTTAAAACTTTAGCCTTTCCCGTTGTGCTTTCTACTCATGCCGGTGAAAGGAGTTTTCTCTCTCTCTCTTTCTCTTTTCCCGTCTCTCCCTCTATCTCAGCCGTTGCGGGATTTAAATAAGGATTTGAGTAAGGCGATCCACTTACTCGAAGGGGCCTTCCTTTCCGATTAAGTGCAAAGGGGCTTAAGGCCTCCCCGCCCCCTTTCCCATTTTAAGCATGCGGCTTAGCGGCAAGTGGCCATTCGGCTTCACGGTATAATAACCGGACGGGCTTTAGAGAAAAATAAAAATACAAACGGGAAGGAGAAAAAGGCAAAGGATTCCTTTCTTTCTCGAGTTTCGAAAGGTCTGAACGGTTATGGTCCTCCGGGCCGGATACGCCTAAATTGTTATTAGGAGATATCGCATCATTAATATAATTCATTGAACAATCTGGCCCGAAAGGAATATGAATTCAAGAATCAATAATAAATTTTTCTACGATAATCATCGAAACTCCAAAGCGAGGAAAGTGGGTTGGAAAAAGAGAAGAATTCACCCCCCCTCATTAAACCGCCTCCCCTTAGCTATAAAATAGATAAAAGAGTGCAACGGGCCGGGGAGGACAAGAGGGAGCTCGTGGAACTGCTAATAAGAAAAGGTCCGCTAATTAAACAAAATTACAGCCGGGCTGTTGCCGAGTTTGGTTTCCATCCTTTCATTTCTAAAACCGTTTTTCCTTTAATGGGCGGGCGTAAATATCGCCCTAGAACGCCGGAGGAGAGAGGAAAAGGAGGAAATTTAGGGCCTCCTTTTTTCCTAACAGGGAACTGTTTGAACACGTTGTCATTATATTTTTAAAAAGGATTGTTTTCCCCTCTTCAGTTTCATTTTTTTAATGGTTAAAAATATCTCCACGTCTCCAGCATATTCTTTTCCATAGGACAATTGTATACGACTGTAAATAAAAAATGAGAGAACCGGCCCGAGGGCCAAATAAACACGTGGTACAAGGGGTCACGAAAAAACAACACGTTCACTCTCATAGCTTTCTTATAAAAATATCTCCTGTGCCATGTACTCGTACATTCGCACATTTTTCCCTAATAGGAATGCATAGAAAAGGCAACAGGTTCCAAAATGTGTTATATACTGATACTATTTTTGCCTTGCAGGAGCTCTTAGCAGAAAACAAAAAAAAATTTGAGCCTTCTAGTCTCCTGATATAAGCTCCGTTCCTAGAATCCTATTAACGACAAGGTCCTGTCTCTTACTCCTGTTATCCTGATACCAGGAAATCACACATATCTACCTCACAGGAAATCACAACAAAAACGAAAAAAAACCTTTCAAACCTCCTGATTTAGGACATTTCCTGGTATCCTGCTCAAGAGAGGCTCCTTCTTTATCTCCTGTTATCCTGATACCATATCTACTTCACAGGAGATCACAACAAAAACGAAAAAAAAAACTTTCAAACCTCCTGATTCAGGCACATTTCATGGTATCCTGCTCAAGAGAGGCTCCTTCTGTATCTCCTGTTATCCTGATACCATATCTACTTCACAGGAGATCATAACAAAAACGAAGAAAAACCTTTCAAACCTCCTGATTCAGGCACATTTCGTGGTATCCTGCTCAAGAGAGGCTCCTTCTTTATCTCCTGTTATCCTGATACCATATCTACCTCACAGGAGATCACAACAAAAACGAAAAAAACCTTTCAAACCTCCTGATTCAGGCACATTTCGTGGTATCCTGCTCAAGAGAAGATCCTTCTTCCTTACCATATCTCCTGGAGCTTACAGCAAAAAAACGAAAGGACATTTCGATGACAACCTAGTTCGCCTATAAAAAAGGACATTTGAGCCTAACCTCCTGATTCAATCACCTTTCCTGATATCCTAACGACAAGCTCCTGTTCTCTACTTCTGATATCCAGATATGTTTTCTTCCACATTAGAGCTGTTAGAACAAAGGAAAAAATATAAGCCTTCTAACCTCCTATTACAAGGTCCTTTTATAGTATACTGTTAACGACAAGCTCTTGTTCGCAACTCTCGTAATATGGATAGATTTCAGCCCTTCAGAAGCTCAGTAAAAAGTAAACAATTCATCCTTCTCGAGGTACAAGCTTCTTTTCCTCGCCATCCTGTTGTGATAAACTCTCGTCGTTAATTTCTTTCACCCTGATAACATATGCTTCGCAGGAGCAAGCTCCGTTCTTCCTACCTGTTAACAACATGCTTCTATCCAAAACTTCTCATATCCTGATTTCTGACTTACAAGAGCTCATAGAAGAAAGGATAAAAATAATCAAACATGGAAGATTTTGCTTGTTTCTTGATAAAAACAATCTCCAGAACTTAAGTACGTTTATCCTGTAATTAGAAAAACCACCTCGATAAATACGATAAGGCGATGATCAGCTCATTGACCTCCGAAGTTGTGAAAAGGCCAGATTAACCAGACTCGATGAAACAAACGTGGCGGAATGGAAGGGGGTTGTAATGTTATGCGGCCCTGTTTTTCCCCCTTCGGTGACAAGGTGTTCTACCCCTTTCCCCGGTCCCGTTGATGATGAAGTGGCTAATTATACAAAAGAGGACCCACTCACCCGGGCCGAGGGAAAGGGCCAAGGGGAAGACATCTGTTAGCGACCTCCCCATAACATCATTCTTCCTGTCCTTCACATCCGTCGCTCCTGGGACCTTTTGCATCTTGTAGAACCCCCCCGGGGTGGGCGGAGGGGCGCAAATAGCTGGCGTTCCAGATATGAAGCATTTCCGTGAGATAAACGTCGGGTTTCATCTCCGTCCCAATCGCCTTTTAGGAAAATAACATCGCGAAAGGTCAGACGATAACTCCTCATATTCCCGGTGCCGCCGTCCCGAGCCTCCTTCGAGAAATACAAACAATAAAATATTTCATCGTAAACGGACATTTTCATAAGACATTTTTCAAAAAGGGCTTACGAAAGGACGACAATCTCTTCTTATTTACCTCATTGTATGTTAAGTTCAGCTTTAATAAGCGTCAGTCCTAGCTGCCCTACTTCCAGCTTTACCTTACTGTGATTTACGTTTTGTTCCTCCTAGGACAATTGTTTGCGATCGTAAGAAAGACCCGAAGTACCAGATGAACAGCCTCCTTCAGGCATGGTGTAGACACCTCATTACTTGGTAGAGATAAATTCCTATTATCCTAATAACGACAAGCTATGTTCCAAAACTCCTGGTATCCTGATACTCTTAACTATTTCATAAGACAGGAGCTTGCGGAGGCCAAAACGCTAATTTCTATTATAATTCTGATCACCTGTGACAAGCTGCTTTTATGATATTCTAATGTAATGGGGAAAATGTGTCTCGATGAGAGAAGATAAGGACAGGAGCTTGTTGTTAACAGGAGGCTAGGAAGGAAAAAAAAGAAAGCTAGGAGGCAAAAATATTTTTTCTTCATTTCCTATGAGCTCCTGCGGGATAGAAATTCTATCGGGATAACAGTAAATAAGGAACTTGTCGATAGATGGATACTACGCAAGAAACTTGTAAGTTTAGTAGGTTGAGTACATTTCTTTTCTTTCCAAAAGCTCCAGTGGGGAAGAAAAGATATCAGGATATCATGAGTTACGTAAAGGTGCTTGTCGTTAACAGAATACCAAGAAGGTTAGAAGAATCAAATGTGCATTATTTTTGATTTCAGGTCCTAAGAGGCACGCATGTATCAGGATGAGATGAGTTAAGGACAGGAGCTTGTCATTAACACGATACCGGGACAAGAGCTTAGAGGGCTAAATTCTTTTTTAAATTCTTTTGCTCGTATGAGGAGGTTGTGTTCAATAGGATTCCTGGAAAGGAGCTTGCTTCAAGAAGTTAAAAGGTTCAAATATACTTTTTGTTTTTTGTAAGAAGCTTTTATGGGGGTGAAATGGTATGATAGCAGGAATTAAAGACAGGACTCATATTCATAGCACGTGCTAACAGGAGCTTTTGTCATTTCCTGCCATCCTTCGAACAAGATCTATCAGAAAATCCTTATACAGGAGCTTTTGCGACTTGCTGCTTTTGCTGTGAACAGGAGCTCTTAACATCCTGACATCCTGTTAACAGGAGCTCTTAACATCCTGACATCCTGTTAACAGGAGCTTGTTTAACATCCTGACATCCTGTTAACAGGAGCTTTTGCGAGTTCCTAACATCCTGTGAACAGGAGCGCTTTTAACATCCTGACATTCTGTTAACAGGAGCTTTTCCGAGTTGCTGCTTTTGTTGTGAACAGGAGCTTTTAACATCCTGTCATCCTTTTAAAAGGAGAGCTTTTGCTTGTTGCTGCTTTTACTGTGAACAGGAGCTCTTAACATCCTGACATCCTGTGAACAGGAGCGCTTTTAACATCCTGACATTACGTTCAAACAGGCGCTTTTACGACTTCCGTACAATCTGTGAACAAGAACTCTTTTACCTTCACACATCGTTTTAAAAGAAGTTCTAATCCACTTATCATGTTAACTGGAGCTGAAGTAATTATTACATTTTTTTCCTTCTTCTCGGGAAAAAAAATTAATAAAGCTCAAATAGTGGCAGGACGAACCGAGAAGAGAAGCGCGAGAAACAGGAAGCTATTCGCGGCTTGCAAGATCCTGATCGGGAGGGCACTGGTTCCGAGACTGAAAAAACAAAGAAAAAAAAGCAAGGAGAGTCAGTCGGATATAGACATTCTGAGGAAGAGGTGGTCTCCGCGAGGAAAAGAAAACATTGTTTTTTAAAAAAGTGTATGTGTGTGTGGTTTGTGAACCTAGTCGGGCTGATCGAAGAGTTCCTACGAAGAGGAAGGGGCTGATCCCGGCATGTGAGGAGTGATCCCGTGAGTTGGTACTTTCAATTTCTTATCAGGCCTGATAATTCTGGACTAGAGACATTAGCTATAAGTTTCGGCCTTTTGTTAGCTTTTAATTTAAAAGGATTTGTCTATGTACTTGTAAATAGAATAGTTGTGATTAGTATTCATTTTTGTAATCGTAGTTTTAAACCTTAAGTAAGATAATACCTTAAGATATCTTGCTTGTGTTAACGAATTAACTGGGATAGAAGCCGGAAGAACTTCATCATTTAGCTCCCATCATAACCCTGGTTGGAAGCGCCATCAGAAGAAGAGAGCCAGAAGCGCTACATCGCTACCCTTCCTTTTCCCTTTCTTCTTATTGTTCTACTCTTCTTTTCCTTTTTATCCCCTGGTTTCGGTATTTATCCTTCCCCACCGTGGCGCTCAACGTAACACCTATAAATAAACTTTCACCTCCTCACCGACCATCTCTTGTCTCTCCCTTCTCCACGGAGCTACCGCCAACGTACGTGCAGCCGCAGTAAGGAAGCTGAAACATAATTTCCTGTCTTTCTCTAAACAGGAGCTCTTATTATTTCCTCGCACGCTGTTAAAAGAAGATCTTGTATATCCCTGGCATCCTGATACTCTGAAATATGAAAAATGCACCGATTTTTTCAATCTGTACGCAGAGAACCTTGTCTTACTTCCTGCCATCTTCTAAACAAGAGCTCTTGTAACTTCCTGAAATCCTGATACTCTGAAAAACGCAACCCGCCATTTTTTCAATCTTTCCACTTAATTACACAAAAAGTATATCAATTTTCATAGGGTAATCATTGTGCCTTTCTGTCGCATTCAATTAGAATTTAACATGCCGATGCGCATATAATTGAAATCGAACTTTACGATGTATATAAGCAGAAATATAATCGAACTTCGTCAGATTTTAACGGGGTCTGCAATCAAAAGAGTTTTTTCACCTTTCCTTCTAGCCCCACGTCTCACAAAAGGCGTTCATAAATTTTTATCGAAAAAGGGTTGCTGATGGCGGGGGGGGGGGGTGTTTTGCGAAGTGGCTCCACCAGGCCCTTCTTCTTTTTTCCCCTCCTCCCCCATGATGCAGGAGAACTTGTTCAATCTAAGGCGAAGGCATCGCACGGACTCCAAGGAGGCGTCTGTTAATGGAGTTATGGCCGAGTTGAATGGATATGCTAATCCCGCTCGCGAGGGGGGTTTGGGAAAGGGAGAAACGATAATACGCCTCTTCACGGTTTCCTCTTGCGGGAGGGGGTTGAAAAACTTTGAAACCAGACCACCTCCGGGTGAATAATACAACAAGCAATTTCACAAACTCCCGTCCTACCGGTGAAATATCAACAACCCATTTTACGCCGGACCTCCGACATTGGTGAAAATCCGAGAGAGGGAGAGAGAATTTCCCACCGGATTCTTTTTTTTTTTCTATTTATACATCGCGTAGGACAGCCTCGAGGAAACAAGATCTTTAGGAAATCTGTAAATAAATAGTACAAAGCAGTTCCACCCTAACTCAAACAAGAACAACCCCAAAATGAGAATACCTGGGCCTTCCTGGCGCCCTGATACAACTAAAGGGCAAGCTCAGTCAATAAACAATTGATTTTAAAAATTATTTTGATCAAGGAGCATGTCGTTAAAAGGATATCAGAGTAAGAGCTTGTATCAGGAGGTTAGAGAGCTCAATTGTTCTTTCCACTTTTGATGAGGTTCTATGGGGCTGAAATGGTATCAGGTTTCAAAGCATTTAGATTTAGTCGTTAACTGGAAATCGGGAGAATAATCAAATATTCATGTGTTTTTTGCTACGAACTCCAGGACAGAAACTTGTATAACGAGGTTGAATTCGTTTCCTTTTGTTATAAGAGCTCCAATCTGGAAGAAAGGCTGTCAGAATATCAGGAGTTACGGACAAAAGCTTGTCGTTAACAGGAATCCAGGAAAGATCTTGTTTGAGGAGGTTAGAAGGCAAAATGTATGTTATTGTTTCGCTATGAGATTCTGTGGAGCAGAAATTATATTAGAATAACAGGAGTTAAGGACAGGAGCTTGTATCCGGATGTCAGAACGCTCAAATGGTGTTTTTTTTTGCATTGTATCAGGATAACAGGAGCTGGTCGTTAACAGGAGTGCACGAAAGAGCTTGTATCAGGAAGTTAGAAGTCTCAAATATTCTTTTGTATTTTTCTATGACCTCTTTTGAGGACGAAATTGTATCAGGGTAAAAACAGTAAAACAGGACCTTGTAGTTAGAAGGTTACAGGACAGAAACTTGTATAACAAGGTTAATAGGTTGAATTTATTTCTTCTTTTTTTTTTTAAAGTGCTACAATTTGGAAGGAAATATCTCGGAATATAAGGAGTTACTGACAGGAGCTTGTCGTTAACAGGATACCATGAAAAAGCTTGTATCAGAAGGTTGGAATGCAAAAATATGTGTTATTCGTTTGCTATGAGATCCTGTGGAACAGAGATTATATCAGGATAACTGTAGTTAAGAAAAGGAGCTTCTTATTAACCTAATACCAAGGCAGCAGCTTGTATTTGGGTGTTTGAAAGCCCAAAAGTTCTTTTGTATTTTGATATGAGAATCTTGTCGTTAGAAGGATACATGACTGAAACTAGTATGAGGAGATTAGTTGGTTGGATTTGTTTCTTTTTGTTATATGAGCTCCAATGTGGAAGGAATCTCAGAATATAAGGAGTTACTGACAGGAGCTTGTCGTTAACAGGAGACCACGAAAGAGCTTATTTCAGGGAGTTAGAAGGCAAAATTGTAGTTTGAGATCGTGTGGGACGGAAACTGTATCAGGACACTATGAGTTAAGGATAGGAGCTTGTCATTAACAGGAGACCAGGAAAGAGCTTATTTTAGGGGTTAGAAGGCAAAATTATTGTTTGAGATCTTGTGGGACAGAAACTGTATCAGGACACCATGAGTTAAGGATAGGAGCTTGTCATTAACAGGAGACCAGGAAAGAGCTTATTTTAGGGGTTAGAAGGCAAAATTATTGTTTGAGATCTTGTGGGACAGAAACTGTATCAGGACACCATAAGTTAAGGACAGGAGCTTATCGTTATCAGGAGACCAGGAAAGAGCTTATTTCAGGGGGTTAGAAGGCAAAATTATTGCTTGAGATCTTGTGGGACAGAAACTGTATCAGGACACCAGGAGTTAAGGACAGGAGCTTGTCATTTTCAATTTAGCAGGACAGGAGATTAGAAGGGTCAAATGTGCATTCATTTTTTATACGAACTGCTGAGATGCATGTATTGTACCAATATGACAGAAGTTACAGACAGTAGCTTTTCATTAACAGGATACAAGGACAAGAGCTTGTATTAGGATGTGAAAGAGGTTGATTTTTTTAAAAGGCCAAACTTTTATATGAGCTTAAGCTTAAAGTTCAATAAGGATCGACTCTAATCACAGATTCCACTGTTAATATGGAATTTAATGGGTACTCACCAGAGACTTAATTCTATTAAAATTTTAGAACGCTCAAAAATAGTTTATTGTGTTTGTGTAGTAAACGAAGAATGAGAAATAATAGTAGTAAAAGTAAGAGAGAAAGAAACAAAAGTGTAAAAAGTCATTCGGCTTTTGAAATGAAAAGAGGAATAACAAATCAGGACGATCTGGCAATCAGCGTTGACAGTGGTAAAAGATAGAGGGGAGTCACGCTATCCGGTAAACACTTCTCCACTCCCTCAGACACCCTTGGCGTTTGTATATATGAAAGTACTTTTCCCCTTGTTCTTTTCCCTCCTCAGAGTGAAGAGAGATCGCTTTAACACGGAGTGTTAGGGCAATTAAATTAAATATGACCAACTGCACGAAAAGTACGACAAGAGCTCTTTCGGATTTCACAACTGATACAACTAAAAATAACAAACACCGTCGATATTTTTCTTTATTTTCTGTCAGAACCTCCTAGTTTTTTAGTATCCTGATAGTTCGGCAAATAGTCCACCGACCAGGAGTTCTTGGTAATTTCTTACATCCTGATACATTGAACGACGTCTATCCGTTTACGAAGATAGCTCCTAGATTCATACCATCCTGATAGATGCTAATATACTCTTTGTGAACAGGAGCTCTGTTTGACATCCTATTAGCAGTAGCTCTTGTGAACAGGAGCGCTTGTAAATTCCTCACTCCTTGTTAAAAGAAGGTTTTTTTTCAACTCCTGACATCCCGTTAATAGGACGTCTTGTCAATTCTGGACACTTTGTAAAGACAAGCTCTTGTAACATCGTGACTCCCTGTTAACTGGTACTCTTGTCAATTCTTTACATCCTTTCAACAGGAGCTCATGTAACTTTCTCGTATTCCCTGAACAGAACGCTTGGCAATTCCTGACTGAGTCCTGCAGGTTCCTGATATCCTGGCAATATGAAAAGTTTTTAACAATCGATTTTTTTCGTTAAACCCAAAAAGGAGCTCTTAGTTTCGTGGCATCCTGGTAACATGGCCTAGCAAAGACGTTTTCATCGATACTGGAAGGAGCTCTAGCAACAAGGACGTGAATAAGTATCAGGATATTATGAATGTAGGAGGTTCTCGGACAGAAAATAATGAAAGATACCCACGGTTTTTGTATTTTTTTTGTTGTCCAACCCATCCTTCCCGCTGAACCAACACGAGCTCTTGTTACTTTCTTACATCCTGATACGGTGAATAATGGGAGACAATCGATTCTTTTCATTTTTTCAAAGCAAGAGGTTTTTAGCATCCTGATAGAATGGAATATGGTCCACATCCCATACTGATCACTGACCCAAACAGGAGCGCTTGTAACTTCCTTACACCCTGTTAAAAAAGCTCTTGTCAACATCTGACTGTTAAGAGGAACTCTCGTCAATTCGAGACACTTTGTGAAGAGGAGCTCTCGTGACTTCCTCACATTATGTGTACGGAGCTCTTTGGCAATTCTTCTTTGTGAACAGGATGTCTTTCAGTTTCCTGACGTCCTGGCAGTATGAAATGTCTTTGATTATCGATTCTTTTTATCAAAACCAAACAGGAGATCTATTTTATGACTTCCTGGTACAATGACCAATGACAAACAGTCGATAGTTTTCATTGAAACTAGCCGAAGCGACAAGGAAGTATCAGGGTATTATGAATATAGGAGCTCCCGGGACAGAAAATAATGAAAAATATCGACTTTTTAAAATATTTTTTGTTGTATCAGGATGTCATGAAAATAGGAGCTCTTGTCTGTTTTTTTAAATAATTGACGACTTTTCATAGTATCAGTATGTGGAATTGACAAGATCTCTTGTTGGGTTGTTGTTTCTTATAGTTGTTACTTAACCTTAAGTTAAAATTTCCTTCATGGGATAGGATTCGAACCTAGAACAATTAGCGTGGTTTATGGGACGCCGAACGAACCCATATCCTTTGTAAATGCTTTCATTCTGATACTTTGGATAAACCGTTCGAATTAGGGTCGAAACACTTTGTCCACAACGACACACGGCTTACACGTGCCTTTAAGAAAAACTCGTCGGTCCCACACCGCCACAGCTCATAAATAATGCGCGGAGGAGCCGGTTTAAATTAATTCGCCATCCTCCGCCTCCTGTCCCATGTAACGAGCCTAGGTTTCGAACGGGCCGTGATATACTGCGACAGATGGTACATTCGAGATGCGCATATGCAATCTCATAGGAGTACGACTCGGAATTAACAATGGCCCTCCCATTAATATTTATAATAAAACTGTATTCTAAGACAATTGGGTAAAAAGGGGGGGGGGAGAAGGCGCGGCTTATTAATTACACGGATGCGTTATTAATTTGACCCTTTTCCACGTCGGGTTGTCAGCGAGGGACTTAACAAATCGGTTTCATTAAAGTCCCCGGTGTAAAAAATAGAATCTTATCTCTTGACTAATTAATCCTCGGGGTGTTTTGGCCTAATCTCACGGGAGACTTTTGTCCCTCTTTTCTTTTTCTGTCTGTTCCCCTAATAAGACGGGCTTTCTGCAAGCCAGGTGCGTTAAGTCCCACGGTTTTACGCCCAGCTCATCAGCGGCTGATTGCACCCACCCCCTTCCAAAAAACATCAAATTATTTAAAGAATAAGGAGAAAGAAGATGAATATAACGAAAAACTCTCAGGTCAACAAATATACAAGACACTTTTTATTGCGTGAAATTCCAGGTTTTAAAAATAGCAAAAGGGTAACAGTTCATTCCCGCATACTCGGTCATCCTAAAAAGGATTCTGAGGATCTTTAACGTCCGTCCACACCTGGCCTATTCGGCCTTATCGGACGTTTAGATTCTCAAGATGAGAGCTGACGCACCTCCGCATACGATAGAATAGTGTTACTGCCGCAGCATTAGTGTAGAGGCAGCTCAGCCCAGAAGGGCCAAGACAACCTCGCTCCTCGCTCGTACCCCCCCCCCCCCCAAGTGGCCGGGTCTGCATTGAGCATCAAACCGTATGCCGCGCACGGGTTGTTCTTACCGTAGCCGAAATACATCAGCCCGGTCTCCCGCGCGCTCCCTAGATAGAGAAGGCCACATCTCCCAGAGTATTGGGGCTGCCCTAGCGTAGAAACTTCGGATTCGCTCCAGCCGCGGTTTTGTTTTAAGTGGAATATCTAACTACCCCCTAGAGGAGCACCGCCAACGGTAAAAACCTCCTGTCGAACTCAGCCTACACCTGCCATGCGCATTCGAGAGACCTAGGCTGACCACCATATGCTCAGCCTAGGTGGTCCGATCCTTCGCTTCCCCAAGGGTACCACGCCGGTCGTACGCACAAAATGCAAAGCATACTCGAGTAGGAGAAACCGATCCGCTACTACTCACGCATTCTAGGAACTATCCAGAATAATCATCGCGTCTTCAAAGCCTATACGCTGCCGTCCGATCCGCCGTATCTCGTGAGGCCGGATGTATAACGGTGGTCATACGCAAGTTTCACGAACGTCTCAGGCAGAAGACAGCCTCTTCTCTATGTTCCCGCCAAGGCGTCACCACAAGCAACCACGAAACCATTCCCATTGAAAACAAGGGCTGATTTTGGAACGTTCTGTTACCCCGTGGTACAGATGGTCATGCACCCTCCCCCGTCTTTGCAGACAGGATCTGGTACACTGACCCTCGTGTGCCTCTGATAAGGTGCCCATGCCGACCCGAGGCTGACACGAGTACGGCTTGTGCTTTAGAGAGGTTGCCACGCCCTCTAGGCTGCACCTTTATTTTGCGCTTGGATACCCCCCTTGTAACCAAGGGTTAGGAGGGGTCATTGGATAGAATGAAGGAATCTAGATTGAGAAAGGGCCGTGGATGAGAACTCGAGGTGAGCCGTTTCGGTGTCTCGAGCCTCAAACCTCACTATACCACAAGGATTACGGGGACGACTTTCCGATCTATCAGGACACTAAGAGTCTAAGAGCTTCTGGCAGAAAATAATGTAAAATATCGACAGTTTTTTGTTACTTTTGTTGAATCAGTATGTCAGAAACCTAAAAGAGCTCCTGGTAACAGGGTATCAGGAAGCCGCTGTACACTCAGATTGGAAAAATATAGGAATGAAAGAATCGACGGTTTGCTGCTTTACGTAGTTATCAGGATGTAAGAAAGAAACAGGAACTCGTGGATGGTTCAGTGGAGAGAATGCGACAAACTTCTTTGCGATATGTCAGGGATAACAAAAATGACAAACTCCTGTTTGTATCAGGGGCAAGGATGACGTGACGACTTTGCGATCTATCCGGACACTAAGAGTCTAGGAGCTTCTGGCAGATAATAATGGAAAATATCGTCAGTTTTTTGTTACTTTTGTTAAATCAGGATGCCAGAAACCTAAAAGAGCTCCTGATAACAGGGTATCAGGAAGCCGCTGTACACTCAGATTGGAAAAATATAGGAATGAAAGAATCGACGGTTTGCTGTTTTACGTAGTTATCAGGATGTAAAAGAATAAAAAAATGTTTAATGGAAAGGCTGGAAGTTTTAGCCCTTCTTTTCGCTCTCTCTTCCTGATATCAACTGCTATAGGAACCAACTATTATTCACTGTATCAGGATGTAATAAAGAAACAAGAGGTCGAGAGTTATTATAAGGTGTAAGTTTTAATTGAGTGATTGAGTGTGTCTCGCTGTTTAAGATTAAATCGTTATTCGCCTTGTAAATTGTTAAATTGTCAGTTTTTGTTTACTTTCTCGGCCTCGTTTGTTTTCCCCATTGTCAAAACCAAACTCCATCAAAACTTCCAACTCTTTATTATAACAGCCCCCGTTTATTTCAGTGTTGTATTAGTACGGTCGAGTTTGGTAATTGTGTTTGCTAATTTTCGACGCGGAGTTTCCCCTTGCCCGCCCGGTTGATTCCCATCAGAACGGGGTTAACAAGAGCACGCTAGCCGCGGAGAAATCCGATCGAGCCGCCCCTCCTCGCTGGCACCATCTCACGAGGATCATCGCGCGGATACCCGACAATCTCGCCCCCTAATGAACTCACCCGCCGACTGGCAAAAGCCGTTATAACAACCCCAACCATTTCATAATAACCGCCCGGCCGAACAAGGCCGGTTTAATTAATATTATTATAACCGTGTGGAAGTTTGGACACCTTACGCCTTAAGATTGTCTTGGGTGTTAATCAGAGGTCAGATGAAAAACCGTGGACTTTTGCATCCTCCTCCCATCGATATTTTTCATTTTAGTAGGGCTGGAGCTCTTAGATTCCTAGTATCCTGATATATCGGAAAACGGCCCACCTCCATACTTCCATGGATTTAATAAGGAACTCTTTTAACCAACTCACATCCTGATACAGAGATATTACCAACATTTTGATTCTAAGGTATACTTCGTCAACGTGCCAACCCTATCAAGATACTAAGAATCAAGGAGCTCCTGTCTTAGAATGAATGTAATAGACTGTCAGCCATTCGCTGTATCAGGTATCAGGCTGTATGATACCTGGAAGACACGAGAGCTCCTGTCAGGGTCAATAAGAAACTGATTGCCATTTACCATTATACCAGGGTCCTAATATTGGGTTGTCCGGAAAATAATGCAGGATTTTAAGTTTTCATTAAAAAAAATCTATATAAAATATTCTGTTTACGTTTACAGGATTACTCATTTGTATGAATGTCAACACTTATTAATCCTCTNTACCAACACGTTGGGAGAAATGTATTGAGAGTATGGGAAATTATTTTGATTAAAGAACATTGCTTTAAAGTAACTAGTTTCTTTTTTTTTGTTTAATACCAAAATCCTGCATTATTTTCCGGACAACCCAATAGAATGACGAGTGGGAAGCTAACGGTTCTTTTCACTGAGCTCTGTAAACTTCATGGCCTCCTGTTACAGTGACAAGTTGAACAATCGTTTATATTCATTATAATTAATATAGCATCCAAGATTCTTAGTATCCTGATTGGAAATCGATCTACACCCCATTCTTGACACTGAAACAAACCAGAGCTCTTGTCCTGATATCTTGTGAACAACCGCTTGCAGGTTGCGGTCCTGTTAAAAGTTTTAAACCCAAGTGAAAAGTCGTAAACAATCGATTAATTAATTCCATCAAAGCAAAGCAAGAGCTCCTAGATTTTTACCATCCTGATAGATAGGCAAGTAGTCCATGGCCCATCCTTTCAACTGACCCAAACAGGAGCTCTTGTTACTTTCTTACTTCCTGATACAGTGAATAATGGCTGACAATCGATCCTTTTCCTTCTACTTAATACAGAAGCTCCTACATTTTTAATATCCTGATAGATCGGAAAATAGTGCATAGCCCATCGTTTCAACTGACCTAAACAGGAGCTCTTGTTACTTTCTTACATCCTGATACAGTAAATAATGGCTGATAATCGATCCTTTTCCTTGTACTTAAGACAGAAGCTCTTGATTTTTAATATCCTGATAGATTAGAAAGTATCCCAAACTGGAGTTCTTGTTGTTTTCTTTCACCCTGGTAGTTGTCTCTTCCTATTACGTATTGTAAACGAAACAATTCGACGTTTTGATGTTGTGGAGAGGAATGTTTCCGACCGGGAACACGTCTTCCTCGATAATGGCTCCATTAGGAGGCAATTACCCGTCCTCCTTTGATCGCCCCTTTGTCCCCAGGCCGTCTCGTGAGTGGGCCGGAGGATTTAATTACCCGCCGATGGATCGATGGCCGGAAGTCCGCGGGTTACCGGGTTTAAGCGACTTTATCGAAAGGACCTAGGGACAAAGGGCCCTTTATAATATTAAATCGGCATTGTTCAGACACAATGCTCATTCTCGGGTTAAAGATGTGTTTTCCCTTGTCCTACGACGGTACCTTTTCACTTATTTTGTCGGATGTGATCATGGAGAAAACCCTGTTAAAGCCCCCTGAACAATAGTACGTCTTTCGGACCGTTTCCGCCACTCTGAACATCTGGAAACAACATTCATACCGCCGGACAACTGGAGGCAACTATTTCCTCGCGGGGATGGGTTAGGGGTCGGGGAAAGGGCATACCCGAAACCCTCCACCCGAGGAATTCTCAATCCTCCAAGAGAGAGAGAGAGAGATTGAGAGAGAGAGAGAGGGAGAGAGAACCGGAGAAATTATGCACCCCACCGGCCACGGCCCGGATGGGGGCGGTTTTACAGCTATATATTAATAAGTTAGATTTCGAAGTGAGATTTTGGAGTTTTTTTAGATCGCTTATCATCCCTGATTGGTAATATTTATTTAAAAGAGATAAGAGTTTTTTTTGGTCGGGGGTGCGAAATCAGCAACAGCCGCAGACGCCCTGTTAAATTAATTTGGCCCAGCTGTTTACACAAGTCCCTCCATCGAGTTAATTAATTCCAAATCTCGTTGTTTTCAACCCCCCTCCAACCCCTCTGTTTGAGTTTGAGCCGGATCAGCGGCTTGATTGATTGTGGGCGAAAAATGCGAGACGTAGCGGACCTTAGACAAAAAAACCTGTAATGAATATCCCGTACATAATCATGTCTCACTGGAATTTACTAGTCGCTGTATAAACTGGGATACCGCAGTGGCACTGCCGAGTCAGGGATACGATGGGGTAGAAACCGCCACCCGCGACCCCTTTGGCAAGAGGGGGAATCTAATTGCCTTGGCTCAGCACCCCGTGCCGCCCTTGTCCGAATTATTTACAGCCGTTTTATTAGATTTCATTTTCACGGGAGTCGTGTCCGCGAATTGCGGAAACGTTCGATGTACTGGTCTCGAAAGGACTCAAAGTACACCTCACAAAAAGGAGGAAGGAAATTAGCATAATTGAAAATTCGGAAAAAATCCTTCCTCACCAACTTTTATAACTTGCAAAAGAAGCCTGGCATAAGAGAAATCGTGTAGACCCAACACCCCGAACACGGCGAGATAATGAAACAGACCACGAGGATAGACAGACCAGGGTGATCGTTAAAGATCAGTAAAAAATGATCCCCTGGCTTAGTAGAATGGCAAAAATCGAATGTCACTATTCATTGCAACAGGATGTAAGAGAGTAACGAGAGTTCCTGTTTGGATCATTTGAAAGTATGGGATGTGCACTAATTTCCAATTTATCATCAATTTGTCATTACACACTGTATACTTGTATACAGATGTGGGAAACAGGTTATGTTCGGGTCAGTGAGAAAATAGAACATGTACTTCGATTATCTGCCATTATTCACTGTATCAGGATTTAGAAAAGTAAAAAGAGCTCCTCTTTCAGTGGGTTGAAAGGATGGGCAATAGACTATTTTCCAATCTATCAGGGTATTAAACGTCTAGAAGCTTCAGTTTTAAATAGCAGGAAATATATCGATTGTCAGCCGTTATTCACTGTATCAGGGTGTAAGAAAGTGAAAAGAGCTCCTCTTTCGATCAGTTGAAAGGATGGGCACAGCAACAGACTATTTTCCGATCTATCGGGGTATTAAACATCTAGGACTTCTGTTTTAAGTAGAAGGAAATGTATCGATTGTCAGCCATTATTCACTGTATCAGGACGTAAGAAAGTGAACAGAGCTCCTCTTTCGGTTAGTTGAAAGGATGGGCATAGACTATTTTCCGATCTATCAGGTTATTAAACATCGTGGAGCTTCTGTTTTAAGTAGAAGGAAAAGTATCGATTGTCAGCCGTTATTCACTGTATCAGGATTTAAGAAAGTGAAAAGAGCTCCTCTTTCGGTCAGTTGAAAGGATGGGAAATAGATTATTTTCCGATCTATCAGGGTATTAAACAATTAGGAGCTTCTGTTTTGAGTAGAAGGAAAAGTATCGATTGTCAGCCATTATTCACTGTATCAGGATGTTACAAAGTAACAAGAGCTCCTGTATGGGTCAGTTGAAAGATATGGGCTATGGCCTCTTTTCTGATCTATCTGAATATAAAAAAATCTAGGAGCTTCTGCCTTAAGTAGAAGGAAAAGGGTCGATTGTCAGCCATCATTCACTTTATCAGGATGTAAGAAAGTAACAAGAAAAATGAGAAATGGATTAATTTCCCATCTATCAGTTTGTTAAGAATCTATGAGTCCCTGATTTAATGGAATAGAAAACGATCAATTATCCCCATTAATTCCCTCTATCAGGATGTAGTTAACTAAAAAGAACTTCGGTTTGGATCAGTAGAAAGGACGAATCCATCAGGATGCTAAGAATCCAAGAGCTCCTGTCTTTCTTCTTCTTCCCTAGATTCTTAGTATCCTGAAAGATTGCAAAGTCGCCCGCGTCAGATTTTTCGCTCACCCAAATAAAAACTCTTCTTACTCTCGTCATCCTCATTCAGTAAATAATTGGTGACAATCGAGTCTTTTCATTCTTCTAAGATAGGAGATCCTAGATTCTTAGTATCTTGATAGTTTGGAATGTAGTCCATAACACGCCCTTTCGACATATCCAAACAGGAGCTCTTGTTACACTCTTACGTCCTGAAACAGTAAATTATGGGTGATAATTCCGTCTTTTCATTCTTCTAACGTGATTCTGGTGTAAGAAGAACAAGAGCTCCTGTTTGGATCATTGGATAAATGACGTGAACGACTAAATATATAATGCCACAACAAGAATCTAAGAGCTCGTATCTTAGTAGGAATGATAAGGAAGGATTGTTACTGCGAAAAACGACAAACTGTCGATTCTTGTCCAATCTATCAGGATACTAAAAATCAACGAGCTCCTGTCTATAAGAAAGAAAATACGATGTCACGCATTATTTACTATATCAGAGATACAGATAGACAGAGTAAATAGCGAGTGCAGTTCATCCTTTTATTGCCAGAGTAACCTATTTTAAGATTTTCTAAGGCACAAGCGTTGATGGCATGTACTTCTGCTTGAAAGACCGAAGTGCCTGTGTAAAGAGTTCCCTAGATTCTTAGTATCCTGATAGATTGGAATATACTCCATAATTCGTCCTTTCCACATATCCAAACAGAAGCTCTTATTACCTTATAACATCTTGACACTGCGAATCAATCAAACAGGATACTAAAAAGCTAGGAGCCCCTGTCTTCGAAGAATGAAAACACGATTGTCACGGATTATTTACTGTATCAGGATGTAAAAGAGTAACAAGAGCTCTTGTGTAGATCCCAGCTTTTGTCTTAAAGGAATAGAAAATTATCGATTGTTCTCCAGGCTTTAAGAAACGAAAAAGGAGCTCTTAGATTCTAAGTATCCTGATGAATTGTAAAGTAGTTCGTAGCCCAATGTTTCAACTGACCCAAACAGGAGTTCTTGATACTTTCTTACATCCTGATACAGTGAATAATGGCTGACAATCGATCCTTTACCTTCTACTTGAGACAAAAGCTCCTAGATTTTTTATAACCAGATAGATCGGAAAACAGTGCATAGCCCATTCTTTAAACTGACCCAAATAAGAGCTCTTGTTTCTTTCTTACCTCCTACTACAGTGAATAATGGCTGACAATCGATCCTTTACCTTCTATTTGAGACAGAAGATCCTAGATTTTTTATAACCAGATAGATCGGAAAATAGTGCATAGCCCATTCTTTCAACTGACCCAAATAAGAGCTCTTGTTACTTTTTTACATCCTGATACAGTGAATAATGGCTGACAATCGATCCTTTACCTTCTACTTGAGACAGAAACTTCTAGATTTTTTATAACCAGATAGATCGGAAATAGTGCATAGCCCATTCTTTCAACTGACCCAAATAAGAACTCTTGTTACTTTCTTACCTCCTGATACAGTGAATAATGGCTGACAATCGATCCTTTACCTTCTACTTGAGACAGAAGCTTCTAGATTTTTTATAACCAGATAGATCGGAAATAGTGCATAGCCCATCGTTTCAACTGACCCAAATAAGAGCTCTTGTTACTTTTTTACATCCTGATACAGTGAATAATGGCTGATAATCGATCCTTTTCCTTCTACTAAAGACAGTGCCTCCTAGATTTTTTTATACCCAGATAGATCAGAAATGTGTAGAGATTAGTGACCGTTAATCGATAGTTATTCAGATATCGTGAGACCCGACCGCATCTCACGATATCTGAATAACTATAGATCAGAAAATAGTCCATCGCGCATCGTTTCAACTGACCAAAACAGAAGCTCTTGTTACTTCCTTACATCCTGATAAAGTGAATAATGGCTGACAATCGACCCTTTTCATTCTGTTTAAGACAAGTGCTGTATATATGAAATTGATAAATTGGAAAGTAATTCATATGCCATCAACTGATCATAACAGGAGTTTTTGCTACATTCTTACATCCTGATACACTGTATAATGGCAACAGTCGACATTTTTTATTGATTTCGACAAAAGCTCTCGTGTTTTCGTGACATCCTAATACCAATAAAACCGTCAGACAATGGAAACTTTCGAAAAATAACAAAAGCTCAGATTTTTTGTAATCCCGGTCGCAGAACAAGGCAAGGTACTTGGATTTTATTCAGTTTCGTGTTATTTGTGGAGTTGAGAGTTTTGCGACACGGTCTTGAATATAACAGAATCACATTATCATTACGTGTCGCGCTGAAATTAGACCCTCGGACCTGGGTATTTACAGCACGGGGGCCGGACTTAATTTTCAAACCTGGAAACGAATTTACTCTGGTTGTAAAGTTCTCTCGACCCCTTCTGCCTTGTAGATTTTTCGTTTTTTGCAAATTACAACGTGTTTATACCGGGGGCGGATTTTTTTTCGGTTTTGTTTTCAGGCACGTTCGGTTTATTTCTCGCCTGCGCCATTACCACCGGTGGATTGCGTGTACGGCGGGTATTTTTCGGGTAGAAAAGAGCGCTTTCACCTGGGCCAGGATTAAATAAAAAAAAATAAATAAAAATACCGATGGGCGGATCGAACGGAGAAGAGACGGATAGACGCCGGGATCCCGGGTTTGGCGGATGTTCTCCAGACCCTAGGGGGTCGAAAATGTTAAAAGTGATATATATCAAGTTGTCAAGCCGCCAAGGGGGTGGAAGGAGGATATATATTAGCGCTTCGATACCGACCCCTCCTACACCTATTATAAGCTACCACCTTGAATTTGAAGTGGTTCCACCCCTGGTTTCCCCAACCCCCGGCACCCTTTTCATCCCTGGGACAGGTTGAAAACACAGTCTTCCTTTTAGAGAAAAATTGAGCCACTTTCTGTGCAAAGGGAGGCGAACACATCGTGGTTAATGGACTCGCTTAAAGGATCAAAAGGAGAAGAAAAAATCGGGTTCAGAGACCATAAAACTACAAGAAAACAATCATAAACAACGAAACAACAAAAGACAAGGGGTAAAACGACCATTTTTTATTTAATTACCAACAAGACGATTTGAAGAGTCTTAAAGGGCTTAAATTGAATTGTGTTACAAGGTTTTTTTTGTTATATTCAAAGAGCTGTTGTTTTATTGAATAGCTCACTTTTCCAAGGGGGAAATATGCCGAGGGGCTTTACAAAGCTCCCGTGTCGGGGAAAAGCGTGATGGAATTTTCTACAGAGGGGGGTGTCGAAGCATTTCTAAGATTCGCCCTCGGGGGTACATCAGCCGTTGAGCCTAGCCGTCTAATTTCGAAAAGTCTTCACCAGCGAAGACGTACGGGCCAAGATTTAAACCGATATTTTGGGAATGAGCGCCTTTTCCCCAAACCCGGCCGTAATCGAAGAACGAATTCCTGTATATAATTGGGACTAATATTTTTCCACCTAGGGGAGATTTGTCAACGGTGACAGCCGATTATTTGGCCTTAATTCATGAAAAAACACTCTACTTCAGACAATAACTCGCCCCAGGCAGATGATTAATAATAAATCACTTTTTAAAATCCTTCTTTAACTTTTTATTTTTTATTATTATAAGTAAATCATTTTATTTATTCGTTGACAAGGAAGGGAATATAAGTCAGAGTGGAATCTGACCAGGTATGGAAGACATGTTGAGGTTATTTTAGGTTAAACTTGACAAATCTATTGGGAAATCGATAGCTCTTATTAAATATCATATTTTACCGTTTTATTCTTCTTATAAGTTGATCTATTTTCTTATTTATTTCTTAGAAAGTTAAGAACGATAAGTCAGAGTGGAATTTGACCAGGTATGGAAGAAATTTTGAGGTTATGTTAGGTTAAACTTGACAAATCTATTGGGAAATCGATAGCTCTTATTAAATATCATATTTTACCGTTTTATTCTTCTTATAAGTTCATCTATTTTCTTATTTATTTCTTAGAAAGTTAAGAACGATAAGTCAGAGTGAAATTTGACCAGGCATGGAAGAAATTTTGAGGTTATGTTAGGTTAAAGTTGACAAATCTATTGGGAAATCATTAGCTCTTATTAAATATGATATTTTACGTTTTATTCTTCTTATAAGTTCATCTATTTTCTTATTTATTTGTTAGAAAGTTAAGAACTTTAAGTCAGAGTGGAATCTGACCAGTCATGGAAGAAATTTTGAGGTTATTTTAGGATTCACTTGTGAAATCAACTGGGATAACGTTTTTTTTCATATGCGATAGATTAGCGTTTCCTTCTTCTTTATTACCACTGATTTTGTTTAGTTCTTTGTTAAAAATGACAAAATTAGAGGGGAATCTGATCTAGTATGTAATTTTTGTGGTGGTTATGTTATATCATACTTGACAAATCAATTGTGATATCGTTATT
This sequence comes from Cimex lectularius, assembly GCF_000648675.2. NCBI lineage: Eukaryota > Metazoa > Arthropoda > Insecta > Hemiptera > Cimicidae > Cimex > Cimex lectularius. Next base: position 1,271,232 of record NW_019392637.1, on the reverse strand, counting down.
TTTAACCAAAAGTGATAGTTTAGCGTTTTATTACTTTAAATCACACATATATTTATTATTTTGTTAAAAAGGAAAGGGACCTACTTTCAAGTGGAATCTGAGCTTGTATCGATGATATGAAAAGGGTAGGTTATGTTAAAATATGACATGCTAGGTATGCTAGGTAAACTTGACAAATCAATTGGGAAATCTTTAGTTGCTATTAAATATGTTATTTTACCGTTTTATTAGTTTAAAATCATTGATACTTTTCTTTGTTATTTTAAAAAAAAGAAAAGGAACTTAATTTAAAGTGGAGTCTGAGTCGGTGTGGATGATTTGAAAAGGTAGATTTTTTTTCATCAAATGTGATAATTTAGGTGATTATGTAACGGTTATGTTTGGTTAACGTGTAAAATCAATTGGTTATTCGTTAGTTTTTCGTCAAATATGAAAGTTTTTCGTTCTTCTTTGTTATCAATGAATCTTTATTTCTTTATTTATCAAAGTAAAGGGATGTAAGACAGAATCGAATGTTATCCGGTATTTATGATTTGTCGAGGTTAGATTAGGTTATCTTTGACAAATAAAATGTGATATTATTATTTTTTGTTTAAATATGATAGTTTCGCCTTTTATTCCTTTCTATTATTGATATTTTTTTTTCATTATTTGTTTAAAAGGAAAGTAATATAAGTAATGTAATATGATCTGGTGTGGTGGATTGTTGGAGGTTATATACGGTTATAAATGTGAAATCGATTGAGGAATCGTTATTTCTCATCAGATATAATAGCCTAGCCTTCTATTCTTTTTTATTATTAATAATTTACCTTGTTTCTTTGTGTATAGTGTATATATGTGAAAATTCGTCTTTTTTTTGCTCTTACGTGTATGGCTTTTCCTTGTCAACAGTGTTTCCTTGTGACTGTAAATAAAGAATTTTCTTGTATTGAGACTTTTTTGGAAAAACCTTTGTAAAGGCTTTATTTATTTATTTTTTTTTTTTGTCAGTCGATGTTAAAGTTCTATTCAACCTGCAGAACGATATCCACGAGATGGAATGGCGCGAATACAATTTCCTCGGATGGTAAAGTCTGTTTGAATGTTTTTGATTTATATCTTGGCCGATTTAGAGGGGGGTTGAAGGCGGATTTAGAGAAAGGGGGGTTTTTCCTCGAGTGGCGTTTTCCCAGGGACAAAGGACACTCGAGCAGATGGCGCAATCAGATGGCAGATACCGTCTTGCCCCCAGCCGATATATTATCGTCATTTTTCAAAGGGACAGAGAGGACTTAACGCACCCCCGCCCCGGGGGCCGCCTTTCCATTCGCAATATTCCACCCCCGGGGACGGGCAGTTTTTTCCGTTTTTCCCTCGAATAATGAGGAACAATGGACAAGTTTGGCCATTAGACGGGCCCGGGTGGAGACTGTTTTGAGCACGCGGTGCCGTCCCGGGGGGAGGAGCCGCGTGCCTCCGAGGTGAATACCAAGTAGTCCGACTGTAAAAAACAGACTTAATCCAAAAAACAAAACCACAAACTCACAAAACCTAATCCAAAACGCCTCCCGGTCCTAATTTGACACCAAAACCCGCGTAAAATCGTTACTTTGTCAGGATGATAGAGGTTAACATGAGTTCTTGAATAGATCTCAGCTTCTGTCTTAATGGAATAGAAAATTATCGATTGTCCTCCAGGCCACAAGAAACTAAAAAGGAGCTTTTAGATTCTAAGCTTCCTGATAGATTAGAAAGTAGCTCATGGGCCATCCTTTCAACTAGACCAAATAGGACCTCTTTTTACTTTCTTACATCCTGATACAGTAAATAATGCATTGGCTGACAATCGAGTCTTTTCATCGAAGTAAGGCAGGAACTCAGGAAGGAAGGATTGTTAGCATTCTGATAGATTGGCAAATAGTCCATAACCCGTCTTCTCCACTGATGCAAACAGAAGCTCTTTTACTTAACTACATCCTGATAGAGGGGAATAACCGGGACAATTAATCATTTTCTACTCCATTAAGTCAGAAACTCTTAGATTCTTAGCAAACTGATAGATCGGAAATTAGTCCATATCCCATTTTTCCACAGATCTATACAGGCTTCTGTCTTACGTAGAAGGATAGGATCGATTGTCAGCCAATTTTCTTTGTATCAGGATGTAAGAAAGTGAAAAGAGGTACGGTTTGGATCAGTAAAAAAAAGGGATATGGACTATATCCCAATCTATCAGGGTATCAAAAATCTAGGAGCTTCTGTTTTAAGTAGAAGGAAAAGTATCGATTGTCAGCCAATTTTCTCTATATCAGGACGTAAGAAAATGAAAAGAGCTACGGTTTGGATCAGTGGAAAAAATGGATATGAACTACTTTCCAATCTATCAGGATGCTAAGAATCTCGGAGCTCTTCTCTTGAAAGAAACGAAAAGACTCAATAATCATCCATTATTTACTGCATCAGTATTAAGAGAATAACAAGAGCTCCTCTATAGATCAGAGGAAAAATGGGATATGGACTAATTTCCGTTCTACCAGTTTGCTAAAAATCTAAGAGTTCCTGACTCAATGGAGTAGAAAATGACCAATTGTGCCCATTACCCCCTCCATAAGGATGTAGGTAAATAAAAAGATCTTCTGTTTGGATCAGTGAAGAGGACGGGTTATGGACTACTTTCAAATCTATTAGGGTGCTAACAATCTATGAGCTCCTGGCATCGATTGTCACCCGTTATTCACTGTATCAGGATGTAAGAAAATGAAAAGAGCTCCTGTTTGGGTCAGATAAAAGGATGAGCAATGGACTGCTTTCCCATCTATCAGGATGCACAGAATCTACCAGCTCCTTTTCAGTTTCTTATAGCCTGAAGGACAATCGATAATTTTCTATTCAATTAAGACAGAAGAACTGATAGAACGGAAATGAGCCCATATCCCATTTTTCCACTGATCTACAGAGGAGCTCTTTTATTCTCTCAATCCTGATGCAGTAAATAATGGGTGATTATTGAGTCTTTTCGTTTCTTTTAGGACAAGAGCTCCGAGATTCTTAGCATCCTGATATATTGGAATATAGTCCATATCCCCTTTTTTCACTGATTCAAACCGGAGCTCTTTTTATTTTCTTACATCCTGATACAGAGAATATTGACTGACAATCCATCAGAAGCTCCTAGATTTTTTTTGTATATATCGGCAAATATATTGTTGCTCTCTTACATCCTTATAACCTGCATAATGACAAACAATTGATCCTTTTCATTCTGTTTAAGACAAGTGCTGTCTGTACGAAATCGATAAATTGGAAAGTAGTTCATATGCCTACCGATCTATGCAGGAGCTTACATCCTGAAACTCTGTATAATGGCAACAGTCGACATTTATATACATTATGTCCATAATACACGTTTTATATTACGCGTAAAATCGTTACATCCGAGACGGCGTCACGTCCAATCTCTCTCCAAAATATCCAAAACTGTAGCCTAGTTCGACTTCATAACCCTTAGCAAAAGTTTGCCTGGCGGTCGGCCTTAATTGGGACGACAACATCGAGGAAACGTGACGATGGGACTTGGCGATAACGCGATCACGAGCGGATGGATCAACGTTGATTTGATTTGTCACTCGTAATAGTATATAATTCTCCTAATCGCTCCGTTAGATTGGAGATATTCGGGTGGGTATTGTATCCGATAAGTTTCATGGGGCGGTTCGGTTAATGTACTAACTTTAAGGACATTTATATAAAGTGGAAACGGATTTATGGCATATTTAAAACTAACAATATCATTTGACAAACAATATTGATTTTGCAAGTCTAACCTAACCTAACCTTCAAAGATCTTCCTACTGATTTCAATCTCATTTAATTGCTTTTCCTTTTAAACAAAGAAATTCAATTATTAATCAATAATAACGAAAAATAAAACGTTAAAATATCATAATGAAGAAAAAATAACGATAACACGGTCGATTCCACAAGTGTAAGATAACCTAATCTTCAAAAATCTTCCATACTGGATCAGATTCCTATCTAAGTTAAATGCCGTTCCTTTTAAACATAACAATCGAGTAATTTGTCAACAACAAAGAAGAAGAAGAAAAAGTTAAAATGACACATTGAAGAAAAATAATGATAACACGGCCGATTTCACAAGTGTAACATAACCTAACCTTCAGAAATCTTCCATACTGGATCAGATTCCAGTCTAACTAAAATTTTTTTCCTTTTAAACCAAGAAATAGAGTAATTCGCCAATAATAAAGAAGGTTAAAACGCTTAAATATCATATCGAAGAAAAAATAATGATAACACGGCCGATTTCACAAGTGTAACATAACCTAACCTTCAGAAATCTTCCATACTGGATCAGACAGTCTAACTTAAATTCTTTTCCTTTTAAACCAAGAAATAGAGTAATTCGCCAAAAATAAAGAAAATTAAAACGCTAAAATATGTCGAAGAAAAAAATAATGATATCCCGGCCGATTTCACAAGTGTAACATAACCTAACCTTCAAAAATCTTCCATATTGGATCACATTCCACTCCGATCGATGTCTCTGTACTTTTAACAATAAAATAATAATAAGGTAATTTATCAATCTATTAGAAGGGTGAGACGCTAAACTTTTGCATTTGATGAAAAAAAAAACTCGATTTCTCATTTGATTTCACAACTATAACCTAACATAACCTCTAAACTTTTCAGGATCAGATTTTAACCTGACTTACATTCCTTTCTTTTATCAGAAAATAATAAAGGCATTTTCCAATAATAAGAAAGACTAAAACGTTAAACTATCGTATTTGACAAACAGTAACGATATCGCAGTTGATTTCGTATGTACAACCTAATACAACAAATGAAGAACCCTTTTTTAAAATTAAATGACGTTAGAGCAAGCATCTTAGCCACGGTCACTATGACGTCATACAATGAAGCGACATTTTTAGCTACGTTCTCTTCAAGACTTCAAAGATGAAGTCACATAATATATTTACAATTTATGTCAAGAGACGTGATTGTTGTTGTTGTGTTGTATTCCTTCAACCTGATAATGAGCGGTTAATGCTCGAAATCCGGATAGTTGAAAACAACATACCATGAATTAGAATTATCTTTAGAAAAAATTAAAAGCCATCTCACCCTACCTTCATAAATTTTATGACGCAACCATGTCAGCCTCGTTTACAATGACGTCATACAATGAAGCAATCATTTTTACACGCCCACGTGATGTCATGCAATGTAGCGACCGTCTTAGCCACGCCTGGTTCGAGGTAATTGAAACCTCATCCACGCTGACGTAATGCAATGAATTGATCATCTTAGCCAAGCCCACTTTGACGTCATAGTATCTTAGCGACGTGGGTCACTGACTAAAGCAAAATTTAGCCACGCTTACTATAACGTCATACAATGAAGCAACCATTATGTCCTCGCCCACTTGACGTAATGCAATGCAGCAACCGTCTTAGGTATGCCTATTATGACGTCGCACAATGAAGAGATCATGTTAGCCAAGTCCACTTTGACGACAATGAAGCGACCATTTTACACACATGTCGACTTTATAAAATGGCCACTCCTAGTTTGACGTCATACAAGAAATCAGCTAGGTTTACTCTGACGTCATTGACTAAGGTTAGACAATAAGCCAAACCCACTTTGACGTCATAGAATATAGCTACTATCTTAGCCACGTCCGCTCTGTCGCCATGCAATTGAGCAATTGAGGTCTACTTTGAAGTACACAAGTATAAGCTAAAGTAACCTCTTTAAATCATCCATACTAGACCAGATTCCACTGTGACTAAGATTCCTTTCTAACCAAGAAATAAAGTAAATTGTGAGTAATAGAAGGGATAAAACTCTAAACTGTTGTATTATTTACTGAAAAATAAGGATGTCACGGTTGATTTGAAGTGTAACCTATCATAATCTGCCAATCCTGACCGAAGTTAATTAGTTAAAAACAACCAGGATATCAGCTGACGTGGTATTTCATTTTATTAAAATTTTCATTTATGATGTTGAACTTCATAAATTGGCACAATGGCATATCAAATAGTTTTGGCTAAATCTTTCATCGTAGAAAAGGACGACCTTCTTATTGACGTCAATAAGGCGGACTCTTTCCGGCGGACGTGGAAGTCAATTGTTCGTCCCGGCTGGAAAATGGGAAATGGGGGTTCAAATATTGATAGGGTAGGCCGGGCGGCCGTGACGCGGTTCGGAAAAGCCCTAAGCCCGGTTGCATTATTGAGGAAAAAGCTCCTTAACTTTTCCCATTGCCCACCGCGTCAGTGGTGGGAGGGGGAACTTTATTTATACGCGGCCCCGTTTTTATTTAAAGGCCGCCATGCTAAGAGGCGAGGTGAATTTTAAGGAAATCCCTGTTCTGTGGGCTGAGGTGTGGTGCTAGGGGGGGGTTGTTGACGGTTTGCCAATCACGGTCCGCTTGTTCTCGCTTTTCCACAAGGTCCAATTACCCACACGGTGAAGAAGAGGGGTAGAAAGGAAATTTCCCGTCCTAAAACGGAACAATGGCGTCGTTACATCCCGGGCCGGGTTCATTTCCTGCCAACCTACCCTCGGGGGGTGGCGTCCCATTTGCCACCTCGGTTCTCACCGGACGAATTTCAGATAAAATTTTCAATCCCGGCCAGCCTTTGGAACTGCCATAATCAAACAAGACCTGACGAATCACAAATTTACATCAAGTGCACCTACGTTCAACGACCTGTTGCCACAAGCCACCATCCTCCTTTTTTTATTATTCCTTCATAAGATAAAATGCTATGTCGCTTGATAAGGTTTAAAAGGATAGTTCAATTGAGAAAGAATCGAAGATATGTCTAGTTGTGACGTCATTTAATGGATACGACGCCTAGTTTGATGTTACCAATTAGAGTAACTATCTTAGCCACGCATAATTTGACGTCATCGAATAGAGCAATCATCTAATCCACGCCTAATTTGACGTCATCGTTGACGTATTACAATGGAGCAACGATATTAGACATATCTATTTGACGTCATTGAATAGAATAACCATCTTAGCCATGTACAGTTTGACGTCATCAAATAGAGCGATCATTTAAGCCACGCCTGGTTGACGTAATACAATGGAGCAACCGTATTAACCATATCTATTTGACGTCATCAATTAGAACGACCATCTAAGCCACGCCTAGTTGTTGTAATACAATGGCGCAACCATATTAGCTATATCTATTTGACGACATTGAATAGGGCAACCATCTTAGCCACGCCCATTTTGACGTCACATAATAAAGTTACAATCTTAGGCACGCCTATTTGACGTCATACAATTAGCTACTAGTTTAACAACGTCTACTATCAAGTCGAACAGTAGAGCGAACACTTTAGCTACACTTAATTTGACGACATCGAATGGAAAAACGGGCCTGGCCTCGCCCAGTTTGACGTCATGCAATAGAGAAACTGGTTTTAGCCACAGTTTGACGTCATCGAATTGAGTGACCATCTTAGCCAAGCACAGCTTGTCGTCAGCCAATAGATCTATAATCTTAACCATGTCCACACAATAACGCTACCATCTAAGCTACACTTGACGTCATGCGATGGAACAACCATCTTAGTTAACGTTTAGTAAGACGTTTTGCAATAGAACGACAATCTTAGTCACGCCCAGTTTGACGTCATCTAAAGTTTATCAATGCATATTTTGACGTCATTGAATTGATCGACCATCTTAACCACGCCCAAATGGACGTAATTGAATAGAACAATAAACATAGCCAGTACAAGTTTGACGTCCTCGAATAGAGGGTCCATCTTACAACAAAAATTAGTTTGACATCATACAATGGAACAATGAACTTAGCCACACCTAGTGAGTCACCACCAAATGGAGAAGCATGATAGCAACTCTTAGTTTGACGACATGCAACGGAGGATCCCTCACTTTGTACGTCATGCAACGGACCGACTATCCAAGACATGCTTAATTTGACGCCATTTAATAAAACAATAAACATACACAGTACAAGTTTGACGTCGTGGATTTGGAAACCACCTTGGCAACGCCTATTTTGACGTCATTTAATAAAACAATAATAAGATCCAATCCGAATTTGACGTCATCGAATAGGGCCAACATTTTTATTCGGGCCAACGATTGAAGGTACGACAAACTACAGGGTTTTCATTTTCCTTAATATAATAATATATGTTTTTTTGTTTAAAATGGATTGAGGAGGTTTGTAAAGTGGTTGTCCATGGAGTTTTGTACTCGATTGGCATTTAAAAGGCTTTATCGTTGATTTTAATTTTAGATAGGACTCAAAAAGGGTCTGCAGAGCGGATCTTCTCTATATTTTTTTTCTCTTTCCCACCGGGGACCAATGGGAGCATAACCTCAACTTTTCCCCTAATCATGACAGCCCCTAATCCCCGGTCCGGGGCTGGGGGGCGTCGTGATGGCGTCCGGAATGGAAGGGGCGAAGTGCCCGGTGTCGAGGTAAGCCGGACCTCCCGCCAAGTTTATTATTAAAAAGAAATCCCCTTCGGGGTGGTAGGATTCCGGGTTGAAGTAGTGTCTCAAGCCCAGGCCTGGGAAGCCTTCTGGGCTTTTTATTACGGTCAAGTCCCACGGACTTAGGGGCGAAATCCGGGCCATAATTATTTCCAAGGGAAGGGATAAAACAACCGGTTTCGGCCGACGGTGTATGACGTCTTTTTTTCTCGATGCGAAGCCATGATGTCGTTTTATTTACATGGTGAAAGCACATACCGCAATGGCCCGGGTACTGGACGCCTATGTTGGTCGCGTTGACGCATGCGGATCTCCTCAGCTCGCAGAGGTTGAGGTACGTCTTGCCGTCCGTTCCGCAGACGTTGGACGGGTCCTGGGGGCAGTGGGGCCTGCACTGGCAAACTGGGCCCCCCTCCAGGACGAGGCACTCCGCCCCCAGAGGGCACGGCATCGATTCGCAAGGCTCTGCAACAAAAAAAACTCAAATTAGACTTAAAATCGGGCATTTACAAAACGGCGTCAAAATGAAGCCCCCACCCCCCGAGGGCTTATCGGCCTCTCGCGTCGAATTACTGTCAGGGGATTTCGCCGAAGGGCCGATACGGCTGATGAAAGTATCAAACAATGGGATCGCTATTGACCCGGGGCAAATTGAATGATGCCCCGAATGGACAAAAAATCCTTCTGGCACCCGCCTCCCCTTTTCAAAACGATTATTCACGTTTCGTCGAAATCCTTGTTAAGACTTCTGATGCGACAGGTGACGATGAGCGATGAAAAAACAAAGAACAAGAGGAGACGTCTCTTCTTCACGATAAACATATGTATGATGACGTCGTTTGAAATTAACAAAAATTCGTCGAATTAATTTAATATCATTTGATATCTGGACGTGATAGATAATCAAGATCGTCATGACGTCATCGTTGTAAACAGAAGCATACCACGCCCACTTTGAAATAATTTAATAGAGAAACCGACTTAGCCACGCCTCTTAGGATGTAATTGAATGCAGCTAAAATGCACACTACACTGCTTGACGTCATACAATGTAACAATCATCTCAGAATGTCTGGTGTAAGGTGAGCGATAGAGTGACTATCTGCAATGCTTATAGGCTTGCCTGGGAAGAAAACAAATCCTCACTCCACAGAGAAAAATTGACGTACAACACATTTGAAAAAGTCTTAACCAAAGTGTCCCACCTAAGCATTCCTCAAAATAAGGAAATGGTTTCCAACAAGTCAAAAGGTAAGTTATGATATGAATACAGAGTGCAAAGCAGGAGTAAAAAACGACGAGCTGCATTCAGACATTATAAAATCTCTCCATCTTTAGAAAGCTATGAGGTCTTAAGAACGCTGTCACTCGAAGCACAAAAGATTATCAGGGAAGCCAAAATAAGAATCTTGGAAAACTTTCTGTTCCTCGATCAACTACACCATCCCAATTTCAGAAATCTGGGCCAAACTAAAGATTTTTAAAAGCATTCCGTTACCACAAAGAACTCCAATCGTCTTTGGGCAATGGACGACATACCTGATAACCAAGCTCTGTCCTAGCGAGCCCAACGAAAAGTTCAGTCCTGAATGTACGCCTGACTACGGTTCCCACTATTTAGTAGATAATTTCATCAAGGCTGAGCTAAAGTGCGCCTTAAAGCCAACAAATAATAGTTCCCCTGGTAAGGATCAGATCCACTATTCCGTAATTAACAACCTGCCCCCTCTAGCGAAGGCTGCATTACTCGAACTATATAACCGCATATGAACTAGCCAAGAAATACCAGATCAGCGGAAAGAAACGTTAATAATACTAATAACGAAAGTAGGGAAGCCTCCTAACGCTTCCAACTCAAACAGACCCATTTCTTTAGTTTCGTGTGTACAAGAAACCTATGAACGCATGATCAAAACTCGCTAGGAGTGGTGGACGGAGCAAAACTGGAAACTTCCCCAATCTCAATTTGGCTTCCGCAAAAATAAATCTGTCACCGACGCACAGCTTACTTTAGTAACCGACATCCAACTGGCCCTTTCAAGTAATAAATCAGTGCTCGCACTCTTCTTGTAAATCCTATGACAGTTGTCACTCAGCTTCTCGCCTCCAAACTGATGCCCTGGGTCTTGCAGTCCGTTTTGTAGAAAATTTTTCTTTCGAATCAACCAAGCGTTGATAGGCCCTAAGTCATCGTATAAAGGACTACCGCAGGGAGGAATACTAAGCCGGTCATAGATGGAAAGGTCGGCTGCGCCGTATACGACCCATCCCTGAAATTCAAAAAATTGATCACATTACCCAGTCAACTCTCTATTTTTACTGCCGAAATGTATGCCCTTGTCGTAGCCCTGGACTACATCACCACCTGAAAGGTACTAGCTTCTGCATTATTTCGGACAGCATGAGCTCAATCAGGTAAACTGAAAAATTCCATCCATACGGAAAGTGCGACTATTTAGTTACACAAATAGTTAACATGGTTCATAATATGGGGTCTCAAAAAAAAGTGTTTTTTTGCTGGAGGAGAGGACATAACGGAATCGTGAACAATCAAATTGTCGACCGGCTAGCAAAACAAGCAACCAAGATCGGAGAGTTCCACAAAATAAAATTACCAAAAATCGACGCGAAACGCACAATAACCAAAACAGTGGTTAATAGAATGGAGTAACTGGCATTACAGAGGAGCTGCGGGAAGAGCCTACAAATCCCAGACCTTCGTCCCATGGTTTAACTTTGCAAAAACGTCCTACAAAAAATTCTATGTCTCAATGACTCGGAACCACTGCACTGCAGAAAGTACCTACACAAAATAAACTCTAGGGCATCTCTGAACTGTGAGACTTGCGATGAACCTGAAAGCATAAAACATTCAATCCTTGATTGTCCGGAAAACGAGGAAAATTCTTGACGGTGTCTACATGCTGAAAGAAGTCTGCAAGCCTTTCAGCTAGGAGAGCCTGCTGGAATCGAGCAGGGACGATGTGTACAGGGTGAGCTATTCCTTTTTGCAGAACAGTGGTATTAGTGTCTGAAGGCCTTACTTGCATCTGATCTCTGGGGTGCCGCATCCGGATTGGCCCTCCAGCGACTTGATGATGAGTAGTATGATGTAATACATTGAATCAGCTTTATTAGCACCGTCCACTTTGACCTAATATAATAGGGACGGCCACGCCTAGTACGACGCTATGCTTACAACAACCATTCCCACTTTGACGTCATGCAATATCTTAACAATTTCTAGCATAACGTCATGCAACCGACGTTGCTATTGTAATAGAACAACCAACTTGGCCACATCCACTTTGACGTCATTTAATGTAGCACCTCTGTTTGTAATGTGTATTTAGACGTCGTGCAATAGAGCAACCGTCTTAGTAACGTCTAGTATGACGTATTACAATAGAACAAACAACTGGCCACGCCCACTTTGACCTCATTTAATGTAACAACTTTGTTAATAATGTCTATTTGGACGTCATATAATGGAGTAACCGTCTTATCAACGTTATGGAGCACCCATATTAACCACGCCCACTTTGAAGTCATTCAATTTGCCAACTATGTTAGTAATGTCTATTATGACGTCATGCAATAGACAAACCGTCTTAGCTTCAACTCGTTTGACGTCATATAATAAAGCGACCACATTTGCCACACCTGCTTTGTCGCCTTTGAATAATTTATAGGTCATCTTTTTTAAATATACTACGTAGTTCCACATTGCTCTGCGGCTGGATCCCAGTTTTATCTAAATCGGCAATTCTGTTTCTCTTGTTTTGTAGGATTAAGTTAATTTTTCAGGAAGATTTCTGTTTTTGACATGTTTTTTGACAACTTTTATATTTTGATTCATTTTGTGAAAGCTTATCCGAAGTTTAAAGTCTCAAGTTCAATAATCAACTGGGATCCGTCGTTTAAGTAAAATAAAGGGGTTTTAGAAAGTAGCCCGGACGCCCTTTTGCAAAGTGGAATCCGCCCATCCATCTAGATAAGTTCTCAAGGCTTTAGGAGTAAGTTGTCCGTCGCGGGCGAAGAAGAACTTAGGACGAAAGTTGATACAAGTCCCCCCGGCCAAATTAATCGACCGGTGGTGTGGGGGGCTGGAGGAGAGTTGCGAGTACACATGTGGGCCTTGGGGCAGCGACTTAAAAGTCCCACAGAGTGGCCGGACGTGGACGTTTTAAATTTTGAACGAGTCCTAATTGGAATCTGCGAGGGGGTGAGGCAAAGCGGGCCCCCGGACATATTTGAGTTTCTTGTTTTGATTAATTACGGCCGGACGCCGGCTCCGAAACCCCCGGCCAAAGGGTTAATAAAAGCGGGAAACCCCGTCGAACCTAAGTTTTCTTCCCACCGTCGGTTATTGTTGACTTTTAATTAAGCGGTAATCCCCTGCGGGGGCGTTACGGCGGAAAAACCGACCCCTATCCGCACTTTTCCAGGCCTTTTTTCCCCTGTTTTTTTCTGACTTGACATTCCGCCAGGTTACGGTAACGCTAGGTCGCCCTGGGGGCAAAGAACGGAATTCGTCGGTGTCCCTTCAAAAAAGAGGCCGTAATTGATGTTTACCACTCTTTCCCAGATTAAGAACATCAGATTCTGAAGACATGGTGAAGAAATGGCCATAGGCTCGGCTAATTTGAATATTTAAAAAAAGCAGTCATTGAATTCGACAACCTTCCCTTAGACGTCATCGCATCACCACCCCCTTATCACCTTTGGTGTCATTGATTGGAGCAAAAATCTTATTTTTGTTTCCTTTGACTGCATTGAGTAGATAGATGAATACTCTTAGCTACGCCTAATTTGACGTCATAAAATCGAGCAACCCACCAAGTGACAACACACTTATCCCTCAACTTGACGACGTTGTTTGGAAAAAATATTATCTTTGTTCCCTTCAATATTGTTAAATAGAACTCACTGTTAGCCACGTCTAGCTAATGTCATACAATCTAGACACCATATTAGCCACGCGCACTTTAACATCATCGAATAGACCACCACTATTTTCCGATTCATTTTTACATAATTAAATAGAACTTCACTCTTGGCCACTCCCAGTTTGGAGTGATCGAATAAAAATAAACTCTTCGTCACGCCCCCTTATGACGTCATTGTATAGACCATCATTCCTATCTCTCCAACTTTGACGTCACTGATTAGAACAACAATCTTATTTTCATGCCTTTTGTCGACATCGAATAGACCACCACTATTTGCCGCGTCCATTTTAACGTCATTGGATTGAACGATGAAGATAGGCTTAGTTTGACATTATATCATATTAGCCTCGCCCCCCCTTCGACGTCATCGACATTGAATAGGACTCCACTCTCGTCCAAGCTTAGTACTTTGACGTCTTTATTTAGACCAACTACCTTACACACGCTCACTTAGATGTATGATTGATTACTCATATGAAACAAATCATTTTGTCGCCACTGAATGACATCAACGTTAGCTCCTTCGGCGGCATTCTTGGATCGCAGAGCAAATGTGTACGGACAGATTAACTTAGAATATAAACAATGATATAATTTGTGATAATCGTTTGATATTTCGTCGTCAGTCGATCGATCGTTTCTTGTACCTTTGATCGTTACTGCGATGAAGTTAGGCAGTGTCCGCAAATGTGCCCTGTATGTAGGTCTCGGTTTATGATCAAGTGTTAGGAAATTAAGAGTCGTCAGATCCATGAGGTGGCGGGTGGGGTTGGCAAAAAGGCAGCTTAATTGCCTCGGAGCGGTACAATTAGCGAAATTGGATCGGTGGCGGTGGTCGAGGGTCGGGCCTGGGGTGGAGGGCGGCGGCGTAGGTACCGCGGCCCCATCGTGGAAAATTCCAATTTCGTAAAGCTTTTCGCTACCATCCCGCCTCCCGACGCCGGACAATAACACAAAGGCGATGTTTAAACCTTTTCAACGGTGGAGATAGCATCCTATTTTACACCCCAGCCTTATCCGTTACAATAAGGACGTGGAGCGGGGTATGCGTGAAGTGAGAGAGAGAGAGAGTGAGAGAGAGAGTGAGAGAGAAAAAATCGCAATCTCTAAACCCGGCCGGGGCCCCTTTGAAATAGAAGGGTTCTGCCTCCGGGGTTGATTGATGGTTCGCAGACGACAATATCTCCTCTGAAAAAGCCATGGGGTGGGGCCCCCGAGCGGGGGGAAGAGGAAAAGGATTACTTTAATTATGTCGTGAGGAGGAATTTTTAATAATAATCTAAATAGGAATTTAACTTAAAAAAACTGAATATGAATAAACGTTATATTGTTAACAAATTATATTCTTCAAATAGTGCAAAATACAGATCAAAGACAACAAATTTAACATCTGATTTAATTTCATTGAATGGGACAACAAACTGAAACTATATCCACCGAAGGGAACGACGAGGACAATTTGACGTCATTAAACGGAAAATTTTTTTTCGCCACGCCATCGCTGACGTCATAGACTGGAAAGAAGGTTAGGAGATGCCGTTCTGACGTAATTAATCGTAACGTAAGGAAGCCCTCTTTTGACGTCATCGAATTGACCAACTATCTTACCCACACCTAATGCTAACATTAACAGACTTAACATTGCATGTTGTTTAATGCCTAGTATGATGCCATACAATGAAGAAACCATTTTATCAATGTCCACTTTTACGTCATTTCAAGCGTATCAATACCTTGTATGACGTCATACAATGAAGCAACCATCTTAACAACTCCACCCCTGTGATGTCACCCAAAGCTTATCAATGCCCAGTATGACGTCATACAGTGAAGCAACCTCTTTTACCAACGCCCACTTTGACGTAATATAATAGAGAAAACGTCTTAGCCACGCCTAATATGACGTAGATGAATGGAACACTAAAAATCGTAACTCCTAGTTTGACGTCATCAGATAAAATAACCATCCAGTGAATCTTGACCATCATTGAATGGACCAACAAATTTGACCACGGCCATTGTCACGTAGCCGAATGGAAAGACAAAGTGGGAAGTTCACCACTATGACGCCATTGAATGGAATAGCAAGCTTGACCAATAAGAATATGACGTAATTAAATAGCACGCAAAGGTTAGCCAGTCCCGCTGTGACATCGTCTCATGGAACAACAAGGGTGACCGTCTTCGTTGCGATGCCTTCGAATCCAAAGACAAAATTGGCCACGTCCCCTTTTGACATCATTCATTTGAAACAGCCTGGTCACACCCACATATGAATCACCGAATGACCACTTTTTACAATGACGTCATTGAACCAGTTGCACTCATGTTTCTCTTATTTTTCTTTTTATAAACCGTGCACATAAATATATCTATATATTTTAGTCCTTTTAGAATTTATTTGTGAGGTTCGGAAATTTGTTTGTGACAGGAATACAAGAGTCTGACAGGTTGAACGTCCGTTTAATAATAAAAAAGGGAAGGAAGATTTACCTGGCCTAGAGGGGCCGAATTCTCTCCGTCCGTCCTCGGGGCGAAATTAAATCGTAGACGGATCCCCCCCCCGCCGCACCGAATTTCGCCAACTTTACAAATTACGTCCGTCGAGTTTGTTTAGGGAAAAGGGAAGAAAGAGCGGTATAAGGGGGGCGATTTAGCCCAAGGGGGCCGAATAGTCTACGGCCGACGACGAGCCCTTTTCCACCCCCACCCCAGACAAAAGAGGAAGATGAAAAATAAGTAAGTTATTCAAGCCTGTCTTCCGAACAAATAAAACTTCTCCGGGGGACTTGCATGCAATCAAAAACAGATGTTCCCTTTCCACGGGGAGGGCAACTTTTCCGCCCGCGGATCCAGGAAACCTTACCCCGTTGGCGGGGGGCGGATGAGGGTGAGTCTCTTCAAAACTTTCGGTTCAACCCTTTTCGGCCCAGATGTCGCCTCGAGGATTCAGAGGGGGTGGCTCGAAGTGTTTTATAAACTGGAGGATCATCGCCGACCTGGTTGAATCATGACGAGAAACTGGTAAAGCGATTCGGAGATTTTGTTTTTTAACAGACCTGTTTTAATTGTGCGATAAAATCGAGACGGTACTTCGCCTTATTTAAGTCCTCCCCCTCCATAAAAAAAAACTTTCTAAACCAACTGACCGTTTGAAACAAACTTTTGCAAACCCCCTCCCCCTGAGCAATTAATTCAGCCCTGAAGTGAGAATTGTGGTTTTAATTTATTCTCACCCCCTCCCAAATTGTCATCACTGACTGTCACGAAACTTTATTCTTGTTGCCCGAGTGACACAGGCTTGTTATAAAGCAACCCAGATCATCAAAAAAACAAAAAAAATCATTTAACCCCCTTATACTTTAAACCCTTAAACCAAAAAGTTGAACTGTTCTAATCTGATCCGAAAGTCACCCGAAAGGATTAAACTTGCAAGGCTAATTGAAAATGCGTGAGATTTTAAATTCGAGATGGCTTCTTCTTTTAAAAAGGAGAAGGAAAAAAAAAGAGAAAAGGAGGTTCATTCCCTCAGTTAATGCCTCGGCTGCCCTATCTCGCACAATCTCACTCCCGACCCTGCCGAAGGAGAGGGGAGGAGAATGGGCTTAATTTGAAATTCTTAAATCCTTCTTTAATCCCTCTTTCTTTTAATTATCGACTTAGCCTCGTTGGTGTCGGGCCAGTGGAGTGAGAGGCTCTTAGAAAAACATCCCTTCGGTTATAATTTAATTACCCCTGGATTATGACAATCCGAGGGGGGTTCTTGACTGGTTTTAAAGAAAACAGCTAGAAAAAATTGAAAAGAAGGACGTGATAGAATGCAACAACAAACTTAGCCAACATCAGTATGACATCATGACGAGGTTATCCATTACAACTATGACGTCATTGAAAGGACTAATAAGCTTAGACGATATCAACGTGACGTCATTCGATTGTACGACAAGGTTAGTCATTGAATGGAATAACAAACTATGACAATACCTGCATGGCTTAGGTAAATTCACCTTAGCAATGTTTAATGAGGTTTTATTGCAACAGGGACAAAGTTTAAAAAAAATTGAATATCTACAAGGCGTCCATAAATTGCATGACGAGGTTAGCCACTCCAACTGTGACGTCATTTAATAGTATAACAAACTTTGACAAAACCTATATCATCATCATCATCAAATAGCATGATGTGGTTACACATTCCCACGCTGACGTCATTAAATGGCATGGCGAGGTTAAAAGTGTACCACTATGACGTCATGGAATTGAACAACAAACTTAGCCAATATCAACTTGACGCCATTAAATTGCAATTAGTTATCCTCTCCCATTATTACGTCCTTGAATGGAATAACAAATTTTAACAATTTTGGTTTAGGTAAATTCTCTGCTGGAAATGAAAGCTTTTTGAATTTACGTAAGCAATAATATGTAATGAGATTCCATCGCAATGAGGTACAAACTTGAAAAGAAAGATTGAAGGTCTATATACCTGGCGTCATTAAATTGCAAGTCGTAGTCGGCCGCTCTCACAGTTACGCCATTTAAGAAGCTTAACCATCCTCAATATGACGTAAATAAATTGCACGAATTTAAGCACTCTAATTATGACGTCATCGAATGGAAAAAAACGTTGACAATATCTACATGGTTCAATAAATTGCATGTCCTGGTTATCCACTCCCACTCTTTCATCACTGAATGGAACAACAAGATTAGCCAATATCAACTTGACGTCATTAAATAGCATGAATTAGCCACTCCCACTCTGACGTCATTGAGAGGCATGGTTTAGTTAGCCACTCCTACTCTGACGTCATTGAATGGAACGATGAGATTAGCTCACCTCTGTGACGTCATTGAAAATAAACATATGTTTAGGTATTTCAGGTGTGACGTAAATGAATTGAACAAGCTGTGTCGTCCTCTTTTGCCAGGCAGCCCGAGACGGCAGTTCCAGTTCGGTTATTAGGGGCGATTTGTCACGTTTTCCGCCTTGTGATAAACGGCCAGGAAGGAGAGAGGGTGAGAGAGAGAGAGGAACTTGAAAACTGGGCCAAAATTAGGCCGACACAAAGGGGGAAAATGTACCAAAACACCATCTAGTTATTGCCTACCCGACCATAGTATAAGACAAACGAATTTCACAAACTTTACCTATATTCTATTTTTTCTTCCAACGCGGCCATAAATCCACTTTTGGAGTCCTAATTCACAGCCGCGGCGAACTGCCAGTTAGGCCTTTTTATTACACCCTCAACCGAGCCATTCTTGAATTTGAAATATGGCAAAATATAAACGTGTAGCACAGGAAATCTTTTTTTTTGCGGGGGGATTGCGCGGCATTAAAGGAGGTGCGAAAGGAATATGAAATTAAACAAATAAGAAAGTTGAAAAAAAAAATCCAATTCGGTATTAAGTTATACGTCGAGATTACGGTCGTGTAATAAAATTTGTAAAAAGAGAGGGCGCGAAAAACCAATTTCATTTATTTCTCATCGTAAGTGTTAATTTGGCCATAAAACGCCAGAGAAGTCGTAAAAGGGCATAAAAAAACCAATGGTTAAGGTTGAAAGAATTCGTCCTTTTTAAGACCTTGCGCACCTCGGACCAATACTAATCTATAGTGCCAACTCAATTGTATAGAGCTTTTCTTTAAGCTTAAGGCGTGTTACCAGATCCCAAAGCTTTGTTTTCACGGCGCATGTGGATGGTACACTTTTTCCATTCAATGACGTTGAAATAAATAGCTTCAAACATTTTGTACCATTAAATGACGTCAGAGTAGGGGTGGCTAAAAGTTTTTCAATGATGACGTCAAAATAGGCGTGGCTAACCCAATCTTATTATATCGCGTAAGCTTGTTATTCCATTCAATGTCGTCGAAAGAAAAAGAGGCTAACCCAGTCTTTCGATTAAATGACGTCAAAGCATGAGTGGATAACGTTTTCGTGTCATTTAGTGACGTTATTTCGATGTAGGTTAAGCTTGTTACTCAAATCGTAGCTGTGAGTTTCTCCATTCAATGGCATCAGTTTTGGAATGATATACAATGACGCCAGAGTCGTACTCCTAACCTTCTCATCCTTTCAATGACGTCGGAGTAGACGTGACTAGGTGACGTCAAAGGGGATTTGCCTTTTATTACCATTGGGTAAGGGTAAGCGATGCTAAGTTTTAGCTTGTCCATTCAACGATGTCAAAGTGGTAGTGGATTACCACCCCATGCTATTTAATGACGTCATATCTGTACGGCCTCAGCTAATTTTTCCATTCAATGACGTCAGAGTAAAGGTGGCAGTAACTTCAGTTGGTCCATTCTACTACGTCAAAGTGGGAACGGCTAACCTTGGCGGACTAATTACTCTAAAATGAGCTATAATGACGCCATATGACTTTTGTTCAAGCTTGTTATTCCATCCAAAGAGGTTTGCGTCTAACTCTCATCATTCCATTCAGTGACGTGGAGGGAGGAGTAGTGATGCGTTCCTCTTCTCAGTGACGTCAAATTCTATAAGTTATTCCATTCTATGCCGTCAAACTGAACTTCTAACCCTGTTGTTCCATTATTTACATCAGTGTGGGCGTGGCTAACAGGTTTTTCCATTCAGTGACGTCATAGCCTTACTGGCATAACCTTGGCGTGCAGTTTCCTTACGCCATACTGATTTAGGTTAACTTTGTGGACGTGGCTTATCTTCTCTTTCAATTCAATGACGTCTCGAATGTCGTGCTGGTTTAACATGGTAGTCGCCAGAAACTTTGTTTTTTAATATAATTAGATTTAATCCAAGACAAATTGATAATTAGGTAGATGATTAGATAGAGTGAACAAGTATATATTTAAGTACATAACAACACTCGATTATGAAAAACCATGGAATTTTATTGTGATTTTCCTGTAAAATCTTCTATAATTTTTTATCGTCGAACTTTTGTTTTAAAGGGTTGACGTGCCGGGGTGTAAAGAATCGGATGAAAAAAAGGTGTAAAATTTGTACTGACTTCAATGTGGACGTCGCCTAACCTTGCCGTACTATGCCGTCAGAGTAAGATGCGATGTCTTTTTTAGCAGCAACAGTACGAAATAAGGAAATGAAGCATGTCAGCCCATTTTTGAAACGATAGGAAGGAAAAATTGGTTTGTTTTATTCATCCTAGTTAAAAGTTAATTGTTGTTTCCTACTTTCAATATTTCATTTGCATTTAATGCTACTAGTCATTCCCTCTAACCCTAAACATCTCCCTCTTTCTCTCTCTCATATCACAAATGGTGGGTTCGATAGTAATGCGGGAAGTTTGTAAAGGAATGATCGTCCGTGTGGGACGCGTTTCGCGGAAAATGATCGTCTTCCGAGATTCGACCGTGAAA
The DNA here is from genome assembly GCF_000648675.2 of Cimex lectularius. Taxonomy (NCBI): domain Eukaryota; kingdom Metazoa; phylum Arthropoda; class Insecta; order Hemiptera; family Cimicidae; genus Cimex; species Cimex lectularius. The sequence goes on along the minus strand of NW_019392637.1, from coordinate 1,250,405 downwards.
TGTTCGGCTCCAAACCGGCCGGACAAACGCCACGCAGCATAGATCAAAACGTACAAATCGATGAGGGAAAAGAACCGGCTGCGGTTTTTAGCAGATGAGCTGTTTTGGCCCGGGTCCACCCCCCCCCACGAGACATGTTTATACGCTATTAAACCTCCCTCAGACTCAAGGGCGAGGGGTTTTACATCCCCCCGGCTCGTATTTCCGGGGAGTCTGCCGTTTCTGCCTCTAAATATCCTCCAATACGGCCCACCCTTCTATCTCTCACCTTTGAATTGATTTCAACCCCTCGACCCGTTCGAGGCGGCCTTCTCTCCACTTTTTTATTTTTTTTACGACCTACACTCCGGATTAAAAACCCTGATGCCATAACGGACAGAATTACAGGGAAAAATTGTAAACGCAAAATTCCCCTGTATAAACCTGTTTTGGAAACTATCTCGGCACAAATGGCTCTTGACACTTGGTGTTCACGGCGCCTTGATTATGCTAAACCGACACGACATGCGGGTCGTGCGAAACTGTAGCATCCCAGTCCCGAGATTTTTCAATATAAATACATAAATATTTGTCTATCCAATCTATCGTCTACCTGAATTTCATGTATTTGTCAACCTATAATTTATAGACAAATAGAAAAAAGATATAAAAATGGATAGATATGCGGACAAATATATAAATTTATTGCTATATTAACTTTTATGCAGAGGTTGAAATGAAAAATCAGGTCCTTTAAAAAAACAGAAATATATAGCTCGATACAAAACTATTTTAGTAAAAATATCGATATTTAAACTATTCATTCTGACTTCTCTGGAACGAGCATGTACATGGACTTCATGTAAAAGTACATACGTTTTAGGAACGCCGAGTTTGACGTCATGTAGTAGAAATACTATTCTACTCAACCTAATTTGACGTCATCGGATATAGAAAAACAAACAACTTAGCAACGCCTATTTTGACGTCACCGAACTGAACTGCAATCTTAATTACGCCTAGTTTGACGTCATACATCTTGGGCAACCATATTAGGAACGCAGAGTTTGACGTCATGTAGTAAAACAATTATCCGACTTATCCTAATTTGACGTCATCGGATAGAGAATAACAACTTAGCCAGGCCTATTTTGACGTCATTGAATATAACAATAAACATATCCAACTAATTTTTGACGTCAAATATCGAATCGAACTGCAATCTTAATCGCGCCTAGTTTGACGTTCTATATCCGAAGCAACCATCTTTTCAACGCCCAGTTTGACGTCATGTAGTAGAACAATCATCTTACTTATCCTAATTTGACGTCATCTGATAGAGAACAACAACTTAGCCTACTCTGACATCACTTCATAGAGGAATAAGAATATCCACTTCATTTTACTAGTTCGACGTCATGTAATACAACAACCAGTCTACACACCCTAATTTGGCGACATCAGATTGAACAACCATCTTAGCCGCGGCTAGTTTGACTTCAGCAGAAACCATCTTAGCCACTCTTAATTTGACGTCATATAATGAAAAAACTATCGAGCCAACGCTTTCTCTGACGTCATATCACTTATTTTAAACCGTTTCCCAATCTTGTATGTCCAAGTGGGTGGAAAGTGGAGAAACCTCCACGCTAGCTTCACGTTCAGAATTAAGGGAGGGGGAGGATTTAAATCTCGATTAGAGTTGGACTTTGCTTGGGTCCCCTGGGACACTCGGAGAACTCGATAATCTCGAACTGTCTCAGGTCTGGAGGAGTAACGGATTGTTCAATTATCAAAGGAAAACAAAACTAAAAAATAACTTTGTTAAACATTCGAGCCTTTGATATCAATACACGGTCGGTTACGTCGGAAAATGTGCCCTGGTTCGTTAAAATTCAACGGGACTCCGCTAAACAAACGCAATTACTCGGGGGTATTAACAGGCCCGTCCTTACGGTTTAATAGTTAATAGTCAATTCCAATTCCACCGGGCCCCCTTTTGTCCGGCTGATGGAAATATTTGGCCTTAAACACACGAGATAAACTCATTATGAAGAGATGAGGCGGAGAGATTAGCCGCCTTCCAGCGCTTAGAAAAGCCTTTTTGGAAAGGGCCACTTTATAATCAGACGTTTATCTCCCTTGCGACTGTAGTCGGTTGAAATACGAAAGAGAAAGATTTAGAAATGTTTTTCCAAAGAAAAGAACAATAATGAACGCTCAAAGCAGGTGGAGATTTTACGTCCGACAGTATTTACAGTACAGAAGGAAAAAAAATGACTGATCGATCCTGTAATTTAAAAGCCGTTCCACTAAACGGGTAGTTCCACTTAACAACGTCAGAGTAGGGGTGGCAAATAGGTTTCTCTATATGAGTCGTTTTCACACGTCAATTTCTGAATAGCCTAACCTCGACGAGCTATTTAATGACGCCATATTTATTTCAGTTTACCTCGTCATTCAATTCGATTACGTCATATTAACTTTGGTGAAGCTAGTAGTTCCGTTCAATGACGTCAAATTGGAGAGCTTCTAACCCTGTACTTCCATTAATGACGTCAGAATAGGCGTGGCGAGTAGTTTTTTTCTACTAAAGGAAGTTGGAATGGCCCCTAACCTTGGCGTGCTATTTAATGACGCCATATTTATTTTGATTTACATCGTTATTCAATTTGATGACGTCATATTAACTTGGGTGAAACTTTTCTTCCATTGCAAGAGGCCAGAGAAGGCATTGTTAATAAGGTTTCCATTAAATGACGTCAAAATGGGCGTGGTCTAATCTTGGCGTACTATTCAATGACGTCATATTAATTTTAGTGAAGCTGGTTATTCGATTCAACCACATCCAAGTGATCAGCTTCTAAACCTGTAGTTTTATTAAATGTCTTCAGAGTTGGCGAGTTTAACCTTGGTGTGCAATTTAATGACGCACATTAATTTTGGTTAACCTTTTTGTTCTATTCGATGACTTCATATTGACATTAACTAAGCTTGTTATTCGATTCAATGACGTTAGCGTAGGCGTGGCTAATAATTTATCCATTCAATGACGTCAGAGTAAGAGTGGCTTAACCTGAACGTGCTATTTAATGACTCATTTAATTTTGGTTAACCTTTTTATTCTATTAAATGACTTCATATTAACATTAACTAAGCTTACTATTCCATTCAATGACGTCAGAGTAGGCGTGGCTAATAAGTTTCCCATTCAATGATGCCCAAGTAGGCGTGGTCTAATCTTGGCGTACTATTAATGACGTCATAAGCTTGTTTTGTTTTTGCGTTGTTATCCCATCAAATGACGACACATTGATATTGGGAAGTATGTTATTCTGTTCAAAGCAGGTCAATATTGACTCCCATCAGACAAATATAGATAATTAACTCCTCCAAGGGATGGTCGGAGCTCGTGATCAATTATTATCAAGCTTTTCGTCACCGCGTGCATTATTACGCGGTCCTAATGCTCTCAGCAGTTTCGACTCTAGTTACGTATTCAAAAGGCGAGACCCGGCGGACCGGGTATTTTGTCTTTCCTCTCCCTTCTGTAATAAAAAAAATCGTTCCTTGGAGCAATTCTCACCGGTCCAGGGGCATCCCATTAGTACTCCCGGGCACGTACAGGTACGTCATGTTTCCATGATTTTTTTTCAATTCGCCAACGCTCCTTGAATTATTGAATAGCGCGCGTGTCATCAGGGCGGCAGGTGGCCTACGGAACGGCGTTTTTCTCACGGCAGTAAAGAAAACCCAACTCCCAGAGGCGAAAGCGGTAAAAATGATAACGGGGCCCTCACGAGAGGATCATCATCATCATCATCCCGATGATGGATCGAACGAACGCGCCGGAGATTCGAGATTAACATAATACGAGAAAGAGGGAGCTTGTATGAAAATGGCCTCCTATAAAAGAGAAAAAACTGCCCGAGGATCCGACAAATCAACCCTATAGGTCATCCCTTACTCATTCCATCTTTCTCTTCCTTTTTTTCTTGGGATGTATGTTTATGTATAAAAGAATAAAAAATCCCTGGGATCGTACAGTCATATAAATATTAAAAGTACAACAAAGACTTCTCATGTGTCCCCCCCGTACTTCCGAACACCCCCCTGTTTAAGTCTATTAAGTATATTAAGTTTATCAAGACCAAATTTTTTACGAGAAAGTCCCCGAGTATGTCTCAGTTATTAAAAAATAACCCTTTCAAAAGGTGAAATCCACCCCCCCCCACATCGCAAGACATAATAATGCCTTGAAGACATGGAGGAAAGAGAGCTTAATAAATTCCTCGAAAGTTTTCCCCCGGTTTTATGACAAATTAAACGCTGTTGATTAAAAAATGACATTATTAAAAAAGTAGGAAAGGTTTGGGGTATGAAAGGATATTAAACCATGAGGGGGAGGAGGTAATGACGTAAACCGTTACCTGAAAATCATAAAAGATTAGGAACAACAAATACTATATAACTTATACTTAAAAACCTGTTTATAATTTTTTGATCAAATCTTGAAAGTAGTTTTCCCCTTTCAAAATTTTCGCTACTGATTTTTTTAGCCGATTAGCACAACCTTGAAAGCTTTAAATATTAACTTTTAACGTAGAGAACTCCAATTCTTTAACACTTTTAAGAACTTTTAATTTGGATGAAATCCAGAGGAGCTACGATTTTTTAGATAGAACAACCGGAAACGTAAGATTAGAAAAAAAAAGACTCCGGCTGGCCCAGCACAATTTTTTTAATGCTTTTTATTTCTACAAATATGCAGTATGATTATTTACAAAGTAGTTATGAAATAGTACATGCATGGATCGCAATCCGTCTGCCGGAGGTCGTTGTTAAGAGAAAAAGAATAAAAAGAAAAAATAATAATAATGAACAAATAATAATAAAGAGACAAGACTTGGAGCGAGGTTATAACATTATTCACTCTAGCATAGAGCATACACACAACAAATAGTTAAACATACTTATAATGTGTGTACATACTTATGTATGTATAAGTAAAAATACATATAATAAAAAAACAGAGGGGAAAAGTCTTAATCTTAAAGCGACAAAAATTCGGATATAATAAAATCATATAATATATAAAGGAAATTGGAGTGAATTGGAAGGGTCAAAAATTGAATTACATAATTCGGTCTAAGCTCCAGGCGTGGCGATTGTACTGAGTGAGCGCCCGTGCATCTGAGCCCTGCAACAGATTTAACAGAGTGTTTTTGGAGAGGGTAAAAGATCCCAAGTGCAACAACCTGATCTAGTCCAATATTGTACATTCAGCTATAAAATGCAATGATGTTTCCACACTGAGAACTGCAAAGGGTACATGATCCCTTCTTTTTCTCTTTGCTATAAAATTCCTTATTTCAGGGCTTTAACACAGTTTCTCCGTTCAATGACGTCAAAAGGGGAGTAGCTAACCATGTTTCGCTGTTTATTGACGTTATATTCATACCGTTTAGGCTGGTCATTTCAGTCAATGACGTCAGAGTAGGCGTGGCAAATAGATTTATCCATTCAATGACGTCATAGTTGTAATGGCTTAAACATGGCGAGCAATTTCATGGCTCCATACTGTTTTTCGTTAACCTTGTTATTCTAATTCTATTCTATTAAGTCAAAATGTTCAGCTTCTAACCTTGTAATTCCATTAATGACGTTAGTATGGGCGTGGCTAACAAGTTTTGCCATGCAGTGACGTCATAGCCGTACTAGCTAACCTTGGCGTGCAAGTTCATTACGCCATACTGATTTAGATTAACCATTTTAAATCCATTAGATTTCGTGGTCCGATTGACCAAATAACTTCTTTCAATTAATTAATTTTTATGTAAGGTATTGGTTGAGATAAAAAAGTAAGTGTCACGAGCGGGATTCGAACCCACGGCCTTCGGCTAAATACGCCGGCTGCTCTACCACTTGAGCTATCGTGACTTCGATCCACTCGGAAATCAACTTCCTATCTCAATCCACCCTTCGAATTTTCCCTCTTTTTTGCCATTTTTCAACCATGATCGTTTTTATTCCATTCAATGACGTCTCGAAAGTCGTGCTGGTTTAGCTGTGGTTGTGAAATTCGCCAGAAACTTTTTTTTAATATATATAATTAGATTTCATCAAGACAAATTGATAATTAGGTAGATAAATAGAAAGAGTTAACAAGTACCTATTTAAGTACCTAACAACCTGGTACAGAACAACACTCGATGATGAAAAAAAGCCATCTAGTTTAATTATGATTTTCTTGTCAAATCTTCTATAATTTTTGATCGTCAAACTTTTTTTAAAGGCTTGACGTGCCGGGGTGTGAAGAATCGGATGAAAAAAGGTGGGCCAAGCGGGCCGGAAAAACGACAAAAGTCCAGCCCAATCAGGCCGTCCTCCCTCCAAGACGTTCTGCACGGATTGAGACGGTTAAAAAAAAAATCAAGGGAAAAAGTAAAACAAGAGAAGTTATTACTTAAGATCTAAACTTGATTATAAATTATATATATACAGGGTGAATTGCTACTCGTGCTACAAACTTCTCCAGTAGATTCTTCACCCTAAAATGAACAAAAAAGTTCATATTGTCCATGGTCCGATTCTCAACCATTTCAGAGTAATTTCGCTTTTTATCGATTTTGAAAGATATCACGTCCTGGCGTCGGAAAATCGTGATATCTTTTAATCTAAACATTTCTCT